>NC_134569.1:153401566-154001566 GCF_050947875.1 Dermacentor variabilis | reverse complement strand
CATTAGAAAAGGCATTATTTTTTTCCATGGTGTTTTGGACTCAAACACGATGTAACAAATTTCGGTTGTTCACAGCTACAACTCTGTTAGCGTTGTGTTAGCCAATGTCTTTTTAAAGCATTGCTTGCTTTGTAGTAGAATTCCATTTTGGTATTTCTAAGAACACCTAAAACACCTGTCCGCCTAAGAAATGAGAAAAGGAAAGAAAGAAAGAAAGAAAGAAAGAAAGAGAGAAAGCAAGAAAGAAAGAAAGAAAGAAAGAACTCGGGTGCTCCTATCTAAATAGATTCAAAAGGAGGATTCGTTTTTCTCGGCAACCACTGCGGCAAACTTGACAAGGTCTGTTGCATTTAAAGCAAAAACTTAAAATCTAGTGACTTTTGGTTTCGAATTTTCGATCTAGGTCGTGAATTTGTTATTAAAAATTTGCAAACATCGCAAATTTTCAGGAAACGAGATTATCAAGTTTCCAACTCTATAACTCAGCAACCAAAAATGATATCACAATTATGTGAATTGCATCTAATGATGCATCTAAAGCGGACAAATTTAATATATTACACATTAATCTCAAAAAAGAAAGTTTAGTAATATGGAAATACAGCTTTTGCAGAACCCGTGTACTCAACGTAACGAATTCACGTGATATAAATTGACTTACCGAATTTGTCCATTTTCAATGATCTAATGGATGCTGTTTACAGAACTACGATATTTTTTCTTGATGCTGAGCTATTTTTGTGAGCATTGTGCTTCTATATTTTTTAACTTTCGTAATTTTGAAACTTCTTTTAACAAAATTCGGGCCCTAAATCTAAATTCCGCTTCCAACACTCATTATTGTTTACCTTTCTCTCTCAAATGCAACAAATTATGTTCATATTGGTCCAGGGGGTATCTAAGAAAAGCGTTTCTGCGTTTTACACGTAATTGAATAGGCCGCGTCGGATCTGGGCTCGAGCTAAAGCTTCCTCTTAAAGGACACTAAAGCGGAACAATAAATCAGTTTATATTAATAAAGCATTGTCTGAGTACCCTTTACGCAGTCATATCAAAATAACGGTTTGGTTATTAGACGAGGAAATGAAGGTAGAAGTATCAGCATTCGAATTTCGCGCGGAAACCCCGACGCCGGTACGTCAGTGTGACGTCAGGGACTCCAAAGTATGTTTTCGCATTTGGGCCGCGTTGGCTGAGTAAAGGTTCCCGAAACTTGCTATGTTTAATATCTGGTTCCTTCAGAACACAATGTAGTCAATCTGTACCGCTGCATAAGTACGTAGGCCCTAGAAGATGCCATCAAAATCCATGACGTCACAGCGACCAGGTGCGCGAACTTCAAGGAGGCGTTGCCACCCGTCTTTCGTTCTTGCGCTTTTTCTGGCTTACCAAGCATCTTATGGTGGTGAGATTGGTGTGTTTAGTGTCGTAGAAAGGTAATTTACTGATGCAGAACAAATCGTTTCTCTCTTTAGTGTCCCTTTAAAGAGGCCGTTGACGTCCTGGCCTATACTTACGAATCGCTGCGCTGCGGAATCGCGTTGGCGACTGCGTGTTCAGCGCATTAGGGCGTCATGGATATCCGTAAGCCCTTAGCTGGTAACTAAACGTTTCTCATTGCTAAGCACGCACGCATTTACACACGCACGCACCAACTCAAGCACGCACGCGCAGAGGGAGCTCAACTGCGTGACCCTATAGCACAGTTCACAAGGTGTTAGCTTGGGCGAGTTGGTAATCTATTTGAAATGGCTAAAGGCGCGTCACCGACGCCGTGGTTGTCTTAACTACGTTTCTTCGTACAAGTCCCGTCAGTAACGCGTTTTAGCTGCAGTTGAAATTGACAGCGCAAGCGCACATATGTATTTTTAGCAATGCAGTACAAGCCGATACCAAACATGCACACTTGCAGGACCGGGGCGAATTCGCGCGTGTAAAGGCAACATTACCGCGCACGTCGCGAACATTCTCCGACATTCCGCTGACACAGTTAGCCGGCGCGGAGGCTACCCCACGCATGACCCGGAGTAAAAAAAAAAAAAAAAAAGTCCGGCAAACTGATAGCGGTGTAGAAGGCCGCGATAAAGCGGTCTCCGAGTACACGGTTTCTGTCCGACTCGTTGACTTTCGCGTTTGCTGCAGCATAACGTCCGTCGCGTCGCTTTAGACAGTCGTAGCCGGTGCGTGGCGTATATCACGGCACAGATAACATGTCATCGCGCCCTTCGGGGTCTTGACACGTCTCCTCTCCCCGTATTAATACCCTGATATATATATGACACTTTTTTTTCTTTTTCGTTTCTCTGAGCGAAAATTTCTATTATCTAATGAGTCAACGAGAATCTCAAACTACCACGTTCGTTCACCTTTTGTGTATTATGTTTTAGCGTTCAATGTGTTATAGTTCAGGGTCCTCTTTTGCTTTCTTTTTATGGTTTCGTTTTTTTTTTTCCTTTTCTTTACACAATATCAAACTTGCGAGCTTTGACTACTGTTATCATTCAATGCGAATATGAAACCTACGCCTGCGTGCATTGCTGCACTGGGCCCATTACGAGCTTTTGGCTACGGGTCAAAGCAGTTCGTGGAAATTCACTGTACGCTTTCTGTCACATAAAATTGATTTGAATTGAACTGAGACCCCATAGCCTTTCTCTGTGAGGACACTGTGGAAATTATATTTCCTCTGAAGTATGGAACCACTGTACATGCACGTTACGCCACTGAGGTAAGCTTAGCTACTTGAAAGTAGTTAAGCTTAATAACCGCGGGAAGCTGATCTTCTTTCTTTCTGTTGCTGCTGATGATGATAACGGTGATTTCTTTTTTCGGGCAACTCATCGTCGCGTGGATATTACAATGAGCTATGCGATCACGTCGCTTCGCCGCAGACGGGCATTGTTGTCGCGGTATTAGACTGTTCGTTGACAGCTGATGCTTGCAGCTTTCTCTCTGACTGTCGCGATACCCGTACAAAGCGAGCTGAAACTTACGATAACATGCGATAAACGGCGGTTGCAAACCGCGGCATTCCGTTCGACGACCGCATACGGGCAACTTTCGCTGCCTCAATCATTTATCCGCGTGGTATAGTCACGCGATCGCTCAACAAAAGTCGGGCTCCCTGCTGCCCCGATTGTCAGCCACCTGCCAGTGGGGTTTCAGCGTTATTGTTTGCGTGGCCGGCTACACGTAGGCGCCAGCGGTTGTAAAAGGAGACGCGCTGCCCGACAAATAAGCCGGGCGGCAGAAAGTTGTAGCCGTTGGTAGGAGCTCTTAGTTTACGGAAAGCGGGCTGACTCAGACGGGAATTCTGCCGTTCGATGCGCGGAAGCAGTGGCGTTGCTTTGAAGTCAACCAATCGCCTCTTGACCGCACCCCTTTCGAAAGATTCCGCGAATGGGCCAGACGCCCCCAACGAGCGTAAAAGTGTTTTCCTTCGGGGGGGGGGGGGGGGGGGGGAGGTCTGTGTCCTGCGAGGTGGTGAGAATAAGGGGTCCGCTGCACAACAAGGATTTATGGCAATAACCTCGAGGCATTGAAACTCCGGACTGCGCAAGCCTGGAGCTGCTTGCGCACTGCACACCGCAGTGTGATTGGACGAACCATGGGGCGAAGGCGATGTCGGGGAAGCTCTTTAGGTACGTGCAGGGCAGAGATTCGGCAAAGCTTGAAAGACCAAAATTGTAGCATCATTGTAACTTTTGACTCGCAGTATTTGCTACATGTATGTATAAATAGTTTCCATTCTATCACTTGCGTATTTAATCTTAATAAACAGTTTACCACTTGCAATCAGCGTCACAGCCTTGCACACCTACTGTAATCTGACCTGGCGAAGTTTTTGGTCAACGACATCGAGGTGAACCTCAACTCGGCCCTGTCGTGCGATGTTAGATTTATTCTTGTATCAGCACAAGCATCGTAGACACAAAACCACAGGTCCGCACTTCTCCAGCGCACGCGCAAAAATGATGCCAGTTTAACTTCACAGCGCACTGCTATTGTTCAGAAGGAAGTATTGGTTTGGTCATGTTGGGAATTCATCGTGAGAGTACACAGCGTCTGAGTACACAGCGCAGCAAGAACAAAGGACAGGCCGAGAAAGGACGAGCTTGTCCTGTCTCGACCTGCCCTTTGTTCTTACTGCGCTATGTACTCTATAACGATGTCATTGGTCGCAGTGGTAGAGGGCTGCCTAAAGGTATAACACTCGTCCATAAAGACAACGCCAGCGTGTTGCCTTTAGAAGCGTGTGGGTGGTGTGTTGCCTACAGGCGGCACACCAGGAAGGAAAATGCTTGCTGAGTTTCGGTATTGCAGCCGTGAATGCGGTCCCCCGGTCTGTTATGACGACGGTTGGTGCACCGTGTCGCAACACGAAATGCTAAATAAAAAAAGCGCGCCACCTAGACTGCTGCGCTTCTCTGGATTGCCTTTATTTCAGCGTAACGTGTGAGATAGTCGATTGCGAAGATAACAAAGCGATTGCCTGCAGTAGAAGTAGGATGGGCCCAAAATATCCATTCCGATTTGATCAAATGGTCTTCGAGGAACCTGGACGGGCTGTAGGAGGCCGGCTGGTTTCAACGGAGGTGATTTGCGCCTCTGGCAGTCGAGGCAAGTGCGAACGTGATGTTTCACGGTGGTGGTAAGTCTCGGCCAGCAGTACCTTTGCTGCACTCTGGCCAAAGTTCTCGTGTAGCACAAGTGACCAGAAGTCACCTCGTTGTGACAGGCTTGAAGTACTTGCGTGCAAAGAGCTGCAGGAATAACGAGCAGATAGGGGGACACGGTCGAAGAAAAGTTTCTTTTTGTAATGGACTTTGGCTCGCAAACAAAATGACAACAGTCCACTTGCGAAAACACTAGGGGTTTTCGCAGATATGCCCTCTAAGTAATTGATGAGTTCAAGCAACTCAGGGTCGTCCCGTTGTTGTTGCGCTATGGCGGATGTGTCCAGAACACAAAGAAATGCTGAGTTTTCTTCTTCGGGTGGAGCAGGTGACTCTATCGGCGATCGAGACAGGCAGTCAGCATCCGTATGCCGTTTCCCCGACTTGCACATGACAGTCATGTAAAATGCTTGCAGCCTTAGGCTCCAACGCGCCAGTCGTCCAGAAGGATCTTTAAGGTTTGTCAACCGTCAGAGTGAATGGTGGTCGCTGATAACTGCGAAGTGGCGGCCATACATATATGGGCGAAATTTCATAGCCGCCCATACCACGGCGCGGCATTCTTTCTCAGTTGTGGAGTAATTAACCTCTGTGCGTGAGATTGTTCTACTTGCATAGGCAAGCACTCTTTCTGTGCCCTCCTGCCGCTGCACAAGAACACCTCCCAAGCCACACCTCCCAAAACTGTGCGACGGCAGCAATTTTTTCAGGATCCGGGCGGACACCTGCGTGGCTGACGACGTGACCAAGAAACTGTAGTTACGCAAAGTCAAAGTGGCACTTCTCCGGTTTCTGGGTAAGGCCGGCGGACCGGATGGACTGCAGAACCGCTTCAAGCCGTTCGAGGTGTTCTTCAAATGTTGCGGAGAACACGATGACGTCGTCGAGGTACACTAAGCAGGTTTTCCTCTTCAGGCCTAAAAGCACAGTGTCCATGAGGCGTTGGAACGTAGCAGGGGCAGAGAACAAGCCGAACCTTAAGTTCGTATAGGCCGTCTGGTGTCACAAAAGCAGTTTTTTCACGGTCTCTCGGGTCTACCTCGATTTGCCAATATCCGCTTTTTAAATCCATTGAAGAGAAGTAACGCGCGTGTTGAAGCCTGTCGAGTGAATCGTCTATACGGGGAAGCGGGCACACGTCTTTCTTTGTCACGTGATTTAGTTATCGGTAGTCTACACAGAAACTCAAGCTGCCGTCTTTTTTCTTGACTAGAACTACAGGAGATGCCCGGGGACTCTTCCTGGCTAAATGTCTTCGGCCAACACTGAACGACAGGCAGCGAGCGTCCCTTTTTCGATGGGAGCAGGAACACAGGACGAGGAACAATTTTTGCACGACTCGTTTGCTTTTGAAAGCACAGAGGAGACAGACCGATGCAAGATCCCCGGCTGCAGTTGTATCACGCTGGTAATGCAAGGCAAATGCAACGCGCACCTATGTTTCACACCCGACGAGGACTGCGCGTACAAGATCCAAACCAAGCCATGAGAGGCTTGCGGCGAAGCTCGCTTTCAGTGTTCTACCTTGTGTTGGCCCCCCTAGTGCTGCAAAACTTTTCCGCAAAACATGTTTAAGGCGAATAGCTTTCTTTTGGCATTTTCGCCCGTTTCCTGGGTTGGCGTCGGTCGGACTTGCGATACAAAGGCGCCGAGGGAAAGGGCACGTGCCCTTGGTGTATAGAGCAGCGGGGAGAGGCGAATAGATGGCAGCGGAGGGGGGGGGGGGGGGGAGGCTGTCGCTCGATCCTTCGTTCGTTCGTTCTTGCTATGCTTACATTGACAATCATCGTCGATTGTTCCTGTGCAATTTTTTTTTCTGATCGTTGAATATGGTCAGTGTATTTTGATCATTTAAATGGAAAATAAACATTTCCTTCGACTTAAAGGGGTTAATGTCCCTTCCTTAAGGAAGTTCGATGAACGCTTGCTTCACAGCTTGAAGAGAGCGACTACAAATCACGTACACTTTTTTCTTTGCAGGGCTGTTGAGCACTGCGTTATTATTCTGTACATTAAAGAACGAACGCCACATATTTATATTGAAATGTATAGTGTGTCCTATCGTATGGGGCAAGATTAATATGCACAATAATATAAGCCATGCGCGCATACAGATGTACATGTATGCGATTGCAACGGTAGCGCCAAGAAGCACGCAAGTGTGCCGTCGTTTCTTTTCGTCCCTCCCCCCCCCCCTTTTTTTTTTAATGCGACCATTTCTTTGCCTATTCTAGTGACTTCGCGGTTCCTATCTTGCACGATGCGCTGGGGAATAGGAGAATTGTGGAGAGAAGTACGGAGCAATAATTGGCTCAATCGGAAGGCGTCACGCATGTCATATGCGTCGTCACAGTCGACGTCGCCATGCCATCATCGTCGCCGTCTACATGCCGCCATCATCTTCCTGTTCTTGTCACACACACATAGGGACACGTTGCGCTTAAATGGAAACACTTTGTGCAACCCAAACAAGGCTCGATAGCTAGCGACAAAAAATTATCGCATAATATTTGTTTGCGCAGTGCGTGGAATCCACAGAAATTTTCTAACAGTGCAGCTGCTAATGGGAGTTGCTCAACTGTTTTCGTGGCGGCAGTGAAATCCGTCGGTGAAGGTCGGCATGCGGCGGCGTGCACGAAGGACATTTAAAGCTCCATAGTGTGTACGCGGTTGGTATCCATGGTTCGTCATACACTCTTGTCCTACTATGCCGATTTTGGCCCATACAAAGTTAACGAATCGACCGTGAGAGCACCAAGACGTAGGCGGCTGTTTCATGACTTACATGACACAAATGTCATGACATTAATCTAATAACCTATTATTTATGTTCGTCATACATTCTTGTCATACTATGCCAATTTTGATACACGCCAAGTTAACGAAACGACCATGAGAGCGCCAAGACGAAGGCGGCTGTTTCATGACCTACGTCGCACACATGTCATGACATTCATGTCATGACCGATCATTTATGTTCGTCATACAGTCTTCTCATACTATGCCAATTTCGGTACACACCAAGTTAACGAAACGGCCATGAGAGCACCAAGACTTAGGCGGCTAGATAGATACTGTCAAAGTGGCAAATGTTCGCCAAGAAATGCTTCGCATTTAAAAGCTGTCATCCAAAGTCGGCAACAAAACAAGTGGCAAGGATGATTCAAAGAATCAGCTTCCAGAACCAAGGCGTGAAGGAACGCCACACTGTCCGTTTAGTACAGGCGCTCGTTATCAGCAAACTAACATACAGCCTCCCTTTTCACACACTCAACAAGAGTTCACTATCAGAGGCGCCTACAAGGTTGCCTTGCGCTTACCGGTAGGCACCCCGACACACAAGCTCCTTGGCCTTGGTGTATACAACACATACGCTGAGCTCAAGGCGGTGACTTTAATTTCACAAAGAAGCCGACTTAGCCAGACGAGATCGGACAGAGAGATCCTAGTGAGGGCGGGTATTCCACCACACCCCCAAAACTTGGACGAGGTACTGGTGGATATTCCCGGTCCCGTCCGAAGCAAGGATCGCAGTCGCTCCTGTCCCGAGAAATATGCACAACGACAGAAACAAAAAGCGAAGAGAACAGAGGGTGAAATGACTAGCCAAACTAGTCAGAAATAATAAGAATACCGTTTATGTTATCTCAGTACAACTGGAAGCGTGCGATAGTCACTGTCATAGGCAACGACAAGACTAGTCTAATCTCAAGCGCCTCCCTGATCACGTCCTCTTATTTCCAAGGCAGAATATTTCGCCATCGCCTTGGCAATCAAAGACCGGGAACGGACGGGGCCGTCGTAGAACACCACCATCTCAGACTCTCAGGAAGCGTGCCGCTTCCTTATGAACGGCCGTCTCCCTTTCAAGGTTAGCCACCTCCTGGGAAAGGAACTCAAGAATACATACCGACTGGTCTGGTGTCGTGGACAGGTGGGCCTGGAGGGGAATGAGAGGGCTGACGCTCTAGCTCGAGAGCTCACGAACCGAGCGGAGCAACCATCGCCATTCCAATCACAACCCACCACTTCACAGGAAAGCCGTCGCGAGGAGGAGGATAACGATCTGGCACGTATGGCACCACGCGATATTCATGCCCACCAGTGCGGCATGCGACAAAGATGCGGCGCCCCCCCCCCCCCCTACACATCTTTGCAAGGGGAAGACGCAATAGATCTCCGCAGGATTCAAACAGGGGTCTGCCCAAAATAATTAAGATTGGGCAAAATTTTCCCAACAATGTACGGGCGTGCCTGTCCGTGGTGTAGCGACTCGCCACCGTCTTTGTACCAGATCTCATGGGGATGCCAAAACAGACCGCCGCATTTTAATGCCTACTTAGTTAGGTATAATTTAACCAACACACTGGAGCAATGGGAGGCACAACTCGCCAGCACAGATCCGAAGGTGCAGAAGGCTCTTCTTGGTCACGTTCGGCTAGCGGCAGAAGCCAGTGGAGCCCTGGACTAGGGGCATCACCCATCAAGCTCCTAATCCCCTATCCCCCTTTTCCCCAATTCAATAAAGTTATTCTCTCTCTCTCCCGCTCGCATTAACGCTTGGCGTTGTTAAAAACGGCCCGCTGAGGTGCAAGTTTTGCCAGCCAGTTGCGACAGCGGCGTCAACTTTTCCTGGAACCCCACCGCAACCCTCTAGCCACACGGCGTCACTAAGTCTACTGTGTCTGCCGGACAATGCGCCACGTCCGCCACTCTGCATCGCGGGATTGCCGAGATGAGTTCGACGAATCAGGCTTTATGACTGAACACGCCACCGCCAATCTGGTCTGCCGCGAGCGGGGGAGTTGCCAAGGGAACGTCTTCGGAGGCCCCTTACCACGCGCGTTTCAAGACGCAAGACATGGAGCACCGGCGGCCGCGCTGCGGGGCTCAGCTCGGGGAATAAGATGCACCTTTCCTGACGTGAACCCCGACGGAAGTGTGTGTGTGTGCGTGTGCGTGCGTGCGTGTGTGTGCGTGTGTGTGTGTGTGTGTGTGTGTGTGGAGTGGGCCAATTGAAATATGGGGGTGGGTCAACTGTAAATTTGGGTGTGAGCCAACTTTGAGATCTTGAGGTGGCCCAATGTCCAAAACGCTGCTGAGCGTCCTTCAAGTTTGGAACATCTCGCAGGCAAGCGACCACGTTGAGACGTTTGGCGCGCTTTCATTAGGCCTTACCAAGGCGCAGTCAGAACGCAGGGAAGAGCTTGCATGGACAAAGAACGCATGCATAACACAGGCTTGCGAGAGCGACAGGGAGGGTGACATGGCTTCGCGGCGATGCACCCTCCCCTCATGCAATGCCTCACGCGCTACTGAGGCAGGTGGTGTTCCCTTTCGACCGCTCTGCTCTGATGAGGCGCGCTCGTGTCCGGCTTTCCGGCTTAATTGGTACGATTGCACTGAAGGGGCCGGATGCGGTGAGAAAATCTGACAGTTGTCTAGTAAAGCCTAAGCATTCTTTGCCACCGGAAAGGTCATGGGCAGACGTGCATCAGCTCGGAAAAGCAGGCAAGCAAAACTAAGCAACAACAAAGTCACAACTAGTAGAGCCAAACGATGCCTACGCATTAGTAGACCATTCTCAGAATTTCCGTAGCTTTATTTTAACAGCTTCGCGGTAAAATATTACAGAGAAATAAACGTTGTAGCACGACTTGCCCTCTCCCGCTGGACGTTCTTGGTGAAGTCCTTGTGGGCGAGCAAGTTGGCGCCGTAGCCCAGAAGTAACGCCTGCCAGAGGGCGCCAAAGAACATGCCCATCACCTGGATCCATTCCTCGACGAGCAGGCCGGTCTTCTGTGCCAGGCCGTAGCTGTTGGTCATCATGAGGGACACCGTGTTGTGCACAGCCCACGAGTACTGCTCCCACCAGTGTTTGTCCTGCACCCCAAGTGGCGTATGCGTCAGGACCGCTGGCGCGTCTTCGAAGAGCAAAGGTTACATGTAGAGGGCCTGCTGGGCCGGCGTCGTAATCACGCGTGTGCCTTCAATTCGTCGTCCATGTTTGACATGCCATCACAGTCAAAGGTTACGCGGATACCTCTTTAGCACGCATGTCTAGTCCTCCCGCCAATATGGCATCTTGTTCTACCTTTTTGTAAGACGAGGCATTCGGCATCAGTAGTTGTCTAGTTAGCCGATATGAAACTGTAATACGATAGCATTATGGTATCCAATCATTGGATGATTTCTATCATCCACGTAAACTTCCTCCTCCTCGTACGGTCATGTTATGGTCTACTGATGATCACTTACCTGCTTACGACCTTTGATGTAGTGACGCTGCCAACCTACTCGTCAGGTGCTTATGATCTGCTGTTCCTGTCTACTTATGATACATAAACTGCATATGCTTCCGCAAAGATGGTTATCACGCTCCAGTGTCCGTAGTCCACTGGTAACAAGGAAGCACTGCAACCGCAGTTTACGTGCAAAGCGCGTCATAAGACAAGACACATATTTTGTCATTCATGTCGTGTCCGTCCTATTACAATCCTTGCTGGGACAAAAGCACCGGCGGTACGTCAACGATATATTACGCCGCGAAACGTTAGCTAGCTAAGGTTAACTGAAGTTATGCTTCTGGCGTATCAAGGAGGACGCTTTCGATACGTATGTCGTGTGACTTTGGCGAACGATCAAACAAAATAGAAGAAAGCTCTATTGTTACCCCACGTAACAGCTGCTGAGAATACATGGTTAGCACCGTTGTGACAGAATAGTACCGTTCCGTACATCAACACTAGCTATGTTCCTTTGCCTTTGCGTTTCTGTAATTCGTGATTTTCTTCCCCTGAAGATGTCCAAGCAGTGACTTGTGTGAGTGACAGCAGGCGAAGGCATAGAATACGGTTTTTTTTTTAGTTCGGCATGCACAACAGCAGAACTTCCTATGCCGGAGGGTCGGGCGAGTTGGTGAGGTATGATCTACGCACACAGCCACACAAGAACGAGACACAAAGAATGATACACGCACGCAGCGCTGATTCGCAACTAAAAGATGTATTGGCACTACACGTGGTATGCATACCGGGCTAGTTTAATTGAAGGGAAAAAACGACGTTCACGAACGAGAGAAGACATAGTCAACAGTAATGTACGAGACATTTCACTTTTTCATCGTCCAGCGTATCACTGTTAGCCAATAGGAATTGTACATTGCTCTTCAATATGTCGTTTCTCGTTCGTGGTCATCTTATTTACTTCAAGTATTGAATTGCATGCCCGGGCGTTTATATCACGTGTATTACCGGTAAATTTTTTACTTGAGAGTCAGCACTGTGTGCGTGGGTCGCTCTCTGTGTCTCGTTCGTGTACCACGCAGAACAAGGGCAGAACTCGATCGCGCAGGAAGTTACGGGACGTTGAAGGCAGGACGCCACCCACTTGCAGTTTGGCGATGGATATCCACGACTCCGGCGGGAAACCCATCAGGTTGCCGACGAAGAACTGCAGACAGGCGTGCCAGTGCACAGCCAGAAAGATGAGCGCCAGGATGTTGCCCAGCTGCAGGTACACGCCTGTCGTCTGGTAGAACTGCAGCAGACGAGACAACAAAGGGAGCAGTCAAATGGAACCGAAACCTTAACCTAGCAACCTTTATCGAGGATGCACATTTTCGATTTCTTACGTACTTCTAAAACAGAGGCAACGCCGTCACCTTCACTTATTGGAACTTCGAGTAAATGTCCAGAGTACTTCGTCAAGGTTACGCCACAACTCCTCGGGCAGGGGCAACTCGGAAACTTCTCGTAATGTTTCGTTGAGTAAAAGTGCACCATATGTTTTTCTATACATCGACAACCTCAAACAGCCTTTCTGTGTAAATAATAATTGGATCGTACATCTCCTTCGGGCACCAAATGATGCTGTTCGTTGAGAGTTTAGCTTCACGGCATTTCTTGTATCTTCAGAATCATGAAAAGCGTACATCTGCAGCCCGGATCACGGACTTTCAATTGTCATGGGATTTTGGTCACGTGTACAGAATGGGGGCTCATACGAAAACTCTCTACGGGAATCTCAGATATGATAAAATCAACTATTTCATGCCTAGCATATTTGGAAAGCCGCTATTGAGCCACTTGAAACACGTACCTGATGTGAGACATTGTGAAGAACAATTAAAAACGTGAACCCTTTACGTGACATTTTTAGTGATACCATCGGCAAGCACGCATTTCAACTCGTTGTACTGGAACACTCACGCGCCGTGGTGGCCTAGTGGCTTTGGTGTTGCGTTGCTAAGTCTTGGCGCACGTGATCCGATCCCGGCCGCGGCGGCCGCGTGCCGATGAGAGCGAAATGTTAAAACGCCCGTGTGCCGTGCATTGGGCGCGTGTTAAAGAACCCCAGGTAGTCGAAATTAATCTGGAGTCCCCCGCTACGGCATGCCTTATAATCATGTCTAGGTTTTGGCAAGTAAAACTCCAGCATTCGATTTAATTAATCGACTGGATTCCACGCACATTGCTCAAGCTTGCTGGACAGGTCCAATCAGAAGTGTCTCAAGATGTATGTGACTATATTCAAATAGTTATTTTCATCAGTGGTATTCTTTTGATGCGCTATCCCGGCATGCGAAATTGCGCACGCAGCACCTTAAAGTAATGTACAGATGAACAAATGTTTGGGTGACGCTTAGCGCGATCATCTGCTTTAGACGGCATGATATTAACTGATGCGTATTTCCTTTCGCGCCCGTTGTCATGACTCAGAGCGATATAGTTTTGTTGTTTGAGTGACGTGATTCATTCCATTGCCATGGAAGCATAGTTCAATAGCGTTCCACTCGGTTGTCAGTTGGAGCTGCAGTCGCAGAAGGCGCATTCGAGGCAGACTGCTCGAGCCGCAGTATGCAGTCTTTTACGCAACCGCATCCGTTCACTACCCTCAACTGCTCGTAATAAATAGTAAATCGTAGAGGTTTGCGTCCTAAAGGTACACTCGTGCCACGAATGGTGACGGGTCCCGGTTTATTTTTAACCGGCGCATCATCCGTCGACCTTTTAACGCGCACCAAAATCCCATCGCAGGGGCACGTTGGCCTCCTGCTCCCATCTGAATGTGGCCGCCCAATCCGAAAGTCAAAGCCGCGGCTTCATGCACAGCAGCAGTACGCATATATATATATATATATATATATATATATATATATATATATATATATATATATATATATATATATATATATGTAGAGGCACCGCGGTGAATGCTCCAAGAAAAGAAGCACCATCTGCCCATATTCGCTTAAATGCGTACGTTTTGTCAAGGTTAACATCTAACAGCAGCCATATTGACGCTGATATTATGGTCCTCGAGGTTTGAATAAAGCATCTGTCTGGCATTCCTGTAACTAAACAATTTATTTTAATCGATACCCACATCCTACGCTTGCGTCGCAAACCGCTAACCTCAAATTCACCTCATCGTGCAATGAAAGCTTTCAGTTCGAGATCCGCCACGAAACTAGGTGCCTCCCAAATCCATTGTAATTGCTTCTGATATCTTCATAAATATAATCACTATATTTCCTAAAGACGCGTAATAGGGAGCAGTCCTAAAGCTCCAACAGTGACATCACGGAATTATGGTAGAAGCGCATTTTATTAACTTAGTACCGCCGTTATCGCAAAGTTGAGCTATATATTCATAGGTAAGCTATACCATGACCATGGCCAATTTTTAAAGGGCCCAAAATGGTCTACTCGGTGAAAACTGGATACCGAAGCAATTTTAAGGGAATCAAAAATATGCGCTTCCATCTTGTAAAATTGCACTGAATAAAAGGGGTACAAGGACTATATCACGCACACAGATTTTTTTTTTTGGGGGGGGCGGGGGTGGGGGGGTGAGGCATGAAGGACAACCGAAGAAAAAGCGCGATGTCATTGTCTACAGCGGAAGGTGCTTCCCTGTCTGCTTTCGAGCTGCGCATGACGATACCAAGACAACCACAGCGACAAGTCGCATCGCATTAAAAATTTTAAAACTCTTGTGGGCGTATAAAGAGTGCTTGAGTTGTCCCATGGCTAACAGCCTCAACCTTTTCAGATTGAATCTTTGAAGGGGAAAAGTGCATGGAGCTTCTCGGCAACTTCTCGTGGCAAGCGAAAGGCGGCACGAAAACTGCCTGAAATGGTCATAACCATCCATCCATCCATCCATCCATCCATCCATCCATCCATCCATCCATCCATCCATCCATCCCATCCATCCATCCATCCATCCATCCATCCATCCATCCGTCCGTCCGTCCGTCCGTCCGTCCGTCCGTCCGTTAACATTAGCACCTATCACTATCAAACTCTCGTCTGTGATATTTCGGTGCCGCACCGTCTGGTCAGAATACACAGAATAGTAAATTGTTGGGCGAGTCAGGTCGGCATAGCGTCTTTCCTGTCCCGTCCAAAACAGACCCATTCTGCGTTCCCCCTTCCGCGACAGAAAACAGTTTCGAAACTACAGCTTCTCGCACCGCAAGTGTAGTCTGAGCTTGTTATTGCGTGCAATGAAATTCTTATAGCCTTAAGAGAAGGAATGTTAACTAAGGGACAATCCAGCATCCTTAAGTGTAAAAGTTTGAGTGTTGAATCGAGCAATACTGAGAAATCGCTACGACTAGCGGTATTCATGGCGACACCACGTACACCTTTGTGTAGATCCAACGAGGGGAGTAGGCAAAGGCAAATTCGCATCTTAGGCGCCTGTTCCTTCGTTGAGCGTCGGCGTCCCTCGGCGTAACCGAGCGAACAACCATAGTGAAGGCTGAAAGAGCGAACGCAGAGCGCAGTGGGGGATGAAAGACGGTGGCAGCAAGGAGAGCGCGAGGAGGAAAGCGGAGTAGGAGAGTGTAGCGGAACCATGGTGCGGAAAGTGGAGAAGGTGGGTATAGTGAAAGCGTGAGAAGAAAATTATACGGATTCCACGCACTGTGGGAGTCAATGTAAGCGAAGCTTTCTGCGCTGCTTATTTCGATTAACGATAATATCGGTGATGTTGACGGCGAATGTTTAATCTCTTCAACGTTTTGTCCAACATGAGAGTAATGAGTTGATGTTAAACGTTACCTTGCGTGCACCACGGCTATTTGTGTGCGTAGTGCACAGAACACACAGGGGGAGGTGTTTACTTGAGGCGTTGTTGTGCGCCATACGATCATGAGACTGAAATAATCAGAAGAATAAGAATGGGCTGGGGTGCGTTTGGCAGGCATTCTCAGATCATGAACAGTAGGTTCCCATTATCGCTCAAAAGAAAAGTGTATAACAGCTGTGTCTTACCAGTACTCACGTACGGGGCAGAAACCTGGAGGCTTACGAAAAGGGTTCTACTTAAATTGAGGACGACGCAACGAACTATGGAAAGAAGAATGATGGGTGTTTACGTTAAGGGATAAGAAAAGAGCAGATTGGGTGAAGGAACAAACGCGAGTGAATGACACCTTAGTTGACATTAAGAAAAAGAAATGGGCATGGGCAGGACATGTAATGAGGAGGGAAGATAACCAATGGTCATTAGGGGTTACGGACTGGATTCCAAGGGAAGGAAAGCGTAGCAGGGGGTGGCAGAAAGTTACGTGGGCGGATGACATTAAGAAGTTTGCAGGGACAACATGACCACAATTAGTACATGACCGGGGTTGTTGGAGAAGTATGGGAGAGGCCTTTGCCCTGCAGTGGGCGTAACCAGGCTGATGATGATGATGATGATGATGATGATGATGATGATGATGATGATGATGATGCGATGATAACCTCTGAGAGGGTTGAGCATTGTCATTGCCTCACATGGCACATCGCATCGTGGAAGAAGTATTAACCTTGAATTGGATTATGGGGCTGTACGTGCCAAAAACCATCATCATCATCATCAGCCTCGTTACGCCCACTGCAGGGCAAAGGCCTCTCCCATACTTCTCCAACAACCCCGGTCATGTACTAATTGTGGCCATGCCGTCCCTGCAAACTTCTTAATCTCATCCGCCCACCTAACTTTCTGCCGCCCCCTGCTACGCTTCCCTTCCCTTGGGATCCAGTCCGTAACCCCTAATGACCATTGGTTATCTTCCCTCCTCATTACATGTCCTTCCCATGCCCATTTCTTTTTCTTAAAGTCAACTAAGGTGTCATTAACTCGCGTTTGTTCCCTCACCCAATCTGCTCTTTTCTTATCCCTTAACGTAAACACCCATCATTCTTCTTTCCATAGTTCGTTGCGTCGTCCTCAATTTGAGTAGAACCCTTTTCGTAAGCCTCCAGGTTTCTTCCCCGTAGGTGAGTACTGGTAAGACACAGCTATTATATACTTTTCTCTTGAGGGATAACGGCAACCTGCTGTTCATGATTTGGGAATGCCTGCCAAACGCACTCCAGCCCATTCTTATTCTTCTGATTATTTCCTTCTCATGATCCGGATCCGCCGTCACTACCTGCCCTAAGTATATGTATTCCCTTACGACTTCCAGTGCCTCGTTGCCTATTGTAAATTGCTGTTCTCTCCCGAGACTGTTAAGCATTACTTTAGTTTTCTGCATATTAATTTTTAGACCCACTCTTCTGCTTTGCCTCTCCAGGTCAGTGAGCATGTATTGCAATTGGTCTGCTGCCTCCATGACTGCTGAGGTTTCGACTGAATCAAACGCTTTCTCGTAATCAATGAAAGCTATATATAAGGGTTGGTTATATTCTGCACATTTCTCTATCACTTTATTGATAGTGTGAATATGGTCTATTGTTGAGTAGCCTTTACGGAATCCTGCCTGGTACTTTGGTTGACAGAAGTCTAAGGTGTTCCTGATTCTATTTGCAATTACCTTAGTAAATACTTTGTAGGCAACGGACAGTAAGCTGATCGGTCTATAATATTTCAAGTCTTTGGCGTCCCCTTTCTTATGGATTAGGATTATGTTAGCGTTCTTCCAAGATTCCGGTACGCTCGAAGTCATGAGGCATTGCGTATACAGGGTGGCCAGTTTCTCTAGAACAATCTGTCCACCATCCTTCAACAAATCTGCTGTTACCTGATCCTCCCCAGCTGCCTTCCCCCTTTGCATATCTCCTAAGGCTTTCTTTACTTCTTCCGGCGTTACCTTCGGGATTTCGAATTCCTCTAGACTATTTTCTCTTCCATTATCGTCGTGGGTGCCACTGGTACTGTATAAATCTCTATAGAACTCCTCAGCCACTTGAACTATCTCATCCATATTAGTAATGATATTGCCGGCTTTGTCTCTTAACGCATACATCTGATTCTTGCCAATTCCTAGTTTCTTCACTGTTTTTAGGCTTCCTCCGCTCCTGAGAGCATGTTCAATTCTATCCATATTATACTTCCTTATGTCAGCTGTCTTACGCTTGTTGATTAACTTCGAAAGTTCTGCCAGTTCTATTCTAGCTGTAGGGTTAGATGCTTTCATACATTGGCGTTTCTTGATCAGATCTTTCCTCTCCTGCGATAGTTTGCTGGTATCCTGCCTAACGGAGTTACCACCGACTTCCATTGCACACTCCTTAATGATGCCCACAAGATTGTCGTTCATTGCTTCAACACTAGGGTCCTCTTCCTGAGTTAAAGCTGAATACCTGTTCTGTAGCTTGATCTGGAATTCCTCTATTTTTCCTCTTACCGCTAACTCATTGATCGGCTTCTTATGTACCTGTTTCTTCCGTTCCCTCCTCAGGTCTAGGCTAATTCGAGTTCTTACCATCCTGTGGTCACTGCAGCGCACCTTGCCGAGCACGTCCACATCTTGTATGATGCCAGGGTTAGCGCAGAGTATGAAGTCTATTTCATTTCTAGTCTCGCCGTTCGGGCTCCTCCACGTCCACTTTCCGCTATCCCGCTTGCGGAAGAAGGTATTCATTATCCTCATATTATTCTGTTCCGCAAACTCTACTAATAACTCTCCCCTGCTATTCCTAGTGCCTATGCCATATTCCCCCACTGCCTTGTCTCCAGCCTGCTTCTTGCCTACCTTGGCATTAAAGTCGCCCATTAGTATAGTGTATTTAGTTTTCACTCTCCCCACCGCCGATTCCACGTCTTCATAGAAGCTTTCGACTTCCTGGTCATCATGACTGGATGTAGGGGCGTAGACCTGTACAATCTTCATTTTGTACCTCTTATTAAGTTTCACAACAAGACCTGCCACCCTCTCGTTAATGCTATAGAATTCCTGTATGTTACCAGCTATATTCTTATTAATCAGGAATCCGACTCCTAGTTCTCTTCTATCCGCTAAGCCCCGGTAGCACAGGACGTGCCCGCTATTTAGCACTGTATATGCTTCTTTCGGCCTCCTAACTTCACTGAGCCCTATTATATCCCATTTACTGCCCTCTAATTCCTCCAATAGCACTGCTAGACTCGCCCCACTAGATAACGTTCTAGCGTTAAACGTTGCCAGGTTCATATTCCAATGGCGGCCTGTCCGGAGCCAGTGATTCTTAGCACCCTCTGCTGCGTCGCAGGTCTGACCGCCGCCGTGGTCAGTTGCATCGCAGCTTCTGGGGACTGAGGGCCGGGGTTTGATTGTTGTGTTCATAGGAGGTTGTGGCCAAGTACTGCACCAGGGTGGCCAATCCTGCTCTGGTGAGGGAGTGCGTTAACGGTTCTGGTCACCGGGATCAGGCCACACTCCAGGCCTGTTTGTGCAATTTTATCAACACGCGGATTTTTTTTTTTTTGTAATCCGGTGGAAAATTGCCGGCACCGGGATTCGAACCACGGACCTCTTGCACGCGAGGCGGGTGTTCTACCTCTACGCCACCGCTGCAGCTGTGCCAAAAACCACAATAGGACAATGAGGCATGCCATAGTGGCAAACCCTGAATTTTGACACAGTGGTGTTCTTTAACATGTCCCAAAATCTAATTGGATGTGCGTTTTCTACTTCGCACCCATCTAAATGGTGCTGTCGCGGTCGTGATCAAATCCGCGACCTCGAGCAATGCCATAGCTTCAAAGCTACCGCGGCGGGCACAAAGTGTTGATTTGACGTGCGACCGCTTCCGTAGGTTCACCTGGACCCTACGGTGTACTTTAATGCAGGTCTGCTTCTGCACGCCCTGCGTAAGTTGCTCGCTTGACAAACTTGCTTGATTTATTTTTAAGAAATAGCAGAAACGTACCGTACCGTGCCTTGAACTTAAATTTATCCCGTTTGCCTCAAACTGCTATCGTGTCCTCATGTCACCTATTCCCGAACCCCCTCCCCCCCCCCTCACCCCCCTCCCCGCTGTGGAAACAGCGCTACATGAGCGGAGGTCTGTCTTCGGCGGCTGCTGTGAATCACGCTCACGCGTCACCCACGCGCTAGCGATCTCCAGATTCGCGAAGCACTCACGCACCACTTGGCTCTGTTTGCAACGTGCTGCGCGAGACAGATTGTTCCCGTCAGTCAATATATCGCGAAATGAAAACACGTACATAGCTGCGCTAAAATTTCGCATTAGGCATTATCGTATTAGTCCGTTAATTTTTCTTTTCAGACAAGGCCATTAACAGCACTAAACCTTATCTTGAACTACCCGGATCCCAAAATGTGATCTTGTAAAGTTTGAGCAATAGCAAAGCCGCGGTAAGCGCGAAATATTTTGCAAAAATTTTGAAGGAAGTTCGCAAATCAATGTATTTTTTTAATATTCATAACTCTACACGATTACTTTTTTTCTTGTCTTAACTGTCTCTTCGAAAAGCTATGCAGTGTCCCTTTTAAGAAGGAGCGAAACCAGAAGCGGTTTATGCTGAATCCTCACCATTATCTGCTCGGTGCGCCCTCCGTATCGGAAGAGACGGCTGATCTTGATAAGCTTGACGAAGCTGAGGAGCTTGGCGAGTTGCGATAACCTGGAGCGGATATAGAAGTTTCCGTTTCCGTGGTGCTTTGTAGGCCACGTCCAGATGATGAAGTCCAGTGGAAGACTGCTCAACAAGTCCACGGGGAACCATCCTTTTAGGTAGTGCTGCTTGATCTCAGCTGGGTCCATGATAACGATGCCCTGCTTGCGATCGTCAATGCCTGAGCGTAAAATTATGATCGATGATTACTTCAAACGTGATCACGAATAGCACAGTCGTCACGTGTCAACACGGCATTTGTCGTTCTGATCCCACATTTATAACTGGATTATCAGAAAGCAGGACTATCTGAAGCTTAATTAGATGTGATTTATGATGAAATTACATATGAAGAGATATTTACCATCATAGACAAGTGAAACGCGAACTGAAAATGACAAGGCAGAACAATGTTCACGAGTATCAAGACATTTTTAATTAAAAATAATATATAATAATTATTATTTAAGCGTGCGTGCCTACCATCAAACGATAAGATTATTCTACTTATGGAGTTCCAAAGTATATTTTAAACACAGCGGACCGACCAAAGCGTTCATATTTGTTTGAATTTTCGATATGCATGTGACCAAACTATATGGAATTCGTACGACTCAAAAGCGGAGTATAATACCCATTCGTCATTCGTATCGCTCGTCGTCGGAACACCGTCGCGCGATTCTCACTGTCGGCCATCGTCCGTATAATTCTGAAGGCCGTCGGCCATGTAACGCTGAATGCGCCGGTTCTCATCACATCACCAAAATTAAGCAGCATTGTTCTTTACCCGTACTTGCGAGGCTGAGTGCTAGGAAACGTCGCTGGAAAAGCTACAGGGATGTGCGTGCAATGCGTCAAGCATAGCCAGCAAAGTCTGACAGCTGTTCCTGTTCCCGTTTTTTCGTGCACTTACTGACTCGGCGTACCTTGCTACCTGTCACGATTTCTCATTTGCCGAAACGCGGAAGATCAGAGCGAGAAAATGAAATCTAAATAAATGTAAGCGAGACACAGAGGAAAACCGTCCGTGTTCGCAGCTTAAAGGATTACTGTTTGTTCCACTGAGAACAATGTAAGCACCACGGTGTCGGAGTGGTGGTGATAGTGATGTTGTAGCAGGCGGTTTTTAGCCTGGCAGACGAGGCCGGCTACTGCTGAACCTGCACACATTTCGTCACCATACCAGGAGTAGTACGCACTCAGCTGCTCGGCAGGAACGCCTTAAGTGTTCGTGCACATAACGCTCATGCCAGCCACAGAAGGCCATAACGCTGTCCTGTCTCCATAATGCAAAGCCTACTGGACGAAGCAGGACGCCCCTTGGCGCCGAGTTCACAATAATCATGCGCACCACATGACGACTGGCTACAGCGCCTGCTGTTGTACCAACAGTTCTAGCGGTTGTTTGTGAACACGGACCCTGACAACTTTTATCGTGCGTTATCGTACCAACTCGCCATTTCAGTATACAGTACCGAAACGAGAGGGCGACCGGCGCTACCGACGGTGCAGTCCTTCTTATATACCCACGTAACTTGTGCCAAAATATCAAAATACGAGCCGGACAGAACCTACGTAATGTCAACTGTTTGTCGCCGCATAGAGCAAGTGAGACTATTTTGGATGCGAAAGCATCAAATGGCCCATTAAGCGAGAAAGCCAGCGTCTGTCATCTGTATCAGCAAAGCGGAACCTAAACTCGCATTGCCATTGGCTGCGGCGCCATGTCACGAGCTGTGCCTCGACGGAGCAGAGCGCACGAAAAGGAATCGCCTGCTGCAACGACAGCACGCCAGCTGTTGCGTGGGAGGAGAGGGCAACGCCGCGACGCCATGTCATCTACGCTCTCGCTCTAGGCACGAGCGCTCCTCGACGGAATGGAGTCGACGCCTCGCAGAGCAGGCGAAAGAGAACACCTGCTGCGCGAGAGCGCGCCAGGTGTTGCGTGAGGGGAGAGGGCAAAGCCGCGACGCCACGTCATCTATGCTCTCGCTCTCGGCACGAGCGCTCCTCCACAGAACAGAGCCAAGGCTTCGCAGAGCAGGCGAAAGAGAACACCTGCTGCGGCGAGATTGCGCGAGGTGTTGCGTGGGGGAGAGGGCAACGCCGCGACGCCGCATCATCTACGCTCTCGGCACGAGCGCTCCTCCACGGAACAGAGCCAACGCCTCGCAGAGCAGGCGAAAGAGTACACCTGCTGCGGTGAGAGCGCGCCAGGTGTTGCGTGGGGGAGAGGGCAACGCCGCGACGCCACGTCATCTACGCTCTCGCTCTCGCCACGAGCGCTCCTCGACGTAACGGAGTCAATGCCTCGCAGAGCAGGCGAAGGAGAACACCTGCTGCGGCAAGAGTGCGCCAGGTGTTGCGTGAGGGGAGAGGGCATCGCCGCGATGATACGTCATCTTCGCTCTCGGCACGAGCGCTCCTCCACGGAACAGAGCCAACGCCTCGCAGAGCAGGCGAAAGAGAACACCTGCTGCGGCGAGAGTGCGCCAGGTGTTGCGTGAGGGGAGAGGGCAACGCCGCGACGCCACGTCATCTACGCTCTCGCTCTCGGCACGAGCGCTCCTCTACGGAACAGAGTCAACGCCTCGCAGAGCAGGCGAAAGAGAACACCTGCTGCGGCGAGAGTGCACCAGGTGTTGCGTGAGGGGAGAGGGCACCGCCGCTACGCGCCACCCGATGGGCGTCACCGCGCCGGCGGCATGCGGCGTTGGCACCGCAGGCTGGTGCTGCTTGGTGGCACGGGCAGCACGTGCCGCTACGGCACATTAATCGCAGCGGAAATCTCGAAATATCGCTCAGCGCCGTTCAATCGGACATTAATGCTTTCACGTTCACGACTCCTAAGTGCTAAGGTGTTGTTCTTGTATTTCGCATAATTGCGTACTCAATTACTATTAATTGGGCTACTTCTTAAAATCCTATACTCAGAGCAAAAGCGTAGATGAGAAAATTGTAGACCAATCTCAAGAATTCCCGATCCAGCGTTCAGTTACGCGGCACTCTGTCTTTTCTTTTTCGCGAGCATTCTTTCGGACTCGAAAAAAGCTTTTATGTATCCCGTATCGAACACTTGGGTAAATGATAATAACCAATTATATAATCATGCGAAATACAGAATATAGTGCGACTTGCTCCAAGCGACGGCAAACATTTCACCTTGGTTCTTTCCAGCTATACGCTTGACACTTGCATATTCTAAATATTGGCATAAGTTACCTAGGACGCACACCCCCGTATTTTAGAACGCTCCTCTACTCAGCACTCCACCTCGATGAAAAAAAGTTGATCACAGCGCCGCGCACTCGCCGTGGTTGCTTTTAGTGGCTATGGTGTAGGGCTGGTAAGCACGAGGTCGCGGGATCGAATCCCGGCCACGGCGGCCGCATTTCGATGGGGGCGAAATGCGAAAGCACCTTTGTACTTAGACTTGGGTGCAAGTTAAATAACCTTAGGTAGTCAAAATTTTCGGAATCCCCTACTACGCCGTGCATCATCATCAAACCTTTTTTTTTTTTTTCACAGCACCGCCCCTCGACAGGAACGTTCACTGCGCTTCACTGACACTCCACGGCAGTTCCTTAGAAGTGTAGTGTCTTCTGAAGCCGCGGCACGGCGCTGTGCTCAACTCCGTGCAGCGGAGGAACAGTTTCGAGTTGAGCATCATTTGAACATACGGAAAGGGGGGGGGGGGGGAGGGCGAGGGTAGTACTCTTACCAGTCCTGAAGTTAAGCAGCATGTCTGCGAGGAGCATGAAGTCGGAGTAGAGAGAGTAGAGCGCCCACTTGATTCCCGTCGTCGGGAAGAAAGCCAGGTGGAGAGGGACCAGTACCAGGTTCATGAGGAGCAACAGCACGATGAAGCCGTCCCACCACTTCCTGCACGGCCCACGACGGGTCGATGGAATTGTTCGCAGGGCAAACAAATAAATCACGCCATCACAAGGTTAGCTGGTTGGCACGCCGCCAATCACTTAGGCAGGTCTGTAAGTTTGTGAACCAGCCGATCAGCTGGGCAATAAAATAAATGAATAAGTTTGCTTTATGAAAGGTCGGTTCCGTGGCTATGCTCTGGTGTAAAAGATGGAGTATAAAAAAGGACTAATAATTATTATTATTATTATTATTATTATTATTATTATTATTATTATTATTATTATTATTATTATTATTATTATTATTATTATTATTATTATTATTATTATTATTATTAGAACACAATATATCTGTACATAAAAGAAGCTCACAATTGCCCACCTGAGGTGGCAGCTGCTACAGTGTTGAATGTCAAGTAATATGCGTTACATTTGTTAAAAAGTGTACAGAGGTTACAAACTAAAAGAAGCAAGTAAATAAATACATTAACAATTGTCTAAACAAAGTACAGTAGATCGCATTTGATGCGTGAAGTCAATGAAAATGTGTCATTCGGAAGACCATTTAAAGTTCCAGGTATGTAACAGGACCTCGGCGATTCACCGCAGTGAGTACGCACTACTGGCAATGCGTATCGAGGCAAAATAAATAAAATTTAGAAATAACAAATAAAAGTGAGTCAGCAATACTGAAACTGGGCCAGCACACTATATAAAGCAACGATTCTGTCTCAGTAGTATATTCCTTTTCCCGCTGCCCCAGTGAGGCCAAGTCGCGCTCCGCCCTTGTTAATTAGCGCCGAGATTGGCTCCTCGTCAACCGTGAACGACAGAGGAACGCAATCAATCGATAGTAATCCGCGCATTATACCAGCCCTGTTTGCTCACTCATTGCACAGCGAGCATCTCGGCTCTGGCAACCATGCTATGCCTTGAGCTATCTGCAGCATACGAAGGCTCACTGCCTAGTCGCCTGCTCTTAGGTGCTACTGGACTCCTTTGGTTCAAACGATGTTCCGCATTCCGTGAATTGGCCGTGAGTTGCTCAGGCCAGCGTTCCTATGGCTCTAAGTTTAGGGAAACGAAAGCGGACGGACGCGCAGCCGCGGCCCCCGCTGAATAGGCCGATTTCACAAAGAGTAAATTTCACTAAGCAACCGCTGCCCCAAAGCATGCCGGTAGTAGCACTACTTAGCGGGCTGAAGTGCGACTACGGTGACGCTAGGGAGGAGCAGGTTGTAATTAAGAGAAAGGAGCAGAGGTGGGCAACTATGGTGCGCTTCTAAGCATGTTGCGTCTTTACACCACATCAGACTCGCTTACAATTCGAGATCAAAATGCAGGGAGGTAAGAATAAGTTTCCACAATAGCAGCGGATGAACAAACGCAGCCTCCACTTCTCAACTTGTTCCTAAAGTTGGCCTCAAAAGTCCACAGTGCCCCTGTCCTCGGCATGGTTCTTCAAAATTGGCACCTTGAACTCAAGCACACCGGGAAAGCAACGAGGACTGCCGGTCATCATGGCGCCGAGGCAGGGTTCAGCTCCCACCATTTTGCGTTTTCTTGCTCACTGATTTTCATTTTTCTTCAGTATTTCTTCACTTCACTTTCTAAAAAAAAAGACAGTTTCCCTACCTTAGGCCTTCCCTAGGCCTACCAGCCTTTCCTCCTTTCCCTACAAGAACCAGTTCTCTCTCTCCCCGTCCACCCCCCCCCCCTTTTTTTTCTTTACACAATAACTACCAAACAGCTATCACGGCAACGAGTAGCAATACTATACTGCATATGGACAGCCCCTACGAGTGCGCCAACTACTGTTTGAGAAGTGCGGTGGTGTCGACTGAAGCGCGCATTCGAGCCGAAGGCCAGCTCACGCACCTGAACCTGGAGCGTGGATGCACGATGCACCTGTGCTCCGTGTGCGTCTGCTTCTTGAAGTCCAGTCCAGAGTATTGTCTCCTCGACGCGGCCGTGAGCAGCTTCTTTACCGCTGACTTGATGGCGCGAAGTTGGGCTGCGTATTCGAGACCACTGCAATGAAAACTGTGCGACTCTGCACTGCAGTTGTCGGTGCGTCGACGTCACCTCGCGCGTTCCTTATTCGCGTTCAGACATGCGCGATAACTGCTGTCGCTTGCGTCCGAGTTCGCCTGGCACACAGAAATTGGTCTATGTTCATCGTCTACGGAAATGTGTGCTGTCTCTATGCACTGCCGCTCTGCACGAGCACGTGGCCAGACATTTGGGACATCAGGGGGGCTATTCTGTAAGAGTCCACCTAGTGGACTGTCCATTTCGGCCACTGCTGATTGGATGCAGCTGTACGGGAGAGGAGGAGACGGGCGGCCCTAGCCAATCAGCAGCGGCCGAAATGGACAGTCCACTAGGTGGACTCTTACAAAATAGCCCCCCTAGTGCGCGAGACGCCTCGCTACCTCTCGGCGTACGCCTGCTCACGCTACGCGTTACTGAACGGACGTCGAAGTTCGAAAAATCTACTCCAAGAAGCGTAGTTATGAAACAGATCCTGTTTGCTACATGAAAAACGACCTACTTGAGAACACTTTCGACAAATTTCAACGTGGTGCTAACATAAATCTCTAGGTTCCTGGCCAATTTGTTGCCCCGCACTTTCACCAAAGTATTACGTGCGGAGAGACGCAAATGAAGAAATTAATTACAATGCATTTAATTACGAGAGCAGCGCAGCCAGAGACTAATGTGGGAACCATGCAGCTCGTGAGCGCCAAGCCCCGATGCCCGTCTTCGTCTTGCTTTGCGCAATGTCACTTAAGCGTCTGTTGTACCGCAACAATGTGAATAAGTAACCCATTCAGCTAATCAAACTGCACGGGAACGTATACAGAGCTTTATTGCCACACTGCTAAAATCTGCCGGAAGTGCTGCCAAACGGATCATTTTCATACATAAATCAAAATCCTAATTGATAACGACGGTTCTTGGAAACATGTGATTTTTCGAAGCGCGACGTCCATTGAGTTACGCAGCGCTGTGAGGACGACCTCCAATACAACATAATTTCTCCAAGGAAACTGCGAATGCTTTGCGATGTAATGGAGACTCGACAGGAGTTTTTACAAGCACTTGAAATATGGACGCTCTTCAAAAGTCGGTGCTTGTTGGTCGAGGCATAGCAATCACAAAATTTCGCCTTAGTGACTCTGCTGCGGGGTGAACAACTCCGTATCATATCCACTTGCAAGAGATGTAATGTACGCGCGCGAACAGGAGGCCAGCTGTACGAAGATAACGCCCGCGTTCAGTGATATTGCAACGTCTGTACTGCTGCACTGGACTACGGAATGCTGGCTACTGGCTGCTGCTTGCACAAGCCTTATCGAAGGTCGTCTTTCTAGCTGAGCCTTGAATGAGGTTACACAGTTCTCGCAAACAAGAAAATCACCATACGAGTCTACGCCGGCTCTTGTTATGTTCACATAAGCATGTATTCGAACCATGGCACTCGATTTCCTCCGTTTATATCCCTCAACGAGGAGCTCTGTGATGATTTACTTATTTTTCCTAGTTTGAACAAATAAGTGACACGCAGATATGCTGGGTACCAAAACAAAAGCACGTTATTTTGGCGTTCCCAAAGGTAAAGCACTGCAGGACGCTTGCACTTGCTGTCGGCAATTAAGAACGGTTGCATCCCCTTTTATGCTGAAAAGCGAACGATATGCGACTAATCTGCCATCTGTAAGCCACGCGTCAGCAATGTCGGCTGGTCGTCCAGGAATAAAGAAACATATCTAAGGACTTGCCTATGAAGAATCGGCTCACGCAACCCTCGGCTTTCGATGCGAAATGCTATACGGGGCTGGTGTATACCATTCACGCCTGTAGAACGCACGAGAAATGTGGACCACATTCAGCGATACTTCTGTAGAATGCTTTAGAATGAGGAAGTGGGTATAGGCACAAGAAACTATTGACCCGCCCCCTTCCTCCACTTTTTTGAACCAGTAATCTATACTGTAGTGTTCCCACTGAACGTGCTTAAGCGAAAGTTGAAAGAAAAGATGTCCATACACAAAAAAGTAGCAGTTTCGCACGAAAGGCGAAGCATCGATTGCGATATCAAATTAGTGGACAGCCATACGAAGTAAAGATAGTGGGTTTATCGGCCGTATAAACTCGTAAACATAGGCATACTAAATAAATTAACAAGCATTGCGTTAGGCGCGCACAAGCAAACATGAAAGCATCTCACTCAATACCCGCGGAAACTCGCTGTCAGAACGCTGGAGTGAGGAATCGCGGCAGCAGCAGCGAGCGAATTGACCTTCGTGTTGTGTCTCGCATCAAAGCGAACTAAGCCGCGGAAACACAGCGCGCGGCGGACTCTGTCCCCATTGCAGATGGCTTTCAACATACAGTGAACCGGGCGGCCCAGGCCCCTCGGAGTAGAAGGCCCCTCCCCCGTCACTACTCTACCGCCGAAGCCTTGCGCGCGGCGGAATATGGCGCGCTTCCTCCCCAATATCCTTGCTTGCGTGCGCGAGATTGAGCCGTGATCGCCGGCTCAACCTCGCACGCATGTAGAGCATAGAGACATCATACTGAACCTCACGGCGACGACGATGCCGACGGAACAAATGCGGCTGGAGTGTCCATATAGTTACTTGCGCAATAAAAAATCTGTAGTAGTAAACTACGCTTTGGCAATGTCAAAACAGTCACCGTGAGCGCAGGCTTGCTATGGCGATGAAGACGCCGAAATGAAAGACGGGTGGCGACGCCGCTCTCAAGTTCCCGCACCTGCTCGCGCCGTCACGCCACCGATTTTGACAGCGCTCACCTCGTGTCTAGATGATTCTTTAGCGGTAAAGAAGCGCTTCACTGCGGTCGGGAGGAACAAATGTCTCACCCTGGCAAGTCTCGAGGGATTTTCCTGAGGCAGCACGGCCCATATGCGACAAAATACTTTGAAAATCCCTGACGTCACACAGACGATCGTGGATGTCGGTGCGACATTCGAGTAAAGTTTAGCCTTTGTTGCCCCAGTAATAATCGGCTCTCTTCACCCAAGACGAATAAAAAACAGAGCCGCGGGTTGAATGCCCGGCTGCATTTGACCACACTCTGATGGGGGCGCGGAACGTGGCCGCTGCGGCCGGCACGCAAACCCGTGACCACGTACTCGGCAGCCATATATCGGTGAGACAGCGTACATACAGAACACGCAGGCGGTATTTACGCTGTCTGAAGAGCGCGCAATACATGTCGGTTGGTTTCAGCGGTTTCCTTTACAAGGGGAATCATGTAAAACATGTTTACATCGCGTTTATACACGGGGAGACATCATCAGTTGCTCGGGCATCAGTATGGGCTTATAGAAAAGGCGGTCGTTTTCTGCGGCGCGATCCGGTGCGCGGGATTCAGAATAGGTCCAACCTCCGAGAGCACAGATTCCTTAAGGTGGGAGGCCACCTTCGAAAGTCAATTTTTTTGTACATTTTATGTATGTCCGAACATTGAGCAACATGTTGTCAAGGAAATTATCTTGCTATCACCGATAGTTTGGAAGTTACAGTGAGTTTTACAACGCACTCTCTCGTATCGCGAAGCCAAGAGTCATTACTATTTCTTTTATACAAATGTTATTCAAAATACCTTTTTCTTTCATTTTATGTAGTCATCAAGCGGATACACGAATCAACAAGAGGAGACTCTAGTGCATCTCATCGGGGCTCCTGCATGAAGCTGGTGCAGTTTAGGCCTCTATGTTGTTTTGATATCTTTCACATAGTTTGAAGATTTCTTTACGTTTTCCTCGAAACGAAATATTCTGCTCGACCTGATGTTACGCAAACTATGATAACTTTTTTAATGAATATATTTATATAGAATGTTGCGCACTCATTCCTCACATGGAGATCTGTGCAACGAAATAGAACGAAATCAATTCATGAAAAATTCTTGCATTTACCGCCCATCTTACAAATAAATTTGGTCATTTGCTTACTTTTTCGAACATTTATTTATCTCATTGCATTTATCTTAGTTCATTGCATAGGACCCACAATTAGCTACATAAATACCAAAGCTTTACTCAATTCAGCAACTCATTATTACTTATCACGGCTGGTGCGACCAGCACTTCTACCACATTTTGTGTCAAAAATTACCTACAAAAAATAATATGAACCATTTTCTGCACTTTAAATGGTTCGTTAGGTTAAGTAAGACACGTTTATTTAGGAAAAAAAGTTATTAAATCCTGGCTTCCGATTAAAAGAAAGTTTTTTTGTATGTGTGGCCTACTACCTTAAAAGTGTATATTTACAACATATCGGTATATAAAGTATATGCAGTATATATTTAAAGTATACCTACTCTGTACAAGTAGTGTTTTATGACAGATGAGAACAGCAGCTCTCTTAGATCACATAACAGGATCTAATAATTTGACGGCCTCATAAACGCTCTATATAGGACATTTCATTAGGTACAGAAGAGTGTGTTTGGATAAATGACAGGAAACGAAAGCAATGCTCTTGAGCTAGAGCATCCTTCTTAATTTTTTAAATCGACGCCCTAGATCAAAAATCCGCTTTCAAAAGCCATGAGGTTTTAATTGTTGCTTAATGCAATAAACCTCATCAAATTTGGTGCAGTGGTTGTGAGAAGAAGCCGCAGCTTCGCCCGAACGGCGAAGCACCGATTGCGATAGGAAATTAGCAGACAGCCATAGGAAGTAGGGATAGTAATTTGATCGGCTGTATCAGCTTGTACACATTTGCTTATTAACTAAATTAACAAGAATGGTGTCAGCGCGCGCAACAGACATGAACACAACGCGCTCGATGACTGCAGACAATCACTGTCAAAACGCTGGCGTGAGGAAACGCGGCAACAGCAGCGAGTGAAGTGACCTTCGTGCTGTCTATCGCTTCCACGCAAACTGAGCGCCGAGAACACACAGCACGCCAAAGCTACTAGCTGCCGACACACCTATACTCGTGGACAACTTTCTGTGGCTATGAAGAGAAAGCTACGGCGGTGGAGCTTCTGCACATGTGTTACGGCGCCAGCTTTTCACAGTGCTTTTGGTTGCTCGGGATTGTGAATCCACGCAGCTTCCACATGCGGCAGTTTCGCATTTGCGGAAGAGAAAAGCCGCAAAATAAGTAAACCTTTATTACATTCAGTGGTGTGCTTTGTCCTATTTAACTGTTGTAATAAAGTGTGTATGTTTTCTCTTCCCCAGCTTAAACTAACGTGGATGAAAACACGGGACTCTTTTCAGAAGCGCTCTCACTTGCGCGCGCTTCGCCTGCGTAGCTTTCCCTTCATAGCCACAGAAAGTTGCAACAACGTAGATCGCTCTCAAGTACGATCGCGCGACCGCGCGCAGACGCCACACGCGCAGTTGCAGTCTGGGTAGAACGCCGCGCCCACCACCCTACCCCCCCCCCCCCGGCGCCTAGCAACGTTGGGTGCCTCGCGCGCGACGGAAGACGGCGCGTTTCCTCCCCGCTTTGCTCCCTTTCGCGCGGGCGAGATTGAGTCGCCGATCGTCGGCTCCCCTCGCACGCTTTCACGCGCACGTATTGGCGGCGAGGAGTTACGGAGTCGCCATCTATCGGAAGCGCCTCGCTGGCGTAGTATGAGGGATCACGTGGCGCGCTCCTCATAGGTTTTGATGTCAGCGCTCAATGAAAACACCATGCGCGAGCTCTCCCGGACATTTCTGTAAGTACTTTCGAAACGAGAGAAGGTTTTTACTGTCTAAATAATAATCTTGGCAAAACTGAAATCACAGACTCGTTTACAGACGCTATCTCTTTACCGAATACGTACTAGTGAACGCCACTGCGCGCGGTCGCCGCGATGGAGACTTCCGAACCGGCTTTCTTACGTGAAAGGTGGGTAAACGCTGAGAACAAACTATGTGAAATATGTTCTTATAGTGTTTGAATAACTAAATGTAGCGTAATAGAATGAAGCCTCAATGCAGCAGTCGCACAGATTCGCAGCGACCGACTGCGCGTCTGCATGCTTGTCCGCGCACTGTTTCGCTTTCGCCGCGTGCGCGCTTTCGCACCGTGCCATGAGCTTTAGGCCGCAGAATATGAGCATTTGACAGTATACAAGCAACCATTGTTGCGTGGGCGCTATCAGAGCTGCTCAAAAATAATTTCATTGTAGAGACTTCAACGTGATGTGCCGTCATGATGATTCAATCTTTTTTTTTTCTTCTAAATTCTTGGACGCTTCAATATTATTTCTCGAGTTGAGTCGCACTGTATGTTTATTGGTGTTTTCAGCGTGCGATTTCCCGCTGCTTCTTTTTTGTAATCCAGTGCACAGAATTCCAAACACAAACATGACCATATGCCATGCTTTTTTTAATGTGCTTCTTACCGCTCCCTTTCCACTCCAGTGAACTTGTCAGTATCTATAGCATCGACAAGTTCATAGACCAAACCGTCATGACATTAGTTGGGCAGCGGATTCGGGCGAGCATCTCAGTGCGCGTTTTCTGAACATCGCAGACCTGGCGCCGTAGCAGAAATCTTCCTCGCGTCTGTGCTTGCTGCATACCCGAGTTGTAGCCGATTACTATTTGCCGGTTTTATGTTTCGCTAGCCAAGCTTTACGCAGCTTCTTGTCCAGCGGCTACGTGTGAATAAGGCTGACACCGGGCTCCGTTGCGTACGTCCGGCACTGCGGCACCGAGCAGTATGCCTACCATGTTGTGCGCCTTCAAAGGCAGCCACTACCTATTGTAGTGCTTTCCAGCGTTGTAAAGGAGACATTCGAAGCGGGAATATCTCGCCACTAAATGAGGACCGCAGCGTGCTAGGGAATTTAAACTCGTTTTCAGCTCGCTTCGGCGCTCCCGAAGCAGCCGACGCGGCCGCTATGTCCGCGTGATCCCTCCTAGCACGTCACGCCGACGGTGGCGCCAGCTTTTCCAGTGGTGGAGCTCGAGGCCAATAGCGAGGGCGCGCTGCAACAGTGACCCTTGCACTTTATACGGTACATCACGGCGGCGTCGGCGGCAGCAATACGTCTGGAGTGTCCATATATTTACTATCACAATAAGACCATCTTTCCCATGTATTTACATAGAAGCCCGCGAACTAAAGGTTCTCTTTAATATTAACTAGAATGTTCACTACCCCCATTTGCTTTCTAATCCACACCGCTGTCTTCGTGACTCTTAACGTTCCACCTAACATTTTTGTTTCATTGTTCGTTGCGCAGTCCTTAATTTTTATCCGGCTTCTTTGTTAACCTCCAACTTTATGTCCCATATGACAGCAGTAGAATTACGTACAATCAGAAATAAAATATTGCCACATTACAATACTAGATTAATGAAACGTCGAACCAGCATCCCACTGGTTTCGACCACGACGCGCTTCCACGTAGGCCAGGAAGGCGAACAGCGACGTTGATGTTGACGTGCAAAGCAGAGAAGGTGACGTAGACATAGTCTTAACGTCACGTGGACAACTTGGCTGTATTGGAGAAACTAGTGCCTTTTTTCGCCGTCATTAGTCACGGCACGTGGCTTTTGACAGCCTATATAGAATCAATGTTTCGTCGTCTGCTCAAGCTGAGATTGTACGGTATATATAGTTCGCCACTATGCCTCGATAAACAGCCCAACCCGTATTTACAACCACGGCCACTGTGGGATTTCAGCGCAGCCGTTCCCCAACGTTGCTCGAGGAATACTCCGCCATATTGTGCCCGTTATCATGTCTGAAAGCTTGCTTCTTGTCACCACTGGTGACTTAATTGTTTGGACCTTTTACTGAACTACAACGACTCGAATACGAGAAAATACTTTGAAATCCATAGTGTCGTACTGATGTAGCGGCTCTAGGGCACCTGCGCGATAAGGAACAAAAATGAGTCTGGCCTTCATTTTCTACTCTAATAATCATCATCTTGCCGTAACATTACGAAAAAATTGAGTTTTAAATATAACTATCAGTCTAAAGTGATATGGCATTTCTCTTTAGTGTCCTGTTAAAGGACACCTGACGGAGAGTCACTAGCGATAAACACTCGAAAATGTTAAAAAAGAAAAAGCGAAGACAGACACAACAAAAGGATGAATACGAGCATAAATAGATTAACTGCCCGTATCGCCGCTAAAGCTAAGACAAGAACTACAGGACTGAAGGAAAAGCACGGCTTCCTCAAGTGCACCTTTCGAGTGATATAGAAGGTATCGTCTTGCGGAAAACACTGCACCGACCAGACGGGTAAGTGGACGTCAATGACTGATTCAAATAAAACGCCTTGAATAAAAAGAACAGTGTAAGAATGCAAGCACAGGGCTTCACTTCTTACCTCCTGCTGTTGTGGGGCGTTGTTTCGAGCAACAAAGATTAGATACAAAAGATTCAGTGAGAATGCCTGTTTGAGTGGGAGGCGCGTTCGATATACAGTCGAACCCGGTTATAACGAGCACGCATATACGCAAAAAAAAAAAAACCAGCTCGATATATCGAGTACTTCAGTATACCGAAACTCACCTATAACGAACTTAAACGAACTCTTGTGATGCGTTCGTTATATGCGCATTTGTTATTCGCAGTGAAGACAGGAAGCAAGAAAAAAAAACAATCGTTTTAAAACACGAAAATAGGCGTATATAGGCACAAATTATTTTCTGTACCTTGAAACTTTAATCACTAAGAACGGTATTCTCGATGCGCAAGATTGTACAGGCCTGCTCCAGTTCACTTCCCTCGTTGCTATAGGTGGTGTCCAAAACATGGCGGCTATTACGTATTTCGGGCTCCAGAAATCGCTTTCGGTGCACGTAGTCAGTGAAAGCACAGCCTTTGAGATTCCGGTTTTGTTACTCAGAGGAAGCCGTCGTTAGGGCGTGGATATGTACACCCTGGCAGACATTCGATATAGACAATTGTTCAGTTCATTATAAGTTATTCTACACGAGTATCAGTAAGTTTCGCGATTTCTATATCGCTTCAGATTCGTTGCCTTTTGGGCGGTCTTCTAAAGGTTGCTGCCAAAACAGCACCTTGCAACATGCGAACGCATTCGTTACCTTGAGGGTGCTATGCTTTCGACGGGCGTACGTTGCTCTCCTGAATCTGGTTCATGAAACTTCGGTTCATGGCTACGTACGAGTAAAGAGTGCTATGCGACAGGAATCACTTTACTCGCATGTTCAGTTTCTTAGCCCGATACAGCTATTCCCGAATTGACTACCGCTTTATTGTGAATGGACGCAAGGTAAAGGAGAAGTTGCTTTTAAAATGCTTTTTCTTTTCGTTTAGTTCGAACAATTTTTTTCAATACCGAATGGAGCATCTAGAGCCATTCGCTCTGCTCAAGTGGAGATGAGGAAACTGGTTGCACGAACATGTCGTAACGTCCAGTTGGCTAATTTAAAAGATTCGCTTATTGATTTTCAAGTTACACTATTTAACGTACATGTTGCAACCGCAAAAGTGAAGCCTGGCAATGATGAAGGCGTACATACACTTAGCGCAAATCCTGGGACAGTAGGACTAGCCCCACTTGGGAGATATACGTGTCCAAAGTATGCTAAATAGTGTATTTCTGTTAAGAAACTATTAACTGGAACGCGAATGTATTTGGTACCATATTTTAGGGGCCAAACTATCTCGAAAATGCTGCTAATCATACCAATTCTACTAAACAAGCATCACTTCAGTAATGCCCGGCTTCAGTTTTGCAATTGAAAAGTGTATCCTAAAGTGAATAATTAGAAAGTTAGTCATTTTTTTAATTAGCCACCTGGGCACATCAAATTCTTTAATGCAGGCAATTTCACCTCTTCCAGAAATGCGCCTTTTTGAAAAGGCAGGATAACTCCTTCTGTCACACCCTTTTTTTTTTTCGAACTAAAGAAAGTATAATAAATAAACAAATGACATAGAGTTGCAGGTAAATTGTGGCAAGCCTTAAAAACAAAAACAAATGTGCGCTACGCGAATGCAACAAACTCAGTATTAGTTCACTGCCTTCTCAAGCAATGTATTTTTACTATGAACTCACGTCCTTAGTTAAAAAATAATTGACAAAATTTTAAAATACTGCTTTCAATGCAAAACCTGCAACGTAGAAGTTGACTGATTGAGAAATATTGAAATCACTTGATTCTGCGAGCACACCAGTTGCGGTTTCAATTTTGAGGAGCCGACAGCAGCGCCGGCATCGGAGATTGTCGAACCCGAAGCCACCCTAATTTATTTTTGGGCAAGAAAATACTCGAAAGATTCTTTTACCGATTGCCACGAACAACTGATCTAATAAGCCGAAAGAAGATGCAGCTAGAAAGGTAATAGGAATGAGCCTTGTTGTACCTATCGCTATCACGTTCCACATGTACGTTCACGAAACGAATTCATGTATCCATCCGAATTTGCGTGAGTTTACATTTTTAATTACCTTGTAATTCTACCCGTTTATTATCCGTCACGCCGAGTGTAAAGAGTATCCCGGCGATAACGGGCGTGGCTCCAAATAATGACAGAGTGTCAAACGCGATGGAATCGAAAGGGATCGTTACGGAATAGGTCATTTGCATTCAAAGCTCACGGTTGGCCCTGGCGTCCAGCGAACGCTCGGATGCGGTCTGGCTGTGCATGGGAGCCCTCAGCGAGTAGACGCTGCTCTGTATGCTGCTCAGCTTGGGCGACAGTGACGACGCCGAAGCCGGCGACACGGGCGTGTCCCATGGCATGTGAGACGGTGACCGCGCCGAGGCTGGTGGTGCCGGCGCCGCGCTCGTCATCGGCGACGGTGTCGACGTCGAGCACGCAGTCACATGCGAGGTCTGCGGCCCCTTCAAGTTCCGTGGCGTCGGCAACAGTGACGACACCGAACTCGGTGGCACGTCCCAATTCTGCGACGTCAGCGACATCATCGATGGTGGCACCGGCGAGTTCTGAAGTGTCGTCGGCGACTCTGACGACGCTGAGCCCGGCGGCATCGGCGAGTTCCGTGACGTCGGCAACAGTGGTGACGCTGAGTCCGATTGCACACGCAAGTTTCGCGACGTTAACGACACTGACGGCACCGATGTCAGTGACCCCATCGGGTTCCATGACGTTGTCGACAGTGGCGACACCGCGCTCGGTGCGATCGGTGCGTTTCGTGACGAAACCGACGATGGCGAGTTCAGTCGCACCGGCGCGGTCCGTGGCGTAGGCGGCGTTGACGAAACCGAGCCAGGTGTCACTGGCTGGTTCTGCGACGTCAGCGACAGCGTTGACGCTAGGTCCGTTGACACGGGCGAATTCCTTGACGTCGGCAACGGTGACGATGCCGAGAACGGAGGCACCGGTGCGTTTCGTGACGCCGACAACTTCGAAGGCCGCGACTTCATGGTAGCGCTGCCCTGCGGAACGTGGACACGGTCTGCAAACGTGGCATATTCATAAAAGTCGAGAAAGGAAACATCAGTAAGAAACGTCGGCCCCGAAGCGTTACAGTCACAGGCGGCATTTTAAGGTTAACTCCAAGCATACACAAGCGCGATGGAGGAACCAACGCTAACTATATATAGCCTGAATATCACTTCCTGCATTTTCAACTCTCTCCATCAGATTATCTTTCGAAAGTGCTTCAGCCAATGCAGATCGAACTTACTGCATACCAAGGGCTATATACAGATTCAAACGCTACTACAGGGCTGCAAACTTGCTACAGAGACGCATTTTAATTTTGCAGCTACAAAGCAGGTGTAGCTACAGAGCAGGAGCCTTACGACGTCAGCCCCAACCAGACTTGTACACGTTACAGAAAAAAAAGGAACCGATTACCATTACAGAATTCAAAAAACGTAATTGATTACTGTTACTAATTACTACTTTACGAGAATAACTGCAGCTAATTAGTTTAATGTTGATTTCGTCCTCCCATTTATAACATTGCACAAATACAGTAGATAGAATGAGTTGGTCTGTCTCTTTCAGTGCGTCCTCGGTAGCCATTCACACGTTGTTTAGCTTCACTAAGGATTTTCGTTCGGTAATTTTTCCTCGTTTTCTTGTGATGACATCTGGGCAGCTACACTGAAAACTCGCTCGATGTGCGCTTAGGAGAGAAGGGCTGCATGGTAACTTGAAACCTATACGAACACCTTGCTCACAAGATGGTGGGTACTCAATGCGTCTATGGAGCACAACGCTTCATCATTGCTGGGCCTAGTGGAAGACGCTCCCGATAGGGTCAGTAAAAAAAAAAAGAAGGTCGACTCATATAGGCGACTGCTTGCCACCAGCGTCCGAAGTGGCCATCGCTATCCAACCATAGAAGCACCATTTCAATTCGTTGGCCAACAATACCTGGCGGACCTCCACCCGGCAGATTCTACTCATTAGCCATTTAGACTTAAACGGCTAATTGTAACGGACTCCAGCAAACGTCCACTTTCCTTGAAGAGATCTTTAATGACATTCTTTAATGTCATACAATATAAAGCTGCATATCATCAATCACAAAAATAGGCCTACATGAGTCACTCATATTTCAAACGGATGGAAACATATTCGTTTAATGGCCAAAACTTCCTGTGCATATCAGAGAGATGAAGGCCGCATAAAGCGCTTCCAGAAGAAAGGGAGCGAGATAAATTTAGCATAAGGGAAAAGGCTCAGTGGTCGGACTTGCAAGAGTAGCGTGCAAATCCAGGCATAGCTGCTAGATGCGGATGATGCGAAGGAGGTAAGCCATGCACACATTTTTCATCCCTTTTGAACTCAGTAGTTCCCGCCAAATTTCAGTACTCAATGCTGCGTCCACTCTTATAGCTTCTTTCGTCAAAAGCTGTAACTAGTTACATGTAAATGGTTACTGCAAAAAGTAATTGAATTAGAGTGAGTGTTACCGAATTAACAACGTAATCGTTAAATTACAAAATTACCAGAGAACGTAACTGATTACAAGTAATTATTTACATGTAATTCATTGCGTACAAGTAGGGCTCGAGCCTGCTTCTGCAATCACAAACAAGACGAGAAAGTTTAGAATAGAAAATATATTCAAAGAACGGAAGTGTTAATTGGCATTAATTGCCAACCAAGCTTAATACGCCTTGCTACGAAATTATTATTGACATTTTCTAATCAAACACAAGTAGCCTGACACACCCTTTCTCAAGTTTAAGGCGTTCTGCCTCTCCATTTCTCGATTGGCAAGTGCTCTGCGCTGTACATATCGCTTTTTCTTTTTTATATGTCGCACAGAGACGTATAGTAGCTTTGACGAATATTTTGCTGCACAATGAATGCCTGTGACATCTTCACAAGTTGGGAAGGAAATGGTGCTGTAAACGATAAGCGGGAGCCTTAATTTTGCGGAAGAATGTACAGCTCATTCTTATTACTGTAGCACAGGAACGCTATAATAAAGTGCATCTTATTGCTTGGGATGAGTCGGTGACACCCAGTGGGTGGAGGACAACCGCCTCAACGCTCTCTTTCGCGCGCTCAAGAATGTCGGCTTATCCTGAGCGATGATCGAAAAACGGATTTAGTGACTCGGGTATAGGGAGCGTTTACGTGACGTCACGGTAGTAGGCCAGGACGGCCTTCAGCGCGCCAAAACTTAATAAGAGGCCCTGGGCGACGTGCATTTTTGACAGCGTTCGCTCAGGACTAAATTTGCGACATGCCTGCAATCCACGAGCGATGCCTCCCTCAGAGTAACAGAAGCGAACGTGATGCAGCGTCAAAAGGAGGAGTACGTGTAAAGTGCACGACTCTGCGGTGCGCCGAGGCTCGCTCTTAGTAAAGAAGGCCAGGGAACCGTATGAGTAGCTATTTTGCTTTCGTCACGCAACTGCAAAGCGCCCGTTGGAATCCGTTAACCAGCTAGAGTAACGATTTGAGACGGCGGATGGCGGAAACAATCGATGATGGAATGCAAGCGACGCTTTGGACATATTGGGGCTAGTGGCGTAACCAGGAGGTGGCAACGGAGCACTTCCCCCCCCCCCCCTCCTTCTCCGCCCTCCTAAAAAAAGTGGCAGTGGCTTAGCTCGGTTATGCCAGGATATTGTTAGCCTTGGTTAATCTTGATTGCAAGTCCAGGTTACTCTGGTTGTCTAGTTATGTTGCGGCGTTTAGCCAGTCGTTCGGTGCGTTGTTCGTCTGTTTCCTGGGCGATTCGTTTCCTCATCTCGTTCCGATGTCGATTCCAGGCCTCCTTCTGCTTATCAGAATAGTCGCCGTCCATACTGCCCCCTCAGCTGTGGTTGCGGCGCACGCGAGCTCTCCTTTTCAATCCTCCGACATGTTATCAGGCATGCGACGCAGCTGGCGAATCGAGCTGAGGCGAGCGCAACGACAAGGAGCGCGGTGTGACGTCATACCAAACGGCGGCGGAGGAAAGGCGCGGCGCTGCGCAGCGGCGGAACACCTGTGGCTCGGTGCTACTAGTGGCGCATGCGCAGTAGTGACTAGGGAGCGAGAGAGAGAGAGAGAGAGAGAGAGAAATATCCGCGGCGAGGCGCGCGTTGTGACGTCATATGCGTCCTCGGAGCACAGCCACGGCGAAATCACAAGTTCGCGGCCAGTAAAGAAAAAGCTCTTGATACACCACTGCTTGGGGTGCTCATATCACTTTCGATTGACGTAGTGCTTGCCTTTACTACACATTAAGCGTTATCCGTCTGGCATCCACAATTCATTGACAACAATGTACTTACATGTAGGAGTTTACAACCACGTGCTTTTCTCTCCGGCGTGTGTTTCAAGCACGACCTACTTACTTTAGAGGGTCACACTGCTTTCACCGCTAAACACGGATACTCCAGCTGCTTACACGCGACATACATTGGGGCACTCGAAGAATCTTACACGGTACTCAGCATCGTTACTATAGAATAAGCCTACTATTTACACGGAACGCAGCATCGTTATTAACTATCCAGACCTTAGTTCTCCACTCAGTGGTACTGTAAAGAACGGTCCCTGTCCGGCCTCAAGGTGTACTGTATGTCAGCCCCACAGCTGTACTGTATGGCTACCGTAATGGCACCTGCGGTGGCAATAAGTGGCTTTGCAAAGAAGTAGGCAGGCTAATGAAGGACGCACTGTGTTTATATACTTACGAGTTACTCCTGGCTGGAAAGCAGAAAAACATTTGTTCGGGTGACGGCTAACGGTCGTGCCATCATTCGGCCAACGTACCTTTCAGCGCGGCAAAGCACAACGTTCGTCACCACAGAGCTTTGTTCTTCTTCTCCATTTATGGCAATGATGATAGTGACCTCATTGGCTGCGGCTCACACCGACTAAGGAGTAACCACTAAGGGCAGCACTTAGTGGGTACTGGCACCTCGTTTTAAAGGAATCCGAAGGTGGTGAAATTGACCAGATAACAAATTGTTTTTGTCTAAATAGAGACAATGAATTCGAAGGCTGGCTAACGCAAAACATGCTTACTCAACGGCTGGTAATTGTTGTGCATACGTGATTTCCTCCGATGTGTTGAGAAACTGAGTCGTCTGCGTAACAACCATGATCCTCCTGCGCCAGAATCATTCAGACGAGTCTCCATTTGCATCCGTCTGCCAAAAATACAAATAAAAAGAATGACAGCAGGCTTATGTGACCTTGCAGAATCACAGCCCAATTTTTAGCGAAGCCCCAATTTGCTTCGAAAGACACAACTTGACAACGTTGTCTTCATACATGACTCGCCTGCTTGAAACATTGTCCCCATATACGCTTTCGAGCACTCACTTCAAGAATTAGTTAGAAAAGCTGTAATTCATCTACACACATTATATACCTTGCTACGCACATAGGCCATAATGACCCTCCCCTCCCAAATTTTCACAATGTTTTAACCACGGTGGCAAATACAGTTCTCCCTGGACAGCGGGCTAAATTTTGCTCCGTTCGTAACACACATTTATAAGGCTACGGAGTGCTCGAATGCGTAATTTACTGCAAGTGCCGTAATTAACCCAAACAATTTGAACTTCGGCTATCCCTCACACGTAAACTGCCCCTTATTTTTACCTAATTTAAACAAGGTGCCTCATGAAGGTTTTTCCGTGTAGCAAAACTATATGGAAGCAAAGGAACTTCGGAACAAGGGAGAGATAGAATCAACTTTTATTGAGCCCTTAGTAAAGGTTGGTGCGCGCTGGCACCAGACGGGGTGGAACCTTCTTCTCAGGTCCCATATGGGTCCAGCAGTTCCTGGCCCCTAGCTGTCAGCGCGAGCTGGGTCGGTAGGTCGGGGCTGGACAACAAGGTATCTCGCTCGGGGTGGTTGGGGCTGGGGAGGGTGGGGGGTAGGGATGGTGGGGGTTTCTTGAGCTTAGTGCGCTCTGCAAGGATGTGGGCTAGAGTGCCTTCTGACCGTCTACAAAACGGGCATGAAGTGCCATGCTCTGTTGGGAACATCTTGTGGAAGAGCACGGGATACGCTAGCGACCCCGCTTGCGTGCGTCGCACGATCGTTTGCTGCCTTCGGCTGAGTTGCGGATGCGGACGGGGATGCCTACATCTGCCGCTTCTGTACATTTGTATTCTTCTGTATTCTGTCTTTGTAATTTGTCACGGGATGCGGTAGCTCTGGCTCGTCCTCGGCTCGGATTGACAGTTCTCGGGCATAGTGGTCGGCGAGTGCGTTGCCTTCCACTTGCGAGTGAGCCGGGACCCACACGAGCTCAACGGCCCGTCCCGGTAATTTGCGTTTGGTGAGGATCGCTAGTGCCGTGGGAGAGATGTTCTTCTTGCGTTAGCTTGCGTAGGCGGTCTTGAAGTCTGTGACCACGGTTCTCACTCCCGGTTGTGCGAGGGCCACGGCCACTTCTTCTGCTCCGGCTGTATTCGTCGTCCGTATCGACGCGCCTGTGACCAGTTTATCGATGGTGGTGCACGACCACCGTTGCTCTGGTGCCGTGCTTGGGAAGCGAGGTGTCCGCATCAGGCACGTACCCAGGATATTTTTTCGGGGGGGCCCAACAACTCCATCATCATCATCATCATCATCATCATCATCATCATCCTGTTTTATGTCCACTGCAGGACGAAGGCCTCTCTTCCCCTGCCCTGTGCCAACCCATTCCAACAAACACCCGCGAATTTCCTAATTTGATCGCTCCACCTAGTGTTTTGTCGTCCTCGAGAGCGTTTTCCTTCTCTTGGTACCCATTCTCTAACCCTAATAGTCCAACGGTTATCTAACCGGCGCATTACATAACCTGCCCAGGTACATTTTTTTCCTCTTGATGTCAATTAGAATATCGTCTATACCCGTTCGCTTTCTGATCCAAACCGCTCTCTTTCTCTCTATTAACGTTATGCCTAGCAATCTTCGATCGCTCTTTGCGCGGTCCTTAACTGGCTCTCAAGACTCTGCCCCATATGTCAGCACTGGCAAAATGCACTGATTGCACACCTTACTTTTCAGTAATAATGGTAAGCTTCCAGTCAGGAGCTGGCAATTTCTGCCGTATGCGATCCAACCTATTTTTATTCTTCTGTGAATTTCCTTCTCATGATCAGGGATCCCTGTGATTAATTGACCTAGGTACACGTACACATTGCAGTAGTACTCTGCAGATTCCGCGATAACCTGATTGATGACATGGATGTGATCCATTGTAAAGTATCTCTTCCTGAAGCCAGCCTGTTCCCTTGGTTGACAAAATCCAGTGTTGCCCTTCACAGTCTTTAGTGGCCGACTGGCGATCCTGATCTCTTGTTCCTTTGCCCGGCTATTTATCATTATCTTCATCTTCTGCGTATTAATATTCTACCCCACTCTTAGACTCTCTCTGTTAAGGTCTCCAATCATGTGTTGTAACTCGTCTGCATTGTCGTTGAATAGAACAATATCATCGGCAAACCGAAGGTTGCTGTGATATTTGCCGTCGACCTTTACTACTAGGCCTTCCCAGTTTAATAGCTTGAATTCTTCTAAGCACGCAGTGAATAGCTTTGGAGAAATTGTGTCTCCATGTCTGACCCCTTTCTCTATAGGTATCTCCCTGCTTTTCTTGTGTAGAATTAAGGTAGCTGTAGAACCTCTGTAGATATTCTTACGCGAAGGACGAGTCAGTAAGACGAGAAGCTATTTACAGATTATATTTACAACAACGGTTGCAGCGCTGACCGGTTAGATTCACAGCGCGAGCCCAGTTCGTTCTTCCTCCTCTTTTCTGGAGTGATGGCGCCCACGCGCCTCGTTCAAACAAACAAATACCACACGCATGTAGCAATATTTTCCAAGCTTTTTACGTAAGCGTTGTGTACTCCTTGATTACGTAGTGCCTCTATGAATGCTGGTATCTCTACTGAATCAAATGCATTTGCGTAATCTATATAAGCCACATAGAGAGGCTTTTTTACTCTGCAGATTTCGCGATAACCTGATCGATGACATGGATGTGATCCATTGTAATGCATCTCTTCCTGAAGCCAGCCTGTTCCATTGGTTGACAAAATCCAGTGTTGCCCTTATTCTATTGGAGATTATTTTGGTAAATATTTTATGTAATACCGGGAGCAAGCTAATAGACCTATAATTTTTCAATTCTTTAACGTCTCCTTTTTTGTGGATTAGTATAATGTCTGCATTCTTGCAGTTTTCTGGCACCCTTGCAGTCGATAGACACTTCTTATAAGGAGCCGCCAGTTTTCCAAGCATTATGTCTCCTCCATCTTTGATTAAGTCGACTGTTATTCCACCTTCTCCTCCCGATCTTCATCGTTTCATGTCTTGCAGGGCCCTTCTGATCTCATCGCTAGTTATAGAAGAGTTTCTGTATCCTGTTCATTACTGTTTCTAAGTGAGGTATCGTGACTCCTCTGGGTACTGTATACAGGTCAGCTTAAAATTTTTCCGCTGCTTTTACTATATCTTCGAGATTGCTGATGATATTATCCTTCTTATCTTTTAGTGCGTACATCATGGTTTGTCCTATGCCAGGTTTCTCTTTTACTGATTTCAGGCTGCGTTCATTTTTTACGGCTTCTTCAGTCTTTCTCATGTTATAGTTTCGAATATCAGTTATTTTCGCCTTGTTGATCAGTTTTGACAGTTACGCGAATTGCGTAACGCTGTGCGGCCGCCAGTCCCATACAACCGCGTAGAGCGCAGGACTCTGCGACTCTAGACGTACTGCGCTCACTGCGAAAGGTTAGAAAAACACCCACATAAGCACAGCAGAGAATTAGCTAGGTGAGGCGGTTCGACCGATAGCTGTAGAAGCATCATTCAAAACAAGTAATTGCTCTCCACTTTCGGCGGCGTTTTCTCTACTTCCTTTTTAAATAAAAAGATGTTGATCCATAAATATTCTCATGAACAACGGTTAAGTTTTTTATTATTCGCTTTTGCTTGCAGTTTGGTTGTTGCCTTGGCTCTCTCCCTTAGTAGATCGCTGAATTTCTCAACTCCTTGCGATTTTTGTTTCCAGTTGCTAATTTTGCACGACAAGTGCTATACAATTAGGGAAAAACAGACGAGGTAACGGGCGACAGTCATCTTGCTTATGGGTTAAGGGTTATTGCAGGGTTTCATGATGGACTCTCTTTCACATTATTTTATTTCCCACCTTATCTAACCCATATCACGTGTAGATGGTTCCGGGCATCTGCCAGCGCCGCGGCGAGCCGTAACTCAAGGAAATAATGAAGCAAAGGGAAAAGTTAAATGCAATTGGCGTTTTCTCTGGCCGCAACTCGTTCCATGAGAGTACAGACCAGCTGAGTAACAGCCGCATCCCCATACTGGTCCCAGGATCAGCCTAAACAAAGAAGGTTGAACTAGCAAAAGCAACAGCTATGGGCGTGACGGTTGAATAGATAGTGACAACTGAACGCATCTCGAGTTAATTGCGCGGGTGCGGAATCTATGAGAAAACTGTCCTTCACATTACAAGAGAGGCCGATAACTACCGCCATATAGAAGGAGTGAACAAGGCAGCATCATGCTGACCGATGAACAGCTGCCAAGTCTCAACATTGATCTGCCTACGTGCCTGGTCCGCATAGAGAACCTCGGGGTCCTCTTCCAGCTGTCGAGCCAGTGCCTTGGGCCGCGCAGAGCGTCTCTCGTCGTTCCTCCGCGGCTGCATGTTCCGGGGGAAGGGCTTGGTCTTAATGTCTCTCCCCGTTGTGGGGAGTGGCTCCGTTGTCGGTTGCTGTTCAATTTGCCATCCTATCTTGTGTAGGACGGCCCGGCCGTGCTCTGTCCGGCTCAGCCTTACTCTCTGGTGGAATAGGTGTGCTTCCACCAGCTCTTCCACCGTGTTGTGGGCCCATGTCCAGCAGCTTCTGCGTTGACGAGTAGACTGGGATGCCCATGACGAGTTTGACTGCTTTCCTTATCGTCGTGTTCAGCGTCTCGCGGTTCACCTTCGTAAGCTGGAGGTACGGAGCGGAGTACGTTGCGCGTGACACGACGAATGCCTGCACCAGGCGCAGTGCGCCTCCTTCTTTGATTCCTCTGTTCCGGTTGGTGGCTCTCCGGATCATGCTCAGGACCTGCTCTGATGGGATCTTGATTTTGTTGACGGCTGCGTGCGCCTTGCCGCCGCTGCGCAACAGTAGGCTCAACATCCGGAACAAGACACGCATGCCCATTATATACTCTCAAAATGTCAACTTCGTGGAACGTTGAGTTCCTTCAGGACATTGAACAAACTTCCTACGCTGCTTTCAACGTACCCTTGTTAAATTCTGGAACCCTTGTACAAGCTGTAATTAACGTGCGCGCATTTTAAAATGTTATTGTGCATCGCCCACAACAGGCTGCACCGAAGCTGTTAGTCTCTCGTTGGTCTGCATTTTTTGTGTCCATGTCGGTGGGCAAAAATGTGAGCCGATGCCGGAGGTAGTGCAATACCGGGCCGACCCGCGGTGGAAGTAAAGCAGGCTTCAAGCACTCAGCAAAGTGAAAAGAAAAGTGGATACATTCTTTGGAATGACACATACTACAGAACAGCATCCGTTTCAATAAAGAACAAGCACAAAACAAGCATCGGAACCGCATAATTGATGATAAGGCGCTCCTCATAACAATGCGAAGAACGTGTAGCTCTCCCCGCATGCGTATCCCGGTAAAGATTACTGTTGTGCAAGCTGCCGCGGCAACGACAGCTTGTGACGTGAGGAGTGACTTCACTAGACTTTCGTATACAAAAGAACCAGCCTAGCAATTGATTTTACTGTTGCAGCACCGCTATGGGTAGGCAATGCATAGTTAGGACTCCCGAGTGCCAGTGTGAATACGAGGAGCCGCATAGGGTAGAATAGACGGCAATACGACCTGTGACGGCATGCTGTCAAAATTACCATTACTCTAAATACTACCATTACTCTAAATTACCATTACCACCGTTAGCAGCAAAGCATTGCATACCCCTTTCAGCAGTTGTAGTGGTGGTTTTCAACAGCTTCGCTGGACATCCACTTTCCCAGGGCTGGGATGACGAGTCAGTTACTTCAACAAAGTGTAAATGATGTACGGTGTTGAGTTCACCGAGAACACCGGCAATTACACACCCTGTAGAGCAAACGAAAAGAAGAACTAGAAGAAAAAGGAGTTCATCTACGCCGTCTCCACCACCTCCGGGCAAGAGGCCTTTTTTTTTTTCAAGGTCGGGTGGGCGGCCAGGCCCCTTGAACGTTGGATACATGGACCACATCATCGTTCACTTCTAGATTTTTTGCACGAGTCCAATCTGTTCGTCTACATTTAACATCCTTTGTATTATGTCTAAGGGCAAGCTTTCGAATTTTAAAAAAAGCTAGAGAGAAGGAAGAGTATTCATTAATTATTTTCTAAGTACCTAATCTTTCGGAACACATTGCTTGTAACACGGCCCCCATTTGCTCCAAATATCACATTTCTACCACATTTGGTTTGCCGGGACAGCCAAGATTTCGCCGATTGTTATACGGGGTGATGGAGCAGCAGCTACCGCCGTGCGACGATGACGCAATTATGACAGTGACACAAAGATTACGTGACTTCCTGCGCATCGTGAAGCAAGCGTATACCCTATGCTTCATAAGCCATCACCCAGGATGAGCAAGGAGACTGCTTCGGGTCATTGCAGCAAGCGCGCGTGCCTGATGCGTGCGCCCTGCCGCGGCCGAGGTTGATCGGCCAGCGGATGGCGAGTTACATTGTTACACTGTTACATTGTTATGCGCGCACTTCAGCTTGTGTTGTAGGGTTTATGACAGTCTACGCATCAAATAGCGTTTCCTCCATGCCAACGTCTCTAGCAGCTGCCGCTTCCTAGTGAGGGCCACCTACCTGGAACCCTGCAATAAAGCCAAGTCGCTTCAGGTTATACCAGAGCTGCAGGGAAACTTTGTTAGCGTATCATAATATAATAAGACCTCCAAACAGGCCGAACCGAGCGGTTTAGCAATTTTCATTTAGCGCCTAAATGACCTATAGGCACTTCAACATTTACCTGCACATCAGCCCTAGCATGTCCCCAATTCCCTTACCCCATTACGATAGTTATTTCAGGGCACCGTGGAAGCATGTGTATAAAATATTCAAGTCTCCTAGTTGAATATTCGGCTTCGTTCTAAACTGATAAATGAACAATATTTCAGTGAAAAAATCATAGTAGAAATAACTTAACGCAGCGGAGTGCTCATTCGACATCTAACATTTGTCTGCGCCGCTGTATCCAAATGCTACGTACACACTGCATCCCTTATCCATTGGTGCAAGAGTCCTCCACGTACAAACATGGATAGCAGGCCCGAACACAGCAGTCTTCAAATTCAGTCCACACTAAAGTGCACACATGCGTTTGCTTCATGCATAACTGCACAGCACCACAGATACATCACCAATTACCACAAACGTTGATCTAGCCACATAACTAAAAAGACATCTATGTTAGTTTTTCGCTGTAGGTGACTTGCTTACTAGAGTGCACGTAACTTATCCATTGTAAAGGCGCGCTTGTCAAATCTTCCTAGTTTTATTCATTAATGTTCTTTCTACGGCGCATGTTCGGCACTCCTGACGGGTGTAGGACTCCAGAAAAACGTGGCAACATTTTCGATTGCGTGGCCACAGCAGCACTGTAAGCATTGAATCTAATATCTTTCCTGAGAATTCTGAATTCCTGCATGCCTATTGGATACTTGAAGCGACTGTTGGAAGACCCCTTTGAAAGCCTTCAAATAAATACAGCGATTGCCATACATGCTTCAGTCAGTGAAGGTAGGCGTGATCATTTCTTGCGCATCATTAAATTGGCCTTTTTCACACAGACTGCCGGACTTCAAACCAATATTCCAGGCAGAGTTATTGGCGATGATCCTAGCACAACGAACACTCCCTACATCTATTTCTTGAGTTGTTATCATGACTGGCTCCCTGTCCGTTTGTTCCGCTCTGGCATTGCCAAATTCATCTAGCGTTCTCCCAGAATTGAATTCTCAAACACTTACGCATCGTCTTTTTGGTATGGGTACGAAGCCACACCAGGCTTAATTTTAAATGAGTCAGCCGTCGCACTTGCGGCGGCAGCCCTAGCTTAAATGTCCGGTTACGAGTGTTCTACAGTCTTCGACGTAAGATTTCCGCAAGGTTTAATTATAAAATGCGCTGTTCACGAAGAACTCGCCAAATCCTCCGTCTTAAACATCGTTGATTTTCAGCATCTTGGCTTCCCTTGGCACAGCGCACGGTGATCCCCAAGAAAGCTTAGACTTGTCTACAAGGCCGCGTTGCCGGCTACCGCTGCCGCATTTTTATCCATGCAGGTCTGGTTTGGCTCCTTCCTCTCAATGTTATTATTGCAGTGAACCTGAAACCATGGAACATTTTCTTCTAGACTGCCGTAGGTTTCGAATTCAAAGGAAAATATTTCTGGAAGGTCACAAAATCGCTTCAATAATGTGGCATCCAAATAGCGCTGACCTCACAAGCAGGCTTGAATCTGTGCAGAACAAGCCAGCCACATTCATTTTATTTACATTCTTTATCAAAGCATATCAATGTGCTAATTAATATTTCTAATCTTGATACACGACACAAGATAACTCCTTTGGCATTCTTTTTCTCTCGAGGCATTGCAGCAACACAGTTTTTGCGAATAGGAATACTCTTCCGGCGTATCGCACCTTGTCACGCAATGGTCATCGTCTGAAAGCAGAACCGATTTTTGCAAGAGCATTATAATATCAGGACTCATCACTTGTTTGTCTGTGCGTGAGCGGAATGATTTACCGGGGCGAACAGCTACTCTTACTCAACTTATTGTATATGAAGACAGGATTGCCGATGTATTTCTATCAAGTTGATATTCAGCGATCTTGGTATCAATATTGCGCGTGAAATTGGTGTTTTAGGAAGTAATATCTCCTTTTATTGCGAGATAACGTACCTAGTACTCCAATGTATTGTTTTGTAAATGCTTCATTTCTATCGTAAATGCTGATTGACTTACTTGCTACTCTGCAACTTTTGTAAACTCCTTGTATCCTCCGATTGCGTATTAACCCCCACCCTTCCCTATATAATGCCTTCCGGGCCTTTAGGACATTGAAATATTTTTTTCTTTATCCCCTTAGCCTGTTTGGGCTGGGCCTCAAATTTCCCTAGCTGTTCTCTATAGGGGCGTCAGCGCTAGGTTTCTACGACAGGAACGTATGCACTGCCATATTCAAATTTATAGGAGAAACAAATATTAATTTATTATTTCGTCATAAATGATGAACACTATTAATAGCATTTCTTCTTTAATACATACCTTAATATGTAAAACAAATTTAAGGAAGTAAAATCCCTTTGGTTGGTTGGTTGGTTGGTTGGTTGGTTGGTTGGTTGGTTGGTTGGTTGGTTGGTTGGTTGGTTGGTAGCAACTTTATTTGTAATCCTGCAGAGCTTTCACCGAAGGGGCCTTAGGTCTCTCACGTGGGGACGTCGAGGTGTCGCCTCGCCGCCGCCTCGCGGGCCTGCATGCTGGACGGCTCAGAGTTGGTCGCCGAGGCTAGGGCTTCGCCAGGCAGCGGCCCACCGCGGCGGAAGGGTTCCGGAGTTAGCACCGTGCGGGTTTTTGTTACAGTCCCAGAGCATGTGAGTTAAAGTGGCTATATCAGTGTGGCAGACCTTGCTTATATTTGTCGTCCTTAGGGTACGTGAGCGTCTGCAGTTGTCTGAGGGCCACCGCCTGCGGCCTGTCCAGCTTGTCGCTGGGCGGAGGGAAGGTTTGGCGGGCCAGGCAGAGTGCCTCGGTAAATTCGTTGTAGCTGGCCAAGCAGTCTTTGGTGCTGTCCCACGGACGACGGTCACCGGCGCGGTTCGCGAGCTCGCGCGCCTTGGCGTGTGCCGTCTCGTTTCGGTTGCGATATGTATCCGATGCGTCTCTCATGTGCGTCGGGAACCAATGGATTCTGGTTTGGAGATCTACCTCCCGCTGGACTTGTCGATTGCTCAGGACTCGGGCCGCTCTCCGTGAGATCCATCCTTTGGCGAAGTTTCTGACCGCTTGTCGCGAGTCGCAGAGAGCCGTGGTGCACGTCGGATCCGTGAGGGCGAGTGCCACCACCGCTTCCTCCGCTTCTTCTGCGCGCTCGCACGCCACACTTGCCGTTATGCGCGTCTTACCACTCGAATCGACGACCGCAACCGCGAATCGCGAGCGTTCTGCGTATTCCGCGGCATCAACGAACCGTGTCCCCGTTTCTCTTCTCTTCTTCCCCGGTTGTGTTCCGGGTGGACGTTCCGTGGAATCGGGTCGACTCAGCGTTTGTCTGATGGCGTCCGGAACGGCGACTTTCTGGCCTTGTGCGTGGTAACGGATGCCGAGACTTTCCATGATCTGGCGTCCCGCTCTCGTGCCCGCTATATAATCGTTCTAGTTGTGAAGTGCGCTGCGCCTCGGCGATTTCGCTAAGCGTGTTGTGAAACCCGAGCTGGAGCAAGTGGTGCGTGCTGGTGGACTCGAGTAGACCCAGTGCTATCTTGTACACCCTGCGGATGAGGACGTTGATCGTGGCTGCTTCTCCCTCGTACCAGTTGTGGAATGCCGCGACGTACGCAATACGGCACACGACGAAACATTGCGAGTCGTGCGAGACTCGCCTCCCTCATTCCGCTTCTTCTGCTGGTGATCCTCTTGAGGATTCTCATGGCGTTAGCCGTCTTGTGCTTTAATTTAGTAAGCGTTTCGCCGTTGACGCCGTTGGCCTTGATTATCATGCCGAGGACCCTAACTCTCTGCACTATCGGGATGGTTGCTCCGTTTCTCGTGTGTAGTTTGATCTCTTCGTATTCTCGCCTGGTCGTCACCGCATTCCGGCCACAACCGGGTGGTCTGCCCCTCTGCGTGGGGTGGTAGAGTAGGAGTTCTGACTTTTTCGGCGAACATCGTAACCCCGTACCCACAAGGTATTCCTCCATTGTCTCAATTGCTAGTTAATTGCAGTGCCGTTTCGATGTGAACGTCGCTGCCTTCGTGCACCCAGAGGGTTATGTCGTCGGCGTATATGGTGTGCCGGACGTCCTTGAGTTCTTGTAGCTTTTCTGCTAGCCCGATCATGACCAGGTTGAAGAGCGTGGGCGAGATGACGGAGCCTTGCGGGGTGCCGGTGCTCCCCAGCGTTTGCGCTTCTAGCTGGAGGTCCCCTGCCTCTAAAACAGCTCGCCTGTCTGTCAAGAAATTTTTTATGTAGTTGTACGTGCGTACACCTAGGTTTTGCCGCGATATCTGGTGTAAGATCGCCGAGTGCGCGATTCTATCGAACGCACCTTCTAGGTCGAGGCCGAGAATTGCTCTGGTGCCTTATTTATTCCTTATTTATGATTATTTACTAATATATACTAGCAGCATCCTTTTATTATCTTCTTTTTTTTACAAGATATCTTTAGTTCACTTTTTCACTACCGCGCGATCCACGGCCTATACTCCGTTTTCGATTACGCCACGTCACTTGTGATCAATCAACCAACTCTTCAATGGAACGGCATAGCTTGTGCAGAAAACTACTAGTAATGTCACTTCCAGTATAAGCCTGTGAAGTAATGTCTCCATGAGTTGAGGAAGTTCTGCTGCTACGTTGAACTACCCATGTGGATCAACTTCATGCAAAAGTTATTTCGCCGTCGATAGAACAGCGGAAAGGCACTTGTCTTATAGTATTGTGGATACAAACCTTAGCGGAATCACACGATAACTTCTTTCGTTCAGGCACTTTTTGGCGAGTCCGTCGGCTTGTGTTCTCGTTGACGTGTAATGCGGCGTGACTGGGCACGCCCTGAAATACTATACTGAGACCTGCGCTGGTACATTTTCCACTGCTGCGATGCTGTGAGCGATTTCTCCATTTTCATAGGCTGCCCCTGCATTCATGACGATTTCAAGCGCCGATTGGCAGTCCATACAGATGACCCTATGTCTAGCTTCTGTTGTTTCAGGTGAAGTTTACTTCTTCAAAATGACATGGAGTTTCGATGTCGTCGCACAATAGTTGTGGGACGAACTAGCTTAATATCCCTCCGCGCAGGAGCTGTCTGTATATGTTCTTTTTTTTATTTTCCCACTGGCTTACAAACAAACGCCAAAGTACAAGCTGTACAGCTACAAGATGCGCCAAGTCAGCTTTCCTGTGCATGCCGCCTATATCAAGAGTGATTCGTTCAGTGACGGAAATGTCCAAGGTGGCTTTGATTGTGACCATAGTTTCCACGCCGGTACTGTTGCTCTGAACAGTGACAAAGGTGATGATGTATCTTGAAAGCGAGTGCCAGCCCGTCGTAGTAGCTCGCCAGATAGCTGCGCACTTACGTTGTTATATAAATAGTATGGACTGCTGCATGCTTACCGTCGGCTATAAAACTAGTATAAATATGCCGTATAATTAGCATAAGTAGTACAATTGTGTACCGCGTTTAGCAGCGCTGAAGGTTAAAACACACGGAAAACCTGCAGGACCCACACACGCAGAAATGCACCCACCACAGGTCAATTAGCAATCGATGTAGACGCGTGAGCTCGGGGAAGAGCCATAGAAGTAATAACTCCCATGTGATAGTTCCAGAAGTTTTGCCGAAGTTTTGTGCCACACTGCAAGGGCAACAGTGTACAGGTCAGGAAGAAATGTCGAGCCACTTTTCGTTGCTGCCTGATCAATATTTCTTCATGGGCATGTTGAGCCCGCTCACGTACAAAGCTTGCGGCGAGTGTTGCGTAAATAGGAGCACCATATATAGTGTATGTACATACATGATATTCCAACAAACCGCTGCCTCATCTCTGCTTAAATTGCGCACAGATGTGTCATTTTGCGTAACGTTTGGCTTAATACTACGTCTGGGGGAATTAGCTACCGATTTACACAACACATTAAATCAAAAGTGGGCGTCGCCTGCGGCGACGCCGCACACAAGCTTATCGATTCCATTGCAATCTACAGAATGGTGGCACCATCTGTCACGGTTAAGGTGTTAATGCGTTAGCATGAGGAGTGTCAAAGTGGAAAGAAGTGCACGTGTGTGAAGTGTGGGAAGCCGGTCACGTCACGGTGGTCTGCTCAGAACCGCAGTCAGTTGCACTTCGCTCCTCGAAGAGACAGGACGTGCGTCGAGTGAGCTGTTGAACAATTCACTTTGCTATGTGGTGAACTAGGCTTAAATCATGGATCCATGACCTCAATGAAGCGCGGCTTCGTGCTAACGAATTTCTCTAGCATTTACTGGTTAATCACCACTGACCTTTTCGGTACCTTATATACATGTTTCTTACAACATTACCTAGAGGGAAAACTGCCGCTGTGCCGCTGTAGTATGCACGGTAATGCATGGGAATATCGGGATGTGGTGGCTTGGGATCGGCATATCGTTCTCTGAAAGCCAAGACGCACAAATCGCGCGCCTGGATAACGACGTTACGCAATCGAGATGAAACCTGCAAGACACTGGCGGCGCTCATCACGAAAGCGCATACGCCGGCGTTGTGAGACGCCTGGTAGCTGCCGGGCGGCGCTGTTCCTCCTGCCCTGCAGCAGTTGCCTTATGTGCTTCGTCGCGCCAACGTCGCGTCCACATGTAGTTAGAACACCCTCCGAGGAGTTCATGCGCAACGTTAAACCTTATTGCTATTGCTGTAAACGTTTCGTTCGGGCGAAATAGCCAATTGTTGCATGAAGATGTTATAGGCGGTGCCTAAGCCCACACACCAGCGACGGCTGCCTCTCGGTAAAGGAAACCGATCTCTAAGGCTATGCTTTAGCAAGCTGCATGAGCCAGAAGTGATTGCGGAGCAGCGAACACGTCGGGGTCACCATGTTTGAACCATAACCTATTTTTTAAAGAGCTTTATCTGCGCAGATACGACCGCGTTTTAGGGCAAGCGTCACACGCCCACCTGGTGGTGTTCCCAAGGAGGCACAGCGCCGGTATATGTTAGAAACAGTGCCGGAAAGGAACGAAAAAAAAAATTTTTTTTTTTGACCGGAACGAGAACGTAACTGAAAACTTTCGTTTTCTTTCGGAGCGAAACCGAAATATGTTCGTTTCGGTTCAACGGGAAAGTCCGCAATCCGAAACAACCTACGTCAGGCAACGTCAGCATTAGCGCGTATCTCATGTAGGGACAGCGCGCGCGATAACCGATCGAGCGCTCCACTGCCGCTCGGTGCGCTAGCAGATCGTCATCGTAGCAAGCAAAACCCAGGGCTTGCGCGCTGAAGAGCTTATTGTTTCGTTTTCTACGGTTACAACGCTTTCTCATTGAAGTTTTACCGTTGGTTTAGGATAGTTTTATAGGAACAGCTGTCTCGCATTTCGGCGAGAGGACTCGATGCCGTGCTACTTGAGATCACGCTCAGTGCCTTGACTCAAAGCACTGAGCATGACCTCAGAATTCATCATTATTCAGAACAATAAATACTATGTTTTTATCGTTACTCTGCTTCGAATATTTTGCATGCAAACCAAAACTGTAGTAAACCGTTACGTATCACTGCTTTAAAGCATGAAATGCTTTGAGCTCCGGTTGTCGGCGGCCTTCATGTGACCTTGAGCCAAAAGCCAGAGCTGTCAAGCGGGAACTCAAACAAAAACATCCGGAAAAACAGTCAAAACTTGAAGACGCCCTGAAACACTATTTATCGAAGTGGAGAAAGGAATTTTAAGTGAAAATGGCCTATTTGAGAAATACTTTGCCGCAAAAAGTACTTCAATGCGTTCAGCAGAACCAGTTATTGGTACTCAAACACGGCCTCCGCTGTGCACCCGTTGCTTCTACAATGCCTTGCACTGCGAAGGCTACGGCGCAGTGGGGCCTGTTACCGTGGTGCGCAGTTCAAATTTAATTCGGGCGTTAACGTAGACGCCACGATTTCCGCCTTTACGACGCGCTAAGCATAAGCCAAACGCGGCTGTCCTCACCGAGCTACAGTGCGCTTAGCCAGTGGACTCGCAGCGGCACCCCACGGCGGCCGCGGTATCTGCGCCATGTAGGAAGGAGAGAAATCAACTTTATTCGAGGTCCTGCAGGCCACGAGAGCTTTGGGCTCTCATGGAGTGGGCGTCTCCCACGACAGCAAAGGGAGGTTGAGTTTCCTGGCGGCGTCGTGGACCTGCTGGCCGACCCAGAGTTGGGGAGCGAGTTCTTCGCTCCGGATTGCTTCTTCAAGCTTGCGCTTGTCCTGTTCGTAGTTTATGAGCTTGCGAGCACGGCCAGAGTAAATGATATACGTTAAGGGATCTATTGCAATTGACGAAATAGTGCGTCTAGAAGAGAGTGATGACAGGGCCTTCTTTGAAAAGAGAGCGTTTGAGAGAAAGGCAACTTGGCAATCCACTTGCGAGCTCCACGCACCGCGTACGATATCAAAACATGGCGGAGACGTCGACAGCAGCGTATGCTACCCACAGGCTATGTTATTTTACCAAGCCCGAGGGGTGGTTGAAAGCCTCTTTAAGAAACTGTGGTCTCTGGCCCGCAACCCTTTGTGTAGGACCGCATTACATACGTTACTGCCCAAACAAGTTCCAAAACATATTGCTTGCGAGTTCTTCCTATTGTTTGTTCCCGATATCACTCACGCTGCAACTTCTAGTACGCCCAAGTTTTATCATTTGCAATAGCGACGTTCAAAAGGCGCATACAAGGCACCACATATTTCATTATATTTTGGCACTCGGACAGTGTTGCCTTTTCAATGCCAGGGGTCTGCAAGTTCCACGGCGCAGGCTTTGCGTCACCTCGAGAGATGGCACCACCTTCAGGCAAATTTCTTCTAGCTGGGCAATGCGATCTGTCATGCCGCCTTCAATTCGTTTTCTTCTAGCTGGGCACCATGCATATGGGCCAGTGCAGCGAGCCGTGATGCGGTGCATTGCAGTGTGGTGGGCTGCGCCGTTGTGAACACGCACTACACCCATTTTAAGATTGTGGCTAGCATCATTGCCAACCAATCTACTTTGCCGGTTGCCATTTCATGCTTACATCTACTCTCTATTACAGGAGAGCCAGCAATTTTTTGTTGTTGTTCCAGAGCAGAACCGGAAAATTTTTTCAGTTGAACGAATCTTAACCAGAATGAAGAAAACAGACGCTGGCGCCGGATTTCCCTCTAGGCAATATTGTAAATCACTTCTATGTTTAAATGATAAAAATGTTGAATCAAAGTGGTGAAAAAGAACACGGAAACTAACCAGTAAATTTTAAGTTAACGGCAGAGACAGTGACAAGGAAAAGAGGACTAAACGTAAAGTTACAGAGGCAAGAACGGCATACTGGATTGGAACGATGGAGATGCCAGCGATGTAAATATATAAAACAGCTAAGAATGAAATCGGACCAGAAAAGCATTGCGCTAATTCAAAGGGCAGCGCTCTGCTGTTCGAAGCGAAGCCAAGGTGTCTGGGGAAAAGGTGTTGCAGGAGACTTGCCGACAACAATGCTTGCGTAGCGTGCGCAGATAGAGCGCTAACCATGGGGCATATTTTGTTAGCGCATCACAGTATCCATCCGAAAGTCAACGAGGATGCAGCAACCCTGCCTGAGGTAAAGCACTTAATCGTTAAGGAAAATAAACTGAACTGGATAGTAAAGGAAAGCCTGCGGTGTAGACTAGTAAAATGCGACTGCAAAATTTGTGGCGCAAAAGCAGGGAAGAAAGATTTTTCAAGATCAGCGATTTGTTAATTTGTTAACAGAAACCGTGGATCTATAAAAACCGAACATAGGTGCAGAAGAAAGGAAAAAGTAACAAGCTTCATCCCGTTTCAAAGGGGACACTTCCATCATATCTATCCAACTATGGTGGAAACACGTAGGTCACAGCATCTCGATGCTTGTCAGGCACTGCCATTCAAGCCCAATAAGACTTGCACACCTGACTCTTGTACACTTTCTTTTGATGCATACAAGAAATCATACTTAAAACACTGGCAGATAAAGAGGGCAGATTCCTCACCCCGAGACATGCTGGCTGATGACACGCATGCGCATTTCAACGCTTGCTCAATGGACGCGCTGCTCCAATTTTGTTCACTTCCCCTTTTTCTCCATACTCAGGTGTTTGTGTTGCCAACATTACCTTCACTTCTCCATAGTCTTTACTGCTTACCTCTTGTTCTGCTTGTCAATTCGTGCACATAGCCTACGGCACATAACCACTGATCCGACCCGTCTATTCGGGCACATCCTTAGTGTGCACGTGCGCAGTGGATTTTAACTGCCTATTCGGGCACATAGCCAGTGCCATACACCCGCTGCCACATACCCTATAGCACATACTCTGGGCCCCAATTAAGTTGGGCATCCCTATGCACTGCGGAAAGAGCTTACATTTCAAACGCCAAGTGGGGGGGAAAGCAAATATTTTCACTTTAAACAATAAATTCATGCTGCAAGTGCTTCTTTCTTTTTTGGCAGTAGTAAACACGCTTCAGTGACAATGGCGTGCATGATACGCACGAATGTTCAAAATGTGCGTAAATTTCGGTGAAAATTCTTCAAGGCAGCGCTGTGCATGCCACTTGTGGTGGATGGTCTTGCAAAATGTGCATCTTGCTTACCTTGTTCCAGTCAGACGAAGAAGCAATAGGTGATGCTCAATCGAACATGCCGATTGCGATTAGCAATGTTAGTAGCTTAGAAAAAAAAAGGGAAATTGGCTCACAAGAATTCCAGATCTCGCTCATCACCAGCATTCAGCAACCGTACTAGTGTTACTGTAGTGCTTCTTTGTTTTTTCATGAGAGAGCATCAAGTCTCTCAACGCAGAGAAAATTTGATGATGGCGATTGTCCATCCGTAGCATGTGAAAATAGTGCAGGAACTACTATTTATGTTTCGTCAGCATGTCGAAGTATTCATTTATCCAGGGGTAAACGAGTCTGTTAGTTGCCATGTCCAAGACTATCGGGTATAAATGATTTCACCTGTGGTTCAGAGTATAGGAAAAGACGACTGATGTTGTAGAGCTACGTAATGAGAGAGCAGGCTCCATATTCCCCTGCAGAGCCTTTCAGGCTGCTGGCTAATCATGGCGGCAGCCATATTCTTCACACTCATGGTATCCAGTGATCACTTCAGATAGTGAAGTTCTTACCAAATCCTTTGCAAGTTATGGAGAACAACCTGTCAACAAGAATTTTTTTTTTTTTAAATCACATTACTTCAAACACCATGGTGGCGCAAGGGGACACTTGCAGAGGCTGTACTAGAATATGGCACACACTATACCTGCTACAGCTAACTACAACCGCATTATCGCGGCCAGTAAGGAAATGCAATTAAAGGTTTCTCGCGTTTAGCGGCTGCTTTTGAGGATTCGAATTCCATCATGGGCTCTTGTGCTGGTATACTTAGCCGTTCCTAGAGATGCTTTCGCAATGTGCAGTACTCGAATCTGTATCAACATGCATTGCTGTTCCAGCACTGTGGATATTGCAAATGCTGTTCTTACTTAACAAAGGTGATGCTACACGCAGTTTCTCGCACAAGGGCATGCTGCATTCAGCGAATACATGGCCCCTAAAGTAAATAAATAAAAAGTGAACTGGTGGTACTTTAATGATTAGCAGTATGTATTAGGCAGTTTTAGGTTTTTGCGTACCCAAAGCTAGAGGATACAAAAGGAGTTCCAAAAACACAAGCAAGGGCTCGAGTGTGCTATTTCTAAAATGCCCGTACACACTGGCAATTATTGCGCAAATTGTGGCACCTGTCACGGCTGCAAAGCTTGGTGAGAAAAAATGATAGTTTTATCTCTATTCTCTTACTTTCTAATAATGCAAGATCATAGTCAAGAAGCCCACGATGTGCAAAGTAGAACTTGCCATATATTGTTTTCGAAGCTAAGCCAATTGATCATAGACTCTCTCTAATGAATGATGATCGCTTTCAGTTTTAGTATCCCCTGTTCCTTGTTAAAACAAACATACTAGCATCGCTCATCGCTGTTTTATCAACACAGACGGCCAGGAGCTCCAGTCATTGAAGTTGTAAAGTGTGGCATTTCTGCATGGTATGTGTTGCAATTATTTGTTTCTTTTCATGTGTGGTTATTAAAAAGAAATTAACTAACATAAAATTGCCATCTACTGCAATAATTTATTCAATTACCCTTATTTGCTAGGCTTCAGTGACTCTGGGTGTCTTCCAGTATTTAGCAGAAGATGTATCTTGTATCTGATATCTTATAAGATACACGATGCCTCAACTGATGCCTCAAAAGTACAGACACTGATAGCTGTCTTGACGAATATATCGTGATACAAATACAAGATACGCAAAGAGTCTTTTAAGACACTATCTAAGTAAGATACATGTCTCTTCGTTGCTCCTCAGCCCTGTCTGCGTGATTCATTCAGTCTTTGATATTCACGCTGCCACAAGTAATGGTTCTAAAACCCATTATTTAAACTCCATGGGAGAAGTTTGTCATGAGACGGGGGTGGGGCGCTGCTCAAAATGATACAGTAGATGTCATTGCAATTTGAGTGAAAGAGGAACACAGGAGAGAGCACGGCAGACTGGGAATCCGGTAATGGTATAGAGCACACAATACGCACTACAATACCGCTGCGCACAGCGGCCCTAAACACCTTACCACAGGCGCAGCAGCACTTAATCTGTGCCGTTTGCCATACCGGGACAGAGGCCTCCCAGTCTACTATACCTCTCCATTTACCACTGGCCTATCATCATGAGCTGGCATGAAAGGCGGTGCCAGTCCATGGCCTGCGTGCGTCGCAGAAATCGCAGAGTGCCACTTAGCATCCTGCAAAAAAAGATGCTGTATGGCATACAATTGAGGCTTCTTTGGCGACGAGGAGCACCAGGTCACAGCAAGGAAGAAAACATAAGCAAATATGAGCAACGAATTCAAACAGGGAAAGGGTATGCAATGTTCAGGGTGAGGTTGGTTGAAGGCAAACTGAGGACAGCTAGTTCACAGCCTACGGACTCGGCAGGGACTCTAGTGAAATAAGCACTATGAAGCAATCAAGCATGTACGTGTCAACCAATCCAAGCAATGTGTGTTCCCTTGTGAACTTGCAGACTAGATTAATTGCGCAAGTATGCGTGCCTGCAGAACACTCAAGCACCTTGAGGGAAACTAGTGATGATGATAGTCATGCACATGTTCTGTGGACACGGCACCAAGCTTGCTAACGGCTCTTGAGAAAAAGGTGGCATATTTGTAGGTACGTTTTATTCTGCTTTGTTTACAGCACAGTCGCCGCCTGATGTAGCAGATGCTAATTTGACCAATCTCACACAGCAATTCATTCAAATACATTTAAGAAGAAAAATAACAGGGGCCCACAATACAAGCGACAGATTACCTCTGTTTCCAATGCTATGCAACAAGTAGAGCGGCATTCCAACAAAAAGATCATAAGCAGCAGGTATCAACAAAGCACACAAGCAATGCTCTCAAGTCTTATTGAGGTTGACCACCATGGACAGACAGCAGAAGTACTGAAGGAAGGCATGGACAGAGTCCAGCCATGGGCTGAAAGGCATGCGACACTGCTGAGCCAACAGTTATGCAATGGACAAAGAAAGAAGTACAGAAGCAGAGAGTTGGTCTGCAGATGATTCTTGCAACAGGCAGTGCGTCAGCATGACCTGCACAACTTGCCTTTCAACAGATTATTTATGCCTGCTTTCAGCAGTGCGCGGACACAGTCACCAATCTCCCAGACAATACACACCAGTATGCTAACTTATCTGGTGGCACAAAGCTCTATTATCTGGTGGCAAAAAGTTGTAGAGCAACAACAAATCAGCTTCCCTTTGTTTCTGTAGCAGTGTGCCCATACCTAGCATAAAAGTGGCTAGCCAGTTAACATCATGCCTATGTCTGGCAGCATGTAAAAGGATTGAACCCATTTGGTCAGTTACATTTTCCTTTCATCACTAGGGCAAGCCACGCACTTCACTATATCTTGGTTACAAGCTGTTTTTGAGAGAAAACTCGCAAAAAGGCAATTGAAATGATATTTATGCTTTCTCTCATCCTATACCCTCGAGGATAAGCAGGTTGGCAAACCTCACGTGATGTAAAACACTGAACATGCTGGCAAGAAAGCACTCGCCATAAGAGGATATTTGCTATATGCCCCTTTGGACAAGCAACACCACAATGAAAAGGCTTCAGTTGGGATAAATGTCATGCAAACTTCCAGACAAAGGTTAATCAACACATTATGTACCTTAATAGCTTAATGCTAATCGATTCCTGGGCTCACAGCAATGCTAACATGCCTCACTGTTCGCAGCACACCATTTTCTTTCTTTTTTACAGTGTGAATTGCTTTGAATGCCAAACCAGCCATGATACCTGTGTAGGAACGTATTACATTTTAGCTGCCCCAGAACATGGCAAGCAAAAGTTTGCCCATTCCTTCAAATAAACAGTATTCTCCAGTGCCAATAATGCGCACTGGCAAAATGTAGTAAGTAGTCAAAACAACCTGCAACACTTGGTTACAACAACTACATACAGTTAACATCAATTGAGGACTGTTCACACACTCACACTACACATAACTGCAGCTCATTTCTGGCACACTAAACAAAAGTATATGCAAAGAACCACTATACATGCTGTAAAGTGCAAACAAAAAAAAATGCAGCTTTAAGGCAGAGTTTACATTATGGCCATAACTATCACATTTTATCTAACCAGTGACATAGGCCTCTGTGAGGGTGACTCAAAACTCATACACATTTCTTGAAACACTGACAAATGCTTCTTCTTATAACTCTACTGTGCATACAGCCTAGCACATGCTCAACAATTCAAAAAAGAACATAACAAAGGAAAAGCTTGGGGTCTCTCATTTTTCTGATAAATGAAAGAAAGGAAATGACTTCTCAAACAACTTATTTGGGCACATTTAGTCATCTGCACAGACTTGTTCAACTTTCAACACAGAAATGAATTTGTGCTGCCCTTACACTCCAAATCAGATGCAACAGAGTCAATATCTCCAGCCTTGAGGGGTCTCAATAATCAATAAAGAAATTCGAAGTTTATAGTGCAGCACGCAGAACCAGTTGCATTTTTTAAAGAGTGGCATGCATAAGTAAATTAAACTGCACCCACCGTAAAGGGCGGTTCAGCTCAATAAAAGCTGCCTGTGCAAAAAAGAACATGATATAGCTGTGCTATAAGAGTTGCACTATAACATGCACACAAAGGTGAATGTGCAGTCACCTGTCAAGCATTTGACTTCTTTGGGTGTCATATGACTTCGTTTGAAGACGAGCACAAGACTCAATAAGGAGTCACCCCTATAGCTCTTGCTGCTGAGGTTTGTGTTAAGAAAGCAGCAACGCACCTGGTGACAACGCTGCCAAAGAAAGAAGTACTTTTGTTTTACCCTTAAAATGATGAGATCACAGTTATATGAACCCCATAACGTAGTACCTAGGGCTTAAAGATATCACAAATGACAATGCTTCCTACCCTTTCCCACAATCAAAAGAATGTCCACACATTTCGGGCTGATTCATGACAAGCAGGAACCTTGTAAACTCGTCTCAAACTGACGAAGCTCACTATGCAGCACTTGTATAAAATTGCACAACCAGTCGAAGGTAACAAGTAAAATGTGCAAGAAATCACTGAACACTAAAAAGTCAAAGAACACAGCAAGTCATAATGTGCACATTTGCACAGGTGCAACGTAAAGGCCAGGAAACACACTTCACTCTACTGTTTCATGAAAAAGCTACTCCAGTGTTCAAGCAAAGTAAGGAACGCCTCAGTCTGAGCTCATTCAACCTGAAAGCTTCTCAATCATGTCGATCTCATGTACACAGATGTCCAAATAAGGACAGGGGTACAATCAACTCTGCTTGTAATCAGTGCTGCATTGTATGGATGTAATACTGTTGTTTCAAGTACCAGCATTAACCTGAGCACCGGACCTGATTGATGTGCATGCATGTTTCCACTGCTCTGAATTCCAACACTTTACTCATACTCCATGCACTGAACTCCAAACAAAGAGGCAGCCCAGACTATAGCTTCATCAAGAATATACCTAGAAATAAAGAAAGCCTTGCTGCAAAGCTGGCCTTCGCTTCTATTATCATTTTGAAGATGTGTTGGGCATGGCTTGTTACTTTCACTGCATGTATTTCTCACTTGCAGCCAATCCTGCAGGCCCTGATCTCTTACCACTGTGTTATGTGCTGCTAAGGTTATGAGCTACTGATCCCCTAAACCAACTGCCTAAACAAAAAGCTTTAGAGCTTTGAACATTTGCAAACAACCTTGCAGAGGAGTTGCTCTGACTTGTCATGAATGAAAAACCAAAAGAGAAGCAAAAACCGTAGCTTCACACTCTCATGTAAAACATGAAACTTGAACACCGACTTTCGAATCATTTGAAAATGACAAGCTACCATTGAGGTAGAACTTGTGGCCTATGACACCTTCACACTAATGCTTTGTAGACACACTTTGATGACTCGGCAGTCACATGAAGAAATCATACTTGCATGAATGGAACTAGAAATTCACAACAAAGTCTGCTGTACCATCCAAACCCAGAGAACCGCTCTTAAAGCCAGCACTCGAAAGCAACTTAATGCCTTTCTGATTCACAACAGTCCCTAATATTTATTAAGCAAGAAACTATGCTTCATTAAAAATGGATGGAAATATGCCTCGGTCATAAGCTTTTTCCACTGAGGCTTAGCCTCAGAAATCATAAGAAAACTTAAACACAATGACTCACAAACTTGGTGCAACGCTGACATTATTAAACACAACAACTCACAAACTTGGTGCAACGCTGACATTATCCTCAGGTTCGACAACACGTTGAACATGGCAAGTATAGGTGCACAACTACATACCAACTTGCAGGGAAATCGTCAGTGAAAATTGTACTTGAATAAAGAAATTAATGTAATGCCAAAAAAAGAAAATCACTTCTAATCTATATACCAGCTGCCAAACCATCTGCTCAAACATGTAGCTGCCATGCAGGGTCCGTGCAAAGCATTTGGTCATACTTCATTCGTGCCTGCGCACAAAGCCATGCTCCAGACAGCAGACTTCAACTTTCATGCTGTGTGGACCATCCACAATCAGAGTACTTCTGATGCCATTGTGCGGCAGTATGTGCAACAACATGAGCACTAAACAAGCTTAGACACTGTTGTCCAGATCAATGTTCCACATGCTTTGAGCAGATCATGCCTGGCCTTACAGAGCACTCTTAACCACACTAAATAAGAACATCTTCACACTGTCATTAGGAAACTGTGTATTATGGGCAGCCCCAATCACATGATATTTTAAAAAGCTGCCAGATAAACTTTCAGCAAAAAACCCGGCCTTAATCAATCAAAGTTACTTCTTTTGAAAACACTCCAATGCCAGAAAAAACAACATCCAACACACTTACACTGCGCTGCTGGCACAGCAAAACAGTTTACTACTAAATTAAATAGGTTAAGTCAACATTTCACAACACTCACATCACTGTGAAGTGGTATTTTCCTACTGCTACAAGGCAGTCAGCTGACTTTCACACAGCCCTACATCCACACCTGCCATTATGCCACAAAAAATAGTGATACCTGTGAGAATGGCTGAGCCAGTAAGAACTACCGACACTGAACATCAAGAGGCTCTTCAGGGCCACAACAGAGTACCGAATCTTGAGCAGCAGCAATCGGTGTCGTAGTATCAACAGCAGACAAGTGATAACCAGACCCACAATCAAACTAAAAAAAAAAGCAATCCATTAAAAAGACGAGAGGGAAGGAGCAAAAAGTAGGTTAAATGAATCAAGCCAGTGGTGTGCACACCATTTCCTTACTCCCACCTCATCTCAATATAAAAAAGATGAAAAAAATGACTCGCTCAAGACAACAAGAGAACACATACTGCTTGGAGTGGAATGCACAACGGTTTCTTTAGGGGGTGGACAGATTAGAGCGTTCTTTGTTAGAAGTTGCCCGTAAGCCCCGGCCGATCGGCAGAAGGCCGGAGCCCCACGGTTGTGCCCTAACCGAGTCCGTGATCCTCAAAAAACCCTTGCGGAGTTTCTTCCTACAGAAGGTCGGGGGGAAAGACAAAGAAAAAAAAAAGAGGAGGCCACCGTTAGTTTCCCGGCAACACTCCACATGCCACAAGGGCACTTGGGAGAACACCAGAAAGAGAGAAAGAAGCAACGATGAGAGGAGTAGGGTAAGGAGGCCAGCCAGAGAAGCACACCCTCAGCAGGGAAGGTTAAACAACTGGTGGTAACACACACACAAACACAAAAATGTTGTACAGCAAATACACATTGCCATACCACAAGCCACAGAGAGACATCCAAGATAGTTGTTTATCAAGCATCAATCGAGGCACTGATAAGCACCAAAGGCTTGTCAATGCGTGGCCAGAATGAACATGAAAATCACCCATGAACACGCTGCCGAGGATAGATAGATGAGCATGACATGACCCCCTGAAATTAGCACATGCTGCTTATAAGCAAGCCCCACATACGTAAAAAATTCAGAGTGCAGGCGAAAAGAGCAGACGACAATGTTGACACTTGTGTTCTTTGTTTACCACTATGATGGATAGATGGATGCAAAACTTTAATGAAGGTCCTGAGGTACGCGACTCAGCGCGAAAAATTTTTTCCAAGTAACCTGTGAAAGCCTGGACACATCTACCTTCCTTTCTGAAAAAAATTTATGTCAGTGGAGCTTGTGGCAATTTTTGCCTGCAAGGCGTGGAATTGCAGCACCACTGCATCCTCATGACGTCACTCACTGCAACATGTCTACACAGTGGATGATCATGTGTCGAAGGAGGCTGGGGCTTAGCCCTGTTAGACACCTCCCATGCTCCCTGCACCCCATTTAGTAACTTTCACACATGAAGAAAATGGCGAGTCACTTTGCTAGAGGTGTCTGAGAGCCACAAAGCAATGACAGCTGGGTGCTTTTATTTAGTATCTGAAATACAACTTCGATGATTAGATAGCAACCTCAAGGCCTCTCTGGTAAGAACATGCCACAAGACACGGACAAAAGCAACATACCAAAAAGCCCAATGCAAACCAAGTTTTTTGATGACTTAGCACTATTAAGCATGAAAAGCTTTGGGTAAATATGACAACCTGTGCCAAATAAGAGTTTTCAAAACCAACTACCCCTACCCATTTATCCATATAACCACAAAGAATTTCCCCACGTAAATACTAGCATGATTGGTGTCAATGTTTGTGCGAGTTTTGATAGGTAACAAATATCTTGAACATCCTTGAGCAGTACAGCTGCAGTTGCTACTTTTTTGCTTTCCAGAGCACAATGAGCCACTACCTCAACATCCATGTACAGCTGCGTTATTAACTGCTAGTGAAACAGCAAGGCAGTGAAAGGTGCATGTGATACAAACACATACCCTGACAACATGGACTTTAAGTTCCACAATAATTGCTTCAGTTCAGGACTACACTTCATGCATGTTCCATGCATGTGGAAACAGATCTTACTAAGAAATTACAGTACAACCCCGCCGATACGCTTAGAGTTGACCTTTCTTGGCTACTACCTCGAAGTCTGTGCAGTGCCAACTCAAAGCCTGAAGACTGAGACATATTTTATGCCCACTACCATTTCCTTGCCTTCCTGAATTTTACCCATCTTTCCTGGAACTCCATCCAGTGCAGTGAAACACGAGTCATGACAGCCAGTCAAGAATGACAACGAGCCGCATGTCTAAGAGATAGCAGATCTTTTCCACTGTGCACAGTTGGTCCCTAATCGTTTTACGCGGCTAGCATCATGTAAGCAGAAATTAGCAGAAGGCAATAAACAGCTGAAACTTTGATGTTCTTGCCAGAGATTGGCAGATGCAATCAGCAGCTTTCGCAGCGACGCATGCAACTGGTGAGACAAAGTATAGCATCCCATCTATCATGACAACCTACAAGCGCTTGCTGCAACTGTAGATAGTAAATGCTGCCGAAAACAGTTTGCCTTGCAGGATGCAACAAGACCCAAAGATGAATGCACCAGACTGCTTTTCCTTCTCGTGTTAGTTTATTACAAAGTCATCTCTGAACCTCTGAACTTGACATCCTATGGAGTCATCAACATAACAAACAAGTACTCTACACTCCACCACAAAGCACCCCCCTCTCCCTCACCCTTTCTTTTATTTTTGTATGTATGCGTGTATTATAAGTACACACATACGGATAGAACGGATATGGATACGGAACGGATACGGACAGTCATGCAGATAGAACTGGGCGTGGTGTGCTTGGACGGCAAGCAACCAAATGGAATGAACAATAAAGATATCAGCAATGGCAGTGACACAGAGTGCTACAAGAAACTGGCAGCAGACATGGGTTTATTCATCACTTCAAGAGTTTATTAAGCAGAATGCAAAACACTGACAGAACACAATAACTCGGCACACAACACACAATGTGCACTATTTAGCTATTCAAACTGATCCACCATAACAATGATTTTCAGAAGGTGCAACAGAAGGATCACCAAGTGCGGTATGCTGAACACCTAAAGTGTGTTACAGACACAACACATGCACACAGTACATTAAACCAGTCTATTATGTTTATAGACAACAACAAACGTCTCTGCAAAACACCTTCAAACCCTAGCAGACATGACTTGAGCAGCATTCAATGGTCACGCCAAAGATTTCAACAAAAATATTTCACATTGTACAAAATCATCTTTTGAATTTGCTCCATATATTCAAGCTAACAAACTATCATTATAAAGAGAATATAACCTGGCCATCCACAAGGCAGAGGTGCATTTCATAGATTAGATAGTACTCATTTTCAATAAATGTAAATATTCAGCACCGGATCACATTAGCAAAGGCTATAATAAATGCTAACTCAGAAGTGCACAATGCACATATGTTGAAACTACGAAGTGAAGCATTATGTAATGTAACAGAAGACAAAATGGAATGACAGACTCTTCACACCACTCATACAACAGTATAAATGTTTATCAGAATCTTTAAGAATACGTTAACTTTAATAATGATCACGAGTTAATGACCACGAGCAACAAATTAGATACATTAGCACCATGCATGATTAAAGTGTGCTCGCGTATAATAAGCACGCATAACACCCCTATTACTCAGTGCAAGAAAATTATTTTTATTATCTTACCGATGATTGTGCTATTTCAAAGTACTGCTGCAAGCAGCGATTGTGTTCAGCAACATTCTAGAGTAATCTGCACATTTATATAGCACCAGCAAGTAATTTCCATGCTTCCCAGATCTGTTTGTTTCGCTGTTATAATGATTGTCACAAGCACTACATAACAGCTTTCTTTTTAAACATGACAATGTGTCCGTGGCTACCTAAATGAAGCATGAAAAGTGCATTCCGTACACAGTTCCTGCGCATTGCTAAGTGCCAGCGTCTGTGAAACAGTAATTCTATGAAGAAATATGAATAACAGGATCAAGTAACGTGCGGAACAGCCCACCAACCTCCCATATCCCACCAATATTATCCCACCATCCCACCAAAACAGCACTAAGAGTATTTTCCCATAGTTGCCAATGCAGCGGGCCACCTACCAAGTTAATAACCACTCCTAGCATAACTTCCTCATATGTTTAATGGTGTAAGGTCCTGAAAAGTTTAGTGTTTTGTTCCCATATGTAGCCTCACAATAAATATTACAAGGAATATACAGAGAAGAAATACTGTTCTTACACAAAGTTACACGACAAAAGTTTTCCACACACCAATTTATAATCGAAAAAGTGTGTCATGTTGAAAAAAGAGAGCCTGGAAAAAGATTGCCACATCTATAGAAGTAAAACATTCAGAACGTACAATGAACACCTACTCTCAACTTCCTGAAAGGTTCCACTAAACTGTTACACTACCAGAGAAAGATAACAGGCACATAATGACACTAAGCACTTCCATGTACATAGCTCCAACATGAAGCATCTGGTATGCTGAAATGCAGGTGTAATCCACTGAAACACAGCCATGTATGTGTCACATGTAAGATCAAACATATTTCAGCTTGATTTGCTTCACATGATAAATATAAAGAAAGAACATGTGTCCCATAGTTTTAATGTGGGAAATATAAGTGCTAACAATGGCAGTTATAAACAATATGGGCATGGGCCAAAGCCTTTAACCAAGAAATTTAGTTGGTTAGTGTGGCATTCACATTGTAATGTTAGGGGGCAAACCCAGTACTATGCCAGAAATTAGAATACTTAGAAGACTGTGGGGAAAAAAGAAAAAGCAGACTCAGCAACCACAGAACAGTTTCACACAAAAGCAAAAGAAAGAGAATTTTCATACTAAAGTTATGCATAAATTTATGCATACATTTACACAGCCTAAAGGCTAAAAAAGAATAAATGAAATATGCATGAAGTACTGCTACACACAAGCTGATATAACTACTGCTGCAATCAACACTATGGCCCCCATATAAAAAACCAATTTAATTGCATTTGCATATTTGCACAAAAGTTAACTTGCAGTGCCTGACAACTAGTGCATTTGGACAATAAGGCAGGCAAATGCAAAATTCTATGACTGATGACAAAAAAAAAATGCTCTGCCATGTAAACAACACAAATGACTCAAATGGCAAAAATGAAATGTGGCAGCCTAATACTATGGTTGAGGAACTGCAGATATTGACAAATCGTAACCAACTACATTCACAACTTTGCAAAAAATGCCGGAAAGCTTATGAAAAATTTTATTTATTGAGAATGGGTGCGACAGCTTGTGCAGCTTATTTCAATAAACTTTGGGCTAGTTGGCCATTGCCGGCAATGGCCAAATGGTCTTTACTTTTTTTTTTTTGCAACAGGCCTTATACACCCGACCACAAAAGGATTCACCGAGACGCATGACAACAGCTTCTGACGAGATGGTCAGCATACACATCTGCGCACACATATGCTTTCATGTTTGCAGCCATGTACCTATTTTCCTGCTCCTCTTGTAAATGCTGATAGCAATGACACAGCAAGACAATCATTCGTTCTATTACTGCCATTGCCATATGAGTTTACGCATGCTTACCCTCCTTTCCTTGTTTCTCACTCGCAAGCTGCCCACTCGCCAGACTTTCCGTGGTGAAAGGTGTTACAGGCATTGCAAGATACATCTCCATTTTGTGCAATATAGTGCTTAAAGTGAAGGTGCGTGAGGTGAAGAAATCTTCAGCCTTTGATTTATTATTTCAATTTGATTTCTCGCAAATATTAGTGTCCAGTTTTGCTAAACGCTTGTGCCATTTAAGAACACAAGAAATAACAGGCACAAGTACAAGCCCAGACGGATGACGTGTACATGCAAATGCAGCCAATAGCAGGAGAGAGTTGCTGGAAACCAGGGCATTCTGACCAGCACTTGCATGCCCCACAATACTAAATTGTGGCCGGATGTAGGCCTAACCACAAGAGCTAAAACAAACAGGTATTAAAAAAATTAAATATGAGATTATAAGGCCCACTGTAAGAACTATGCAACAAAGACATAACTGCGTCTCTTCATTCCAAGGTGTGCATGTTCACAGCGGGAAAAAATTTTGTGCATCATCAAAGCCATAAAGCTGTGAGAAATAAAAGCTTCTTCCCACCTTGACATTTGCGAGAACAGAACCAAGATTTTTATTTTCATCTCCAAGGTCCTCACAGCTAAGATTAAGATAACTTTTGGTGATAAGTGCTCTCTTTAATTACAGGTCATAACACTTCATTTTCAAACATTCCTTGAGCAGCAAGAGAAGCACTGTTATTTATGCACGACTTATTCAGCTTTAAGAAACAGGTCTCTGGTCTTACAGCACTTTTCTCGCTTTCTTATTTTCACCTAGCCTCCACTTCAAATGCCTGTATGAATGCCACATGCATTGTCCCAAACCTATGAGCCAATAACCTTATCACAGAAAAAGTTAGTATGAATGCTACAGCATTCAGAACAAAAATTCAGTGCCAAACAAGAAAGCATTACTAGTATACAATATTTGACACTGCCACTATTAAGAACACTAACATGCCATTTATCCTCTAGGCCAAGTAATCTCACATGATCATATGAGAAAATACAAATACACAGGATCACATTACACCGTTCAATGTGGAGGTGGAGAGGCATACTGGCTTTTCAATAGGAATATCATGCTGACTGTGGCCACAAGTGTAACATTACAGCCTTCCTAAAACACTGAGAACACTGGTATCAAAGCGTTACCAAAGCCAAAGACACGCACACAGTTTACAAGAATGTAACATGACTCTTCTGCAGTTCCTCAACCAGAGCAGCACCATCCCATAGTGACACCTGAAATGCCGTTTGATTTAAACGAGTTTCTCCAAGGCCAATTTATAGCTTCGGAGCGCCAAAGGTCGTATTATATTAGTCGTGAACCAAAATCCTTTGTGCCACCACGTCACTGGTTCAAGAATTGTGTTCCAGCTTCTCAGAATTGCAATACAAGTTTGCTTGGCAGAAGCAAAAAAAAATGAGAACTCTGCTCAAGTAGCACAGAAAACAAATGAAAGGTGTAAGGATGAGGGGGGAGGATCCGTTATTCAGCATGGGCACAAAAGCAAGCTCCAACTACGCAGGAAGGGAGAATGGGACGTGCAGGTCAGGCAGACACGATGGTTAGTCTTGCACGCCAGTCTCAAGCATTTCGTCCTTTAAAAAATGGGTAGGGGAAAAAACAAGAAAAGGAGGAAAGAACAAAAAAAAAATGACAAAGCAGGCTTGTTTTTTTTCTTTTTCTTTTTTTTTTTTTAAGCTGTTATGCAAGTTCAAAAAGATTTGTGAGCTACAAATGCATTACATACTGAACAAACGCTAGCAGAAGGGAAAACGTTTCTTGACATGCAAAAATGAGCACAACCTCTCTTAAGAGGTAAAAAGCCGTGAGTGGTTAGTGTCAGCATTAGGTATTTTGGTAGAGGAATAGATGCCCTGTAGCCCAACCTCCGAAAGGCAAAGATGCTAACCTTTTCTCACTGTTCCAAGGTCTGAAGCTTTGGGGATGCAACAAAAAACTTGCGAAAGCAAGAAGAACCTGCTGTCCAAGTAACTGTAGCATGAGGCATCAAAAGGGAGCCCACGATGGCTCCTTAGAATAGCTCATAGTTAAAAGAGAAGAAGGAAAGCTCTCCAGCTTATTTTTAAAAACCCTGCGGTGTTTTACTAAGCACTGGCTTCTCGGCTCACAAGTTGTGTACATTTAAATAGTTCCCTTGTTTATTCTATCCTTTCTCCCTGTCCTTTTACTCTTCCACCTTCTGTGCCCACTGCTGACCACGGTTCAGGTGTCAGCAGACTGTGCCAGACAGTTACAGAGCAGTCAGAAGCAATTTCCTTCCCTCCCATTTTCCTTCCTTATTTTAACTTATTTCAATAAACAACCAATTACTACTACACTACACAAGCTGTCTTCCATGCGCCCCACCCCATAATTAAAACACAACTGGCTTGGCTAGGAATCAAACCAGCAGTTAACTCTATGCTCAGTAGGAGCATACAATGACTACAGGGCTCACCAAAACATATCTTACAGGGGTTTTCTCTGCAACATCACACTACAATCAGATGGATGGCGAAGTTCTTCTACCACAAATCCAAGCCTACCCTTCCGAATTCCTAAAAAAAAACTCATTGTTAATCCAGTGGTAGTCCCACAGCATGTACTGGCACTAGCCTTGGTGACATGCTGCATGGCAACTTTTATACTTTTCAACAAAGGATGTTGCAAGCTATGAAAGGGTATAAATACCAAGTGTCTGTAGAAACCAAGGTTACATCACCATTGTCAGGTGAATGGAAAGCTGTTTGTGATATGCTAATGCAATATACAAGCTAAACTAAAATCAGTCAGCATAATGCTAGGGAAGAGTGGCTTGTATACACCCTCAGCTGCAAGCTTTGCAAACTGCCATAATGCCGCACTTGCACTGTACACAAATTTCATTAGTCAGCAACATGAAATTTCAATGCTGGTGATGATGATAGTATAAACCATAATATGTGATGCGATTAGCATGATCAAAAGGGAAAACACCTGGCATTCACTCAACCTTCAAGTTTGTGGTCGCCATATTTTTAATGCTTGTACAGTGCATGCAGGATGCTATGTTAACTGGCGAATTAAAAGTTCACTATCATATAAAGCAGTCATCGAAGTTGCAAAGACATACCGCTAAAGTACACCTGACAACATCGCTGACATCACATTTATTGCCACTGCCCTTCCTAGCAATAGGTGGTGCTGATGATGCATTAAATATGCTGTATTAATTTTTTTTTTTTCAGCTTGTCCAGGACAATGTTTACCGTGAAGTTCTGAAGAAACTATGACCTCTAAGGTACATCACTCTTAATACAATGCAGAATAATGCAATATAAGGCAGAATATTTAGGAAGCAGTCAGCCAAAATCACTGGCGATGTGTCTTGTGAACAGTGCAACTTCTTGAGCGGATTTTCTAGCAGATATTGTCCATTTTAGGCTTTCTTGGCTTATAAAATTCACTCTTAATGGATGGCAGGTTTTTCTTTCTTCAGGCATTTAGAATGAAATCCTAATAAGACTATCAATTCATTCCCTAACATACTTGGCAGATTATAGCAAATACTGTATGTAGCTTTAGCAGGATTTCAGAAAAGGAGAATACTTTTCAATTATCCTGGCACATTTCATTTCCTCAAATATGAAATATTTCTTGAAAGGTACTCAATGAGTATTTTGCTTTTGATGCAAGTAAATGTCGCAGTATAAAAATGTTAACATTTTAAACGTGCCTTTTATCACATATTAAATACGCCTTAAGTATCTGCAGTGTCATATCAAAATAATAGGTAGCTGTGTTAAAAATGCCTGCTTGCTATATTTGATCATATTCATCATTGCAATTTATTCCTAGAATGTTTCTATCTCATTCACAAATATTTCTTGCAGGCCTATAGTGGATTCAGAATGTCATTTAGGAGAAATCCTTTCTAGAATAAATGAAGCTGCTGCTTGTGAAGTCCTTCCTTATGCCAGGCCTAAATGAAATGCTGATATCATGTGTAACCATTAAAAACTAAGGCTGTGTGACATAGAATTATGTACATCACATCAATGTTCCAAGGTCAGTGATCGTGAATGCAATATGTATTAAAAAGAAAGTCAAATCCCCCAAAACATGAAGCAAGCACTTTTAGGCATTAAAATCTCTCCCCCGAAAGATCACAATACTTGCAGTGCAAAACGATTGTCATCATGGACGAAATTTTCAACCACAGATGCAATGGTCATTTAAATACAGGTACTGTGAACAAATGTTGGCCCGTGCCAATGACGGCGGCCTCACATGTTTTTTCCTTAACTATGGCTATTTTTGTTGCTTATCTAGACACTATAACAACACCACATGCAGCACGGCCCTTATAGGCCAGATGCATGCACCGAACTTACACAAGAAAAAGGTCTTCAGCTTAAAAGGTCTTACTCAAGCTGCAATGTCATTAGACCACAAAATATGCAAAAACATTTGCATTACCGAATTTCAGCTTCTAGGAGTCTATATGAAATTCTAACCACTGTAAAGAAAGCCTGTGCGCAATATACATTGGCCACCGGGTTTGTCTACCTTCAAAGGATTGAATGATTACACATTCTCCATCATTCTTTACCAGAACAGTATAGCCAACATCCACGAAGCACAGCTCTGTCGGGTTCAGAGAATAGGAACAGCACCATGGCAATTGTTGCCTGCAAGCAATGCCTACTACGGGCAGTCATCAAAAAGCTGTGATCTCATGCACAGTGTCACATCAATCAAACTGATGTGGAAGCTGCGTGGCCATATGTCTGAAGAAAGATGCTCGATTATCTAAAAATCCTTCACAAGTAATAGGCTTAAGGTGCTTTCTGAGAACAGGTCAAAAGACACGTGAAGTTCAGCTCTGTAACTTGCTTTCAAGAGGCAGAATAAATATTCAACAAACCATAATTTAGACATCTTCCTCCTATTTCTATTTCTTGTCTGGCTTCTGTTTAAAACAGAACCCAAGAACAACGAACCTTAGCTGCAGTTATAAGCTCGGCCTTCATTTGGAAGTATAATGTCAACCATGCTCTAAGAGCAAACACTGACACATATTGCTTAACCTATATTGCTTCTTCGAAAGACAACTTTCAGAGCCCAAGTGTTCATTTCCTTTTTAACTAAATTTACGATGGTCTTACTATAAATGTGTAACCATAAGTGCTGTATGTGGGCAATTGATATCCCCTTGGACACAAGCTAATCAGATTATACTCCCCGTGACTGTGCAAAAAGAAGAGCATTCGTGATGAAGATAACAATACCAAGGCCCTCAAGGTTATCTGATGAAGCTTACATCTGCTTGGTAAAGCATGCAAAGTGTTGTTGAAAGGTGTGGCATTAACAAGCTGAAGGCAGGCTTTGTCTATCATAATAGTATGAGACATACTGTCTCTGCCATTGAATATAGAGTGACATGAATACATTTATCATTTTATAAATACCTGTCTCTCTCTATACATAGTATAAAAAGAAATAGCATGATGCTTTCAGTAGCACAGACTGTTGTGAAAGCATTGAAGTGGTAAAGGCAATCTGCCACTAGAAGCTATGATGCTGCTGTCACTTTCCCCAGTGAAGCAAACTTTCACTCATACTTTTGAAGAGTTGTCTCTTTTGTATTCCATTTTATTTTTTCTAGTCTAAGTGCCACGCAAGGCTGACTAAATGATGTCCAAGATAAAGGAACAGTAAGCTAAGGCTGTAAAAAATACTCTAAAATAGACAATAAAGAAAAAATGCCAAGTCAAGCAGATCTGGCATATTACACTCCTCTAACGAACAGATCAGATCTATAATAAGGGAACGCGTTATAAGCCAACAGGCATGCAGAAAAGGAAGATGGGTTGCGATACAAGCTTCAACTTCTTTCAACACTCCATCTAACCAATTCCATGGCAGCACACCACAGCCTAGGAACGAGAGCTGGTTGTGTATTCTAGGGAAACGAGGGGGGCTCGTTCACTGCATGCTACAAATCCTTTAATGAAGATTCCAGTCAGTCAGTACATTGTGGAGTGCAATCAGAGACGAATAAAGAAGGAGCTATTCTTCTGGTTTTTTTCTGGTCGCCTGACACAACCAACAGCATTCATGCACTGTACAGAGCTGCTGAGATGGAGTACAGCAAGTCTGATCATGATGTAATGGACCTTAACTACATGTGCTTGGGCCTAGTAAACTGTTTAGTGATCAAAATATTTACACGAAACTCATTCTAAAAGAAGTGAAGACTCAACCTGGAAATACTCAGACGGAAACATTTCTGGCATGCAAACAGCCAAATCTGCAATTAAATGCACATCATTGTGCTGACACGTCAGCGCGGTAATTTCACGGCAAATAAAGAACTCTGGCGTTCATTTTCTCAGCTGCTAATCAAACTTTTTCTTCCAGATGACATAAATTGGGTTTTGCAAAACATGATTTCACCAATTAAAGCATTTTTCATGTTTCTCCTTGTTGTCCCCTTTGAATGTTCACTAAGTTCCCCAAGCACACTTCAAAGCTTCAAAGCTGAAATTTGTGCGACGCTAACTGTCATGAGCAACGTTCCATGGTTCACAGAAGAACGACTCAATTGCTCAGAGCAAAACTTGGAAGCGTCATACGTCTGTTAACACAAACTTTTCATACTGCGGCTGCGCTGCTACATAGCACTGACATTCTTAGTACAAAAGAAAGTTTCAAGCTCAGAATCAGCACGCAAGGCACGTGACACTAATGGTAGGAAATAACTTTTATTTTGGTTAGTCCGTATGACGTTCTAGGTGCTACGTTCGTTTCAAATCCCTTTCTTAATTGTACAGTTAGCTTTCCTGTGCAGCAGTTTTCCAAGCTTGTAGCAGCCTAGGCAAAAGCATGTGTTCACATCTTTTGTGTGTGCTCTTCTTTCCTTTATCTTTTTTATCAGATGGAAAAAGTAAATGCAGCTCCTATGTTGAACCCATGTGCTACACTGCTAAGGTGCACAGCTCGCACTTCATCTTTACTTGAACGATTACCAGTGCCATAATTAGTTAGGCAGATGTGCACTGTTGTGATGCGCAATTGCAAATTAGAAAAATGGTCCATCTGGGTAAAAAACTTAAGTTGGAGTACTGAGTCCACCGACTTAGCTTAGTCGTTGAGTGCAGCTAAGGTGGATTTAAAGGGACACTAAAGACAAACATTAAGTCAAGCTAAAGTGATAGACTGATGCTCGAGAATCTCTAAGGCATCAATATTATCAGAAACAGAGCCTTAATAATAGAGAAATTCAGGTAAATGCAGGACATGATTAGAGACTCCCACGGTATATTCAACTAGTTGCCTGATGATAAAAGCACTCCTCAGTTAAATTTTGTCATTAGTACTCAACCACTCATTGCAAAAAGACGCTTGTATGGTATTACAAGACTAAATAAACTGCTACTTACCGAATTCAATTTCCCTTTTAGAAAAAAGAACTCATTGAAATTGCCCTTGACAATGACACAGGCAGTTTAAAGGTTTCATTTTCGCTTGTCTCTGCACTGCCCATGCTTTCGCGTTTCAGTAGTTTCGTTATCGTGTAGTGCTGCAGTGGTTTTGCTGTCTCGCGAAACTCGCACAGAGTGCAAGTATCAGAGAATTCAACTTCCATTTGACGTCACGGGATGCCCGACCAGTCTACGCCACTTGACCAAAAAGCAGATGCAGTGGCGAATCCACCGCTCTGTCTTGGCTCGGTAGCGCCGTCTGTCGGGCACCATTTTACCCACCGACGGCAGCAAAGGGTAGTGATGGTGTATGCAACGTGAGTGGCAGGAGATTTGAATTTCAAAAGAGGTATTCGGACCCTTCAGATGCAATTTTCTCGTAAACTACTGTATTTATTCAAATCCAACGCGCACTTTTTTTCCAATAAAACGGATCCAAAAATTGCGTGCACATTAGAATTGAGTACGACTCTAAATCTGCGTTACCATACCGCCATCGGCATTTCAAAATGGCCGCCTCGCATGCGCTTCGAGCCTAGCTGCCGGAGCTTCCTCCATGTGCTGCAGTACATGTGCTTAGGCATGCTTCCTTTGGCTTAGGCTAGGTCACCATCCGTCTTCCCGTTCGTCTACGTTTGCTCTATCAGCATGGAAGTTCTGACTGCAATGACATGCCGAGTTCATCATGATGCCACAGTTAAAAGGAAAGTGATCGTGTGCAGAGACGAATGGAAATTGGGCCACATCACAGGCGTTCGGAGTTCCCGAAACTTGCGTGCGGGACTGGCACAAACAGGAGAGGCGTTCTACACCAACGGCTGCTACGTACGGCGCAGCAGCGCGGCTCCTATATTGAAAGCTATCTGCAACAAAGACAACAGTCTACGCATATAGGCGTACCACGCTGTGTTCTCGTCGCTTAGTTCACATTGAAGCGAGAGACCACACAAATGTCAATTTCTTCGCTCCTACTACCGCACTTCCTCGCTCCAGCGTTCTGATAAAGAGTTTCCGCAGTCATTGAGTGAAGCGTGTTCATGTTTGCTTGTGCGCACGTGACACCATGCTTGTTAATTTAGTTAAAAAGCGAATGTTTATAAGTTTCTACGGCCAATAAAGCTACTATCCTTACTTTTCGTATAGCTGCCTACTAATTTGCTATCGTAACCAACGCTTCGCCTTTCGGGCGAAACGGCAACTTTCTTTATTTACCGCAACTTTAGTGCATTGGGGAGTAAATCTTCTGTCTCTTCCAAAAGTTTTATTTCTGTATGAAAGAATGAGGTTCGCGGTACTGTAAAGGAGTTTTTGTTTTTTACGTCACAGCAAACGGGTGCGTGCTACAATCGAGCGTTCTTTTTCCCCCTCTGTATTGGTTGTGGAAAACGGGTGCACTAACGTTACAATCAAGGGCACGTTAGAATAGAGTAAATACGGCAAGTCTTTTCTTGGCACAAAAAAGGTGTTGCATGGTTTCTGGAATGGTATTTAAACAGTCCACATTGACTTAGTATTTGCCTTTAGAGTTCCTTTAATGGTTCAAACATGACTCCGGCTATGCTGTGCCAGCCACAGTCGTTCAATATAATAGAAATAATATAATATATAATAATAACACTTCACAGACAAAAGCCATCGTGAGTAGGCATGTTTTGTACGTTCAGATGGCTCTGTCACCACAGCTACTAGGGACTGACACAGTTCCATGCGCACAACTGCTTTTGAAGACCTTGATTAATTCAACTGATTCATGAGGTTTATTATCCCAAAGGCACACTGGGGCTATGATAGATGTTGTATTGGGGGACTCCATATTAATTATGACTGCCTGAGGTTCTTCGACATGAACCTAAATCGAAGTACACCCACACATTTGCATTTGACTCTATCAAAACATGGCCATGATGGTCAGGAATCATACATGCGTCCTCATGGTCGACAAGAGGACATTCTAGCGCTAAGCCACTGGGGAAGGTGGATTTAAATGCTATTGAAAGTTGCTAGCAGGCCCATTGCATTGTGCAAATGACAGAGCAACAGTAGACTAACATTTCCACTCATATAATGTGGAAACCATCGTATTCCATACATACAATCACAACAATCTGCGCTACATAAGGAGCGAAGTACGAGGCTATGTTTCTATGTACATGAGGGTTAAACAGCGCAAGGGCAAGCAAAGGTAGGTAGTGCCGAAAAATGCCAGCGCTAAATTCGCTGAAGCACAGAGATTTCAGTACAGATGTACCACCACCATTCATGCGCTGGAGGCCACCACAGAACAATACACATTAAGCACATTACCACATGCAGGAACACACAACAATCAACAACACCGGGCAGAAAAGACATTGCTTAAATAATGTCCCAAACATTCTGTGAGCAAGTCACTAAAATACAAGCAGGCTTAAAGGCTAGAATAAACTTATCTGCAGTAACTGGCAGTACGCAGAGTTGATAGCAGCTAAAATGTTTTACAAAAATCTATTACAAAGGTTTTCAAGAACTTCCAAGGCCCTGGTAAAGTATGTCAAGGACTACAGAAATGTTACATTTGACTGCTTGAAAGAACAAAAGTGTCAACAACAAGCACCCCCACCCAACCCCTCTTTCTTTTTTTTCCTGCCCACAAATGAAATAGTAGCTGAAAAAGGCTTAGAGAGCAAATAACGACCAACTACTGCAGTGCTGTTAACTGCATTTGACTGGCTTCCCTTTTGGACAGCACCAATTACATTGTCAATTGTCCAAGGTCTGTTAAGCTTAGCTGTAAATGACATTCAGGTATTTTAAGGGTTTGCAGCGCCTTGAAAATGGCATTTCCATATTCAAGAGCTACGAAGTCTGCTACCAACCATGAGTGCTGCCAAGCAATGCAACAGATTCTATGGTCTCTCCTCTCTGATACAGTAAGGCTACATGAAACATAAGAAAACAAACTCAAAACAGATCTTTCAGATTTACTGCTAAGAAAAAACTAACAGTAATGAGTAGTCAAGAGTAAATTTCTTCGGTACAGCATCTCTTCCCACTTACTACGTTAAGTGTCTCACAAAATTATACACAAAAGATGTCACAGTTTGTGAAAGAAACACTTTCAGAAAAAAGAGAGAGAGAGAGAGAGAGAGAAAGGAATTCCAGAAGACGGAAGCGAAAAAAAAAAAATGGTTGAAAAGCAGGCACGTAGACTGCTTAAGTGTCACTCTCAAGATGAGAATGACCACAGCGATGTTGCCACCATTAAAAGAAAAGACATCAGATTCATATGAGTCCAAACTCTTTGAGGGCGTTCTCAACGGCTTCATCCTTGGGGAGGAGGACAGGAGAAAAACAACATTAGCAGCTCAGCCTGACACAACAAATGTAAAGAAGCACTACAGAGGAACATAATTTTATGCTTCATTAGTAGATGTTCATGAAATTGCGAAACTGCCGTTTGTATCAAGAGAGGCGAGCCAGAAAAGGTGCAATAACAAAATACAAGTAGTGCCGCCGCCCTGGGACTCCCGCTCTAGGTGGCCGTCACGACGTCATGGATTTTCACAGCATCTACTTGAGTCTAGTTAATCGTTCACCAGTAACAAAGGACTACACCACATCTTAAACAAACCGAATGCTCAACATATCAAATTTCGATAACTTTCTCGGCACCAAAATGGCCGAAAGACAAAAAAAATACTTTGAAATCCCCAGTGCCACATGACGACGAGGTTCCAGAGTGCAATTCGAATGTGAAAGTCCAGCCTTCCTTTTCTCCGGTGGTAATAACCTTTCTTGCTACATGAATGAAATTACAGTTGTAAGACGATACTTTACAACTCTAATTTAACTTAGTGTCACTCTTCAGTGTCCGTTAAGGTCATAGAGAGCAACAGGCAATGCAGTGCAGCATGCTACACACACACACACACACACACATATTAGAGTCCATCAACACATACTGTCTTCTTAGTGCTAAAGTCTTAAGAAAGCAGTAAAAGAAAATGGGGGGTACCGAGTGCCAAAACGTTAGCAAACACAAGTGGAAGGCACAAGAAAATCCATGGGGCACTGCATTGCAAATTTTATGATGGCACTGAGGGTCCTGATAACCCTTTTATCGAAGTCGAGAAATGCATTTGACGTTAAAGTAGACTATTTCAGAAATACTTTGCAGCGAAAAGTACTTCAATTTGTTCTGCAAATGAGTTATTGGCAGCTAAAGATCACCTTGACAATGCTTCACGGTACTGCCGCTCCTTCTTCAGTGCCTTGCACTGCAATGACTACGACAGAGCAGGCGACACAGTGCTCCGCCTACTTAATGTCACCGTGGCACGCAGTTCAAGTTTGATTTTGTATGTTCATGTAAATGCCACATTTCCGATTTTAGCGCCTACGATGCACCAAACGTGGTTCTCCTCAGCGAGCACACTCAGCGTGCGGGCTCATCGTGCCCCCCCCCCCCCCCCCCCACAGTGCTCATGGTGTCACGCGACCTACAATACGAAGCAGACCGCAGTTACATGCAACTGTAGTGCGTATGCGCAGCATTTGCTTTGCACATGACAGGGCGCATTCACACTCATATGCTTCAGTCGCGCCATGCTATGTGGCGCGGACCAGATTTGTGCCGCACCTGTTTGACCAACGAATAGTAGCCACATTCAACTCGAGCATTTCGAAGAGTCATCAATAATTCAATATGAAGTGAAGTCTGGCAAGGCACTGAGCTAGAAGCAGCAAGGAGTGAGTGCGCACTGGCAAGCATACATGTGGTTTGACCTGATGTTTCGCGGGGTTCGGGGCTAGTTGAGTGTTCAAAACTAATCGAAATTAGCCAGACCCAACAACCACGACAACAATAAGCAGGGTGGCCGAAGTTTAATTCCTGCATGGGCAGCTGCAGCCGAGCCTCTCCTGAAAGTACGTGATTCTCCCGAATTTGAAAGCAGATCTCCGCCTACCTCAGCCTGTTTATAAAACCGCATCAATAAATATACACAGTAGGATGAAGCAGACTGACCCAAACACCCTTCTTCATTTATGTCAGCTATCAGCCAATAGCAGCAGTCTAGAGCAACCTTGCATATGATGAAATATGCAAGCCGCAGGCAGCTTCGAAGGAGGTGAGGAGGAGGCCTTGTTTGAAAAAAAGAGTGTCTGAGAAATAAATGACTTCCCACTCTGCTTATGAGCTACATGTGTGGCGCACGACTGCAAAATTTCACTGAGATGTTCAGGGCAGAGTATGCTATCCGTAGACTGCATTTTTTTCACCAAGCCTTAGGGGTGGTTCAAGACTCCTTTACGTGGACAAGCTGACAGATTGAAGAGGATCCTAATACTGTTGAACCCCGTTCATTTGTTTTGGGAAAAAAAAGCGAGAAAAATATGTGCTGACTGGGAAAACACACAGTCCGAATACACTTTCTTTTCATGTCCCTAAGGCACCCACAACGTCACAATGCCAGAGACTACTTTCAGTCCCCGTACGTGACGCCCTGGCCACTTGGCCCAACACGACAGACTACTAAGCCATCCAGATGGCAGAGCGGGGGAAGAAGAAAGCAAATGAGAAGAAAGGAAGGCACGCTCACCTCCTGAAGTAAATCTTGCGCTGCAATGGCCTTAAGAACGTTCTTCTTGCTCGTCTCCTGCATCTCGCCGCCAACGAGCAGCTCGTCAAGGATAAAGTAGGCCTTCTCAAAGTTGAAGATGATGTCCAGCTCGCACACCTGCACACATATGTCGCCATGGCAACAAAGGAATGAGCGTAATTGCGCAGTCCGCATCTACTCATCCTGTATACAACAGATTTCTCGCAATGATCACTAGACATAGTGCTGCTGTGTCCTAGCAAACGTCCTTCCCTCAACGCATGATGTACCCGACACGTTCTCCAACAGAACAGACAAAGGTTGTAATGTACAATGGGTGACCTTGTTCTCCTGTTTGCAATTGGGTTCAAATTTTGTCTAGACCTGAGCATCATTTATTTGTGTCCATTGTAATCATCTTTCTGTAGGCAAAATAGTAGATCCAGATCATTTGTCTTTGTATACTTACTGTACAGGTCAATTATTTGCTGTGAACTGGCTATCCTAGTAACTCCTTTCTCATACACCCCCCCCCCCCCGGCCTCCCCCCGAAAGAACACACTCTTTGTTTCAATAATATTTGTTTAAAGCAGTAGAAAAAGATTATAAACTTTTCATACTGCACATACTTGCATCACTTCAAAAATAGGTTCCTAATACAAAGTAAAATTGTATCTAGCATTTGGTATGCTAGGATATACTACATATATTATTTCTTACAAAAACTTTGCTTAATCTGAGAGTAAATATTACGCAAGAGGTAAGGTGACAAAACACACACAAAAAATGTTCTTGCTGCGTGCATCTAAGCTGAGACATACATCTACCTCTATGGACATTTCACATGGTTGCAACGAATCTGTGTGATGCTGCCCCATGTAAGATGGGCAAATGAACTGGCCTTGCAGACAGTAGCAACCCAGGAGCAGTGCCAGGATTTTTCCGTGGGGTGGCACAGAGCATGATTCTCCATTTTCATCTCGTGTGCAGGAAGGCACCTCAGTGGGCACTCCATGGTGGTAGGAGGAGGGTGATGGAGAATCAAGATGAAATTCGGGCAGTCAGCTGCACCCTCTCCCCTCAGCCCACTTCAGTACTACCTCTGGTAAGGCCCCTCTTTAGCTACTCAGAACAAGCCATATTACCTACCAACTAATCAACTGGGCCAGAAAAGAGCTCACAAGCTGACCTACAGTGGCTTACAGCAACAGAACTTATTCGCACTTGGGTTAACAAGTTACTTAACTCAGCGAGTTCTGTGCAGCATGACAGGAGCCCAGGAGTTCCCTTGTTAAGAAATTGCCGTCATGAGGTATACATTGACAAGCTTCTGCGATACTGGTCCAGCAATCAAAATGACTATACTCAAAAACCAAGGACCACATCCTGTAACAGCAGAAGGCACGTACACTTCCAAAATACTTGTCCAGCAGCTCCACATATCGGTGAATTACTTCAAGAGTCAGCAGCTCGTTGTCCACCTGTTCCACAGCACAACAGAAATACAGACTGGCGTACCTGGACGGAAAAGAGAGACAACAAGCAGTTGGGGGTGTCATTACATCTGTAACAGACTGAAAAGAGTCATTGCATGGCACACATAAAGTGAGTCACTGGAAAAGCTGCAAAACTGATTGCCATACTGTGCCAATCATGTGAACTGGTGAATGAAGCAGAGAATGCAAACTCTCATGAGGGGGAGCCATATAGCTCTACTAGAACACATCGTACAATATTACTGCCCTGCTCAGAACATCACGATTCCCCTGCATGCTCCAACACCCCCTACCCAGCTTTCTTAGGTGTTCCCCTACTCTAAATCAAATCAAATCATATTTTTGAATGTCACAAAGTAACACACAGGCTATGACAGACACTACACCCAGTGGGGTGCTCCAAATTGATTTCACTCATCCAGGGTTCCTTAACCTGAACCTAAATCTAAGCAAGTGAATGTTTTTGTATTGCATCACCTTGGGATTGCGGCGGCCACAGCTGGGAACCAAACCCACAATCTCACACCCAACAGCAATACACAATAGCCACTGAGTGCCAGCCACCATGGCAGGCACCTACAGTTCGTCACACAGTGGAGACGAGAAATATTTTTTAGTTGTGGCTCATTTGTGCATGTAGAATTAAACGACTGCCTGGCCAGCACGCCCCGTTAGTGCACATGGGGATTAGTGAATGTCTGGCCAGCAGGGAAAATTAAGCTCACTCTGTCTCTCTCAGGTGCACACACCCGAGACCCCATCCATAAACCTCTTTTCACATGTCAAGCTGGCACCATAATCCTGCAATGTCACCATAATGGCACCATAATCCTCCACGCTTGCCTACACCTCGCATGAGGCAGCCTTCAAAGTTTATTGTTTCCCACCAAGTGAGCATGGCAGGAGAAGAGAGGCTGCTACTACGAAGTTAAAAACTCGACTGCGAGACGCAACTTTACTGCATGGAGTGCCTCTTAATCGTTTGCATCCAAAGTTCTTTCCCCAAAAAATGAACAAAATTTCCCAATCTTCCTATACTGTGCCACACTATTGCAGATAGTTTGACGTAGTAGTTCTGCAGAAACCCGCAAGGTGGAACCCGGTACCAGGACGTCCCAGACCAGGACGAATTTTTCTTCAACTATGAGGCTTTTCTTTCGATGAAGCCGTATAGGTTTCCTTAGTAGCAATTGCTACGAACGGGTGGATGTCTGATTTTCCCTTTATTCTTTATTCACTATTGCAGATAATGTTCAAATTCATAAAATGTGTGATGTGCATGGTTTATCTTTTCACATGCACCCAAAATTAAAGAATAAAGGCTGATTTCAATACTAAAGATTACAGTCAAACCCACTTATAACAACATTCAAGTGCCACGAAAATTCCATTGTTATAACCGGGTTGCATGAAAAAATTAAAAGGGAGATGGCAGAGCTGATGTGAGAAAACTATAATGGCGAGGAGGCCCAGTGACCCTCCCCACCACCTTTCTCCATCCAGCTGCTGGTTTCGTTCATTCGTTTAAACTGCTTTCTGGACGGTCCAATCATGTGTAACAAGCCGCAGCTGTTGGCATTAAAGAATAGCATTGCTATAAAAACTGCAAAGAGGGGTCACCAAAGCATCACCGAGGCATCGCTTTGGTGAACCCAAAAGGGGCTTTTTTAAAAATGCAAGAAGGTTGCCACGGCAGCCTGTTAGCTTGAGAAATCCAGAAGAAATGCTGAGGCAAGATCACCACAAGCATCTTGCCATGTAGTTCTCAGTGGCTTAAACAAGAAAACCCTACTTTACGCGAAGCTTGCCGACATCTTTCTCCAAGACGTCCAGTTGTTCCACGCACTGCAGTGGAAAGTTCCTCGCCAAAATGAAGCCCCGGAAGGACTGAATCATCTGCCGGACCTCCTGTGATAACAACGTTGAGGCAGCCTCCCCTACCACATCACAGCTGCCATCGTCCCCATCGCTATCCAATGCAAGCACATTCCCGATGATCACCTAATTGGTTAGAAGCACTTAGTTCCCAAATCTACAGCCGTGCACTTTCTTTTCACCGGCACCATCATGCATTGCCAATGATCACTGGGCGGATCAACCATCTTCCGTTTTGGCGGCAAGTCAAACAAGGCTGAGAAACCACATGGCCAGGAACGATTTCGACGCAACCAACAAAGATGAACGCAAGTGATTAAGCTGTTTGCAGAACTGCGCTCAATGAGGGGCAAGTAACCAACATGTGAGCAGCACAGTTGGTGTGATCCACTCGTGTTTCGGAGGGTGGCGCAGCATACAGCTATGGGCGCAGCCCATTCGTGTCCGGAGGGGTAGGAAGGCGACAGAAAAGAGGCGCACAAAGAAGGCTGGAAAATGAGTGCGCAGCGGCTGTTGGAGCAGTGGGCTATTGTGCTGCAGCTCAAATTTCTCGCTTTCCTTATTTGTTCTTGAAGGATTTCACATTTCACTACCTTCCAGCTCAGACACCCAGCAGACGGACTTCATCATTATAACTGATAATGCGGCATAGGTGCGGCATAGTTATAGGGTGATTACGCAGCAAGTGGGTTATTTCACTTTGGAAAACATACAAAAAGTTGTTGGCGCAGCAACTTCTCGTTGTTATAACTGATATATTGTTATATGTTACAACCAAAAACACACTATTATGAAACTCTTCTAAAACAAAGCTGTTTTATTCCATCCAAAATCCGTACCATGTAACCTCGGTGATGTCCTACACTTAAACCATTCTGTCATTAATATCTCCGCTGTAGCTAAATCCCTGGAGTAAATTGTAACAAATTTATGCTTCGGGACCACCACACTGACTACTTACGCACTAAACTTTCAAAAGCTTTAGGCATGCTAAGGAAGTGTATGTATTTTCTTCAAGCCTTCCAGAACCGTTTAGTACACACTGCCTTGTTTGAATCGCATTTGCGTTACTGACATCTTGTATGGGGAAATAGCACTAAGAAAGTTGTGTATAAGCTTATAACGTTATAATTATAACATTACAATGCAGAAAAATGCTCGAGTCATTGCCAAGCAGTCATATGATGTGCACACATCTCCGTTGTTTACTAAACTCAAAATTTTTAAGTTAGACAAATTATATGGATTTAAGCTACTGTCTGCTTTTAAATAAGAAATATGTAAGAGTACGCACAATATGAGAACACTTTCAAACTTGCAATATAACACTTCTTTATGCTCCTTAAGGTGCACAAAACTTTCGTATGTACCAAGATCTCGCACTAAGGTATTCAGAAGATGCAGTTTAGCGTGCCACAGATTTTAAATATATCCTATCTGACATTAGAGAACTTGCATGCAATTTCGAGAAATGACTTGTACGCGCTTTTTGCATAATGTTTGTTATCATTTGGTGTTTTCGTTTATTTGGTCACACAATGCAGTAGTTTCCATCCTATATGTATTATTTAACAAATATTGCTGCTGTTAGTTTTTGTTAGCATGTTTTATTTACTACTGCTAAAGTGTCTGCTATTCTTTCACAAACAAGTATCGAAACTCCGACAGTCTCCGTGTACTTGTATTATTTACTTCTGCTGAAGTGTCCGCTGCTGGGTACTGGGAGGTGGGGGCACTTGAGCTACATGTATGTAGTTTCTTTTCCCACTTTCCCAACCACATTTCATGTGCAATTTTCTTTTGTACTTTGTGTGTGGTAAAAATCAATCAAGCAATCAATCAATCAATCAATCAAAACTGCTATCACTATAAGTTGGTTCCAAGTGTAGTAACAAAGAAATAATATTATCTGAGCATGTCTTAATTAAATTATCGCTAAATAATAAATGCATGCACTCAAGCTCAGCTGTATTTTCTGCAATGAGCTGAAGTGGTAATTTAGTTTTGGCGAGCTTAAGAAAAACTGCAGCTTGGACAAGTAAAACCCTTATTAAGCAATATTGGTACCAAGTCATAGGACAACTAGACCTCATGCTTGGGTGTTATAGTTCATGAAGCACAACATGGGGGCTTATTTTTTTTTTTTTTCAGTTTTTTACTGCGTAGGAGTTAACCACATAGCAAGCTTCTTTATGTGCTGGCATAAGGAGAGACAGGAGAGGCCAGCTTGAGTGATGCAACTCAAGCCTGTTACTCCATGCTGGATAAGGGGTTTGGCAGAACAACAGACAGATGATGAAGGTAGTGCGGTGAAGATGGTAATGATGCCTACCGCCTATGATGTCATAATGACACATGTAGGAAGAACTGCCCAAAAAAGGGACCCTGAACTAGATTAGACCGCCATGCAGTCAGCAGGCAAGCACCCAGATAAGCTGAAGTGACAAAAGTTTTCCCTGTGACCTTGAATATGTCCTTTCCTAGAAAGTTATCCACACCCCAGCAAGTGCCTAAAATGGAGCGTATGGCTATTCACACTGCACAAACCTACAAGCAGAAGTGTGTAAAGGAAGTAAATGATAATTTGATTTCCAATTTCAGGAGCGGCACTTGGGCCCCCAATCAACATTCAGTTAGGAGAAACATGCTCAGAAAAGCTACCAAAAAATGCCGTGAGATGCCCCACCTTTAAAAGACAGCCCACCCCTGACTAACCTACCGGCTTAAAAAAACTAAGCTACCCACCTGAATGTTACCCACCACACTGAAATTTAGCCCACCTCATATTTTCACTCGATTTTCTCTCGATTTTAGGTGGGCTATCTCTCGGGATTTTATAGTAGAAGATTAGATGGCACACAAACTACGTATCATATGGTGAACAGCAACCGCGAACATTTCATAAAGACCATGACAAAGACATTTGCTAAGGTAGTTTATTATATGTCTCAGTGTGCCTGCATCAAAAAGCACATCATGATTTAGACTTGTTTACTGCAGCAATGTAGCAACCAAATTATTACGTCATGTTGATAAAATAATTATTTAAAACCACAACAAACATACATCCACATCATTATGAAGCTATAGAAGCTTTTCAATGACTGGTTTCCTCACTAGAAATGAGATGGCGCTTCCGGCGAGCGCAGACATTTTGTGCCTCAAGATTGGCTGCGGCGCTTCAGTGGTGGCTCGATACCCAGCTGCAGTGGCTGCGTTCCAGTAAAGGTGGAATGCAAAAATGCTCCTTTACCTTGATTTGGGTGCACGCTAAGTAACGACAAGTAGCCAACATGAATCCGGAGATACCACTATTGCATGTATCGTAAACTCTGTAGCTTTTGGAGTTTAAATCCCAGAATTTTATGGGTGCCATTTCCTGTCTCGAATCTAAGTGCACTGTGCTATCATTTGTGCACTGACTCCGGCATGACCACTGTTCAAAAGATTTGCCACTTCGGTGAATCCTGTATAACTGGAAGCTCGTTTGCCATTAGAATGTGCTTAATCATATAACCATAGACAACTGAAACACAGGTTTAGAATAATGGCATTAGTGCAGCGCAAAAAATTGCAGCCCAGAGAACACCTTTAGGTAAGAACTCTACCAATTCAAATCCTTAGTGCAGACACAAATGGGGTTACCATAGATAAATGTGCTCAATGTAATCTGCTAATGTGCAGATTATACATAGAGTAAAGCTACTTTCTGGTTAGTGGACTGGAATCGGTGTCATCCTGACGTGAATATTTGCAGCTGATGAGCTCATAGTGTTTAGTGATGACAGTGGAGAAGCATAAAAAAAAAAGCATATACCACTCCAATGGCACTTTGCTAACTACGACTGTAGGTTGTGTCCTGTCGTGTTGTCCATAGTTGCTTTTTCGTGCCACAACCTCGAAAAAGAAATGTGCGACCACCACTTGCAACACCAATGCAACATCCTTTCTTTATTAGGCGATTAATCACAGTTAATTAATCACTTTTAAGGAGATTTTACGGCATGTACAGTACACGATCGCACACGCCTGTGCACGCGACATACAAAAGTGTGCATCACGCAGCATGACCGATGCCTAGTAAGAACAACCCAAATGAACAAACGTCTCTATGAAAACCGTGCATACCGTTTGTAGACAACTTTCAGGTCCTTCCATTCGAGGAAGGAGCACATCTTCGGCTTCCGGGCAAGGATGGTCGTGACTAGTTCACGAGTGATCTTCTTCTTCAACTTGTCTGGATGAGCCATGTACCACTTTTGAAGCCGCAGCTTGCCCTGACGGCTGAACAGCAGCATAAATTGCATCTGCAAAGAAAAACAAAAATATAGGGTCACCAACGGTAAAGGCTCCGGCACCCACAATCACGTTCGACGCACTGCTTCGTCGACTACTACGATGCGCGGAACACGCCCGCTTGTGGTGACAGTATCACAGCGCGAGTCAAAACAGACGACGTAGACCATTGAGCTCAGAAACCTAATTGGGAGATATGGTACGGAGTTAATTATTTACACACAATACCGATCGTGACACCAAAGGAAATAACACAAGAGCCATGTGACGAAGCTGGCTTTTTTTGAATAAATCAACTGTTCACTACTCCACATTTGCAATATACCTATCTCCCCTAATCGGTGCCTCACTGTGCCGCACATTTGATTCTGCACGAGCGTGTTATTCCCTCATATTTGGAAATATTGATCGCACCGAGACGCCACACGTAAGCATTTACGTTACTTTAGTTTTACTTCGTCGTACATTGCTTCGAAATGCCCACTTGATGACACCGAACGATTGTTGGCGCCAGCGTACTTAGCACATAATGCGCTAAGCGTGGACAACGCCCGTTAGTTATTCGTTCCACTGCCGCTGGATCCAGGGGCCGCGTTCGTTCTACACGATCAAGACTACTGTAGCGGAAGCATCCGCAGGGATGCAGACCGCGGGTTAATGCTATGTTCGCTTATGAAATCCAGGCTGAGCAATATTATGACGAGACGCTTATTTATAGAGGTTGCACTCACCATCTTGCGGCCGATTTTAGAAATGCGTTCACTGGAATACAGTGTAACAACATTTACAGAAACACGCCCTCGAACGCCCGGTCCAACAGCGTCTTGAATCGGCAGCTGCTAGTCAAGCGGCCATTTGCATTAGCTTGGAACTCTGGGATGCGTAATAACCAGGGTTGCCAAAGGTTGACGCAGTTGAAGCAGTTGAATGAGGCAACGAAGGAGGCATCACGAGCACTAAAGCCATGACTAAAACCTATGCTCCTAAAACATGACTTGACCGTATTTTTATTTATAATTAATTTTTTGGGGAACTATTAAGGCTCATTAAAACATTATTTCATAAAAAAGAAACATATGCCAATTTTTGTTTCGGTTTCCAGCAGGTTAATGGCGAATTTCCAGAATGCTATGTTTTATAGACGACCGCACGCCAAGTTTCATCCTAGACACCAGCGCTCGTTTCTCCCCTGGCGGAGCGATTTCATCTCCAACGGGTGTAAGTTTCCGTCGCCGCTTCCCTTCGCGGTCGCGCCCGCGTTCAGTTCGCGCTGCGCGCGAAACGTCTCTTGTTTGCGACGGCGCCTTTCGAATAACCGGAAATTATTATTGTGTTGTTAACTGTCACGACAGCAATGTAAACATGATATGGTTGATGCCACCAGTGAAATTCTGCCGATTCACAAGAAAATGGTACGAAAGAAGCAGACGACAGACATGGATTACTGCGGTGCCCCGAGCGAAGTAAACAACTGGCAAACGAAGCGAGCTCGTTCATTGATCACTCCTGAGTGTATAACGGTTTCTATATGTAACTCACGTGAATTTAATAATTACTCGGTACATAATCCTTTTATTCATATAAAAACTTTAAGTTCAACGAGCGCTTGTCCTGTCTTCTTTCTCGTGTTTCGTTTGTGTGTGCGCTGCCCAAGAATGGAAACCACGTCTGTTGTATGCGCTAGCAGTGGCCGAAGTTCACGCGTGCCGAGAAATTGAATATGTGCATGATGCATTGAACATGACCGGAGTTCATTCCCGCTTCACCACTGCACCGATCGATCGGGTTACTGGACAATACACACCCGCGTCTTGGTCGCGCCGGCATTGCTGAAGCAGGAATGATTAATAATACTGTCAACTTCCGTCTCTTGAGTACTGTTAAAAAATGGCCAAGCTGTCTACATTGCTGCCTCTATTCCATATTGTAGGAGACGTACTAGTTAAAGTTGTGTGCGCATGTCGTACTTGTGCTATGCAGCGATATATCTTGTTTATTTCCGCACAGTGTCGATAGAAGTCCGTTGTCGCCATCAGATACAACACGGATTTGTAGCAAACATAATGTGAGAAACTGCAAAAATGACTTTAGCTTGTAGGTGCCGTATGTATGTGCCGCATCGTATGTGCTGACGATTTTTCCGGCGGCACATACGATGTCGTTTCCAATTACCTGCTCAGCGTCACTTACATGGTTAAGCAGACGCTGCCCTTTCGCCGCATTGCAGCCATAAAAATAATCGTCAAGCGTACCGACCTTAATTCTTAAAGACAAATATAGCGTGTGCAGTTTGTTTCACACTAAGGGGAAAACTCAGAACGTATTGCATCGCGATGCGGCAAGCAATGGAGTCGTGCGGCGGCAGCAGCTCGAGCAGGCGCACACGCTTGAGGGGCGGTGTCGTGATCTGCGTCGTCTGCTACGGCGGCGCGCGCTGGCCGCATTTTCGGGAAGCGTGGTACTGTCAGGGGCAGTGCACCGATTTCATCGGTACTGCGAGAACTGAGCTGATATTCTTTACTAAACGTTGTGCGTCGCCAAACTCTGATCCTTCATTGGCGATAATGGAGTTCCACAAACTTCTTTTGACAGCATGGTTCATTTGTTCTTTCGAAAGGCCGGAGTACTGAGCGTGTGCACGTATATTTCTTCACTGTGTGTGTGCTACCGTAATGAGCAGCGACAAAACGCACCAAGATGTGCGCGCAACGTGCTCAGTCTTTGTTTGGCTCGAAAGGAAAACGGCACTCAACAATGGGAGTCGAACACGATGAAACAAACGGATACGATTAAATGAAAGCTTTAGGTTCAGACAATGAGCTGGAAGTGATTTTTCTCGACAACCATTCGCTACACCAGACAGACCCTGCCCGCCGGTGGGGAATTGGACACGTCACGCTCGGAACTTCAGTTAGTATCTCGTCATGTCCCCAGCGGCAGCGATGACAGCGCTCATCCTGGAAGGCAGTGAAGTGTAGAATGAGTTGATCTGGGATGTGTTCATTCGCAGCACGTCTCAGTCACTGACGATGGTGGATCGAAGCCTATCCTCGGGCGACTGATAGAGGTGATGTTGCGCCAGCGATACTTTCAACGAGCCCCAGACATTTTAAATGATGTTGGCGCCCGGGGATTGAGGCGGCCGCTCCAAGAGAGTGACTGCGCGCTCTTCTAGCAGTTCTTGCACAGCACGAGCTGTGTGAATCGGCGTCCTATCGCGTTAGAATATATAGTCGCCTTCCAGAAACGGGCCGTCAAGAATGTATGGAATCAGTACGTCGTCTATGACTGCCCTGCAGCGATGAACTTACATTCGAGGCGTATCAGTGGGCGTCGCGCAACGCTTAGCAAAGAATACCGGCTCATTTCACGCAGTAACGATGTGATCGGCGCCCTGCACCTGACAGTAGAACGTTTCCCGACAATGCGGCCAGCGCGCGCCGCCGTAGCAGACGGCGCCGTTCAAGATCCCGCCCCTCGAGCACCTGCGCGAGCTGCTGCCGCTGCCTGACTCAAGCGCTCGCCGCATCGCGATGCAATGCGCTTCGAGTTTTCCCCTAAATGTGAAACAGACTGTACACCGCCTTTCGAAGGAAATGTCCACGCGCACACACGTAGGCACACACCGCGCGTGGCACGAAACGTGCCCAAACACGCGCAGTGCAGGAGGAAATCAAGGCGGCGCGAACGAGAGATGGGAGAGGGGTACCACCCGCTAATAGAATTTTGCTTCGCATGCGGCGCTCTCAACGCCGGCGCAGCAGCGCCGCTCTCGGTGCCGTTCTTGTCTATAGTTAGCGGTCTTCTGCATGAAAGATGTGCCATTTTTTTAAACAAGTTAGCAACGGTACCAATTATAAAGAAAAACAGTTGCTCTTGAAGCTGTCGTAAGACTGCAATGCAGTACTTCACAGCTCAAGATATATTGAAAACGACGCCTTTTCGCATTTTCTTTTGAACGCTCATGCAATGGTGTGCGACAAATATGTGTATGCACGCGGTGTATCTTACTTGTTTAGTACTTGTAATTGCTATTTATTTTTCATTGGACCCGCAACTAGCCTGTGGCTACGGGTCCAACCAGTTTTGGTATTTCTGTATGTTCTACGTCTGCAAATAAAGAATTGAATTGAATAATAATAATAATAATAATAATAATAATAATAATAATAATAATAATGGTGGGGGGTGATAAAGCTGCCTGAATAAAATAAAAAACATAACTAACATCTCATAGTTTAGCACCTCTTCGAGGACAAGCGGACCATCAGTCAGGCGTCCAATTTCTCATATTCTAGCCAGAACATCCCAAAGATATGTATGCCATCTGTACGTTTTTTTGGCCTTCATGTGAACGTAGCTGTAATAGTTGTTCTCCCAGGAGCTTATGTTTCAGTTGGCTCGTGAGAAAATGTTTTTTTTTTTATATGGTCAGACCTTAGTTATCATCAAGATGTTATTAGGGCAAATGTAAACTTTTTCAAATAGGAATAGTTAGTGCCGAATATCGAATAGTCAAACGTAGACGCCTATATTAACAGCAGGAATATTTATTTCGATATAGGTATATCGAGAGATAGAGAAAGAGCTAACAGTTGTATAGGGTCAGTTCTAAGCACAAGGTCACTCATTCTCAAAGGAAAGACTGCACAAACAGCCTCGCAGCATCTTAGAGCCTAGTTTCAAACAAGCTTTACAATAATGAATGGCTGCTGTATGACTATAGCTTTCAAGAACGCTAAATAAATGCTTGTCAAAAAAATATAAGAAAAGAAGAGTTTGAAGTTGTAAAATAAGAGGTTCCTGAAGAACTTGTGTGCCGTAGACACATGTAAAAGGACTTGTCGAGTAAAAGGTAAAACTGCTGTATGGTTAGACTGCCAGAAGCAATGAATAACAGACTACGAGCAAAAATCGTAGGTTGTCATATAGGCCTACGACGCAAAACTAAAAAGTTTGCGTTGTCAACTTTGTTTATCAGAGCTTCAAGAACTTGCTGCTGTTTCACTTCAGATAACTTGCGATACTGTTTAGCAGGCGGAGAACAGTAACCAGACTTTAGCAGTCAGTTGTTGGAAAATATTTGGTTACGTTTGAATATTTAAAAAAGTATGGTTTTAATAAGAATTCGAATAGTTAGTGTCTACTATTCGATTCGCATCAGCAACGTCGAATGTTCGCCCACCCCTACTTATGTCTGCAGCTGAATTTGTGGACTGTCCTTCAGAGGTTGATAATCGCGCTGTTATGTGCAGTGCATGTGCGCGTCATTTTACAATGTGTGTCGATCAATATTTATTTTAGTTTACTTTTACTTCAATTCTCTCGGCTCATCTTCACTCATGGGCAGCGGATTGGAGTGTCGTCTGCTATAGTAGGATAAGACTTTCAAAAAAGAACAGTTGGCTACCAAGGCACACGGACCACGCGGGTATAGTGAACTAGCGCAGGGGTTGTGTTACTGCACCAGCCAACCACAGAAGTAAAACAAAATCGCCGTCATGCGACCTTTTCAAAATGGCGTCGTACTTGATACCTCCGGGACGACTGCTGTTCTTGAAGAGTCTTTTCATCGGCGGGAGCGATGAGGTACGCAACAGATATGGACAAAGTGTATGGAGTCTGAGCATTTGACTCTTCAAAAGTACGCGGTAGAGTTCATTTCATTGCTGAGCCCGTTTTGCTGAAGAAAAAATTACCGACGATTACGTTACTTCCTAATGCGAAATTTGAGCGCAGCAAATAAGCTGTTTCACCTTTTCGATAGATTGAGGCAAAGAAATCGAGCAACACATGTATGCGCTATCACAGAATTTTTTTTTTTATATTTCCCGTACTCCTGGATCATCTCGACGGCAGCGACGGTAAGCTTCTGCTTCGGCGGCACGCACCTCTGGATTCTGACGGCGACGGCGCTGGGCCTCTGCTCTGGCAGCTTGTTTAGCAGCAGCAGCAGCAGCAGCAGACGGAGGACTTCCATCGGTCGTCTCGCTCATGGCTCAGAAAGAACTGGCAGATAATTTCGCAGTGGCGAACGGCAGCGGCAATTTCGGCTCGGGCGGTGCACATATACAGATCCGCCGCCACCGATCTGGCTCTCTGATTGCCACCGCACAGGGGTTGCATTGGAGGAGGAGCGAAGAAAGGAATTAAGTTCGAACCGGCGCTTTGACAACCGGAGACTCGCAGGAAGAGGGGGGAGGGGGGCGGCGTGTACACCCAGCGGCAAACGATGGGGGCAGAAGCGCGCGCAGCAAGCGGACAACACGATAAAGGGAGGAGGGAAGAGATAGCAGCGACTGACTGATGCCGCTGACGCCGATAGTGAGTCAACCCCAGCTGCGGAGTTGGTTTCAGGGACAACGCCGCCGATGCCGACACAAACAATATGATACCCTCGCTTCCGCAGCGCTAAGAACCAGGTCTAGCCGTGGGAAGGTGGTCACGTATTCGTCGACGTGCCGGGGCCTACGTGAAATAACCGGCGCGTCGGCAACTGAAGAGCACCCTATCCGCCACACAAGAAAAGGGGGGGGGGACCCTTTCCTCCTCTTTCTGCATGGCGGCGACGGTGTTCTATGCAGTCACGTTATCTTGACTCTCTAGCGGCGTCAGCGGCATCCAGCGGTATCAGTCGGTCGCTGCTAGCGCTGGGGGGATGAAAGGGGGGCGGAGCTGGTTACGAGGCCGACGACAACGCCGACGACAACGCCGACGACGACGCGAAACCCAGGAACGGACGCCAAAGAGCTGCGCTCTAAAAGCGTTTGCTACGCACCCCCCCCCCTTCCCCGAGGTCAGCTCTCATCACGCCATCGTTGTGGCAGCGAGTGTTCACGGTCATCACATGATATATGTTCCAAGTTTGCCTGTGCGCGCGACACCATGCTTGTTAATCGTTCGTGTAGTTTTCCAATAATTTGCTGTCGCAATCAATGCTTCGCCTTTCGGGCGAAACTGCGATATTTGTGAAATTTTCGAAACAATTTTAATGCCCAAGAACGCCGAACAGCTTCACGGTTACTGGAAACTTGAGGGAGACATGTGGCGTCCGCGAAGTGACTGTGTGCAATGTCCGCTTCTAATTGTGCTCAGGCAGTTCCACGCTTCTTACGTTGGGTCGATTAGAATAACGCAAACACCAGCTTGCCAAATAAGTTGGTTTTGGAATATCCAAGATACATTTGATTGCAACGGAGAGGCACCGTTTATTTGGCGCCACATACGCAATTTATGCCTATTTATGAAATCCGACTCGCGGTTTTTTGTGTTTCCGTTGTCACTCTCACCTTGTTTATCTGAAGTGATGTAGTGTTCTGGTGTTTATAGGTGCTTTTCCTAGTGAGAACATTAGCCCCCAACCTGTCTAACAAAAATAATTTTAAATATCGCGGTGCAAAATACGATTATAAGACTTGCTATATTAAGTTGTCAGAGGTCTGACGACCGAAGACAGTAAGCTTTAAATTATATCTTGCAGCATGTTCTTAAATCTTGTTTTTTTTTAACAGCTTGGGTAACATTAACTTGGACACCGTATATATACGCCTTGTTGATACGCAGCTTCCTACAGACTATATTCAAAAGCATCTTTATAAAAAGAATTCGACATTTGATTCAATATGAGAAGGCAGCTCCCACCCTCTCGGTCCTATTAGATTCGCAAACCTAATTAATCGATGTTTTATCAATCAACTGGAAAGTCTGCACGATTGGCGGGGACATAGAAAAACTCGTGATTATTTATTCCAACGAAACTCATAGTTATAGCACGCAGCAATCATCACGAAATTTAAACGCTTGTTCTTAGAAGAAAATACAAAATCACGCGCACGTCTTTACTGCAGTATTGCTCCTGATAGTATAGTTAAAGATACCTGACAAAAATGTTTGCGACAACGCGCAGTGAGACGTCCTTGTACAACGTTGCAGTGCACGCTACGTTCGTTGCGTATACATTGCACACATTTATATCCTCAAGCCGTCACATATTTTCCATCGAGTCGCACTGGCGTCAGCGGACGGAAGAACTGTCGTTAACGGTCCTGGCAGCGGGCGCCGCCTCCTGTCTTCTCGAGCCCGCCAGGACACTCGACAGCAAGCTTCCATAATCTGAAAGTGAAACCGATATTACGTATACGAAAATCAGAAATGTACTTCAACGCTTACTCAAAAGGTCACAAAAAAATATCCGAGGACGCCTAAGCCCTTATGACTATGGAATGCGAAAGCGTCAATGTCCAATTGAACGATGCTGCATGAGCGGTCCTCCGAGTTATGAACTCTTTGCGGGCAAGCGAGCGCGTTGAGAAGCTTGGCCAGTTTAGCCCAGTGGCTAAGATGGTCGGCTTCTGAGCCTGAAGTCCTGGGTTCGGAACTCACTACTGTCAACGTTTCCTTTTTTTCTTTCGAATTTATTCGGTTTTTATAAGTTAATTTCCTTATAGCGATTACCAGGGCGAAGTCGCCTGCGTGGACAATAAAACGCGCGGATAACACGGCTTGCGAGAGCGAGGGTCACGTGGCGTCGCAGCGGTGCTCTTTCCCATCACACAACACCTGGCGTTCCAGTGCTGCAGCAGGTGTTCCCTTTCGCCCGCGCTCTGCTCAGTGGCGCGCACGTGATGTAGCGCCACAGCCAATGGGAATTTAGGCGCCGTTTTGCTGCTACAGAAGCTGGCTTTTCTCGCCCTATGGGCCATTTGATGCTTCAAAAAAAAGAACATTCGTTACAAATTGACATCTCAATCAGGTGAGGACGCATTATCACAATGTTTGTGGTTACCTCACTGCGTGCTTTGCCATGCAAGCTGCTAGAGCGTGTTGTCACGGATCTGAGCTTAGGAGGCCTAAAAAAAAAAATCTGCGGTGATTTAGCGGTAAATGCGAGAGAAATGCGTAAACATTACAAAATACCTTGCTGTGCCTTGTTTCGCCGTTTGACTCCCACGGGAAAAAGTGCACTTTCTGCAATTATCGCACCTCTTTGAGGTCCCAGATCCGACATTTAAACAGCGTTCGCCACATTGCAAAATGTGGTTCAGGAGTTCACTCGACCCGTGACCTGCCTCTTCGGGGAGCGAAGTGCAACTGACGGCGTTCCGGAGGAGACAACCCTCACTTGTAACAGAGAAAAGTACCAAAGTTGATACTGTTCGCTAGTTGTACTACATACGGGCTCTCCAGAACGGGCCCCCCAGGTAGCACAAAAGAGATACGTAACGTTTTCGTAGCGTTTATCCAAGACGATAAAAACGGGTTAAAGAAGACACGAATGAGAGAACTTCGGCGGGAAAACGTCGGATATCTCTGCTAATGTCCGGCTTAATTACTTTCTTGAGACGATCTAGAACAGGTCTGCAAGACGTATTCGAAAAGCTGGTCTAGAAAAAGGATTGGGAAAGACACAAGTAATCCCTTTGCCAAAACTATTCGTAACCAATTTCTAAACGTTTTTAGGACGTTATCGAAAAGCTGGTCTAGAAGCGGTCTTGAAAGGTTTGCGATCATCTGAAGCTAATTTTCGCGGGTGACGGGCGCGATCAGACATCGTTGTTCAAAACACGCGTTTAGTTTCGCCTCACGCGACTGGCCTATGCCGCGCAGACGTCGTCAGCCGCACCCGTTGGCACGGCCTAGGCCAATCGCGTCAGGTAAAACTGATCGGGCGTTTCAAACAACGATCTCCAGTCGCGCCCCAGATGAGTAGAAGCGTCGGTGTTGACTGTAAGAGCCATGGCGCAGTGCCAAGCACTGTTCCCCGCATGGCCGGCGCATCGTCTACCAAGTCGCACGAAAATGAGCCTGTTAGGAATAATAAATCCTTAATACCGCCTTTAGTAAGCTACGATGCTTACAACCACAATGGGATTGACATCCTGCAAAGAACAAATGGCCACGTCTTGGCAGGTGGCCAGACCAAGCCCTTCATGCCAAGAGTGCATGAAATGAGAACATTGTGACAAAGCAAGAACACTTTATTAAAATGTAATGCTTATGCAAGGTTCGAACAAACTGTGTGAGAAATGCAAATAGAAATAAAAGTACATCAACATTGACAAAAGTCGCAGAAAGGATTCGTAATGAACTCGAAAGTGAACATTCACTAGCACATAAACAAAATTGCAAGTACACATACAAAAATGAACAGAAAAACCTGGAGTGTACTAAAGTGTCTAATTTATCATAGTAAAGTGCGCGTGCTATTAGATGGACTAGAGTTATGCAGAAGTGACATCGGAGCGAATGGAAGAAGTAGACTGAAAAATGCAAGAGTATGAATTGGATGGTAACTGCCTCCAAGCAATGTTACCAATCATCTAGAAGCGTTAAAAGAGCACAAAAAGAAATACCACCGCATACCATCATAAAACAATCCTGTGACAGAAATAAAAAAATGGGAACAATGCAAAATTGGAAATATTGCCTTTAGGATATATCAAAGAAGGTAATGGCAAGAAAAAATAACCATACAACAAAAAAGCAATAAAGTGAAATTAGTACAGAATACTTAAACGGGGGATTCCGTGTAACAAGTGAACACTACTGTAGTACAGCGAACGATGAAACAGTAATGCTGCATCTTGCCACTCCAGAACGTGAGAAATGAATATACAAGCCTCATATTAGAAGCTTACATAAACATGGAAATAAACTGGAATGCACTGGAAGCTGCATTTGTGTAACAAATGAAGCAATGGTCATAATAAATAGTAAGTGTTTTATCTAAAAAGCCCTTTACAAGAGGCAAAGTTGTACCTCTCTGGCAAAAATAAAGTTGCAACGAATAATTTGCAAACCAGCAAATACATTAATTAGCACACTGACATGTCACACTTTGCGCACATCTCCAGTCTCCTAAAGTAAAAGAAAGCACTCTGAATGAGAAAAATGTTTAACACATGTAGCCCAGAGCAAATTCTTTGCCAGTTCACTCACACTTTCACATCCAAAAACATTTGCCAGAAAGTCCAGGCACAGTTCCACTGATGTTTACCAATTCACCCCCACTTTCACGTCCAAAAATATTTGGCACACAGTCCAGGCAGAGCTTCATATATATAAACAGCTTGAAAGCACCCTACTGATTATTGTGCAGTCCCGCTGCTGGAAATAGAACTGCCGCACATGCTGGTAGTGGTTTCAATCTAGACACACTTGCTGCCCTGGACAGGTATGTTCAGATATCTGCACTGGTGCTCCATTTTGTCGAAGTAAACACATTAATGCGCTACGCTGGTAATTGAAATGTTTTGAATGCACAAGTATTGGCTTCACCAGAAAGACTTGCCCACATACCACCACTGGCATATATATGCACTTGCTCTTCACTCAGTAGCATTGAACTTAGTGTTCCCTATGTGGAAGCCATGTGTAAAACCGGTGTCACACGACCACTCTCGATCGCGATCAAGCCCGATCCGGATCGAAATTATCGATGCGACTGGCTCACTCTCGTAGCTTGTGCAGAGGAGCCATCACGACCGAGAAATTCGATTTGTAACGGACTGGATAGCGGCTAAAAGAGCCCCGTGTGAAACCGGTATCAAATAATGCACAGACGTACGCTAGGAAAATGGGTTGCACAAGGACAAAGAACTGCGACATGCCCTGTTGTGCGAAGCGCGCGAACAGAACGCATGTATATATATATTAAAAAAAACTGCGAGAGCGCTTCGCGAACTCCATGCGCACACATGGCACCCGCACGAACTCGGCAGGCCGCCGTAAAGCGCGAAGGGCGCACAGCGTACATTCCGGCACATGTCCCAAACTGCAAACAATCGTACTACCTAAAGCATACAAGTTATTTTATACCAAGAGCATACTCGACTCACGTATGCAGTATGCACAAGCGAGTTATGCAGCGTACATGCTGTATCCATTCGCCAAGTAGTAAAATTGATAACAAGCACAAAGCTACAAGGGACTCAATACATTACTACCATTTGAGGCATCAAATAAAATCGAATTTGGCCGTTTCATATATTTGACACAATATATGGACACACGTGGTACCCGGTAATACCATGAAATACCCATCACGTGGGTAAAGGGGGCGAAAACACAATCGAGAACCTGAAGCGCAAACGATAAAAGCACGGTATGGTGCACGCAAAATTCTGTCAGTGCACTGTAGCGCGAGGGAAGAAAATAGGGCGAGCACTTGACCTCACCTTTTGGGATACCGCACTAGTAGTGAATCATTAAAAAAAAGCCTGTTTGAACCAGTTCCCTTGTCTGCAACACTCTTGCTAAACGGGAGACTAAAATACCACGATGATGGCTCTATTGCGGAGATCGGCAAGGTGCGCACAGACAGAAATTTTGCCGCCTTTCTTCGCATTCTGCAACATGCTTTCTTGTTAGGATCACGCATAGCGGCCGACCTCGACGCTAGGGACACACAGGCACGATTTCGTTCCTCTAACTTTCGTCCTTATACTGCGCTTAACGCCTTAATTACAGCGTCAGTGAAAAGGCGCCTCACATAACATGACAATGAACTTGAAGAGCTGATTAGTGCCCTCCACTCCGCGCCCTCCAATTGAAAACACTACTGATTTCCAAATTAAACTACACAAACAGATCGCACAACCCAAACTAATCACAGAACGTCGTTTTCTTGACGGCAAAACCCTGCAACACTTACATGACAAAGGGCAGCGGCAGCACATTCAGAACAGTCGCTATCATACCACAGCGCAATGCAAGTGCGATAACGTTATTATGCCCGGCTCAAACAGATCGCACAACCCAAACTAATCACAGAATGTCGTTTTCTTGACAGCAAAGCACTGCAGCACTTACATGACAAAGGGCAGCGGCAGCACATTCAGAACAGTCGCAAACAGACCATAGTGCCATGCGAGTGCGATAACGTAACTATGCCCGGCTTCACGAATAACGTGGCCGCCTTGATCACATAACAATTGAAAACACTACTGATTTCCAAATTAAAACCACACAAACATATCGCACAACCCAAACTGATCACAGAATATCGTTTTCTTGACAGCAAAACACTGCAACACTTACATAGCAAAGGGCAGCGGCAGCACGTTCAGAACAGCCGCAAACACACCACAGCGCAATGCGAGTGCGGTGACGCGACGGCGCCATGACGACGCGACTATGCCCCGGCTCGCCCGGCATCACGAATCACGTGGCCACCTTGGTCACATGATTTGACGATGGTATCGCCACCTTGCGCAAGGTTGGATCGCGTTGATGGGTTGTTGAATATTGTAGAAGCCGCTAAAGAGGCTGACGCGCCGTGGCGTGGCGGTGGCGTTTTGAGTCGTTTGCAAAACGTATTCACCCCTCGTTTTTAAGCTGTCTGGCTTCCAACATTATCAAAACGTATTCACCCCTCGTTTTTAAGCTATCTTGTTTGGAACGTCTTTGATGCGTCGATTTTGGTCAAAAATCCGTTTCAGACGTTGAATCCCTTAATACGACGTTTTCAAGACTTTGTGTGCTACCTGGGGGGGAGGGGGCGTAGTTCAAGCACTCGAGCCCACTCGTAGTTTTCCTTGACAGAGTTCAGCACACTCACTCCCTGTGTCTTTCATCCCCGCTCCCCCTTGCCTGTCGTGGCCCTTCTACTGCTTGCATCCGGCATCTCGAATAAAGAAAAGGCTGATTATCAATTCACCACTCCCCGTGCCTCCCGTGTTATCTGCCCCTTCTCTCTCACGATGTCGGCGAGTCAAATGGACAAAATGAGGTGCTTGTTCTACCCTTGGACATGTCGGGAACAAAATTTGGCAAGGTCCCCACATGAGGAGATGCCCTACTTGAACCCCAAGTTTTCAGTGAGCGCAGCACCTGTCGGTTCCTTACACTTTTCTTCCAAGCACCTTTCTTCTCAGTGTGTCTGGACTGTCAAGAACACCTGCCACACGGTTGCAGGAGTAGCGCTAAAGTGAGAGGCAAACAAGTAACGACCTGAGTATTGTGCGACCCCCTCAGCGCGCCCAACTCCGCGAAGTTCGCTTTAGTATAGTACTGGCACGCAACATGTCTAAAGGCCCACATCTGGTATGTATCGCCGACATCGCGTGCGAATAACTAGAGTAGAGGTGTAGAATGAAAGTATCCGTTATCTCAGCGCAGTCTGTAACGCCAGGCTACAGCGACAACAAACGTGATGCTTTGTCCCGAGTGCGTTTCATTTTCCAAGAGACAGGGTTGCAGGCCTGCAGCAGCCGAACCAGCTTTTATTAAGACTAGTTTTAATAACTGGAAAGAAGATACAGATAGGTTCCTACGGCATGAAAAACCCCAGATCCACTTAGATTCAAGCTATGAACGACAATCTGCCGAGATGGGGAGTATACGTGTCACACAGCTTGTATAGCAAGCAGCAGCCAGGGTGATACTACGTGTCATTGTAAGTTCCGTCTGCTTCCTGTGTCGCACAGGCCAAGCTCTGAGTGAGCGCACTAAATACGATGGAAATCTACTCGATTTGCCTGATGAAAAGTCACAGGACATTCCAGCATTGAGGAAAAGGATGGCAAAAAACGATAAATGGATAAGCAGTGACGTGCAGAACGAGTTAATTGAGATCGTGGCCTACGCGATACAGCGGGAAATTGCTAGAGCCACGGTTTGTAGGCCGTTCTACGGCATAATAGCTGACGGAACAACTGATGTGACAGTTGAAGAGCAGTTTGACATCTACGTTCGTTGTGCTGACAGAGCAGTCAACGTCCACGAAAACTATATTGGCCTGTACAACGCGCCGGATAGTAGGGATGACACGCTATACATGCATGGGCATCAAAGATGTGACATTGCGCCTTTACCTTGATTTCCACAACATTCGTTGCCACTGCAGTGACGGGACACCTAACATGTGCGAACATTTAGCAGGAGTCTAGAAAAAGATTAGTGGTCTGGAACCGAGGTCTTTGCATGTACATGGTAGCAATCACTGCCTAGATTTTGTGTTGAAGAAAACTAGTAAGCGCTGCGACACGATTGGCAGTGCTTTGAGTACAGCAAAGCATTTTTCCAGAGTCATTATTGAATCAAAAAAGCGCAAAAGTGTTTGTTCGTCTCTTGTTCTTCCCTCGGTAAGGAATCCGTGGGTGAGCCAATGTCAAATAGCCTTCTGCCTCCATGCCCTGCAAGAAGGACAGTAAGGGTAAAGTCGATGAAAAGGTTCACTGAGAACTACTCCAGGGTCCAAGAAACATTAGGTGAGATCCTTCAAGGAACAGGCTCGATGGCACATAACAGCAAAGGCATTTTGAATGGATGCTGAACGGTTGTTGTGGTCGCACCGATGGTACGACCTGTTGGGAACTCGGCGCTGACGCCCGTGGTTGCACCTGGGTCGCAAGCCCCAAGGGTAGCGTTGGCCTGGCGGCCTGGGGTACAACTGGAAGCATCCGAAGGTCCCGGCAAAGCATGAGTCGACTGGTAACAACAAAACAACTTGTTTATTTTAACATCGCAAAGAGTTGGCGGTCAGGTTGACCGAAGTAGAGAGACGGGAGTGCACTTTACTCAACAGAAGAAATCGGAGCCCTCCTTTTGGCGTCCGGGGGCAGCTGTTTTTATACTCTCGCAGTTGAGGGCAAGAAGGAACCCCTCAATAGACGAGCACGTGATTGTACAATGGGATAAGGTGACGCATACTGTCGTAGCGCCGCCGGTCGGTCACAAAGACTGGGAGGAGAAGGTGACCTCTGCTGTCGTATCGCCTCCGGTCGGGCACAATGGCTGGGAGGAGAAGGTGACCTCTGCTGTCGTATCGCCTCCGGTCGGGCACAATGGCACATACACTCACACACGCACATGAAGACACGTGGCATCGGAACATGCCTGGACGCGCTTGGCGGGGAGCGTAGCGGCGACGCCGAACGGGCCAAAATGTCTGCCGCTTTGTTGCAGTCGCGCCGGCTAAACCGCGCGTCGTAGGCGAAACGTAACAATGCCGAACAATCCTGGGTAGTTTGAAACGTTGTTGGGAATGAATATCTCCATAGCTTTGTTTGGTTCGTGTGAAGAACTATATCAAGTATCCTCCAACGCTCAATGTTTCGTGCTGCAGGTGTGAAAGAAGCTGCAGAGACTCTTTGCGAGGCACTGTCCCGCCTGCAGTCTGGAACCGCGTTGCAGAAGTTGTGGGACCACACGGCCGCTGTTGGAACTCAGCTATAGTCTGAAGGAGCCTCGCAGTAGAAGGCCTACAAAGCCGCCGAGGAGGTTTGAAATGTCCAACACGTCTCTCCCGCCAGTTGTGCTCGGCCCCAAAGCAGCATTGCGCAAAGAGTACTTTGAGGCGATCGACGGTATTACGAGCGAAGTGCGGCGGCGCTTTGATCAGCCTGGCATGCTGGTCAAATTAGCAGGCACGTTGACTGACCCCTCCATAGGAAGTCAATTCTCTGCTGACGACCTAAACGCGGCATTATAGGCGCACATGCAGCTGATTTTGATCTAAGCCGTCTCTGGGCGCAGTTCTTGCTTTTCCTTTCTATTCTGTCAAACGTCGAGTCTGTCAATTGAAAGCATTCCGAAGGCTCGATCCGCAGGCAAAATATGAACACGTCCATGAGCTGCTAGACCCAGTCGTAAAATACATGCAACATCTTTCTGTACCTGCATCTGTAGCTTCGGCAGTGCGCTCATTTAGCGCTTTACGCCAAATGAAAATTTATCTGCGGAACCGCAAAAAAATAAAGAGAAGACAAACACATCTTTTCAAGAGGAAAGGACCGCCAGGCTCTACTTAGAAGACCTGAGCAAAGAATTTGCTACCACGACTGCTGAGCGAACAGCCAATTTAAATCTTTGAGGCGATCAGTAAGGTGTGCGTCTTTCATCATGCTTTTGAAATCTGGAGCAGACTTCGCGCACTAAGTATCTGCAGCTATTCATCTCCCTCTTTTTAACGCGATAGCGTTACGGAGCCCGTGTCACGAAAAATCCGACGGTGTCCGGCGTTTCGCGTCGCACGTCATCTCGCCAAAAATATTTTCGCACCACTTATACTCGGGCCATCCATATGACGCAAGGAATTCACTGAAATAATTGAATTTCTCAAGCTAAAATACGCGGAAAAATCAAACTACGACATACACACAACCTACAGACAAGATAGCTCTCAGATTGTAATTTGACTATACGAGAAAAATAATTCTGTTACGCGAAAACTCCAAGAAAGCCCTTTTCCAGGAGTTCTACAATTCACAAACCGACCGCGGCGTCCACCATTCGTGCACGCCGGCGCGTGGATGTCTTGGGGGGCCACAGAGCGGCACGCCCGGTTCCTTGCAGTACCTCCAGCTGGCGCTCGCCTCCGCCGCATCGCGGCCCACACAAGAGGCCGCGTTTCTACCCCAAAGCCCGCCTTCGTGCATAGCATTCGCGACCAGCGCTTCCCGGTAAACATTACGGTTACATACGCCCCAGTTGCCGGGAAGCGTGAGAAGCAGTCAAGGATCGTTGAATGGTATCGCGGTCCCCTCTTAAAGGCGAAGCTTAAGCGTCCTCCAGAAATTTTTTCTCTCTCTCTCTGCTCGTTACCTGTGCCTTTAATTATCGGACGTTAGTCAATAGACGGGCAGTTTAGAGCCGTACGAAGAAGCGGTACTGCCTTGAACAAGCTTGTGCGCATAAAGAATCGTTCAGCTGAGAGCAATTAATGCAGACCACGGTGTACCACACGCAGCTCTTCCCCGTCCCACTCCGAGCGGTTTTTGTTTTCACGCACAGAGCAGGTCGGAACGCGGGCTGTAAACGCACTCTCAAGCAGACAATAAAAATACGGGGTATTTTCATTGAGCTCCGCGTCAGTTGAGCCCGCGTGGAGCACAGCTGCTTACAGTCAGGCTAAAGACCCGATGTTCAAATATGGCGTATGGCATAAAAACATAAGAATAATACACGTAGAAGGTAGCTTGCTGCCTGAACTAAGAAGCAGTGTCCAGAAAGGTATAAACGGGGTGCCTACTCTAGACACCTTCAAATTCCGCGATGTTGTCAAATAATACAACGGCGGCGTTTATGGCTAATAAGAAAGGCCGTAGCAGCAGTGAGAGCCAATTAAAACAGCAGATGGCGAATTCTACCATTTGGCCAAATCTGACGCTCTCCAGAATACTTGTCACGGTCCGCTTTGGAAATGGAAACCATAAGGGGGCGCCAGTGGTCGCTTTGAACTTCTGCAACTCCATGGCGGAAGGGAAGAACTAGAAGGCAGCGTTACTGAACAAACTTTATTCCAGAAGAGTCGGCCCAACACGTGATCATGTCGAGCTAAGTCATGCGGTAAGTTTTAATGTCTTCCACCGCCCGCCTATAGCTGCGCTCTTTCGAAAGAGTGCGACAGCAGCGTGCGGCAGCCGCACTTACACGTTGCAATAAGAAAGGATAATCGAGTATTCGTTGCAATATAAACGACTGAAGTAGCTCGAACACGCCTAGAGAAAATGTGCGCAGAGCGCTTGGCAAGGCGCCCAAACACGTGCGCGTCGATGTTAAAACCCACCGCTTATGGACTCGTGTAAGTGCCGCACTTCTTTTTTTTTTTTTCGCGATTTTGACGAGGTGCGGCCCTTGCACGGGACTGAACCTTCAGGTCAAAGCAGTGCCGGAGCAGCTGGCGACTTGTGCACACCTCGGGTCTGGCCACCTCGTGGCGGCACGCGGAAGCACGATGCGCGCGAAAATTCGCCGATGCACGCGAGGCATCGGTGCACCGAACGCAATTACTTCTCCGGTGGAATTTTTTTTCCCCAGGGCTGCCGAGTTTGGGGGGCCCCAGTGCAAGCACACTGGTCCAAGACCGGCAGGCAGGGTCCCGTCTTGGGCCTATGCTTTTTGAGAGATGACAGGCGAAGGGGATGGGCTTCACGGAAAGTTAGTTTGCGAAGGCTGGCTGCGTGACATAATGCTCCCCCTTAACTTATTTCCTTCACAAGTCCCTTCCCTCCTCCTTCTGGAGGACTCGTGACGAGGGAAGTTTATACACCAACCCACAGAGTTCATCTATTCCCAAGGGTTAGTGGCGCTTACCAATGAGCGAGCAGGAGCGCCAGCCTCTAAAATGCCACTGGCACGGGCGCGAACACACCCGAATCGCTCCGAGCGGTTCAAATGCGCGCATTGGCGTTCTGGAAAGCGTCATAACGCTCTGTGACAACCTGCCGCCTTCGGTGCCCCTTGTAAGGTGACGTCGGGTCGGCGTGACCTTTATAAAGCGTCCCCTCTGCGCGCGATGTTTGGGAGTGTGCGAATATTCGAAACTTTCGTATGACGAATCAAACAGTCACTGTTCGCAAATACGAATATTTTTCGAGTACTTTTAGAATATTCAAAAACACCAGCTGCGCCCAAATAAACATAAAATTGGAACAAAAGTACGGTAATTGTTCAACCCCGCGGGCGAAGTATAGACACAAAACACAACAACTTGCGTAGTGGAACAGGCTACGTCACTTAGCTATCCATACTTTACAGGCTGTACAGCGGTCATTCGCACGCTCTGAAGAGTCCTGTGCGTGCCAAAAGCTACTACTTTGCTCTTAATGCTACATTTGTATTTTTAATAAAGAACGCTTCATAAGGCATACGCACTGTGTGATGACAGCAACTTGCCAACTTCAATACTGGGATGTGAGCATCCTTCTATATTAATTGTGATAACAGCTATTTATTATTTGAAAACTATTCAAAATCTATTCGATATTCGACTCGTACTCGAATTCGGTATTAAAAAATCACTATTCACACACGTTATATTTATAACATCCATGTCTGCAGAAATCGTTCACTAAACGCGAGGACGCATCATTTTGACTCACTCGCGGCGCCTGGAGGGGTTGCCACGTCACCCGCCACGCCTGGAAGCGAAAGAGAACGAAGCGTGTAAACCGAATATTCCACTATATACAAGCGCACCATGCAAGCTGAAATAACGAGACCCTCTTTGATCATGAACACTTACGCACTACTTTGGCCCCTAAAATAGAAAGAGATGTTCATTGCAAACTTAGCCTGCGACTAGCAATATGGTTCCCAAGCGATTATAGCATCCTGCGCAAAATCGATGGCATGTTCAAAGGCGTGCAATTGACAAAATTTATGACGCGCTTAAAAGTTTGGCTATTTATAAGTAAGATACGAAAAGGCCATGTGTGTAAAAGGCAGTTGTGCAGCGTCGAGCACTGTCGCTGTAGGAGGGATTAACGGAATAAGAAAGGATAATACTAGAGAGCAACACAACATCAATTAGGCAGCTTAATCATTCTTTCGGGACCACGTTCGTATATACCTGGAGGAAAATTGTTGGCCACTATAGCAATAGAAATGAAGAACAAAATTTGCCATTTACAATACGGCGCCCGAACTGCACCTGTAGGTCACTGTGACTTCGCTGTCCTCAAATTAATTTTGGGTGTGTGGGCTACACTTTCGCGCAGAAAAAGTTATCTAAATTAGCTAGTTTTAGTGTTTTAGTTCATCAAACTGCTGCATAATCATCATTATATACAAGAGATTATTCTCGAGCAGCTGTTGTCAAAAATCCATGATGTCGCTAGAAGATAGTCTTTCATTTTTTTATTATTTTTACTTAAGAAGCCACGGTAAAGTTCCCTTTAATTCTTTGCACTTGAAATGTGTAATATCACTGTCACACGCCGTACTTTCGATTGCAATCGATCCCGATAGGGCTCGATTTGCGATCGAAAGTGCCCTGCACGTGTGACCGTGGGGTATGTAAAATCATACTGCATGGTACTGTATATACGTCAGTTAGTGCAGTTCTGTACACTATCGTTTGTTACAGTGGCTTTAACCATCTTGTACACGATGTATGTGCTTTATGTTTCTGCTATAAATTAATTCTGCGCTGCTTAGTGTTGAAAATTCAGTGACGATTTAGCGGTAAATGCGAGGAAAATGCTTTAGCATATACGTCGCTCCTCTTCGAGGTTGCGGATCCATGGTTTAAACCGGGTTCCCCGCATTTCAAACTGTTGTTCAGGAGCTCACTCGACACACGTCCTGGCTCTTCGAGGAGCGAAGTGCCACGGACAGTGGTCTGGAACAGATATATATATATATATATATATATATATATATATATATATATATATATATATATATATATATATATATATCACTCTACAACGTGACCATGCAGCATCGCGCACGCACACACTTTTTACCACTTTCACACTCCCAATGCTAAAGCATTCATAGATATAGTTGCCCTTGTTAATATGCTGAACTGATGGACGTTGCAGCATTATGCGATGTTTAATGGCTAGTAGTGCGTTGTAAACAAATTGTCATACTGCACAATACTTCTTTCATGTAATGAATGGTTCCTGAGTCCTGGTTTGTCAAGTTACTGCGCACTTTATAAAGCCCAGGGAACCGCTCCACCTGTGGAAACGATTTAACTCGATCCACTCGTGGAAGGACATATCGAGCACGCATGGCTAATTAAGAGTGCCGAGCCCGCCGAAGGCGCACCCTGTACGTAGGCGATGCCCAGGGCGAAGGACAAGCTCAGGGCCACCACGAAGAGGATGCAGAAGGCGCAGAAGCAGGCGTCCGAGCACGACACGAAGTACGGCGGGGCACCGGCCTGCTGCTCGCTGCCTCCATCCCCGCTGCCAGACTCCTCGGCAGCGGAGACGACGGCGGCGTGGGCGTTCCCGGCGCTCGCCGCTGGGGGCGCCTCGAGCACGGACCGGCTGCTGGACATTGCGCTGCTGGCATCGGCCATAGCGTACACCTGGAGAGACAGGGTGTGCGAATGAATGCTCTGCCAGATCGATGTACGAATATAATAGCCGTAAAGATTTCAAGCAGAGTTTTATGGCTCTGTGGGTGCTCTGTGTCGCTAACGCGTTGGCGACTCTGCTCTCTTTCGTGTAGCAAAGCAACTTGCTGCCGCTATTTAAGCTTTCTACTGGCAAGTTGGAAACTTCGAAGACAAGTATACTCGTGATTCCATTCTCGTTCACAAGTATTATTTTGACATGTGCGATTCCTCAGTGCTCTTGTAAGCTAACTTACTGCTTTGTAGGAAGTATATTTCCGTATGCAAAAGAGTTATATAAATAGCTTATCATTGTTTTCATCTTCTTTTCTAGTGTTGTTTCATTTCTTTTCTCGAGCACTTAGAGTAATATTTCGACAAGCGAATGTTAGGGCTGTTCGTAATCTGGTTGGTCTCTGTATATGGTCATTGCTCCTTGCGTGAACTTTGCTGATGCTAATATTTACTGTTTCTTCTTCTTTTCTTCTTCCGTGTTCAATTGTGCGCTGGAACGATGTTTCATAATGCCATTCAGAGCCAACTAGCCCAGCTGTCCATACTTAGCGATATACTTTCTAGTACATTGGGCCCTGTCTCCCCTCATTCTTCTCACTTTTTTTGGTTTCGACGCCTCTGCGATGATTGTCGCCTGTACCAAAGAAAAAAAAATTTTGGGTGGTCCGGTGCACTAACAATGCCCCCCTCTCTCCCCCATCCTCCCCTCCCCCTGTGTACATAAAGCCCTGTTTTCCGTGAATATACCGGCGTTCGTGATGTCCTTCTCTTCTCGTCCGTGTTCAATTGTGCGCTGGAACGATGTTTCATAATGCATATCATAGCCCGATGTACAGGGAACCACGCGTTCGAGCCTGACTACGCATGTGCGTTAGCTAAAGATCCGCGGCGCCAGATAACGGTGAACGTGCCTAAGCGGCAAGTTGTGCGCCTTCCACTTACACTGATTGATAAATTCAGCGGTTTATTTGTTGATTAGGTTTAGGCGCCCTGAACCACTCTCTATATCAAAATCGAGATTGTATTTGAAGTTAAAATAGACTATTTCAGAAATACTTTGCCACAGTAAGCACTTCAATGCGTTCAGCAGAAGCGGAGTTATTGGCAATCAAACATCCCCTGCGCCGTGCTTAACTCTCCTTCTTCAATGACTAGCAGTGCGAAGGCTACGGCAGACCCGTGTGTGCACACAACGCTCCGCCTATTGAACGTCGCCGCAGGGCGCAGTTCAAATTTGATTTTGGGTGTTAACGTAGACGCCACGTACTACTTTCGATTTTGGCGCCTGCGAAGAGCCAAACGTGGTTGTCCTCAGCGAGCCGCAGTGAACTCAGTCAGCGGACTCATCGCGACACCCCGAGGCGGCCGCGGTCTCTACGCTACGTAGCAGACCGCAGCTACATGCAACTGTAGTGCGTATGCGCAGCGCTTGCTTTGTGCACGACATCGAGCCCTCATATGAGTGTGCGATCGCGCTCATATGCTCCAGTCTGGCCGTGCTAGCTGGTGCGGACTGGCTTCGTCCAGCACCAGCTTGACCGGTGGATATCAGCTACGCCCAACTTGCGCATTTTAAAGAGTTATCAATAATTCAATACGGAGCTAAGTCTGCCAGGAGCGACCATAAGTCAGCGCGCACTGGCAAACGTGTGTGTGGTCTTACCTCGTTTCGCGTAATTCGAGGATAGTTGAGCGCTCAAAACTTGTCGAAATTAGCGAGAACCGACGGCTACGACACCGATAAGCAGCGTGGCCAAAGTTTAAATTCCTACTTGAAGTAGTAGCTTAGCGCAAATAAAACCACGGACACAAGGAAGACAGACAAGGACAAGCGCTACTCACAACTGTTTAATGGAAGGAATTCCCTTGTGTACATAGGGAATTACGAACTAATAGGGAAGTTTTACGAACCAAGTTGGACGCCTTTTGGCAGCTGGTTACCCTTTGACGGTCGTCAATGCTATAGTAGAGTCTCTTCTGCAAAAAGTAAAGCTTGGAGCACGAAGGGCGAGCGCAGAAGTCGAACGACAGAAGGTAAGACCAGAGGTTATTCCCTATGTACACAAGGTGTCACACAACCTTAAAAAGGTTGCTAACCGTCATGGTATTCCTCTGGTTTTCTCTGCGCCCAACAAGCTTTCGAAGCTGTGTTCTCGAGTTTGCTGTAAGAGCAGGCGGGGCTGCCGCACGAGGCATGAGAAGCCCTTTGTTGAGTGCTCCAGAGGGGTTGTTTATGCAATTCCCTTGCACCCTTGTGGGCAGCTCTACATTGGTCAAACTGAGCGTTGTGTGAATGACCGTTTAAGGGAACATGCGCAAAAACTAAAGAAAAAAGAGGATAAGGGCGCACATTTGGTGGCTCATGTTACCGCGTGTGGCTGCGACGCTCGATTTTCTGCGACAACTATTTTTGGCAGGAGCGGCAACGCGTCTTCCAGGCTCGCTCTTGAGGCCTTCTTTATCAAGAAAAATAGAGATAGATGTGTGAGTGAGCCTTCCATCACATTACTGGATGCCGAATTTAACTTCTTGCGCGACCGCCTTTGATGTGCATGTACCGGCTTCACTTCTGCTTGGTAGACGCATGCGTGACAAGAGGATATATATATATATATATATATATATATATATATATATATATATATATATATATATATATATATATATATATATATATATATATATATATATATATATATATATATATATGCACTATCCTTCCTTCCATTAAACAGTTGTGAGTAGCGCTTGTCCTTGTCCGTCTTCATTGTGTCCGTGGTTTTATTTGCGCTAAGCTACTACTTCAGATATGGACGACCAACCAGCCCAACAGTCAACTCTTCTTAAATTCCTACGTAGGCGGCCGCGCCCGAGTGTGAGCAGACCGTACAGTCGGCTTCGTCCGGGAGAACGTAATTATTATCAAAATTCTAAAGTAGATGTTTGTCTATTTCAGCTTGTTTATTAAACTGCGTCAATAAATATACATAGTAACAGTATACGAAGAAAACAAATATGCAGCCTCGGAACGGAAAGATGAAGATGACATGGACGGCAATGAATGAAACCGTCGCTAGGCTGGTTTTAGAAGCAGCAATTGAAGTGGGAGGTAAGGCACCGAGGCAACCAGTAGGCAAGCTCTCCCAAGTAACAAAGGACCTAATAAAGAAACGACGAAGAATGAAAGTGCTCAACTCAAGAGGTCAAATGTAATTAGCGGAACTGTCAAAACAAATCAACAAGGAGAAAATAAGGGATATTCGAAATTATAACGTAAGAAAGGCTGAGTAATTAAGCAGTAAAAAATGGACACATCCTGAAAACAGTGAGAAGGAAACTAGGCATCGGACAAACCAAGATGTATGCACTGAAAGATAAACAGGGTAATATCATCAGCAATCTGGAATATATAGTAAAAGCAATGGAATAATTCTATATTGACCTGTACAGTACCCAAAGTAGCCACGATACCTCCATTCGAAGTAGTAATGAAGAGGTTACAGAGGCTCCTTCTAAACTAGTGATGAAGTTAGAAGGGCCTTGCAAGACATGAAACGGGGAAAAGCGCCAGGAGAAGATGGACTACCAGTCCATTTAATCAAAGAAGGCGGAGACATCATGCTTGAAAAACTAGCGGCCCTTTATACGAACTGTCTACCGACTTCAAGGGTCCCAGATAACTGGAAGAATGCCAACATTATACTAATCCACAAAAAGCGAGGCGTTAAAGAGTTGAAAAATTATAGGCCCATTAGCTTACTTTCCATATTACATAAAATATTCACCAAGATAATCTCCAATAGAATAAGGGTAACACTGGACTTAAGTGAACCAAAAATTAAGCAACAGGCAGGTTTCCGGAAGGGATACTCTACAATGGAGCACACCCATGTCATCAATCAGGTAATCGACAAATCCACAGAGTACAATCAGCCTCTCTATATGGCTTTCATAGATTACGAAAAGGCATTTGATTCACTCGATATACCAGTACTCAGAGGCATTACGTAATCAAGGAGTACAGGACGCTTACATAAATATCTTGGAAAATATCTACAGAGATTCCACAGCTACCTTAATTCTCCACAAGAAAAGTAGGAAAGTACCTATAAAGAAAGGAGTCAGGCAAGGAGACACAATCTCTCCACTGCTATTCACTGGGTGCTTGGAAGAAGTATTCAAGCTATTTGAAGGCTTAGGAGTAAGGATCAACAGCTAATATCTCAACAACCTTCGATTTGCAGATGACATTGTCCTGCTCAGCAACACTGGGGACGAGTTACAACAAATGATTGAGGACCTTAACAGAGAGAGTATAAGAGCGGAGTTGAAGATTAATGTACAGAAGACAAAGATTATGATCAATAGCTGGGCAAGGAAAGAAGAGTTCAGGATCGCCAGTCAGCCTCTAGAGTCTGTGAAGGAGTACGTTCACCTAGGTCAATTACTCACAGGGGACCCTGATCATGAGAAGGAAATTTACAGAAGAATAAAAATGGATTGGAGCACATTCGGCAGACATTGTCAGATCCTGACTGGAAGCTTGCCATTATCATTAAAAATGAAGGTGTACAATCAGTGCATTCCATGAGTGCTAACATATAGTGCAGAAACTTTGAGACTAACAAAGAAGCTTGAAAACAAGTTAAGGTCCACGGAAAGAGCGATGTAACAAAGAATGATAGACGTAACGTGAAGATACAGGAAGAGAGCGGTGCGGATCAGAGAGCAAACGGGCATAGCCGATATTCTAATCGACATTAAGAGAAAGAAATAGAGCTGTGCAGCTCATGTAATGCGTAGGTTAGATAACCGGTGGACCATTAGGGTTACTTCTAGAATGGGTGCCTAGGGAAGCACAGTCGAGGACGGCATAAGACTAGGTGGGGTGATGATATTAATTCGCAGGCGCTAGCTGAATTGGTTGGCGCAAGACAGGGATAATTGGAGATCGCAGGGAGAGGCGTTCGTCCTGCAATGGTCATTAAATAGGAGGAGGAGGATGATGATAATGATAATGATGGTGATGACGACGACGACGACGACGACGACGAAAAGCGCACTGATCCAAAGGCCATTCTTGGTTGATGTCAGCTGTTTGTCAAGAGCAGCCGCGTATGGGAATCTGCTATATTACGAAATAAAGCGTCCAGAAAAGAGCAACGAGCAGGCTTCTGTTGAAAAGAGCGTTCGAGAAAAAAGAGCGAGCGTTCGGAATGCCACCTCCATGGCCGAAACTCGAAGCTGTCTATACCGATCAGAGTTCGCCGACCTGGAAATAGAGATCAAACAGTAGCAGCCGGTCCGCGCATACGTTCTCTTGTGGTCGGAAAGACAGCGGACCAGTTCTTTTCGAGACTGAACATGTGTGCGAACTCCGCGGTGGTGCTGTTATGACCCTTTTCGCGAAGCAGTTCGCTCTTGAGAAACAAGATGGCACTTTCCACGGTATGCAGCACGTTGCCTCGGCGAAAGCACACGAATACGAAATCACTACTACTTCTGCCCTGCTTCTGTGCGATCAGCTGTCAGAAATGCAACTGGTTTTTCGCTAACGCATTGTGCTCAATTCATGCTGCACAATACGGAGCGGTGCAGTGAAGACGTGTGAAGTAGTTGGCTCTAAAAACTCTGACTGCCATATTAAGGAACGGAATGAATCTGTATGTCCAAGTTCACGGACCGCTGCTCCTTCAGGACTGCCTGCACTGTCAATGCACGGCTTCCCTTGAGGATAAAAAAAGATCCATTCATCCGCCAGCGTTGTAGCGCTAACCTCCAAGGAAGGGTTTTCAACCCCACAACGTGTGCTCGAGTGTGCACCGCTCGTTACGCGGTGACGAAGGAGTAGCGCCGCTTCTTGGCAAATAGCAAGTTTCTCGCACATTATCTACACGCACCCACCCCAACTTGCACGCAAACTTACGCCCATTCAACGTATCAAGTAAGTGAACGGGCGCACACTCGAATCAATGCGCCGAAGCATGGGTGAGGGCGACTACACCGACTGCACACTAATGTTCGAAGCTGAACGTTTCGTAACGGTCCACACAGTAAGCGAGTGACTAGCGATAATATGTATTCGCTACATGCTATTACAACGCGCAGAACATCTACGTTACACGTCTTGTGCCCAGCAAGAACAAATTTATCACAACTGAGCATGCCCGCGAGCGATCAGGCAGAAAATAAACAATCAGATAGTGACAGCCCGGGAAACCTTACGCCACTGCTTAAAAGTATTTGCTAAATAAATAACGAAGAACTAAACACACTGATGCTGACCCAATTCATAAGCGAAAAGCTAGGATAGCTCGGAATGCATTTTTATCCCGGCTTTTATTACAAGAACCGCATACGCTGCTCGCGTAATGAGCTAATGAACATGTAATGAGCGTAATGAACATGTCCTTTGAAGCTGTAGCCAAAACTTCGCGTGTCGTCCACCCAGTCACCGTCTACGATATCCGCCGAAACAGAGGTTCGCAGAGCCGCGCCGGCGTCCTGCACAGTCGTTGTAAACACAGAGGAAACGAAGGCAGCTGAGGCAAACAATGGGCGCGTGACCACGTGATCAAACATGGCAGCGCCCACGGAATCGTCGTGAAAAGGGTCAATATAAGCGCCATATGACGGAGAGACAGAGAAACCCTTTAATACCATGTGACGGTGCGCACATCTTCTGGATAGTCCCTCTTCTTGGCGAGTCACATATGTGTACCCAGAGACATGTAACCATTTTATATGTACACACGTAGTGCTTTGTGTCGTTTTACCTTATAGATCAGTAAACTCCACGCATACAGCTGTCACGATGTTTCGATTTGCGCAAACGACCGGCGGCACTCGTGGTTATATAGGTAGTTCCTTGCTATGCCTCCTTTGCTCCGAACAACAAACGTGTTGCAGATCAGGACGAGGCGAAGACCGCTTAGCAGACACACACGTACGTAAACGAGTCCGCGCACCTCACACCACCGGCACGCTTTGGGCGAGACCCAAGCGGTCCTGCTGTACAGTGCGTGTATACAGGTGTGTAGCTCGTCAGCATGCTTTAGTGCGAATCTTATGGGTGGAATATGCGTCAATTCTAGATCAAAACGATATGCTTACAGGAGAAGGTGGTTCGCAGCGATGAGCGGGCACCGGCTTGACACCTTCTTCGTCTTCTTGGCACGCAGAGCTCTAGCCTCGCGCACACGTGCCGGGTGCACGCGCACGCCTGGTGCGAGAGTGCTGCCGCCATCCAGATGCGAAGGTAAGGAAAATGCGTTGGCACAGCGCAAACAGGCAACAAACAACACGCAAATAAAAATTTCCGATCTACCTTCGGCGAGATCTACCTTCAATATTGGCGAGACACCACCACCATATCTTGTGCTATGCGACTGCACCGTGCCATAATCAGGCGGCCGAAATATGCTCATTTGGTTTATTCTGAACGAAGATCGGACGTAGATTTCACATTTTTGCCCAGTTCACAGCGTGGCTGTTTCGTGGCATAGAATGGACGCGGGGCGTCGCCACGCCGAATGACCTGCACGAGATGTATGCTATACCGACACGTACTGTATACCCTATATTATTCCGTGAACAAAACCGGCAGCAATATCCGTAGCGCTTACTTGGATCATGCGAAGGAAAAGGTAATTGGGTGGTAGCCGTGGCGACGACCCCTTCATGTGACGCTGCTAAGTGCAACACCACGTTAGGTTATGTCTGGGACATTGTTTCAACGTTTTGTTGCTATCTACGTATTTAGCGGGAAAAGCTCGGTTATAGGGAAGAAAATCAAGGCCAAAGATTTTCTTCTTGAATTTCTCGCCGACCGCAGCCTTTGCACGTTATTAATACGACTCGGATATGAAATTACATTTCCCCATATATGGGCCATTTTTGTTTGGAGTTCTCAAAACTCACCAGATTGAGTATTTTGTTTTGTTAGAATGGAACAGCTTTCTTTACTGTAAGATAAGGCGGAAACTTCAAGCCCGTCCATCCGTGATGCGTCTTTTCTGGCCCACCAAGGATAACCAAGGCTTCTCTCACAGTAAGGTTCTCGTAACTGACAACGTTTATAGATATAAAAGAGGAATAAAGATTATTGTACGAAGAAACTCCCTGTGGTTAATCTCGGGTGGAGCCCTCTTGTAGAGCCCCATTGGGCGCAGCGGCTTGCCGGGCCTGGTCCAGAGTCCCCAGTTGACTTACCAGTGCCAGCTCGGAAAGCCGTGCCTCCCAAAACCACGTCGTGAGTGTTTGTGATGAGCTCACCAGCCTGGACACTGCCTGGGCTGGGCGCTCCGTACAATGGTAAGTAATGTGTGTCAGTGTGGATGTGTGGTCGTTACACCAGGGACATATCCTGGTTGTGTATACCTCTGGAAAGATTGCGTGCAGTCTCGATATGTGCGGGTATGTATTTGTTTGAAGGCGGCGCCAGTCCTCGGCTTGTTGGCTGCTTAAGTTGGGATGGGGAGGAGCGCACTCCCGTCTGGTCAGGCGCTGGTCCTCCAAAATCTGCCTGCTAGTGATCGTTTCTTCATGGTAATCTGAAGGGGATCCCGAGGAGGGCTCGGCCAGCAAGTCCTGGAGCTACGAGGCCCGCTTCCTCGTTGCCCCCAAGGCCCGTGTGCCCTTGGCACCAGGCGACGGAACGGTCCTCCGTCAAACCGGGGCCAAGGATATCGGTGACACATAGGAAGTGCGCCTCTGAGGTATAACCGACAGGCGGCTTGTGAATCCGTCAGGATGTATGCGGGGTGACCCCTTCGTTCTTCTCTTATTGCAAGGGCTATGGCTGCTGCCTCCGCGGTGGCGCTTGATCTGGTTCGTATAGACGCGCAGGCCACCACCTTGTTTTCGTTGGTTACTGCCATTGCGTATGCCTGTTTTCTGGGGCCTTTTAGTGGTGGTGGAGTAGTGGTGTGGAGCGTCGGTGTAGTAGGTATAAGGATCGTTCGTTCTCTCGAGGAGTTTTCGTGCTCGCGCTTGCCGCCGCCTTTGGTTGTAGAGCAGATCCATGTTCTTGGGGACCGGTTCCACGATGACATGTACCCGTAGGTGCATAGGTACGACGACCGTTTCGTGTTCGCAGTATTGGATGGTGAGTGGGTATCCCAGTCTTCGCAGTAGCTTTCTGCCCTGGTGTGTGGATGAAAAAACAATGCGAAGGTTGTGGGATTGTTCCCCACCTTCTCCAAGTTGTTTTTTCATCCACTTTCATTTCTATTTGTTTATCGTTTATGTCATTTATTAAGCACAACTAATTTCCCCTGTGTTGTCCTTGGTGCCATTGTTTGTTGGCTTTTTATGATATGACTAATAAAAATCGGGCCCCTCGGTTAAACCTCTTTCTTCTCCTTCATTACATAACGAGGGTCTCGAATCCGCCAACATTCATGCCTTGTGGTAGTATGTGTGGGTTTATTGACCGGCTGCGCTGACCCAAAAAAGATCACGTTCTCGTGAAGCCTGAAGCAGAAAGGATGTTCCACGTCCGCCGCCAAGCTCTGTGAGTGGCGGCGATGGCTAACACTCCCAGGGTTCTACTACGAAACATTTAGTTGGAAAGTTACCCAACTTAGTTACCCCAGTTACTCACTTAGTTAGTTAGTTACCCACATTAGTTAGCTACAAAAGAAAGTGGATGGGAAAACGGCGCCGCGGTAGCTCAATTGGTAGAGCATCGCACGCGAAATTCGAAAGTTGTGGGATTGTTTATCACTTACTGCAATTTGTTTTTTCATCCACTTTGATTTCCATTAATTTACCGTTTCTTTATTTCATTTATTAAGCCCAAGTAATTTCCCCTATATTGTCCTTGGTGCCAGTGTTTGTTGGCTTCTGATGACGTCAATGTTTTGTGTCTTGGTATTGCTTCTCTTTCCAGTAAGCAATGCTAACGACTCATGAACAAGGAACATTTCTAATAATTTATAACATTTATTAGGGATGGAGACGTGATCACTTGCACGCAAAGGTCAAATATATACATGGTGTCCCAATTAACTATCATGCACCAAAATTTTAAAAAAGTGCAATGCGTTACCCCAAAAAACCTTAGTGCTTATTGTCTACAGTACAGGAGAGTAGCTGCCAGTATTTTTTTCGTTACTGAGATTTAATTAGGTAATTGTAATTATCAAACTTGACACGTATCCTAATTATCAAAATGTGAGTGAAGCATTTGTAGGCACAGCCAAGGGACATCTAACTACGCTATTTTCAGCGACGTTCTATTGGCGTACTAATTTTTTACCATTGATAAATAAACCCCGCTAAATATGCAGAATACCGCGTGACTGCGGTCCCACCCACATCATAAAGCAGCGCCCTCGAATATGCTCCCTCTCAGTTATCCAGGACGAAATAAAGGGACTAAAGAAAAACATCCAGATCGAGCTAATGCCTTATCTACCGCGCCCCGGCCTAACACGTCGCATTTGGTGTTTGCAGGAAACAAGTTGTGATGGCTGTTGTTTTAGCGTAGATAAAGTGCACTTCTTTTCTGCCACAAAACCTATCATCACAAAAGCGAATTGACAATGTCAGTGCAAAGGTTTAAAGGTGCGTTTTGTTTCGTCGCACTCGCCATATCTTTCTCTAGTGAGCAGAAGGTAAACATTATCCTTGCCTTGGGATCTGCAAATGACAACAATAGGAAGGCTGCAAATATATATCAGTCATGGAAGTGTTGCGGTAGACCGAACGCATCGACTATCATCAGAAATTATGAAAACCTGAGACAAACCAGCAGCTTATAGAAACAGCGGAGGAGGACTCCATCTTTGAGTCCTAGCCTACGCACGGATGTTCTAGCATTTATGGCCTCAAACACTCATGCTAGCGTGCGGGACGTGGCCGCCCAGGTACGAATTTCTAAGTCATCAGTTTGGAAGATTCTAAATGACGGCCTTTCACCTACGCCCCCTTACCCAGCACCAACGCCTGGAAGATAGGGGCCTGTAGAATCATCTAGATTTCTCGAATTGGGTCCTCACAAAAGCCGGTGAGTCGCCGGACTTTTGAGCAACATCATGTGCACAGATGATGCCAATTTTTGCAGAAACGCCTAGGTAAATTTGCATATTGCACGCTATTGGAGGGACTCCAATCCACACTGGGTAAAGCGCAATCGGCACCAGTATCAGTGGTCGTTCAATGTGTAGTTCGGAATTTATGCCTGTGCTATAATAGGTCCTATCTTCTTCGATCACACACTGACTTGACAGTGTTACATGAACGAACTTTATGAAGAAGCGGTGGATGAGTTACTAAGCAAAGTCCTGCTGTCACGCCTTCCACTTATGTGGTATCAGCAAGATGGGGCACCCGCACACAGCAGCAGCCGAGCGCGAAACTATAGCTAGATGCGATTTTTCATGCGTAGTAGATTGGAAGACACGGGCTTGTAAAGTGGCCGGGTGGGTCACCTGACCCCTCTCCACTCGATTTCTTTCTTTGGGGTTATTTGAAAGATTGTGCTTACATGATCGAGATGGACGTCAGATTAGCTCAAGACAAGGATAACGGGTGTCTCCGGTAGAATTCCGGCGTCGGTTTTCAAGAAAGACACTGAAGATGAGATAAAGCGGACACAGTACTAGCGTAGCTGCAAAAGGAGACCTATTCGAACACGTCCTCTAGGCAGCAGCTGGTGTTCAACAGCGCTTACAAATTCATGGATAACAAGAGCACACTGAAATGTTTCATTTTTTTATTTTTTGTGCGCTTCCCGACTTCCAATTCGGCTCATTATGAAGCGGCATGTTTGCTTTTTTAAGCGCATCGGTTTTACCTTTTCTCTACACGTTGGTCACTTCCCGGTCTGTTTATCTCGCTTTTGTTTTTTGACACGAAGCTGTTTTTCAAGCCCGTATAGACTTTCATGAAAAATAAAACAGTCACTTTAATTTCGCTTTGGTTCAAAGGAAGCTTCTGGCGCAAAATATAGCTTGGCGTGCACTGTTTTGATGAGGTGCGAGCAAAGTTGGATCGAATTTTGAAACATTCCATGCCTATTACATTGCTTTTCGCATTTCATGCGTGGTCAGAGCGGCGCCTCGGCCGCGTTATCAAGGGGCGTTTGTTATAAATATGACCAGTCGGCCTTGAGAGACGGACAATAAGTGTGACGTAGAAATGAGAGGAAGGAATAGCTGCGAAGCCGTGAAACCTGCTGTTGGTGCTCCTTCCGTACCATTATCAAGGTGAAGCGCTGTCTCTTCGGGTTTCCGACAGGCAGTTGTTTTCAATAAGCTTATTTGACGGCGCTGCTTTATGACGCGGGTGGGAGTGCACTCACATGGTATTCTTCATACTTGGTGAGGTTTCTTTGCAAGTCGGAAAAATATTGTACGCGACTGGTACGTCGCTGAAAACACCGCAGTTAGATGTCATTTTGGGGTGCCTACAAATGCCTCATTAACACCTTGAAAATTAGGACAGTACTTCTCGAGTTAGATAATTGCAATCACCGAATTAAATCTCAGTAACGAAAGAATTGCTGGCGGCTACTGCAGTGTACTGGAAACAATATGAACTAGATTTTCTTCGAGTAACGCAACTGCTCCTTTCTTTAAGTCTTGGTGGATGATAGTTGGGGAACACTATAATTCACTCATTAACCGAAATGAGGCCAAGCCGGATTCACTCGAAATCAGAATCAACAGCAGTCATGCGCAGCAGCGCCTATACTCGTACTCGCACAAAAATAAGAGAGAGAGAGAGAGAGAGAGAGAGAGAGAGAGAGAGAGAGAGAGAGAGAGAGAGAGAGAGAGAGAGAGAGAGGCTACAGTTTCACCGGAAAGGCGCAGCAGCATTAGTGATATCCAAGTATGCGGCACTTACACGAAGGAAGATTACACAAATAAAACCCTTGCTTGGGCTAGTTGGTTCTTGCTTGAATTAGTAAAGGCAAGGCGCAGAAGACCAGGACTCAAGAAGAACACACACGACAGGACCGGCGCCTCCTGTCGTGTGGACAGGCGCCTGTCCTGTCGTGTGTGTTCTTCTTGAGTCCTGGTCTTCTGCGCCTTGCCTTTACTAATTGAAGATTACAACACCGAGAGAACTCATGCTGACTATGAGGTCTTGTACGTACTCATATAGCGCCGTCACTTCAGCGCTCAATTCTTCGAGGTCACACGACGTTCCTTCATGTGCATATTATATATATATATATATATAAAACTGGTCGGGCCGCAGGCACCCCCCACCCCCGAAAAAATGAAAACACTCTGCCTTCTCCTAGCTTGCGAACTTCACGCGTTACCGCGAATCGAGCCCTGTTTGGTACTGCAGGTTAGAGCCGTCGCTTCGGTGGGTGCCGCCATTTTCTTGACAGAACTTTTGGGGCTCCCACTGAGCAAGTGAAATAGCGTCTCGCGCATGCGTAATGGCTTCGACGCTATTTCTTTGGGGCGCCAAACGTTAGGGGCCCCTATTCTAAACATCTCTATAATGTGTGCCTATAGTGCGCGCGCCATTGCGCACGTCACATAGCAGCCAAGTGAATGACTAAATGCGCGGTCTAGTGCGTGCGCCGATGGGCACCTGGCGGGGCAGCCAATGGATAGGAGGTGGCGTCACGTTAACGGTGTATAAAACGAGTGCATGCGATGAAAACGCATACATGTCCAACTGAATGCCGCTGAGCGGTATTTCGAGTTACGAACTCCTTGCGGGCAGGCGAGCGCGTTTTGATTTGGCCTTACCGAGGCGAGGTTAAAACGCAGGCGACAGCTTGCGCGAAGAAGGAACGCGCAGAAATATAAAAACAGTTCGCCAAAGCGACTGTAACACTTTCACATTCCCACACTTAAGGAGTCGTGTCTCTGTCGAATTGTTTGAGCTCTCATCACATGGAAGCCAATTAAGAAAGTGAGGTAGGGTAGCCAAGTAAGTGCTCTCGCCTTATAAAGAATTTGCTATTTTATTTGGCTTTGTCACTTAGTAAACATATTACAATCGTTATATTTCGCAAAGACTCAAAGCACAATAAGATATCCCTGTTTAAGAAGCGTCTCAAAGCAATTGTCAACACAATATTTGTACTTCACTGATGTCCTGCAACACTTGCAGATTTCGCTAAATATGCCCTCTCAGTTGCAGCCGAGGCAGCTTGGCCCTATGTGTACACGATGGAGCTCGCCAGAGCACCTTCTTGCATCGCGTACCAACGGAGGGGACCCAATGTAGCACGTCGCGAGTCTTGGTATAAACTGTCTCACGTGAAGCCAGCAGTCCAGAGGCAAGATCTCCAAGCGCGCTCGGGGTTCGACGCTCTCGTCCCATGACAATTCATTCTTGATGACACACGTGATCTCCAGGAAAGATCTCATTTCAAGCAGCCAACGTGTGGTATCTCGTATCATTTCTCTGACTCGATCAGCGCGTGGCTCGGCGGCCAGTTCTTGAACTCTGGTCACTATTCCACGGCCACTGGCGACACGTTCGAAGGCCTTCGCGAAGTGTTTGTCTTCCGTGCCGAGAACTAAGTGCGCAGCGCAGTCAATAAGAGCTGCGTTGCGTCTGACGAAGTCCTTCACAGCGGTAGAGTGCTTTACGACTGCGTGGTATTCGCTGACCTCCAGTGACACCAGAGAAGTGTTAGATGGGAGGCACTCGGCAAGGTAAATAAGCAGGAGCCGGCACGAAGCAACGCAGTAAGCATCGTACTGAGAGTGCCAGATGGTTTCGCTATTCGCAACGATACTCGCAAGTAGTGCCGCACTCTGTTTGTCAAGAACACTTGTGTCACAGCGGTGGACGGTGAGGATCCAGTGGACCAGGATGGTCGCATGGCGCTCGCCCGCTTCCACGCCAGAAGAGCCATGAATGCTATGGAGGCACAGTAAAGAAAGCTGACCGGGAGGACCCTCGCGCAGTTCCACGTTGATGAAGACGAGGGCTTCGTTCCATGTTGATAGCTGCGCGACGACGTGAGAGACGCCGTCAGCAGATGACCCCTAACCCTGCAAGCAGCCAAACTTGTAGACCAGGCTCCTCGCGGTAAATGGTGTTGTCGACCACCGCAGGTCGGCGTAGATCTTGGTGACCGGCATCAGCTTGGGACAGAGGCGGTTCAATGAGGAACAGTAACAGTTGGTGGTTCCGAGCCCATAGTGCTAGAAAAGAGCGATGTAAGGACGTTAAGAAACCTGCTTCATTGCAGACAGATTAGCAACAAACATTCACGTACGAATTCAATTCACACGTATAAATTTACCTTATCGTCATTATCATACAGGTGCAGCACTCTGTCGTAGCACTAATGGCAACCTCTAACGCAGCTTTACACACTAAATGTTCGTGTAGGGTGGAGCAGTGGCGTCATTATTGCCCGGTCTGAATTTTCGAGCAACGATATGACACGTAACCATGCATAGCTACGTCGTCGGCGAAAGAGACGCACCGCAGCATCAATTCTAACGTCGTTTGAGCTTAACAGAACGATCCCACGGCTTCGCATTACGGGTGCGATGCACTAGCACGCGTAATGCGAAGGCGTGGGATCGTTCGATCTCCACCTGCGGCAAGTTGTTTTTTCATCTACTTTCATTGCCATTAATTTATCATTTCTTTAATTCAATTATTAAGTACAAGTAATTTCCCCTATGTTTTCCTTGGTGTCTTTGTTGGCTTCTCATGACGTTTAATAAAAATCGGGCCCCTTGGTTACCTCCTTTTCTTCTCGTTGTTCTAAGGCAATCATTTAAGAGCAAACCCCTTCAAGCTGGACAAACTGTTTCCAGTTCTATAAATAGTTCCCGATATGTTTATTGGCTATCCCACGAATCTCATATCAATTTAAGTATGCCAGTGAGTATACAATAAACCTATCAGGAGCATTCACATAGAACGAATACAAGGAAAAATTTTTGGAAACAATACAAAAGTCTTGATTGGAGCCATGTCCAAAGGCAGTAAAGGTGTTATGAATGCGTATAAGTTCTTGGAATTTAGGTATGTCTGTTTCGATGGTGACGTTCGAGGGAAGGTCACTCCAACCTTTCATGGTATGTGCAACTTATCAAGAGCTTTATTTTCTTTCGATGGTTTCGGTGCTTTAAGAGCTGCCGGTTGAACGAAGTCATGAAGCGATGCGTTATCATAAAGCTTGTGAAAGGGTGGTAAGCGCGAAAGTTGGCGTCATACATAGTGATAAACCTTTCATGTCGGCAGCTTCTTTTGACCTTTTCAGGCACCCACTTAATTTGTTGAGTTAAAGTGTACTTCCACCACATTTCTTACATATTCAGGATCATAAAAATCGTGCCCAGCTGCAGAATACATTAAGAATTTTCAATTTAGTCTGCTTTGTCAAGTTTAGAGAATGTGGATTCCATGGGAAAACTTGCTGCAGGAACATCAGATGTGAGAACAACTATTTCATCTCTAGCAGGTTTGAAAAGCACCTATCCAGTGTAGTGCCATACCACGTGCCTATCATCGAGGCGACGGGAGCTTCCATACTACGTGCCTATCATCGAGGCGACGAGAGCTCTAACTTCTTCGCGATGAATCAAGAATTTGACGCGGGCGACGTCGCCACCCGCCCCACCTGGTTCCTGCCGACAAGGAGTTGCCAAACTGGTTCCTGTTGACGAGGAGTCACCAAAGGGATTTAAGGGAGAACCGACCCATTGTTAAGAGAGAGAGAGAGAGTCGCTTCCGACCGCCCAGTTGCTCTGATGCGCTCTTACAGCTACATGTACGCTATCATCCACTATCCGTAAATATTGTATAAAGGTGACCGTTACTTCTTCGTCTGCGGAAGAAGTCCGTCTCTCGTCCTCCACCCCGAAGTCAAAACATCAGGCACTTGAAAGTTATTTCTGGTTCAACACATCGCGAAGAACAATGAAAGAAGTGAACGCGCTACGTACAACGGCATACTCAAACCGAACAAGAACACCTAACCATCTACATTCCTACCCGTTGAACTAAAACATTTTGCACATGTTATTGAAGCTTGCAGCACAATTACAATCAGAAGTGTTTTAAAATATCTCTGACATTTTAAATATTGCTTTCATCAGTGCTGTTGCTGTACATTCTTGGCGTGCACAATTGTGTACAGAGCACCTGAAAAGGTTAACGCTGTTATGCTTGCGTGACGTTAATATTCGGAGATAGTTGCAGTTTCGCCAGAAAGACGATGCATTGATAGTGATAGCAAATCATTACACAACTACGAAAATCAAGAGTTGTAGTTCTTACAGGGCGCGTAAATTGCACTAAACAATCGCTTCCTGATTAGAATGCAAGTTGCACGCGTGCACAGGCAAACATGAGCAGATCTCACGTGATCACCGCCGACATTTGTTGCCACCATGCTGGCGTGATGAAGAGCGGAAGCAGCGGCGAGCGAACGCTTCGTGCTGCCTCTTGCTTCAACAAGTACCCAAAACCTTATTACGCGACCTCCAATAATAGGCACGTGAGAACACAGTGTACGCGAACCTACCAGCCACCTCGGCTCACCAATCTGCCGCAGATTACCTGAAAGGCTCGCACAGCCGCGCTCAGCTACGCCGTGCGTAGCAACGGCCTGGTTAGAAGAAACGCGCGCTCACCTGCACCCCCCCCCCCTTTTACTTGCACAAGACTGGGAGAGCGGAAAGCCGGCGCGCATCAAGCCAACATTCTAGTGGTTAATCCTCGCCCGCTTTCCCTCACAGCACACGGCGCACGATAGGATCTCGTCACTATTGTACTTTATCCGGAACATCACGCCGACGACGATGATGACGGCAGAAAATCGCCTGGAGTGTCCCTAGAATTGTTACGGCAATAACAAATGCATAGCCTGGTTATGTTGGGGTTCCATATAGGCTTCGTCTAAACAAAAAAAGACCACGTGATAATTAGCTAAGGAAAGGGGGAGGTTAATACGATAATTCCATGTTAAATTGGGCTGCAAAGTCAAACATGATGCATTTCTAGTAATCAGTAAGTTCCGTGGTGCTGTTGTTCAGCGTCTAGAAAGTAAGAATTCCATGAGTGTGCTTTGTAAAGGACATTGCTCTTGTTTTACAGTTGTTTAGTGTCAATAGCAAGAAAAGCAGAAAGATACCTATAAAGAAAGGGGTCAGAGAGGTATACACAATCTATCCAATGTTATTCGCTGCGTGCTTGGAAGTATTCAAGCTATTAAACTGGGAAGGCTTAGGAGTAAAGATCGACAGCGAATATCTCAGCAACCTACGGTTTGCTGATGACACTGTTCTTTTCAGGAACAATGCAGTCAATTTACGACAAACGATTGAAGACCTTAACAGAGAGAGTGTAAGATTGCGGTTGAAGATTAATATGCAGAAGACTAAGATAATGATAAATAGCCGGGCAAGTGAACAAGAGTTCAGGATCGCCAGTCAGCCTCTAGATCTGCAAAGGAGTACGTTTACCTAGGTCAACTAATCACAAGGGAACCCTTATCATGAGAAAACTATGGGGTTTTACGTGTCATAACCACTTTCTGATCATGAGGCACGCCGCAGTGGAGGACTCCGGAAATTTCGACCACTTGGAGTTCTTTAACGTGCATCTAAATCTAAGTACACGGGTGTCTTCGCATTTCACCCCCTGATCATGAGAAGGAAATTCATAGAAGAATAAATATGAGTTGGATCGCATACGGCAGACATTGTCAGCTCCTGACTGGAAGCTTACCATTATGCTTAAAAAGAAAAGTGTGCAATCAATGCATTCTACCGGTGCTGATATATTGGGCAGAAACTTGGAGACTGAAAGAATCTCGAGAACAAGTTAAGGACCACGCAAAGAGCGATGGAACGAAGATTGTTAGGCGTAACACTCAGAGACAGGAAGAGAGCGGTCTGGAGCACAGAGAGCAAACGGGTATAGCCGATATTCTAATTGACATCAAGAGAAAGAAGTGGAGCTAGGCAGGTGATGTAATGCGCCGGTTAGATAACCGTTGAACCATTAGGGTTACAGAATGGGTACCAAGAGAAGGGAAACGCAGTCGAGGACGGCAGAAGACTAGGTGGAGCGATGAAATTGGGAAATTCGCGGGCGCTAGTTGGAATCGGTTGGCGCGGAACAGGAGTATATATGGGGATCGCAAGGAGAGGCCTTCGTGCTGCAGTGGACATAGAACAGGTTGATTATTATTATTATTATTATTATTATTATTATTATTATTATTATTATTATTATTATTATTATTATTATTATTATTATTATTATTATTATTATTATCCAAAAGGAGCCCCACGTGACGACTGCATCCACGTCAGCTTGGAGGGTTAGCGGCGGTCGCTGTTAGAAGGAAATGATACAATATATTGCGCAGTATTCTGCGAAACAAGCGGAAAGAAACGGTTGGGTGAGAGGTAATGTAAATTAAGAAGCGTAGAGGGCATAGCACGCTGCTTTGGGGAATGCCTGATTATACGTTTTCATAAGGAGAACAATAGTGTTTCATTTGTGAATCGCTTGCGTGGCGTTAGCAACCATTTAGTCAACGCATGCGCGTTAGGTTCGATGTTAAGATATTCCTAGCTTTCATAGCACCCTACAGTGTGGCACACGATCGAATGTCTTCGAATAGTCGAGGTAAATGACATATTCAAAGCCGCTGTCAATAGGCGAAGTTAAGTCACTAATATATCCAGCTAGCTGGCCTTCACAGGAATAACCGTTCTCATGTTTACAAATAATGTTTCAATTCCCAAGAAGGTTTGAATCAGTTTTTAATTAATTATGTGCTTTGGAAGTTTGCAAATGATTGCTTGTTAAGGAAATCAGTTGATAGTTGAAGCGATGCGCGTTCGCGGGATTTGAACAAAGTTGGGACTTTGGCTATGTTCCTGTCTTCAAAATGAACTCGATTGATAACATTTCGAAATAAAAAATGGGAGTTGGCACTTGGTTAGTACACTGAGATGCGCTCTTCAGAATTTTGCTATTAAATATCAGCTGAACCCATGAAGGAGCAGTATCAGGCCTATTGATTAGAGAGCAACTGTGGTTTGATATATCCCTATGTCCGGCATCAATATAACAAGGGGAGCAGAGCAACTCATCTAAAGCAAGCTTCATGCGCGGATGTCAGTAGCGCTTTGTTTTCGTTAGTGCTTATTGCGATACCAATTATATGGACACTCCAGGCGCATTTTGGCCGTCGCCATGATGTTATGTATAAAGTCCAAGGGCGATAACACCGTCGCCGCGCTCGTATGCTGTACGGGCGAGTGATATGTAGCACGCGAGGGAAGCCTGCGATCGAGGCTCAATCTGGCGCGCGAAGGAGAAAGCGGAGAGCTAGGCTAGTGCTTAACGTTGCGTATATGCTCTGAGGCGAATGAGGAATGACCGCAACTCAAGAAAGCCGGCAGCGCTTATGCAAACGCCTGCGGCACTGCACACACGCAAGACAAGAGTTGCGTTCTTTCCTTATTTGCATCAGATCAGCCCCAACGTTACGCGCATTCGCGAACGAGCTGAAGGAAGTGGAAGCCGCGTTTTCAGGTCAATGTTAGTCGTGGTCCTGGACAGAGGTGCACCACACAAAGCATAAAGACAAGTTCGTGTTGTCTAGTGTGTTCCGTTAGGGTGCAATAGTGAGCATGCATCGGGCAAACTGGGCGGTGCATGAACTAAAGTCTTCGTGAATTACACAGACATGATGTTGAAAGGGTTGTCAATGGACATCTCGCGGCGCATCGTCGCCATTGTGGCTGCCGGCCGCTGTGTGATAATGCACGTGTGATCACAAATAGAAAAGATAGACTTGCAGACTTACGCGAGAAATGGTCGAAACACAAGAGATTTCGAAAAGGGGCGACCCGTGCGCAAGCATTGCATCACTGTCATTGGGAAGGAAGGAGTGCGAATCCTTATTCCTGAATAAGTGACACGTGCGCACGCAGGGTTGTCCGCGGCTGATCACGTTTTTCTGCCTCCCCTGTCTTTTGTGCGTTTCCTGGTTATGTGCTTTATCGCCCGATGATCAGGAAAATAAGCTTCACTTAGTTCAGCTATATATATGTGTGTATAAACTTTCTTGTCAACGTCTAAATCGCTGCAAAACACCTAAAAAATTCCGTAGATTACGCGGACGGATCCACACGGTCAAAGGAGGAATTCCGCGCTGTCGACGAAAAGGCCAAGTGCCTACTTAGCAATCGAGATTTTTTTTTTTTTTTTGAAGTGCTAAACCCGTACTGTGATTACGCGAGCAGCGTTCAAGCACTTCTGGATGGCCAAATGCCGGCAGAATCATCCAAGACAGGCGACATCACGAGCGTTCTAAGCAGGTACATTCAGTGTATATACATGTTCAAGGTGGCTAACAGTCCAGTCCACGGGATAAATGAGCTGAGAGATCCGCTGTCCCCTCCGCTGATATGTCCCGTTCTCTTCGCTGTTCACCATTACCCAGACAGCACCGCTTCTAGGCTGCACGTGAACCATCAGCATTCTTCTTTGAGATATAAAGCAGAAAGCGCAATTCCTGCGTTAAAGGAGTGAAGGGTTTAATGGTGTCGAAAAAAAAAGAAAGCAGCAGGTCCGTGAATGAACTTTCAGACTGCTATTTGTGTATAAGGGCTGCAAAAGTGGCTGCGGAAGAATGGCCCACGCGAACCGCTGTTACGCCTTGCTTGCACATGCCTGCTTCATCGCCTGTATATGCCACGCAATGTAATACTACAGCGGACGTGTTTTTGCAGACGATCGAGTTCCTAGGCGAGGCGGACATAGTTTGGGGCTTAATAACGTGAGCTTCAGAAGACTAAATAACAAAAACTTGTTAATTCCTTTTTTTATTAGTGTCTCGGGGGCAGTTGTCTAAATAAATTATGAGGCAGTGACATTTTCATGCATACCAACATTTTGAAACTCTCGAAAATCGCACCTAATTCGAGATATTCATCACATTCCAAAGCTCATCGAGGCTATATCGAGACTCAGCGAGGCGCGCTGCGCGTCAGACTGCAACGCCACGTAACGAATTGTAGGGTGAAGTTTGAATGATAGCGGTGCCGCGGCAAATCCTGACCCGGCACAAAACCAAGCAGGCTGCCGCGACTGGCCGAGACCTTCGGTTTCCAACTTTCTCGCGCTGGTCACGGGACATTTCCGTCTGATGTGATGGCGGGACCGCCTCTTATGCGCTTCCGCGGCGCTCGGTTTCGATATTGTGTGGATTTACTGCTGAAATTCTACGATAAATATCGAATTAGGTGCGACTTTCTTGCTTTAAAGAAAAATGGTACTTTAAGATGTTCGACACGGTGCAACTCGCGAGCCACTGAGTGACCGTAAAGTAGTTCACTTCCATCCGAAGCTGTAGAAGCCCTCCTTCGTGAATGCAACATTAGAGAGCTTTAGTATAGCGTAAAGCAGCAAACGCAAAGAGTTAGCGTTAGCGTTGCGTGCATCACACTGCGCATGCGCTGTACGTGAACGCTGCTGGAGCTCTTACGTACGTACGCTATTTTCAGGATTTAGCGTTGAACGCTAACGCACGCAAGGGGAGCCTTACGTACGGCAAGATGGCGGCGCCAGTCGAAGTGAGAGCAGCCCGCTTCGGATCTATCGAGTCGTCGGCCTGCACTGTTCAGCTCATTCGTTCCCCACTAATGCTTGTGTTTGCTTTAGATTTGTGTGATGATGCTTCGACAGTGGCGCACAGGTGACAAATGGGCGTTGTTTACGATATACGTTCTCGATTAGCGGCGCAATAGGCTTAACGAGAGGGTTTGCTAATGTTTGCTGCATCCGCCTCGAGATGGCGCCCAAGTGTATTTCGCTCTAGAGTTACTGTATATGCTACCACAGGTAGCATATACAGTAACTCTATTTCGCTCGTTCGCTTGGTGTAAAGCCGCATGTCAAGCCGATGCATGTCACGCTTTCCGCGGCAAAACACAGTAGTGTGGTCGGTGCTGTGGTCACAATGCGTGTGCGTTTTACCGACGACGACGATATGAACCTCCTGAAGGAGGTTTTCGCCTTGAACTCATTCGGACGGACGTCAAGATGGGCGTCCGTTGCAAAAAAGTGGAAAGAAGTGGGAAATCGGATTTCTGGAAGCGAAATTGCCGGCGAAACGTCCCCTCCGGAATAGCTTCGATGTTGAGTGGATCTTGAGGACATGTAGAACCTGCGCCGTCGCTCTCGTTCCCGAAGCATGAGGGCGTCGATGTCATCCCAACTTAAAAAGGACACGCATTATGGTTCCCACAGAACACTCGATCGCGGCATGCTAAGAATAATCGGTGCGTTTCGCGACTCTCGACAAAACTACACTCAAACTAAACACCTACATGCATAATTAACGCATCGACTGTGGCTTTCGATAAGCTTGACTTTGGGACACACTTGCGGATTCGGCATTGGATAAGCTCGGCATTTCGTGTGGATTTGGCTTTCCAGTACTTTGTGTTTTTACATCTAGATGGCGCTGTATTTGTTTGCGTTAACGTTAACGCTTTTCTCCGATCCGCTATTCTAAAACAATATACCTTGTGCCGCGCAGTGCAGTCTTTCTTTGCGTTAGCGTTGCGTCGCACGCTAACGCTAACATTTTACGCTATACTACTAAAGCTGTCTATTATTGTCCGTAGAACTACAAGCGTCTATCATCCCCAAACCAATGGTATGACTGAACGCTTCAGTTGTACTCACGGCGACATGCTCGCCATATACGTCTCCGCTGACCACACTAACTGGGATCGCATCCTCCCCTTTGTTACGTGCTTACAATAGCGCCACTCAGTCTACCACGGGATTCTCTCCCTTCTTTCTTCTTTATGGTCGCGAACCTTCCTCGTTTATGGACACAATTCTCTTGTATGGCCCCGACGCTTCCGAATCTACGACTCTATCCGAAGCCGCCACTTATGCCGAAGAATGTCGTCAGATCGCTCGCTCACTTACCGCGCAAGACCAGGCCAACCAGAAACATGGCCGTGACGCAAGCTTGACTTTTTCGTAATATTCACCTGGAACGGCTGGTATGGCTCCGCGTTCCTCCTGGCCTTTCTACAGAGTTCAGCTCAAAGTAAGACGGTCCTTACCGGGTTCTACAACAGACGTCCCCGGTCAACTACGTCGTTGAACGTATTCAGCCGTCTATACGGACCAACAGCTTCGGGGACGCGAGACTGTTCATGTCTACCGACTGAAGCCGCGCTGCGACCCACCAGCGCTGCCTGTTCCATAGGTCGCCAGAATGGCTCCTTTTTCGCCGGGGAGTGATTGTAGTGAGAAATACGGGCGTCAGCAGAAGACGAAGAGGCAGAAGACGGTTGTTGCTCGCGCTCGCCCGGCTCGGCCGTTGTCTCTTTCTGTGCATTAATATAAAACGTCCAGCGCATCTAGCCTTAAACGCGTGCTATCACGGTTTTCAAGTTCGCCGCTTAAACTGACCATAAGGCACTAATAAACAGAAATGTTTGCTAGTCTTCTGAAGCTCACGTTATTAGAGGCGAAGTATGTCCGCGTCGCCTAGAACTTGTCGGCAAAATGCCACGTTCGCTGCGCTTGTAGCCTCTCATAAAAAAAATCTGTATTGGCTAAAAAAACAAGCAAAAAGAATACCCTACATATCGGCAGTACTGGTCCTTCAACGTTGCGGCAATATGATCGTCATGTCATCTAAGAAACAAGAGAAAAGTGCCTGTGTGGTAGGCAACAGTTGCTCACCTGCCGTGCAGACAAATCGGTGATTCTTGACAGCTGCTAAGTGCGAAGTGGCCCTTCAATGTCGACGCTGCATCTGTAGGTGCCCCGCAGTGGATTCTCGAACATGGGCTCTGCCCACCAGAAACCGAAGGGTCGCGATCTTCTTGAGCGTGAACACGGGAGCGCGTGGGCACCGTGCGCGTGGCTTTCCAGGCTTTCCTAGTGTTCCTGTATATGGGGAACCAGCGCTGGATAGGCGGCGCGTCGAAAAGAGTGCGTTGCATGCCGCCCTGGCGACGAAACGCGGCATATTCCAGCCACACAACCAGACGACACTCGCATACGCAGCCGTATTATAGTTCGTATGTTTCCGTTTTCGCGCCGCTTCAAGTGGAGTTTTTGTAAAGAAGCTAGCGCCATCAAGTGAAGAAATGACGAAAGAAGCTTTTTAAGCTTTATACATTTTTCACAGTGCGTCGCGGCGAGCACGTGTGTTTCTTTAACGGTTGCGTCGTGTATCGATGCCATGTTTGCGTGGCTGCCTGCCTCGCAAATCTAGCAGTTATGGCTCCGGTCGTGCTGCGCTATGGTTTCGGAAGTATTAGTTGGCCGGAAGATATTCCATATTTCTCTGGCTAGACATAAAAAATTCTGATGTTACTTCGCCACAGCAGTCAATGGAGAAGAAAGCTTTATCGCATCAGCTGACTCGCGCAAGCAAAGGTTTGAGTGCTCGGCTGCTTGATCCGTAACAATTCTGGCTACATTTAGCACTAATTACATTAATTTGCCGGATGCATCTCAGCGCCGAGTCCTCATCCGCATGCGCATATTTATAAACACATAGGTGGCTTAGTCGCGCGTGCGCCGGCACTATGCGCATACAACTCGTATTACAAGGCAGCTTGCCTCCTACATAATTCTTGGCAATGAATGGATAATTTTTACCTTTCGTATCGTTCACTTGGTGCGGTGGCGTTGGAAGGGGCTTGGCGGTGGCATTGCGAAGGAAAAATGGTACATATGCCGGATGGTGCATGCTATTGCTCATTTTGTTTCCGACGAAATACCGACAGCAGCTTCTGCTGTTTGGTACTATCTGCCATGGCTGACCGTCTTCACTATCGAATAAACCAAGGATACACTCAAAATTTGATTTAGAAACCAGCCCGACACCGCTTGACAGGGCGACAAGACGGGAGCTTACTCCGCTCGCCTGACTGCTTGGATCCAACGCCGCCTCCGTTCTTGTTCGTAGGGTTTAGATGGAAAGACGCAGAAGGATACATCCTCCCTCATCCCGACTTAGTTGTGGCACTTGTATACGCAACAGTATCGTCGGCGCCCTTTTGTTTTCCTTCGACTTTAAGGGCACGCAACGCAATTTTCGTCCGCGGGGGAGGCTGCATTGTGCACGTTCTGACCGCCAGGGCGGCGCTGCAGGCGCCGTGAAAACTCCAGCGCTGGTTCCCCATAGCATATGGGGAACCAGCGCTGGAGTTATCACGGCGCCTGCAGCGCCGCCCTGGCGGTCAGAACGTGCACAATGCAGCCTCCCCCGCGGACGAAAATTGCGTTGCGTGCCCTTAAAGTCGAAGGAAAACAAAAGGGCGCCGACGATACTGTTGCGTATACAAGTGCCACAACTAAGTCGGGATGAGGGAGGATGTATCCTTCTGCGTCTTTCCATCTAAACCCTACGAACAAGAACGGAGGCGGCGTTGGATCCAAGCAGTCAGGCGAGCGGAGTAAGCTCCCGTCTTGTCGCCCTGTCAAGCGGTGTCGGGCTGGTTTCTAAATCAAATTTTGCGTGTATCCTTGGTTTATTCGATAGTGAAGACGGTCAGCCATGGCAGACAGTACCAAACAGCAGAATTTACTGTCGGTATTTTGTCGGAAACAAAATGAGCAATAGCATGCACCATCCGGCATATGTACCATTTTTCCTTCGCAATGCCACCGCCAAGCCCCTTCCAACACCACCGCACCAAGTGAACGATACGAAAGGTAAAAATTATCCATTCATTGCCAAGAATTATGTAGGAGGGAAGCTGCCTTGTAATACGAGTTGTATGCGCATAGTGCCGGCGCACGCGCGACTAAGCCACCTATGTGTTTATAAATATGCGCATGCGGATGAGGACTCGGCGCTGAGATGCATCCGGCAAATTAATGTAATTAGTGCTAAATGTAGCCAGAATTGTTACGGATCAAGCAGCCGAGCACTCAAACCATTGCTTGCGCGAGTCAGCTGATGCGATAAAGCTTTCTTCTCCATTGACTGCTGTGGCGAAGTAACATCAGAATTTTTTATGTCTAGCCAGAGAAATATGGAATATCTTCAGGCCAACTAATACTTCCGAAACCATAACGCAGCACGACCGGAGCCATAACTGCTAGATTTGCGAGGCAGGCAGCCACGCAAGCATGGCATCGATACACGACGCAACCGTTAAAGAAACACACGTGCTCGCCGCGACGCACTGTGAAAAATGTATAAAGCTTAAAAAGCTTCTTTCGTCATTTCTTCACTTGATGGCGCTAGCTTCTTTACAAAAACTCCACTTGAAGCGGCACGAAAACGGAAACATACGAACTATAATACGGCTGCGTATGCGTGTGTCGTCTGGTTGTGTGGCTGGAATATGCCGCGTTTCGTCGCCAGGGCGGCGTGCAACGCACTCTTTTCGACGCGCCGCCTATCCAGCGCTGGTTCCCCATACAGGAACACTAGGCTTTCCGTACTGCCAGCGCAGTTTAGCGGCGGCGCCGAGAAGCTGCGTGCATGCGCAGTGCGTCTGGCGTACGAGAATTCTACCTTCGCGCGCAGTGCGTCACGCAAGCACGCTCGTGTCGTCTGCTACACGTATACCGCAGCAAGGGAGCCGTAGACTTCAAGAGCGATAACAATGTTGAACTTTACGTTCCACACGGTCTATATAAGTAAAATTGAAACTGTGATATTATTTGCCTACGTTCTGAAGATCATTGTTGGTCTGTGGCTAGTCTATTGCCGGTCATGCGTATTATACTTATATTTGTCCACATTACCACATTAGTCAGAACAGCTGTTGAACCTCACCATGGCCCATGTTCCTAAGAAGAGAGGCGAGACATAGGTCAACTTTCTCTCAAGGGATATCCTCTGCGCTCTATCGATGCCCAAGTCTCTGAATCTGAAACTTGCGTGTGGCCTCCGAGATTCATTGCTCACCAGTGCGTGCGAACGCTGAGAAACGCGCCATGTGGCACCCACGGGCTCCTCTCTGGCACTTCATTCTGGACACGCTGAGCCATCTAGTGGCACTGCCGAGAAGTCTGCGCGCAACCTCCAAGACGAGAAGCGTGGCGTGCCGTTGCCCGCGAATGCCGAGAATTGTCTCCTCGCTTGCCGCACACTCAATGGCACATACTCAGTGACTCACGTTGGCGAGAGGTTCATTGAAGAGCAACACATACCCAGTGCACTCGCTAAAGTGCTGGCGTGAAAGGCATTCTTTAGAAAACAGGACATACTCAGCGCACTTGTGGCACAGACTGCTAATGTGTCGAGTTGCTGTCCTTGAGGAACCTTTATGACTTGATTTCGACTCCACTCCACATTGGAGAAATTTAAGAGATATTTTTTGTCACTTTAGAGGGGCACATTTTGAGTGCAACTTAACCAAGTTGGCATCAAAGACGTTCATTGAAGGGGGGCACACACCTGCTGGCATATATACCCAGTTACCCAGATTGGCATCAAAGGGCATCATTGAAGCACAGACAGTGTGGGACATACTCAGTGCTCCAAGCCGGCATCAGAGTTTCTTCAAACAGCGGTATCTCATAGCCCGGCATCTTACAGGACACATGTTGGCATGAAAGCGGTTCACTGCAGGGTGGCACGTATGTAAATCTTGCCACATACCCAGTGACCCAGGTTGATCCAATGGTTGGTTTCGAACCCTGTTATGTCACCACAGCATCCCAATGTGCTACCTATTAGACCATGAACTACCCAGTGACCCAAGTAGGCAGGAAAACGGGTAGATACAGATAGACAGATACATAGCCCCTGGAAAGTGCGTGAGGTACCCTAAGAACGCGAACGCATTAAAAGAAATGTGTCGTTCGAACACTCACTAGGATGTGAATAAATCTATGTTTATCATCATCAATCACCATCTCAAAGTAAGACACCACCTTGAAATAAACCTGGATCCAGATGATAACGAATAAAAGACAAGGATGTTAACCACATGTCATCTAACCACATGTCATCGGGTGGATGAAAAACCACAGCAGCAATGCGGGAACCTGGAGAGCAAGAGGCATTGTGGCGGCGAACGCCACTTGTACAAGAATTTTTGGACAATATGGGCCTTCAACGTGTGAGCTGATCGGGGACAATGTTTGGGCTGAAGCCACTTGTGCTCATTTTCTGTAAGCTCAAGGTTATATCTTGTGCGCAGCACAGCAACAAAACGGAACCTGGAGAGTAACAGACATCCCTGTGGTGGTGAACAACAATTGTACAAGAATTTTGGGGCAACTGAGAGGACACTGTGTGTCCTTGGTATGTGAAAGGATCGAGGACAATGCATGGACTTAAGATCACTTTCAGTGAGCTCATTATCAGATTTTTTGCATTACAATGGCTCCCACTATGACATCACAAATCTTGCATTGCTGGGTGAGCTTGGAATGGTGGGAAGCATGTGTCCAGGGCAGAAAAAGCTTGCAGCCACAGAGATGGCAAAACGGCTGCTAGCCATTTGTGTCATGTCTGGATGAGTTGTAGACGAAAATAAAATTATGCTAAGCAGCGCTCCTGCCACAGTGCTCGATCGAAACCCACACATTACCACTGACATTGCTTGTACAAATGGATGCTGATGCGACATTTTTCATGGTGAAACAGCTGTCACACACAGGGCTAGATATGGCAGTGTCATCAAGAAGCTGTACCAAAGTACCCTACAAACAGTGTTTATGTGTTTTTGTACGCGTACAGTCTTTGTGAAAAGTATGGAGCCTATGTTGCCTGTGACTAGGCAGTTCCTGAGGCTACAAACGTGCCAAAGCCTGGGCAATAAAGGGAACCCTTGTACTCTCAAAAATCCACATTTTTGGGTTGTCAGGAGTGACATGGGAACTGCAGCACACAGCCGTACAATGTATGCGGTGAAGGCAAAGAGTTTTTCATATTTGCCGCGCGATCGAGCTACAGGTGGCAGCACCGTTGCCGTGTTAGTGTCAATTAGAGATGTAAGCGGTTGAAAAAAACATTGAAAATTTCAGAAAAGAACAGGTTTTCTTTTGTTTTTTTCAGCCAGGATAAAATTGTATATAAAAAAAGAAATAAACAGAGCTTCCCAGCAGAATTCTGTTGCGATGAGCCTCCTTTCGACATTGTTTGGTCAAAACAAGGAGCTTGGGAGTCTGCAAAGCACCTGGATCCATCCAAGTGGTGACAAGGACTTTGCTACAACCAACCCTTGAGCTCCCTTCGCCTTTCGCGTTCTGCATGTTCCCCCTTCTTCTGCGGTCCGAGTTTGGAAATGTGCACACCAAGCAACGCAGCAGGCTCGCAGGCGATTGCGTGCAAAAACTTGCGTACATGCACTCGAACCTCAGTGTCTGGAATGCTTCGTTCACTGCACAGCAAAATGTTGATGCGTCAAACGGAAATGAGTCGGACACAGATTGATATGAGTGTCTGTCTTGCCGCTTTGATGTGAAATCAATGCGTTGATGTAAAATTGTGCATAGAACTTGAACCCGGAAGCTCTGCTGGCACTTTTGTGATGCAATAATGCGACAATTATATTATTTGCACTGTTAAAGAAATAAATGTGTAATGTTTTTCATAGCTCTTTGTGCAATCATATATTTTTCATTTTTTCATATTTTTCAGGAAAAAAAACATACATGAAAAAAAAATTTTTTCAGAGCCCCCCAAATTTTCACAAAATTTTGCATCTCTAGTGTGGATAAGTGGTCGATTGCACACATTGTAATGTTCATGACAGCAATTTGCTGTGAATGATTTGGCCAGATTCTATGCTAATGAAACACGTTAACTGCAGTGAACTGATTATATATAACCCTCTAATGCCAGATTTTTGCATGAACTGTCATTCCAAGGGGGACTGGCACTCAGGCAAACAATGTACATATGTTTCGTCACTTCCTTGGGGCTTTTTGTGCATGTTTAACTGGAGTTCCGCCTGAGTTGCTAAAATTGCTGGCCAACTTAATTATTGATGCATTCTTCTGAGAATCCTGCACTGGTTATAGAAAGGTCAGCATCCCTGTTCGAGGAAGTTAAACAGCCAAGGTAATGCACACTTTACAACACCAATTTAGGTATACATCCTCATCTCCCTTTTCTTAATTTGCTGCAACATGCTAACAGTTAAAGAGTTCAATTAAACAAGCTGGGCCACTCTGAGTGACAGCATGTTAGCAGGACCACCAGTTTGCTTCACGCGAGAATATTTTTATCGCAGTAAGACTAAAAACATGTAATTAATTTAAGCACAAATAAGCTGCCCTTGCATGGTTACGTGCAAAGTTGAAATCATTTGAGAGGCCAAAATCATCCGGTTGTTTTACTTTGGCTAATAATGGCCGCGGTTTTCCATCCAAATAACAGCCCTATGCTGAAGAGTGAAAAGAAATTATAGTAATTAAACACTGAGTTAAAACTCAGTGTTATGACATCCTGGTTTTCAAGACTGCTATCACACACGATCCCTCACTAACACCTTATTTTATCTTTGATTTTACAGCAGCGAGTCAAAACACAAAAGCCCATGGTTATCTTGGAAGGCAAAATAAACTCACCCTTGTGGCATCAGGACCACATATTAAAGGAACATCTCAGGCTGCCATTTAACCATAAAACAAGAGTTGTGCAATTATTGCGATTATCATGATGTAGTTATTGTGATATGATAATGAGAGCTTGCTAACGATTATTTATTGCTAAGTGATACTGATGCCACCTTGTTTATGTTGTGCAGTATCACAGAGATAGAGGAGTGATCGATGCACCGTGACAAGTCTCTTAGGCACGGTAGCCACGTATCGCTGCAGCCACTTGATTTCCTTAAAACAAAGAGAAATGCTTTCTGTGGCTTGCACAAAAATCCAAGTGACAATAAATTGGTATGACTGCAGCAAATGGAGGCTGCGACGGTCACACATTGCACACTCAAAATGAGCAGTCACTGATTGTGCTACAATGCAAAGACGAAAGAGCGAGGCTTCTGTCCATTGCCAAAAAAAAAAATGCAGACCAGATTTCACAGCCATGCTACATCCACTGAAGAAATGGTGTTTAAATATATGCACACCGTATGTGCATATGAAAACACATATGATGTAGCAGACAGTACGCGGCGCAATCCACACTCTCTGTGGTTCAGCTAGTGCCAGACAGGCGGTGACTGCTCGATCTCGTGGCCAATACTTTTGACAAAGGCTGTACCAATCATGTCTTTTACAAATGTGCCAGGGTATCACTTACTGCACACTGTGGTAAGTGGCGCCAAACATGTTTACGTTCTTCATATGGCCACGGCATATCACTCTGTATATACCGCACAAGTTGCCAAAGAAATGGGTAAATCATCATGTGGATTGGCAAGAAAAACATTGCCACACCCTTTCATCAAAGAAAAAAATCTCTGCCCTCTCCCCCTCCCACTAAACAAAGAAGCAAATGAAGAGTTGATTAGCATTCAGTCTAAGAGGTCAGTGATGAAAGACGGGAATTACAGTTCAGTCATGAACAAATGAAAAATCTTTTTGAAAGAACTTATTAGGCTGAACCCAAGATATAACTAAACTGCTGATCAACAAGCACAATTAGGCTTGCAAGTGACGTGTCACTATGAGAATTCTGTGAATATGGAAATGATGCATCAAGACAATGACAGCTTGAAAAGCAATAAATTTCTTCATTTAGAACATAAATATGTACACATACATACGGCGAAGAGTGATCACACATACACACAAAGATGGTCAAATAAAGTCAGCATCGGTCAAGGTCACTCGCAGCGGAGAGAGCCGTTCATTCTGCCATGTGTTTGGCACTTCAGTACAAATCATACGCGACATAGTGTACTATGCATTACATCATCACATAAAAGACTGAAACATGAGAAAGAATAAAACGAACGTGTTAAAAGTGCCAACAATGTATAGCTTAAACGTTAGTATAGTCACAACCATCATCCGTCCAGTTCAATGCACATACGTATACTTCTTTTTGCGACACTTCAAGCTATCAGAGAATGCCTTTGCGCAAGCAAAAAACTAACTCATGACTTTGTTTTTCCTGCTACCCCTCCCTCACTTGTGCATTTTTGATAGCCAAAGTAAACACCGAGCTGCTTTATAAGCACATACAAAACAAAACATATACATGAGCATCCACGCATGTATACAAAAAGAAACCAGACATTTACAACAGCTTTGAAGTTGCAGTTACAACAATAATAACACACTGCTAACTTGAAATGCTTACTAAACCTATCTAAAGAATGAAGGTACACTAGCGTGAAAAATGTTGCAAGTCCTAATAAATAGCACGTCAAACACGTATACTGCCTAAATGGTCAATTTACAGCATCAACCACGCACGCGGTGAAAACACAAGAAGGCAGAATGGCTTTTGCCACTGACATGAAAATGAGTAGAAAACTGTAATTGGAGAAGATATTAAAAAATGGTGACAGCGCTTTAGATTAATAAATAATTAAAATGTGGACTATAAATCTAAGCGGCTCGATACAGTGCTACACGAACTCATCTGTCTGCTGCCAGCATAAATTAAGTCACGTAGAAAATGCCATTGTTAAAACAACACACATGACTGCCAACTTAATAGAGAAATGGGCCAGAGAAAAGCAATAACTTCACTGTGCATCTAGGAAAACTCAAGGATTGGCAGTAGAAAAAGAAATAAAGAGGGCTGAAGAGTGGTTAACAGTACCACTTATTTACTTCTTCAGGAATGTGACTAAACAAACAAAAAAATGAGTCGAAATAATATGATGCTTAGTGCAGTAATAAATAGTAATAGCAGTTGAACCTCAGTATAACGACGCCACATCAGACATGAAAAATACCTTCATTATATCCGATATCCATTAACAGCCTATACAGCCGACACATTCATTACACATCAATAACGGTGAGAGACAGTTGAGATTGACTTCGTTATAACCAATAATTGGTTAAGCATGTCTGTGTTCGCTGCATTAAGGTTCAACTGTAGCTGCAGATGCACTACGCAAATAAATGAAAATGCAGGTAACACGCCCAGTGTGTCAGGTTTTGCACAGCTTCTAATGCAAAACGTGAACATAAACGTGTGTGTGAACAATAGCGCATGTGTATTAATTTATTCAGCAGGTGTCTTAAAAGCTACTTTATGTAATAGCACGAGTTAAAAAAGAATGTTCACAGAAATTATGCATTATCAAGTAAAAGCATAGAAAATTTGGCAAAAAACTGTGACCTCTTGAACAAGATATGTGGGTAAAAGGAGCCAATGTATTGATGAGCACTTATATCCATCATACTAAAAATGAGTAGCATTTGGACCACTTCGAAATGAACACTCTGAACACATATAAATGCATTTCAATGGGCAGGGAGCCAAGAAGCACAGGTGAAATACTTTTCTTAAATAATGTACACAATGAGGCAACAAAATGTCATGTGAGAACATCACATATTACAATACCATGAAGAACTCTGCTGTTGATAGGCTTTCTGCCTCAGTTAACCTGAACGCAAGAAAGCTGTAAATTGGGCATTTTCATTGTTGCAACGCAACTGACATAAGCACTTGAACCTGATTAAGTTGTATTTGCAGAAAGTAGTATAATCTGCCTCCTGGAGACAATGAACACTAATATAGGAAATTATCCGACGAACTGAATCAAATACATACCGCAGTCTGTCGTACTTGTATAATGGATGTTCTTCCGCAGGAAGACCAGCAACTCAAGTTCGAATTCCTCAGTTACAGTGACGCTAGCCTTTTGTTTGCATAGAACTGAAAATTTTACGAAACACCAAAGAAGTATAAATTATATTAGGAAGTGAAGATGACCTAGTGGTGGTTGAGTGAATTATTGTGCTAAATAATGATAGCGAAAGCACTGTGCTGTCAAATGGCATTGCCAGTCTAAGCACTTTGTGCTCTGACTTATGGACTTTCATTGATGGCTAATGTCAAGTAAAATAAAAATACCTTAGATTTTGTTGCTATACTTTGTCATAAGAATGTTATCTTGTACTGACAAATCTTGCAACAGAGGAGGCCAAGATGTTTGTATCATGTGTCTGTGTTCAGTTATGGTGGACATGCTGTAATTCAGTAATTTTTCAGACAAATCACAAGGAATGGAAACCGATAACTGGGAGCTTGAAATGTTCTTGAAACCTTCACATGTACACAATCTAGAGTGATGAAAAAACAGCGATGAGAATGCATTAATCAAAGTGCTCTGTCCTATAAAATGTATAGAAGGCTACGTCATTTTGCACTGACTGTACACCTCTTTAGACAACAATGGTGCTCTTTCTTTCTCCTCCACAACCCAATAAAAGCAGATTTTGAATGTTTCAAAGCTAGTACTTGCCATATAATTGAGATTTCTCAACATCTCAATTGGGTGATAAGAAAAACGATAATAATTAAGATTTTAAAAGCTTTATGCCAACTGAAGGGCCCACGCTTTGTGACTCAATTCACATTATTACTTCACCGCATAGAATGTTCGGTATAGCTCTGGTAGGGTAATGGTCTATGACTGCTAAGTATTTGCTTTAATGTAAGAATTATGAAAATTATGAGACAAATGTGCATTAAATGCAAAATCTCGATTCTTAAACAACAAATTATAACTTGCCGAGCACAGCTATCACCTGCTTTTCAGCTAACCTTGCTCCTGCCACATGAATAACACTGACAGAAATGTGCAAATGAACTTTAAAACATTGTTGAGAGAACATCATTGGTCTTAAGCAACCATGTTTAGGAGACGGTGTGTTACCTAGCTAGCAACCACTTCACAATGGCTGTGCAATTAGGTCCGGAAGGACTTCATAATAACTTGTGACAAGCCTCATCTAGCAATGCCCTACTCTTCTTTTGGACAAACACTACAGGCACACAAAAGGTACTAAACATAAGATGCTCAAAACAACTGCAACTTGATTAGTCAGGCTTAGCTCCCATCTGGATACTTGAACACTGCAAGCAACTTAACTTATTGTTAGATTTATTTCTTGTAAGTGGCTCACCATTTGTAAAAAAAAATTGTTGCCCAGCACATTATGCAAAATAGAAGTGAAGCGTGCAGACAGGACACAAGAGTAGAGAAGTGGACAACACGAACGCCGACTATCAACTGAAGGGGGCACTGAGGCGAAAAAAGAAAGAAGGCACAAAAACTCATCTGCGCATGCTCAGGAATGGTAACACCACGTGTCAATCGGGTAAACATGCCGGCCTACGTGAGAGATAACTGTTAAGGTACTTAATCTCTTCCTTATGTAAAGTAATCGAAGGCTGACTTACGCACGCACTTCCACCATTATAGATATGCCATGCCTCTACCATAAGACGCATATCTTCATTCTTATGCCTGTACAATATCGCGCATTCATCTAAACCTGGCGTGCAGTTACAATCTCGGCAATGAAGCGAAAGATTAGAAGGCGAACCTTAGCAACATTTACCTGAGTAAGGTTGACAACTGCTTAGGTGATAGTGAAAGCCTTAGGTGATAGTGTTATCAAGATATTTCGTTACGTTGATGATTACCTGATTTTCTGTAATAGGGAAGAATTCGATTCCGCTGCTACCTCAGTAAGTGAGCAATTTAAACTTTATGGGGGAGGATTAAAGTTTACCAAGGAATTTCCTCAGTGACGCGTAATTCAGTTTCTAGACATTTCCTTGATCTTCGAACAAAATCATGTTTGTTGGCAGTACTCCCCAAGATCTTCGAAGCCGTTGCTAAACTTTCAATCCAAGCATTCTAAATTAGTAAAAAACGGAATTGCCATGTCGTGCCTTAAGTCTTCCCTCACCAGATCGTGCATGCACAAAATGAGCGCCAGTTTTAATGCGCAGGTCCGGCGCCTATTGGAAGTAGGGTATCCTAGTGTAGCGGTGGCCACTAAAGAAGTCGGTTTCGAGAGGGGCGGACGTGATTACAGAAAGCAGTAATAGGAAAAAAAGAGTAGTGGCTATTCCGTATATTCATTCAGTGTCGCACAGGCTTAAAAAAGTTGCTAGTAGATATGATGTTAATGTTGCTTTCACTGCTCCCAATAAGCTAGGTAAGGTATGCGCTGCCGTACAGAATAAAAAGGAGCGGGTAAAAGGCAAAAAACGAACAGATATTTGTCCAGTGAAGCACAATAAGAACAACTGTTTTACTGACTGTCGTATGGGTGTGGTTTATAAAATTCCCCTTAGCTGTGGCCAGTTCTACGTAGGGCAAACGGGATGGTGTATCAATCAGAGGCTAATGGAACATAAAAGGTCGTTAACCGGTGGTTCGCCTTCTAATCTTTCGCTTCATTGCCGAGATTGTAACTGCATGCCAGGTTTAGATGAATGCGCGATATTGTACAGGCATAAGAATGAAGATACGCGTCTTATGGTAGAGACATGGCATATCTATAATGGTGGAAGTGCGTGCATGAGTCAGCCTTCGATTACTTTACATAAAAAAGAGATTAAGTACCTTAACAGTTATCTCTCACGTAGGCCGGCACGTTTACCCGATTGACACGTGGTGTTACCATTCCTGAGCATGCACAGATGAGTTTTTGTGCCTTCTTTCTTTTTTCGCCTCAGTGCCCCCTTCAGTTGATAGTCGGCGTTCGTGTTGTCCACTTCTCTACTCTTGTGTCCTGTCTGCACGCCTCACTTCTATTTTGCATAATGAATCCTTACCAACTAGCTCAGCTTTCTGTCATTCTAAAATGCCCAGCACATCTTGGAGGACCGATTTCTCCACCAGCAAAATAGTCTCGCGAAGTTCAGTGCCCCCAATTTATTCTGAAATTTCAACATGGAACGGGACTGCGAAGAATTGAGCTCATGGAAATGTGTCAGTGACAGACGTTTTTCTAAGGAATAGCACACTGCTTTGTAGCCAGGAAACCATAAGCTAAAAGAATTAAAGTAACAACTTAATTATTTGTGTAAATACAATGTTGCTGTGGTTACAGCAGAACAATGAAGTAAGTTACAGGTCAGGCACTTAAAAGTTACATAATATTTCATGAAGAACATTACACGCACCCAAGATATGCTAGAAATGCCAACATAAGAATTTGAAACATTTCCGCCGCTTCATTGTACAAACAATTAAACTGGAGCCCCGAAGAATGCGAGACATAATTTCCTTTCTTTCTGTGCGAGAGTGAAATGTCAAGTCCAGATAAATTAGATCAACACCAGGTCGGTCTACTTTAGAAAAGAATGACTGCGACACCCTAACGCACAGCACAACTAGGTTTAGGGTGTCAAGTGTTCGAAGTCCTGTATAAAAGCACAAACGTGCAGCATATGCCAAACAAAACTGAAAAATCGCTAAAGCAGAATGACACAGAGTGGATGCGCATTGTTAGTAATGGCTAGCATGCCACTTCCCAGTCGTGAGCAAGCCAGACAAATGACGTCAAATATCTTTCAGTTACAACGTCCTGTAAAGATGGTTGCTAGCTTACACAGCCATAACACAAATTGTGTGGTATGGTTCTGACTTTCGATTCTGCATGTATTATGAGCGAAAAAACGAAAAAAAAAAAGGAATATGAAAATTTAGCTACATGTGCTACTTATTCTGCTACTGACAAAGAAGCATGCCACTGTGACGATTATGGCCTACATTTTTTTTTTTTCGGTCTTCAATTCATTCAAGTTTGCAACTGGCAGCAATTACAAACCATAGGGCCATTCAACTTCGGAGAGTTCCCAATTTGCGACAGGTCCCACTGTTTTTTTCCCCACAGGTTCATCCGCGATGTGTGTCCACGTCCGAAGAAAATATTGAAGAAAAAAACGAGTAGGCTACAGTCGCACAAAACCAGCTTGGACACGCGTCAGTCCCATCACCGTGCAAGTTTCGATCACGCCTTTGACAAGTGTCCACACCTAAACTTGACCCCTGGGTCATGCCAGAGCCAGAGAGTACGCCGCACTGTGTGCTGTAGTTTCCACGGCTGTGCACGACTTGTGCACGCACTGAGCCACAACAAAATGCTTCACGCTTGACAGACAAGCGACAGAAGAAGTCCAGATGTCTTAACCATGCTGCATCACAGTCACGAAAACTCGACACATGAGAGTCACTTTGCACAGGTGTTGTGCAATGTCCTCTTTTCTTCGTTTCTATTTCCCACTCAGGCACTAGCAGCAGGCGGGCAGTGCAGCCGCCAAGTAGAAGAATAGGTGTAGGATCAGGAACGAACGTCAGACGCTGCTGCTCAGACATTTCTTGAGCAATAGAGCGATGACCAGGAGCCATAGAGGGGCACCACACAGCACACGGTGTGCAGAGCTGGTGTGCGGTGTCACAGGGTGCTTGGGCACTGTGCCGGACGTTGGTAGCGAGCCGGTGAAGAAAATGTCGGGGGTCGTCGATGTCGGCGCTGGTTCGTACTCGTCGTCGCCACTTCCACTCCCACTTCCACTGCCCATGTCATCGAGGTCAGCTGCAACGAACAAGCTTGCTTAAGCTTGGGAAACTGGTCATGCCCTTTCTATGTTGCTCCGTACATTTGGTGAGAATTTTCCAGGCAGAGCACATTTTTCAGAGCAACTGATTTTCTTTGATCGCATTTGATGCTGGGCACTCCCACATTCTGTCTGTCACACATTCTGTCACACACACTCACACGTTGCCATTTGATAATGGCTGGACAGAGTTAGCTACAGAGCTAAATCTGTGTCAAGCACAACTGTACTGAATTTCACATGCAAGCCAGCGTCTGAACACTGCACAAAAAGAAATGAAAGTCCTGTACAAAAACAAATGAAGTGGGGATTTCATTAACAACAGGGAGATAGTCACAATAGGGCAATTGCATTGGCATAACAGATGAGAAGAAAGGGGGTTAACCGAGGGGCCCGGTTTTTATTTAGTCATATCATAAGAAGCCAACAAACACTGACACCAAGGACAACATAGGGGAAATTACTTGTGCTTAATAAATGAAATAAAGAAACAATAAATTAACAGAAATTGGTAGAGCATCGCACGCGAAATGCGAAGGTTCTGGGATCAATCCCTACCTGCGGCAAGTTGTTTTTTCATCCACTTTCATTTCCATTAATTTATCGTTTCTTTATTTCATTTATTAAGCACAAGTAATTTCCCCTATGTTGTCCTTGGTGTCAGTGTTTGTTGGCTTCTTATGATTTGACATAACAGAATAATATACAGAGTTGTATGACTCACCATAGGTCTGTCCAGAATAAACTACAAAACAAACTGCCATATATGACCTACACTGCTTCCTTGGCTAACTAAGCAGACTTAGCATAGAAGAAGAAGTAGTTTATTGACTGGAAAAGGGAGAGAGGTCGGCCGGAAAGTGGAGTATCAATACTCCTTGAAACACTCCCAACAGTCGCAAAACATTAAAGTAGCAAGAAAAATTACCAGTGCAAGCATATTTCTTTGAACCTAATATTGGTGCTATACTGCTAAGCTGCAGGCTATGTTTGATACTGTGACTATTGTTGCAGTAAAAGTTATCGCAATGTGACACTAACGAGCAACTCCAAGACAGTGGGAACCAACACAAATTTTTATGGAAGCGAACATACACCTTCATTTTGTGCATTCTGTAATCAATGTTAGTACTATACTATACTATACTATACTATACTCGGGTACAGCTTTAGAAAAAGGGGGCGTTCACTCCTCCAAGGCGGATGCACATAAGCCTTCACCAATGGGTGTGCACTCTAGACTGAAGTCACGAGAACGGACAGCCGGTGACCTCGCCGATGGGGATGATGGCAGCCCGCGCTTCGAACTAGGCCAAGTCACATCAGTCGTGTGTGTCTGCTCCTCATAAGAGTGAATTCCCAAACTGCTTATGGTGGTCTACCATGCCGGAAATATTATTGCGAGCTCACGATGCACCATTCGTGCTGCATGCGTTTATCCTGAGCTGTGATCTGGCAACAAAAGATTGCAGCAAGCATCGCTGACACTGCGCTACGCTTAGTCTCAAAACAGGGCCCATGACAACACACCGCTACACACAAACATCTTGCATGTTTGTTCCAAGGCGTTTTGTTTTGTGAAGTTATGACGAGGAAAGTTTGCCTAAGTCTGGTGCCTACTGTTAGCAGTGGGAACTCATGTTCTGTGTCGCGGTACAAAAAAACAAAAAGAAGTGAAAAGGAACGAAAGAAAACCTATCACATTCCTGAAGATGAGTTTGTGAAAACATAAAACCAAAAGAAAATATAGATCTTGTGCCCAGTGTTGTAAAAGGCACGGGGTTATTTTTCTCTCACGATCCGGCATGTGCTCTAGCATTCCAATCACGACAGCTCTACCAAACCAGTCATCAAATGACAAAAGTATTCATACAGAGAATTATGCGTTCTAGAAGCACAGATTTTTGAGCGGAACTATTTTAGTGGCAGAAGCAATCGGCTGTCGCGCTTCGATCATCTGGGCGGGGCCTCCCCTTTTTCTAAAGTTGTAGATGTAATTGTAGATTGTAGAAAGCGTGCTGTAGATTATCATGACTATAGTCATGATAATCTAATACATGCTTTGTTTAATGCCAGTTTGTAAACTATAAGTTATGAAGAGCTAGTGAAGCAGAACCTCTGTGCAGCACATGCTTTCTTGCTTGGTTTCAACCTGAGCGTTACCATGGTAACAAGATATCAGTGAGAACTCTTATCAATGTACCACAAAAGCAAGTTGTTGCAAAATCCAAGCAGGGGCACACCCACCACTGCTAATGCTGGCAGCAAGGTTCTGCTTCAGTGGCAATATGCCAGGAAATAAAGCAGCAGACTCAACAAAATTATGCAGCCACTAACCGGTGTCTTGCCACTGGACATCGTGCCCACCATAGGCCAGGTTCAACTTGTTGGTGATGATCTTGAGAGTGAGTATGAGCTGGTTGATAACCACGTTGCTACTTGTGTACTCTGTGCCACCACCCCTGTGGTGCCCGTTGTGTGGCTGCTGCTTAAACTGCTGGTGCGAGCCTCGAGTTTTGCCTCCCGGAACTGTGTGGTTTCCTCCCTCAGACCTGAACAAACGAGAACATATCCTACATGTAACAAATGCACGAATGCATGCAGGCGCTAAGCTCCTAAAGCAGACTCTACATTCGAGAACCTGCCATTAATGTCAGAGCTTAATGAGCAGAAGCTTTTAAGTGTAAGTAATTTTTGGAAGTTGGCTTCCAAAACAAAAGGAAAGTTCCATATTTGCACATGTAAGGACTTCACTTTCTAAAAAGTTCTCTACAATGTGCGTGCTTTACACGAAGTAAGCTTATGGCTTCCCACTGAAGCTTGGAACTGTGATCTGACAACTATGCAGAATAATGCAACCACTGGCAACCGACTATGAACAATTTTAATCAATAATCCTCATCGCGTCTGCTGCCCTCGTCGTTTCACGAGTTCACCTCATTTGTGACCTCCCCAAGCTTGTCCCCTGTGCTGTTTAAGATTCCAATTACCTTTAAGCTCTCGACAACTGACAACGGTCACTAGAAAAACCGCACACCACGTACACTTTTTGCAGCTATGCACTCTTCAAGCACCGAAAACGACAACACAACTAAAGAGCAGGTCACAGCTCAGCCAATAGTGCACTGGAGTTATGCTGCATGGCCTAATCAGATAATGCAATAATGACGATCACGTCATCATCAGAAGGACAGTAGCAAAAATAGTGCCATTTAATAACAACTTGTGCATGTCAGCCTGTATGTGACATAGCTTCCGAGATCATTCCTTGGTTCCGATATCATTGCATTGCAACACTAGCCCAATCTCAAAGGCCCTGTGCGCAGGTACACGCATTTGAATATTTTTTTCACAATTTTCACGCTCCAAAGTGGGGGTGTAGGCCTTACATGAGGGTGAGCATTACATGAGTAATTATGATATTAGCAGCCTACGATTATAAACAGCTAGTGTTATCTCCTCTGACCTCAGCAGGGCGTGAAGGATGACAGCACTGTGAAAATGCACAGTCGAACACAACGGTACTGATGTGGATTTTCTCAATGGGAACTATGATTGCAGGCAATTATATGACTGTGAGCATACAACATCAATTGTATGCTTAGAATCTAATACACAATGCCACAAAGTGCTTAGAACTGAAAAAAAATAAAGGCTAAGAATGATGAAGAAGAAGACGGACACAAGTCACTATAATGAAAGAGTGTGCAAACTAGGTTTTAAAGAATGCATGCAAATATGAAAAGCAAGCTGTTTTCTCTTAAGTCCTACAGTTCCAATTTCCCTCATCTTGCACTGTTTCACAAAGATGAATTGACATAAACTTGGGACAACTTTCAGTTTTGCTAAACTCTCCATTGATGCATTGGTATACTTTTTCTACCATGCCAATTGGAAATATGTCTCGTCAGCGCTCACTTTGCACGATTCAGTCCGTCCCAGCACTCCTCCTCGGGAGGTGGTGATTGTGCCGAAGGCTGGCGGCACATGCGATCGGGCAGCTGGGACCACATTGAACGGGTGGCACGAAGCTGCTTTTTGATGCCCTGCACCAGCCGGTCCATGCTGGTCCCCGCTGCAGTGGTTGGCCTCATTGCGGGCTGCTGGCCGCCGCCTGTGCCTCCAAACTTCAGCGTCTCGAAGTGCAGCTCCTGGCCACTGCCACGGCGGGCCAGACGAAGCGTGCCGCACTTGTCATATAGCTGCGCAGCAGGGGGCAGGGAAGAGAGAGAAAAATTCACACATATTTTTGCAACTCCTAATATGCACACAAAAGGCATGCCCCCATCATGATTAAAAGCTTTACAGGGCTTTTAAGCTACCCTAAGCTTGAAGTTGAGCAAGCAGTTTCCGCCTCATCTTCGCTACCCCACCGCCCAAGGGTGCTACCGCGTCTGCGCCTTTGCACTTCGCTAAAAGAGACGCAGACACATCAGTGCTGAACATCCTATCGGCGCACTCTTTTCTTGTTTCAAAGCACCATCGACTCCCACTTCTCGGGACTGCATGCATTTCAGCTAAGCACTCTTGCTCTTGTGCGTGTGCAGCACAAAACACGCATACGATTGATCAGTTGATTGCGCGTGACAGGCAGACGAGGCGACGAGAAAGAGCGGGCGTGCGACTGAATGGGAAAGCCATTCACAGATCACAGATCAGAACTGCTATGTTCCTCGTATATAGACACATCAACAGATTTTACCCCGGTAACATCACATGCGTGACCCTGTTGGCGTCACAACATGTAATGAAGCGACCAAAAAAGCTCAGAAAGGAGCACGCAATTTTTTTAAAATTATCAGAGGTGGTTTAGGGTCCCCTTACTAAGACAAAAGTACATTTTCATGATGCATGTCCCTGCACCGTGAAATATAGAGACTTGCAACGTACTGGTTAAACAAGAACACGCATTTTGAACTGCTCAATTTCAGCCAACTTCGACAGGATGTGAAAAAAAATTAATTTCAACCCATGCATGGTCTGCAATCTTCTGGAAAATGTTTACCATCATTTTATTAATTTCAATGGTGCAATTTTCCATGGATTTCTTCCAACATGAAAGAATGTGCAGAATTTCATGCGTTATCAAAGCAACATGCTGACGTGATGTTACTGGCAAAGACGTGAAACAAGTGGATGCCCAAATATTTGAATGATTAATATGAACTGCACTGCCCTCGGATACTATGGCACAATTATGAGTTCCGAGGACTGCTGGAGCATCTCGTTCGTGAGAAACAGGTTCCAGAAGGCAACAGCCAACTCCTCAATGCAAAGATGCTGTAAGCTAATCAACTATGTATATGTTTACTAGGAATATGACATGATTCAGTAATACTGCTGCAGAAAATACTTTTGCTCACATAAATCACCAATGTTCGTGATGCTGAACAGTCATTGCCCACACAATTATCAAAAACTAAAGAAAGAAATTGGCAGTTTTGGCCAAAGGCAAAGCGTTGAAAGTTACACCATGGTTTAGCATTGCACTGAAGGCGTCTCAGAAAGCTGGTATGATAAGGAGCCCTGCTAGTAGGATTGCATGCATTGTACCTCGATGGCACACAAAATGAGACCGAAGGAAAACTGCCAGCGTTTTTCAGTAGCCGTCAGTAGTAGCCGTTCAGTAGAGTAGCCGTCACTATTATAGGGTGACTGCACCTCTTTCTTTTATTTTCATTTCAATAAAAAATAAGACGAAAAGAAAGATGTAACAGCACTGCGACGGTGCTAGCGCGCCTTGAGCATCTGTATCATTGCTATAGCAATAAAATGACATTTGCAACAGCCCATTCCTTGTCATTCTTGTTGTCTATGACCAGGGTGCACAGAAAGCGTGCACCACTATAATTGAGTCAAGCGTTGTTGACTGCACGTGCGTTAACTGCAAACTGCATGCATCAGCTGCTAGACTGAGAAAGCATTCTTACTGCAGATTTGCGGCAAGTGATTAATGTCGATGCTGTGGCACATTTCTCGCAAATAGTGACACTTGTGTAGAGAAATATTTCGTGGCAAGAAACACCAGCGAGTTGTCTTTGTGTCCGTTTTGCCCCTGGCAAAGTTAGCATTCAGTGAAATCTCACAATTCACATGAATAATGCCTTATAATTGGTCAGGTTGATGACGGACACACAGTCAATGTAAAAAAAAAGAAAGGGAAGGCTTGATAATCCAACAGCAAAGTATCAGTCACCCAAAAGACAACATAGCCTCTCTATATAAAGTGACCAGAAATTGGTTCAGGAAATAAAACTCATAATTAACACAAATAGTGATCGGTTAAATTTGGTCTAATGCAAGAACAGTAAGTCAGGAGGCCAGTGGTTTGACTGTAACACACAGTTTGCTCACCGTTTGCAGAATAGTTGCCCTGTTCTCCTGGAAATCCATGATGGCTTCGGATATCTTCACTCCTATCGGGTTTACGACCGACTCAATGTTGAAGGAACTCTCCAGACGGTTTGCCAGGTTCATGAGGGCATCTGCAGAGAACGAAACCATTTGTGAGGCAGATATTCCACCATAGTGGTGCCATTCAACACCCCAACCATGCAACATGATCACTACATAAAAGTTTTCAAAAGCCTGTTAATTTTTCTCGAGCACCTCCACCCTAACCAGAAGCTCTTACTCACAGGCACATATGTAATTTTTCATTTGAAAGTAAAGGGCTAAATGCCATTTGGCCTCCATAAGCCAATTCCGGATCTCAACACTTTCAGCTTTGAATGTTACAGGCCATCTCGAAGATTGTTTGTGCTAGGGGCTTTTGGATGACAAGCACGGATGAGTTAGAGCTGTGATAGCCATCAATTGCTCACAAAATGTTGAGAGAGAGAGAGAGAGTAAAGTGCTCTGCACTACAGGTAACATTGTGAACTTTGGACAAAAGTACTCGTTAGAACAGAACAGTGCAGAGCAGCAGACTTCCAGAATTTTGCAAAAGGTCAATAATCTATCAGTGATGCTTGTTATTATCAGGCTTTTCTTTTTTTTACCCAACTTGTTTTTTCACAATGAGTGAATGGTAGCAGCACAATCTTACTGGTTGATTGACTACTGGGGTGTAGTATCCCGAAGCTGGTGTTGTTGGTTGTGAAGGATGCAGTGGTGAAGGTCTGTAGATTAAGTTTGACCACGTGGGGCTCTTGAACATGTGCCTAAATCTATGCAAGCTGGCATTTTTGTATCTACACCCATTGAAATGCAGCTAGTGTGGTTGGGAATCAAACCCTTACACTCTGAAGCAGAACACCATAGCCACTGAGCCACCATGGATGGTGTCAGAGTGCTACTACCTGTGCCACCAGCCAGGGCAGCCAAAGGGCTGCTGAGCCACTGGCAGCAACGTACACATTTAATAATGGGGGAACAACTGAGGACAGCTTGTGGATTTAGAAAAAAATTCACTCAGTGATGTTTTGCTTAAACCAATGCATAAATGTCCCCAATTATTACATACCTACTCTGACCGGTCATATTCAACATGCTGCAGTTACATAATGAAACAGAATAGTGGTGTTAGATAAAACAAATATATATGGTGTCATGCCTGCCATCTCTAGGACATCACTTGCTGTTTCAGTTTTACATTGGCTTCCGAATGAATTGTTGGAAGTGCACCTCAAAATCATGAGCCACATTGTGAAATATTGTTTGTCCCCATCCCACGTACGCTAGCATCAAACAATAATGGGCACCCACAGGAAGCAGAGCACTAGTGCAGGAAAGCTGCACATTAACAAGCATGCAAGGGCTGCGCACCTGTCAGAACGTACTATGTCTGTGGTACTTTGAGGCTCATTCCATTACTAATATGATACAATAGTCCTCAAGAGCATTAGTCGATACACAGAGAAGTGATAGTGATATCTTTGCATAAAAACAAAATGTACTTCAAAAAGTATTAGAGATGTTATCTGTTCATATATGTGTATTAAAATCACTGACAAGTCAGGAATGCTAGAGAGGCTTTTCCCAAAAATGTCTGATGCACCTGCCAGCTGTTTGTGTGTGCTTCCAGAAATAGCTCCTTTGCAGATGCCGCAGCCATAAAGAGGAGGTGTGCAGTTACTTGGCAATAATCAGCATATCACACCACTTGCACAAACAGCCAAAATCGCGGAGTGTGAGGACAAATAGATATCTCGCAGCACAAATTGGTTCCTCAAATAGAAAATTTGGAGAGGGAACTTACTGACCTCCTATATGAAGTACAACAGAACTTTTGCAACAAGGAAGTGTCTAAGGAAACCAAAGTTAAAGACATGGATACAAAGGGAGGAGAAAGGAAGAGTATAGATTTGCTGGCCACATGTTCCCTTTGAGGGGCACTTGTCACTGCAATCTTGACCTGTCACTGACTATAGTAACTGCAAGGGGGGGGGGATCTACATGGGATGAGGTCACACTTCTAGAACAGGGTCTTGTACTGACCAATGAATAAGCCCCACTCGCTGTCGAGCTCCATGTGGTGGGCCAAACAACCGCGCATGACACTGTGGCAGTATGAGGAGCAGGGCTTCAGGTTTGGTAGGCCATGGCAGTGTGGGCAGTAGCTCATCTTCATGAGCGCATGGCTGCAGTTGGCAGAAGGGCCGACCTGCAATGGCAATCACAAGTAATGGCTCTATGATGTTTGGTACAGCACAGCATGTGCTAATCACAATCATAAAGACAACTGAAATGCATTTGTTTTAGGGAGTCTCACAGTGGACAAGTCAATACTGTACGATGTGTGGATAACATTCCTTCCAAAAGGAGAAAGCTGCAATCTGTTGAACTTTTGCAGTAATTGTCTTTCTGAGGATTTATGACTTCATATTTTGCACGGTATGTTAATCCATGCAATTTTTACTTATTTAATTCTGGCATATGGAGCAAGGAAATGATAAATAGCATGCTGACACATTTTTTTACAAATCAAGTTCCGGCATATTGGGCAAGGAAGTGACTGGCATCATACGTTTTATCATAATTAATTAGTTTTAGTTGATATTGTGCATATTGCATATTTATCGCACCATCTTGACTGTGAGGAGATGCGGGTAGCCCTGATATGATAGTACACCAAATAATGATAATAATCATCATCATTAGCGCAATTTATGTTAAATATGCAGGACGAAGGCCTCTTTCATCAATGTCCAATTACTCCTGCCTTGCGCCAGCATTATACGCTTGTAAATTTCCCTATGTAACCACACCGCTTATCGGAAGCGCTGTCAAGGACGACAGTGCTTCCCCTGCCTTAATAAACCATCGGTTATATGTCCTATGCATTACGTGGCCTGCCCAATTCCATTTATTCCTCTTAATCTGAACTAGAACATCGGGTGCCCTCGTTTTCTCTCTAATCCCCACTGCTGTCTTCATGTCTCTTAAAGTTGCAGATAACATCAGTATGTAATTCAGAGGAGGCTCTCTTTGCACAGGTAGGTTGAGAAATGAGCCAACTTCGTGCCTGTGTGAGATCAGAATGGCAAATCGGTGTCCCACACTGCGTGGAGCTCATTCAGAGCATGTGCATTAACTCCAAGAGCCATGAAGGAATCAGGGGCAAGGGGTAAGGATAAGGTGCTGGGCTTATCGGCTCCAGATAGTGTGACAGCGGCCTTCTACAATTGGTCGCAAATAGCGACCCCTACATTTCCGCGCATCCATGAAACATTGGACACGCGTGTATGGCTATCTGCGCTAAGTGCGGCACTGCCCGAATAGGAGTATTTGCTGGCGCTTCTCAATAGTCCGCCATCGAGTAAGGAACAGCCCATGCTTTCATGTCCCTCTCGCCACGCGTAAAGATCGATGGCGAGAGAGAGTGAGACAAAGAGACGAAAAAGCCCCATCAAGATAACGCGGTTGAGGACGAATGACGCACACGGCAATCCTTGTGACGTTCGCAGCCAAAAACTCGACGTGACCGCAGAAGGTTTCGTTTTCTTCGTTCCTTCCTTCCTTTCTTTCCTTCTTTCTTTTTATTTATTCGTTATTGTGGCGCTCCCTTCTACAGTCGCACAAGTTTCTACAACGAACGGGCCATCGGCCCCGTCGGCGTCGATCGCGGGAAATACGAAACCACACAGAAGTAACTCGGCGTCGGTAGCGGGAAATGCGAAACCACACGGAAGTAAGTACGCCTGCCGCTTTACGGACGGGTCTGGAACTCGAGCATGTACCTAAGCAATCATCGCATCAAGTTTAGTTGAACCTTGTTTAGCCTCAACGCGAACGAAATGAAACGGGAGGGGAGGACGCCTCGTTTTTAGGTAGGGCGGCTCGGCACGTGGCGTCAGTAACTGCACTGCGTGTGGCTTACGCGCCGACTAAACGCATGAATATCCAGGCACGAGGCCGGCGGCAGTGCGGGTATTATGCTGGCTCCCGCGGGCGATCGCACCGCGCCATCGAGCACAGTGTAATTGAAGGTAGAGACGCGGTGGTAATTGACGAAATCGAGACTATTCGTGAAAAGGAGCAGACCTTTTCCAGGTATGCGTCTGGCCAGGAAAAATGATCAACTGTCTTAAACTGCAGAATGCCTTCATTTCAATTTGTGACCTCTAATCGGGGAAAAAAAAAACAAAAAACGGCTGTTATGCCGCATTGCAAGTGACCGGAGGCGGGATTCCTAGTTCGGCTGGTCAGTTTCACCGGTCTTACCTTTACCTGCGCGCAGACGATATTACGAATGTGCGGCGGCACTGTAGTCATTCTGAATGTGTACAAGAGAAAAAAAAAAAAGGATTACCACCCCACTGAGCTTTGCCCGAGTAAAACATAGCGGCATATTCATCCAATGGTACCTTATAGGTGATGTTAAAGCTGAGGATATATGACTGCGTGGGCATAAATAGAGTAGTTTCATAAAACAGAAAAGGCACGAAGGTATTTACGCATACGGGTGTTGTCAGCACTCCATTGTCTTGAAAGCGTACTATCTAAAAAGATTTTACGCCTCGGACAAGAATCGCCATTCGTTTACTTTCTATACACAAATTCCTTTCTCTACGCTGGGCTAGCCACTTTCTTATCACGAACGCTATGTCACACTGGCATGCGTATGCCTGGCGCATAGCGTTAAAGAGAAGAAAGGCGCGCAAGACGACGATTATTTTCAGAGAACAAGATAAGGCCCTAAAGGGTGCAACTTTTTCTTTGTATACGTGCATACGGCACGGCCGTTCGTGAAAGAAGAAGAACGGAGCAATAACAGGCGCTCCACCGTACCTCCATGACGCTCTGAATGACGTCTCTGCCGACGGCCAGCGCCTGGACGAAGGTCCGCGTGGCCACGAAGGATCGCTTCACCTCGAGCGTCAGCTTCTGGGGCACGTCGCCGAAGGGGCGCAGCTCGTCGCGGTAGTCGCTGACGCACTGCAGGTAGCGCTCGCTCAGCGCGTACTGCATGTTCATCACCTGGAACATCTTGCGGTACAGCTCGAGGAAGAAGCCGTCCAGCGCGTCCACCAGGTCGACGCCGCCCGTGCGGTAGTACTTCTCCAGCTGGTCGAACATGTCGTGGAAGATGTACGAGTTGGTGTCGTACTGCATGCCGTACGTGCGCAGGAACATGCCGTGGAAGTCCTTCTTGGACGTCTTCAGCAGCTCCTTGAAGAACTCTGCGCAGCAGTCACGAGCAGAGAGAGAGAGCGCTCAATTAGAACCGCGTCGATTAGCGCTCATATAAGGCTGTGTCAGCTAACGTCAGCCGAGCTGTTCAACGAAAAAGAAGACCTAAGAAACACGGTGCAAGATACGGTTTTAAGATCTACGTTCGCTCGTCAGACCTGTATATGAGGACTGAACAGCGCAGGTCTTGCACGATCATGCACGGTCAAGTTCTAAGATGGCGACCGTGGTTGGTTCAATTAACTCTCCCGAAACGATTCATCGGCTATGACGAACGCTGTGCAGGAGGGGTCCAGATTAATTATCAGCGCCCAAGTTCGTTTAACGTGCGCTCAACGCTCGGTACACGAGCGCTTTTGCTTACCACCCCCACCGAAATGCGGCAGCCGTGCCTGAATTAGTCAAACCGGCGACCTAGTTCCCAGCAGCAGGGATGACATGGCGACCAAATATTTTTTATATTATCTTTATTGAACGTTGCAAACCTTAACACAGGCGATGACGCTTTGCTTAAAGGACACTAAAGCGAAACAATAAATCAGTTTGGACTAACTAAGCATTGTTTGAGAACCCTACAGGCAGTCATTAAAAAAAATAGTTTGATTATTAGATGAGAAAATGAAGGTCCAAGTATCAGTATTTGAATTTCGCGCCGAAACCCCAGCGCCGGTACGTCAGCGTGACGTCAGGGATACCAAATTATGTTTTCGCATTTGGGCCGCGTTGGCTTAATAAAAGTTCCCGAAACTTGCCATGTTTAATATCTGGTTCCTTTAGAACACAATGCAGTCAGTCTGTACTGCTATACATAATTAGTAGGCCCTAAAAGGCGCCATCAAAATGCAAGACGTCACAGCCACCGGGTGCGGGAACTTAAGTAGACGTCGCCACCCGTATTTCCTTCTTGCGCTTTTGCTGGCTTACCAAACGTCTTATCGTTGTAAGAGTGGTGTTTTTGGTGTTGTAGAGCGGTAATTTACTGATGCAGAAGGAACCATTTTTCACTTTAGTGTCCCTTTAAGCACAATGCGACCTGTGTGCGACAGAGCTACAGTGCTTTGTGACAACAGTCCGGGTGGTGGCTGTTGCCGCAGTAGGTTGCACTGAGACGGAGGAATCCTCGTCTTGGAGAAGAATCAAAGGCAACCCAAGACGCAGCAGTTCGTGGCTGCCCACGAACTCGACAGTTTCGCGCGCACAATGACATGCACATCAACGGTTCATTAGGTTTGGCCCACGGAACAGTGTCCGGCACATAGCAAATTCATTGCGGCTTGTGCGTCACACGAATTAATTTAGCCTACGGCGCCCTCCTCTCAAGGGTGGTCTTTCCTTCCCTCTATACACAAGAGCTATGCGCATTCACTTGCTGCCGTGTGTGTGTGTGTGTGTGTGTGTGTGTGTGTGTGTGTGTGTGTGTGTGTGTGTGTGTGTGTGTGTGTGTGTGTGTGTGTGTGTGTGTGTGTGCGTGCGTGCGTGCGTGCGTGCGTGCGTGCGTGTGTGTGTGTGTGTGTGTGTGTGTGTGTGTGTGTGTGTGTGTGTGTGTGTGTGTGTGTGTGTGTGTGTGTGTGTGTGTGTGTGTGTGTGTGTGTGTGTGTGTGTGTGTGTGTGTGTGTGTGTGTGTGTGTGTGTGTGTGTGTTACTCCTCTTAGCATATCCTTTGCATCTTTCGCCCTTGGGAACCAGAACTCGGGGGAGGGCGGCTCCCGACGAGTGATCTGTCTGCCGTTAGTGACGCGCGCGCGCCAACTTTTTTAATACCGGCCGGCACCCCTCGTCACAGCTGCCGGGGCCCTCCCTCCTCCGCCCATCCTTTGCTGGGACGAAACGGCAGCGGCTGCCAGCGAGACAGCTCGAAGAGTGCAGCGCCTCTGGTTCTTTGTTTACCCATCGGCCGGGAGAACGCGGCCGTTCGCGCCTTGGCCAGTCAGCCAGCAGGGCGGGCCCCGGCCGCCGGAGGGCGAAGCAAAACAAAGCCCGCGGGCGCGAAGAATGAGCGCCTTGAGGCACCGTGCTCGGACCCCAGATGGCGAGGCCTGAACGCCGATGTGTAGTAGTATAGTGGTACAGCGCACGTTCTATTACGTGTAGTATATACGCCCCCAAGGATATATATACGAAGGCACACGAGCACGTATATACTGGCGAGTTTCTGCGTGCACCACTTCTCTCTCTCTCTCTCTCTGGACGTTTCTTTCTGACAGCGTCCCGAGCACGTACATACACAGAAATGCCGCCGCAGGAATATGTACCCAAAGTCAGAACCATTCGCACGCTTGATGGCCGAGGTCCTCACTTTTGGTGCAGCCAATAGCACTGGCAGAAGTTCGCCCCCCTGCCACCTGCCTCTCTCTCTCCCTCTACACACACACACACTGCGGGAAAAGTCGCAGACGAACGATGAATCTTGCTTAAGCGTTATGTGTACCTATTTGGCATCTAATGGCTCCTTTGTTTTCGTTCCCCCTGACATCTAAAACTTCCCGCTCCTGGCTCCCGCGAGGACCAAATGATGATGATTATGATGTCCCGAAGGAACCAGCGCCGACGACTGTGTGTTCTCCTTGCCAGTCGTGCCATTGGCGGTGCCAGCTGAGCTCGCATCATTGCGTGTGCGGCGTATACTGCATGTTTTCCGCTCCTTCTCGCGACCGTAGCGGCGCATGGCGCAATCCTTGCTCGAGAGCGAGGGAGAAGAGAAAACTGGAATTCAGTTGATGGAGAACGTTTTTCAATAGTGATATCCCATAGAGTACATCGGTCTCTAACTTACTCCCCAAAGTGGCCTTTCCACAGACATGTCACGGGGCTTGCGAAGAAATATCAAGCAAAATTGGGGAGCGAGGTAGCGAGAACTTTCAATTCCGCAATTCTGTCAACTTGTGGTAGCGTAATCCGCGGAGCGCTATTATCGAGCAGGTCAGTATGCACACCCCCGCACAAGAACCAGCGCTTTACCTGTAGCCCACGCCCTGCGCTATACACCTGCTCTGGGGATATTCCCCATCTTTCCCTCTGGGGATTTTCCCCAAGGTAGCCAAGGACTGAGCATGGCAAGCTTCAAGAACTTTCACTGAGCCCAACGCTGTCCACATACGAGAAAATACTTTTGCATCCGTGACGTCAGACTGACATGTCGGTCTGCGGTTACGGCGCGAAATTCAAAAACTTCTACTTTGCCCTTCATTTCTTTTTCTCATCATAAACCTATTATCGCGAAGTTACCGACAACAGCGTTCTCGAATATTGCTTTATCAGTCTAAACTTATTTATTGTTTTGCTTCAGTGTCCCTTTAACGCTGCTCGTGGCAGCCTACGAGTTGTGGGGAAAAAGAAGCTGGTGCCTTTTATTCACCCAACGTGAATCGCTTTCCATATGCCCGTTTGGAATTTATAGTTCCCGCGAAAGGCCCGGAGAAACATTATTGTGCACGATTGTCTCAACACAAAACACGAGCGATCTTTGATGATCGTCCCACCATTACCTATACAGAGGGAGTGCGAGTCCTTCAAGTGCATTTTTCGGCACGCACGTTAGTTATTAGCAACATCTGCCTCTTCAACAAACTTTTTCTTGATTTCCGATTTTCGCGTTCTCATTGCGTAATGCGTACAGAAGCGCGTTATATATATATATATAGCAACCGGCAACACGCCACCTAAGCGGTTCAATTTTGTCCCGAGAAGACCCGACAGCTGCGCCCTGGCTGAATTCTCGGAAATTCTTCTCGGGAAAGTAACCTGCACAGCGTCACGTCATCGGAGCCCATCTTTCTCACGTGGCACGAGCGGCGATGAAACTGCACGGTGAGCTCCGGCCACGCGCGCGCCGACAGACGTTGTCGTGATTTGTTGGCGCAGGCCTCCTTCTTCAACACCTCCCGCTTCGTGTTTACGCGCTTCGTAGGATTCTCCGAAAACCTCTCCAGATTCGCCGTAACGCCTCGGGCGTATCTTCACTCGAGGCACGTCTCTTCCTCGGGTCGCACGGTTTCCCAAGTTCCCGGCTTAAACCGACAAGTGTGTGTGTGCGATAATGCGATATACGCGCGAACTGCAACTGTAGCAACTGCAGCTGATCCTAAAGCAAAGGAACCGTGTACACTGCGAGACTAGAGACGGGAACAGAAGATCCATGGGCGACGTATATATTTTATTAGGCCTTAACCGTTCCCTGACGCCACCGATCGTCGAAGGCGACTGACCAGCGGCGACTCGCAGCGCCTTTATCGCGATCCCGGCCCTTCGCGCCGGCGACGTGTCTCTCGATTCTCTCGCCGAACGCAGCTGGGCGAGAGCCATTTGTCTTTTCCAGGCGTCGTAAATCTTGCTCTACATTCCGCCTTTTCTCGCAAACAGCGTGTCGCGCCCCTTCGCTTTCTTGTTTCGCTTGGATATCGTCTTCCGTCTGCTCGCGTCGCGGCAACTGAAGCAGCCGGCGTCACTTTGCTGTCAAAGCCTTCCTTCCCCCTCCTATTTCCGAAGCGGCCCCCACGCTGGGGGCAACAATAACAACAGCGCGCGTGGCAGCAGCAGCAGCAGCAGACGTGCAAACAAACACGCGTCTTCCTCCGCGGCCTTCATCTCGCCGACGCTCTCGACGAGCGATCGAGCCAGCGGGCGCGCTCGAGGGGCTTCGGGTTCACCTTGTACGGCCACGTTCGCCGTCGCCGGCACGGTCGAAAGGGGCAGCCAAGCAAGGAGAGGGCTAAGCACTACCCGGATAAAAAACAATGGACCCGCGCCGCACACGTCGGTCTTCTCAGCACACGCGCTCTCACACGGGCCGGCCTTAATCCGCCGTCCATTCTGGGCGAGCACACAAACAACGGAGCTCGCGAAGAACCCTTCCAATTCGGGCGGGGAGAAAAGGCCGGCCGACGGTGCGGACGGACGGACCGTCGAGTGCGAGACTCGATAGAGCCGCGCGGCCGGGAGACCAATGAGCGCTTGTTTGGACAGCTCGACAGGGCATCGCTTCGTGTGGTGGCGGGAGGAAGCGGGAAGGAAAGAGGTGGGAGACCCACACGGTTTGCTTTACACAAGAAGCGGAGTTCGCGAGCGAATTCCCGTGTAGTATACAGGCTCGAGATGGAAGCGGCCAGCGCAGCGCCTATACACCGATCGAGCCCGTCAGAAGACGGGAGGATAGCGCTTTTTCGAGTACTGAAAGGGGGTTTGGGGTGAAGAGACATGTAGCGCGGATGAGGGTGGGAATGGATGTCATCCGGAGCGGAAGGCTGAACGTACGCTCCGCACACTTTGCGCGCGCAGAGAACGCCGTGTGTGGGCATCGATGGACGTGAACAGAGCCCTCCACTCCCTTCCCGAGCAAGGGGGGGGGGGGGGGGGTTGATCTCCTCTCTGAGCGGCGGCGCTTCCGGGATGCCACCGAAGTGCTGCGCGGCGAGTTGAGAACAAGGAGCTACGAGCAGAGGCGGAGCAAGCCTGATGGAAGCCGACTGCGCGTAACAACAGGGGGCGCTCACCCTCCTCTTCGGATTTTAATGGGCCAGAGCGCGCGTCTCTTGAGTGATCGCATAATCCGCAACCAAAGTGAGGCATATTTTCGGGATAACCAAATTACGCCGTAGTATCCCTACTCTGAGTACCGCCAAAGGAACAAAGGTATACGCTGAGCTTCGTTCGCCGGAACGCAGTATATACGTAATAGTACATAGTGCGCGTCTACAAGGCCCAAATTTGCTGACGGCTGGGGTTGGTGTGTCGTCCTCAGAGCCGGTATCGTTGCGCCGAGGCACCGCGATGAAAGGCTCTTCCTACTCACGAGTCACCCGCTCCAAAGCCATCCCGCTCAAACTTATAATGACGGTGAGCAAGCGAAGCTCCTCTGAGCGGGTGGGCCAGAAAGTGAGCGAGCGTTTATCGTTGAAGCATATGTGGCCGTCAATTACTGCGTTCGTGCATTCCGCTCAATCTGATTGGCAGCTACGATCATGAGGGGTGTCGTTGTGACACGCCCACCTCTGGATACTCCATCAATAAGCACAAAGAACTATCATTCGCAAACCCTGGGTCCGCGAGGGAAGAACGGCATTAGTGAGCCCGCCAGATCAGATAAGCCACGGCATAAGAGTTTCTTGCAAAAATGACCTGAGTGAACTCTGTCGCTGCGATTGTTCAGCTATACCATTGGAATGACGTTATAGCACGTGGCCCTGTCTCTATAATCTTCGTGGCTTGTGGCTTCACACGTTCTTGCAGCTTTATTTATTACGCCTTATCTGCATTTATTGGCCTAAATTGCCAAGCAATATTCTTTTTAATGCAAGGAGACGATAATATTTCACAAATACATAAACATTGAGAATTGTTGCATATATAAGCCAATATTGTGTTCAACATCATACATTGGCAAAGTCTTTTGCGCTCAGAGGAACGAAGTTTAGGCCAATTCACATGGTATACCCATCATTCCCATACGGGCTGAACCGTCACGCTTGCAGCACCTGCATAGACACTGGCCGCAGACATCCTCTCTGGTAACTTTTGCAGGAAACACCACGAGTCGGTGGTAGCGTGTTCGAAAAACCGCGTATGGAGAAGCAGCAAATAATCACAATCGGGAACAACAGCACCAACAGCCGCAGCAAGGAGCCACTTACGCGAGTGCGATTTTCGCTCTTCACGCGTCGCGACCACCGAGGCGACCACTTCGAAATCGCACGGAGAAAAAAACGCACACGTGGCTCGAGGAAGTGAGCAGATGCACCGACTGTGTAACACTGCGCGGCGGGCATGTACAGTGCTAAGAATACGCGCGCGTCTTCTTGGGGGATCGACGCCAACGGGCTTGACGATGAAAACACACACGCAGAAAGAGGTGCACACTGCGCAGAAAAACAATCGAGGTACACGCTCAGCAGGGAACGAGATTCTCCCCAAGTGCTCGCGCACAGAAGGGGGCGGTGTTTACGCATTCCCCCTGGCCCGCGGAGCCAAATATTATTGCGCGGAGCAACGCGCGGAAAATATATAGCGACCACGGGACCACGCGGAGGCCGATAAGACGAACAGGACGGCCGGTACGTGTACGTACACGTATATACAGTTCAATCCCCGCCTCATCCTTATTTCCCTCCCGTACACTCTCTCGACGACGAAGAGGTGCATAAGCTCAGAGCGTGCGCTATATGTATACGTGCTATACAGATCGCGTGCACAAAGGCGCGCGATCCGCTGCTGCGCCAAACAAAAGAAGGTCGAGCACCGCGGAGGGTTGCAGCTCGTCTGCCGGGTTCGTCGGACGAACGCTTTCAACCAGGCGCGCGCGCTACGCGCCCGCCACCTTTGGGGCTTCTTGCGGAGCAATTATTTCTCCGGAAGCCCCATCGCCAGCGTCTCTAGCTCCACGCGAAGCCCCTGACACGCCGCCGTGCGCGGGCAAGCCTCTCGGTGCACACTGTATTTACAGAGGACAGACGTGCGTGCGACGAGCGTCCGCGTTTGAGTGCAGATATAGATGGAGGCGCTTGTTAAGGGCCCCGTGTCGCTGAAAATCCGGCGTTGGCGTCCGGCGTCGGACGTCGCTTCGACAAACGAATTTCGAACCAAATTCCGAACCACGCATACCCAACCGCTCTTCTACCACCAAAGTTTCAATACCACTCGCGACTCACTGCGGGCCTTCTCGAGTCCGCGCCTTGCTGACCGCTTTCGGGTCTGTTAGAACGGCACCCGATGAAAGCGGTCACGGGGACGAGGGGAGAAGTCCTGTGCCAGGCCGTACAGCGAAGCGAGCATTAACCCCTTCACGCTCCGGCCGTCGGTCGCGTCACGGGATACCGCGATTCGCTAAGATGAAACGCGCCAGCAGCGTCGAGAGAGGAGAAAGAGTTTCAATGAGGGGAAAGGTACAGGCGTTGGCCCCAGGTGCACGCCTCTCTCTAGCGAGAGTGAGGTAGAGAAGCACGAAGTGCGACGTTGAAGTAGCATTAAGCATCGATTAGTATTGAGTGTTTGGTGATTAGGATTAGTATTAACAACAACAGCAGGGAACGCTAACTGTCACCGCTGAAGCAACCAAAGAGGCGCGCGCACCTCGACGCAAACCGCCGCGCTTCGCAAACGCCCGAATCGAAACCGCAAACCGAACGGCGGCTTGCGCATTCGGAAGGCGCACGTGCATGCCAAACAAGCTAACGCGGTATAGCGCTCGTCTTTGTGCCGGAAACAAAAGACACCGCGTCAGCTGGCCTAAGCAACGCTCGTCTCAAAGGCGCTGCGCGGTACACGGCACGGACATCCGGCTGGGGAAGACCAGACGGCAGACGTGTTTGTCGCCGCGAAATTAAATGTTTTGTTCTAATTTCGGGGCGCTGCACGCTACATTAACCAATCTCGTCGCCCTCCCACCCACATATACCATGCGCGCGTGTTCAAGAGCGAAGCTGTACTCCCAAGAACGCCCCGCGGGAAGGACGAGGAGATTCCATTAACGCTTCCGAAAACAAAACAAGAGAAAAAGCTCCACCGGGAAAACCATTGCGCCCGACCTAAGAAATGGCTGCCGTGCAGTGCCTGCGCCCTTAAAGCTCTCTTTACCGCGGTGTCCTTCTTCCCCTGCTCTTTACCTAGCGCTGGGATCGCCGCGGTACCGATCTCCATGGCAGCAGCACGGCGGCAATAAAGGAAAGCACGCGGTACGTGATGGGCGCCACGTAAGGCAGTGGGGGGGATACAGGAACGCGCGAGGTTCCTCACGTGCCCGCTCGGTGTATACAAATGAATCGCGCACACGAGACGGGCAGATCGGGGCCCGCATCACGCTCCCGCAGGAAGTAACGAGTCGCAGGGAAGAACGCTATGGGAAGGTGTGTACGCTTCGCACGACCACAATGCGAGTGCGTGTAGTCTAATAAGTGCCGCGGCTCTGCGCGGGGACTGCAAACAACAAAAGCAGGAAAGGCAACAGTCGACGGGCTGGACGGGCAAGAAGAAGAAGAAGCAACGACACGAACGTGTATACGCGCGGTCGGAGGAGAAGAAGATGTCTAGTCGGGAGGGCGGCCGTTAAAGGGCCGCGGCCGCAAACGCATTCGGCTCGCGCAGGACGTTCGCCGCGGTGCTCGCTGCTGTGGGATGCGAACATCAAGCAGCCCTGCACACACGGCTCTCTCCGCGCCCCTCGCGGCCGGTGTCCTCCGACGAAGGCCGGCTTTGCGTTGAGAGAAGCGCAAGAAAGGCTCCGCGCGAGTAGCCAGGGAGGAGAACCACCGGCGGTGGTTCCGAAACGAGCGACGGAGGGCCTACGCCAGCAGTTGTAATGAGCCCCGGGCGGAACAGGTGTACCGCGTTGGCCGCCCTGTAAGGTGCACCGCTCGGGACGCGCGGTCGAAGGGAACTCGCGCAAGACGATCCGCGTGCGATTCGGCGCTGCTCGACTGAACAGTGTATGGCCATCTGGTCTCTCGAAAGTTATCGTGCTCGCGCGCGGCACGAACGGGCATATAATCGGCATGCTGTGGCGCTGCGCTTGCCGGCGATGGCGTTATTTAAAGCGATATAGGTTACGGACTGGATTCAAAGAGAATGGAAACGTATCAGGGGGCGACAGAAAGTTAGGTGGACGGATGAGATTAAGAAGTGTGCAGAGCCAACAAGGCCACAGTTAGCACGTGACCGGAGTAGTTGGAGAAGTATGGGAGAGGTCTTTGCCCTGCAGTGGGCGTAGCCAGGCTTATGATGATGATGATGAGCTATCTCGTGGTCTTCCGTGGGTTGGCGATATCTGGCAACTGCAGCGCCGCGCGTGACGCGGACATTGACGCCGCCAAGAGTGCAGCAGTGTACGGGAACGGAGGAGTGACCGCATCAGAGAAGGCAAGAAGCGCCGTCGTGCCGCCGCCTTCGCCGTTTCGTCGTCACGCCATCGTCACGGCCGCCGTCTTGTCGTAGTCGTCGCACACGCTCGCATTATATATGCACACAATTGGATATCTCATCAGGTTACGCCGCGCAGCCATCCCTCGACTTAAATAATCATCCTCCGATGGTATTTTCCAAACTTTTCAATCTCGTGCAGAGATGATTAGGCACTCTAAAGGTTTATAGACCTTTAGAGGTGTCATTAGAGACCTGTGTAATCTGAATGAGCTCAGTGCCGGCAAAACGAGCACCGCCACTCGCGAATATGTCTTTGCTGACCGCAGCCACTCTTGACAGAGAACTGAGAACTTTTGCTGCACACGGTAGACGTTACGAAATTGAAATCAGAGTATACTTTAGAGAATATTTTGAATGAGACTCCCCCCCCCCCTTTTTTTTTTTCTACGGTGTTTTGTAAGCAGACCTCGAGGGAACGCATTCAGACCCATCCGTTGTGCGTGTACACCCCGATCGAAACGTGCGCGTTTACGCCGTGTCCACGCTATCGCCATATCGCATCGAAACTTGACTTCGCTCTCTGCTGACAGGTCGGCACGACATTTCCTCGATTACTGTACACAGGCGGACAAAAAAGAAAAAAGAAAGAGAGAAAGAGAAGTCTGTATAGAAGGGCAGCATTCATGAGATATGGACGAAAGCAGCAGGCGATAGTATACGCACGCATTGCCAGATCGCAAAGCGCTCGCTTGCGCATACGGCGCGCACGCGCACGCTCGACTATAGCGGGGAATACCGGGAATCGCAAGGCCCGCATCACGCCGAACGCGGGGCGCACACGGGGGCGCACGCAATGCGTCGCTCACGCCCACTTTGTCCCCATCTTTCTGGCGTTTCCGAGGGGGGGGGGGGCGCACATCGCGAAAGAAGATCAGAAGACGACCGGCGGAGGGCAACTAACCGCGCTATAGTCCGTGCGTGCACGCGGAAAAGATAAAAAGCTAAAGCGAAGGCAGGGCAGAGGTGCACGCGTATAGAAGAGACCAATTGACTGAGCCAGACAACGAAGTTGCCGCTGCTGCTGTACTGTTGCCACTGCGGAAGGAAGAGGGGGAAAAAAAGAAGAGGTTGGTGGTGGGGAAAAAAAAGGAGGGGGGGCGACGGAACGGGGACGCAGGGGCTCGAAACAGGAAGGAGGGACTTGCCCATCCTTCCAACCACGGGAACGAGCGCACGGCATTCGGCCGAATCGACAGGAGATGAGGAGCGCCAAGCTCGTAATCCGCGCGGGCAAACTTGCGTGCAGCGCGACGCCCGCGCTCGTCGCCCGACGACGACAGCTCCGCCACAGGGAGCTTCGCTGCCCCGGTGGAGGGCGCACGCGTGAAACGAAGGCTGCGCGCAGTATTGCAGGTTCAGCAGTGGAGCACGCAACAGATTTTGCGAGACGGAAGCATAACGTAGCACGAAAGTTGAAAGTAAATGTGTAGTTTCATCTTGTATGTGCATACCTTTCGCCCTGTGTATAAGATTACGCGCTGCGCGTGCCATGGCTCCGCAGAACTTCCAGAGTCACGTGCTGCCTTCCCGTCGCATGTCTAAGCCTCTCGCGTTTCTCTTACGGTTGATCCCCTCGAGACGCCTATGCCTGTTTTGTTTCATTAAACGAAGCAGAGCTGGGTGCATGCGCACCGCGCAGAGTCCTCGAACAAAGTGTCAAGCGTGCGAAATCGTGCGAATTTGCGAAGCAACGCTACGAACCGACAGCGCAAAGCTATGTCATCTCGCGTGAAATGAGCGCAGCCACCTTTTCCCAGCACGATACCATCTACGTAAGTCCTTCCTCGCTGCGGGCTACTGTGCGTATACGGAAGCCGGCGGTGCGTTCCCGACTCGGTCCTGCATCATTTAGGGACACGCACAGCGGGAGGAGGCTGTTCCTTTTTTTTCTTTTTTTTTTTCTGCGCGAGCTTGGTACGACGACGAGGAGTTGCTTTGCCAGGGAAGGATGGAAAGGCCGGGTAAAACAGGAAGTAGAAGAAGAAAAAAATCGTTAGCGGGACGAGGATCAGCCAGAAAAGCAAACAGACTGTCCAGCCTTTAGCGCTGCGTGCCGAGGATGCAAGATGCATGCAACCAGGATCACAGAGTGCGAGCGAGTCGGTACACAAATTTGTAACCCGCACGCGCATCCCTGTGTGTCTTCTATTTCTCTCTCTCTCTCTCTACTTCCACGAGTCTCATCCGGCATTATTTAGCGAAATGGAAAACGAATATAAGATCACTCGAAAGGCGGATGGAGAGGACGGATAGAATAGAACACACAATCAGATTCATTATGTATAAGCTATTCTGAAGCCGCGTTCGGAGAGCACTTCTGGAATTGAGCTCCTGCTGTTTTCCGAAAGGAACTGCTTCTTCTCTTACCCCCCCCCCCCATCCCCCTATTTATTTATTTATTTAGTTAGTTATTTGCTGAACTGTTTTGTTTCCCCTTTCCTAGAAGTGCGTCGGAGACGGAACATCGAATAATGCGGCCACACAATGCAGGCTCGATCTGCACTGTTGCCACGCGCGGAGGAGTTCCACACAGAAAGAGCGAAAACAACCAAAGAGCCTTAAAGTAAGTATATACGAAGCGGAGAGAGGGACTGCAATAAGTAGCACAGCAGGAAGAGGGTATAAGGACGGTGACACGAACGAAAGGTCAACTGAAAGATGCATCAGCAACCTCCTCTTCGTTCGACCCCGTTAAAGGAGTCGTGACATATGACATCGTCGACTTTTCGTTCTTTGCGTTAAATGAAGGCCATAGAACTGGGAACTGTCGAGAAAGAATACTCGCAAGTCTCACAGCGCCTCAAATAATTTACACTCAATATATCTTTTCTACGAACCAAGACCCGTATTCGCAAAACGCCCTTACGTTAAAATAGTTCGTAACAGCACTTTTGCGTGTGTTTGGGGTGGGGGGGGGGGGGGTTAGTTTCAGTTTCGTTCCCAGGAGGTGTGTGCGTGTGTATGTGTAACACGGCAGCAGAATATCGCGACGTTTCAGCAACTGGCTAGCGGCGGCTCACTCGATCGCCTTATGCGCTGCGACCTAACGAGCCGGTGTGAGTGTTGAAACTAGTCACTATGTTCTGCTGCCACGTGACCACCTCCCGCGCCACGACCACTGGCCACGACACATGCATACACCTCCGGGAACCGTAATCGACACTGGTTCACAGAAAAGTTATCAGTGTATATTATTTAGTGCATCTTGAGGCTTATCGCCAGTATATCTTTAGGAGTTTCGAGGTGCCGTATCTTCGTTTAACGCAAGGAATGAATATTCTAAAATTCCACGTCAGTACTCTCGGTACTAATAAAGCGCCAGAACCATCGGCTGCCTAAACAGTTGTCAGCGCGCTGCTTTGCTTTTACGACGACGCCGTCACAATTCAACGCTGACCATCCGCGCTACGTCTACACAGTGCACGGACTGCACTTTAACAACTAAAAAACGACAGCGCCATAGCTCGAGGGCATCGTCATTTCCTTTCCCGAGTCTATTCGCACGCAGTGAGTGAGCCATCAGGTCAGCCAGAGTCACTTCCCCGCGAACAAGGCAAATCGCGCTGCATGTGCTCCCCGCATCACGAGGCAGGGGCCCATTATCGTTATGCAAAGGCGGCGGTCGGCAGCCCGGCAATCATGAACCAAACTCCTCGCGTCCCCAGACAAACTTCGTCGAGCCCGGCCTACCGAAAGTCCGCGACGATCTCGACCCAGCGCACCGCCTCCTCCGCGCCCGCACGCAATCAGGCCCACCGCGAAGACGACGGCAGCGCCGATTGCGGAGCGTGCGCGCACAATGGGGACGGCGACGAGGCGCGGCCTCGAGACGCGGCGGTCATTAAAAAGTTTGTTGTCCCCGCATGCACACACGCTCGCTCGCGCGGGGCCCCGCGAGGACGCACACATGCACGCGTGCATACGCACGCACAGGGTCGATCGGAAGAAAACGCGGCGCCCGTTTGTTCCATTCTGCAATCGTGTATGGCGAATTCGGCGGCGTCGGTGCTCCGGTAGCGTAATTGAAGGCGTGCGCGGCGCGGCTTCGTAGCAGCGTGAGGCCGCTGCTGGCCTCGGTCCGTGATTGCGGGCAAGACCCGGGCGGGCGGGCAGGCACCGGAAATTGCAGACGGGGATCTGTTCACGACAGACGCAGACAGGGGGATCGGGTGGGGATCGGAAAGCCACCGTGTGCTCTCGATGGCGCGAGACACAATCGGAACTGGCGCGAGAAGTCTCTGCACGGACGCCCCGCGGCGCGACGTGTTTTCCAGGCTACCGAACGTGCGCGCGCACGTTAAGAAAATAGGAAAAAAAAAAAAGACATGATGAGCCATTCCACTCTGTGAAGGTGGATGACCTGCGAAGCTTTTTGGCACACAGGTCATGCTGAATATTGAACAAAACTACGAACTCCTTTATTGTCTTGATGGGTGGTCATCTTGACGAAAGGTACGCACATACATTTAACGTCTCGATCGATGGGTCATTATTTCTTGGTCGTGATGCTGGTGACGATAGTCTTGTGGTTGCTGTGATACACACTGATCGACTTGGGTTCAGCGTTGGTCACCCAGAGTGAAATCTATGCGCGACCAATAGCTCATGCTCAATGAAATGGGCTGGGCGGCAGCTGCTGGTTTTATTATTGTGCGTCAGCGTGGACGACTACCGCCACTACGGGGAGCAGGATGAAACTACCCACGTACGCGCCGTGGTGCATGATTGGAGCGCTGCTGCCCCACGGTGCAGTTATGGTGGCTTAAAGTTGTTAGTCCAGTTAGAGTGTACTAGGCTAGTACACTTCACTGTACCCGAGGAACCGGCGTAAAGGATACACGCGTGACGACGGGACCGCCCACCGGCGCAAAACAGACACACGCGACGTGTCCGCCACTCCGGGAGAGCGGAAGGAAACCAGGCACGCACGAGCTTGGAACGACGACAAAGAGAGGGCGCTGAGCTTTCGCTCGCGCACATGAAAATTTCACGGCACACTAGCCACAAACAGCATCGCTGTAAAATAAAAGAGAGAGAGAGAGAGAAACCTTTCTTGATCGTTCCCTTTATAAGCTCGGCGGCATGCACCACACTTAACGCTACTGCGCCGTCAAAGCGGACTTTAAAAGCGCAGCAAACAATGCCAGGTACGTGCGGGCTTCGAAACTGAGGCTCGGGAAGAAGCCGGCTCGAAGATATTTGCATTCGAATCTGCCTGCAAGCGAGGGATGCACACAGGCTGTCGTGATGGGGTCGCCGTGTAGCGCACGCCAGGCGTGCTCCTACAGGATGGAGTCCAAACGCCGTGAACTCGGGAGGCAGAAGAAGACCCTCGTTTTATTCTCGCGTCATCTTATACATATATTCAAGCACATCACCTGATCATTTCGCGACTCGTATTGCGTATGCACTTCCAAGCACAAAATCACCCGAAGACGGCGTCAAATGTTTAGTAACAATGGGATCTATGGAAAAAAGTTTCTGGGCAGTATGTGGCTGTAACCAGTAGGACCGTACAACACTATGTTCTCGCATATACTGTAATATGAACTTCTAGCCACCATAACTATAATGCAGACCGGTAGCGCGTATACCTTGTGCCGCGTGCCCACGACGAGGAAATATTGCATTTTTTCTTTTCCTTTTTCTTAACATCCTGCGGCCAAATATAAGCTTTTCACACCCGTTGTACACTCGACCAAACGAGACATACAGGGATCGCTGCGCAATGCCCTAACATGCAGAGTGGTATCAAGTATAGTTAGCTTCTTCGACGCGAATAAGCGCCGCGGATAACAACTGCGCGCATAGAAAAAAAACGTCGACCATCGGGAGTCTTCTCGACCCGCATTGAAATCGCAACACACAGGGGCGCTTCTGCCTCATGCCCGTACAACAGCGCCGCCAGTGATCACAACCGCGGCCGCGTGCACGCTCAGCAGCCGAACACAGCCAGAGCGTTGAGCCACAGGCGCTGGCTCAGCGTACGTGAAATGTCTCGACAACTAATGAGGATCGCACGAGCCCGCTCCGTGCAAAGCGCGCATGCACGCATACGCGGTGGGATAAGAGCACGTGCACGTTGCGGTTTACTCACCGTCGAACCTCTGCATGCGGGCGGCGAACTTGGCGCGCACTTTGCCGATCTCGTCCCGAAGCACGCGCTCGAACTCCTCCCGGCTCTGGGCGCTGAGCAGGTGCTCCATCTCCTGGGTGCAGCAGGTGAGCGAGCGCTCGCAGATCTGAAGGTGCTCCCCTGCAAGCGGAGACGAAGAAGGGATGCGGTTAAACCTCGGCCTATATAGGCAATGTACCAATGGCCTATATAGGCAAACCTATATAGGCAATGTACGTAATGGCGACCACGTTTTCACCGACCGCATGCACGTAAAAAAAAAGCGCAACTTGTGTTTATAGCACCGACGGCACCGCGTATAAACGTAGTTGACACCTCCCCCCCCCCCTTTTTTTTTTTGCGGGGCATTTGTACATCAATATTAATTGAGTATCGGGCATAGGTGAGAGCTATTTAGCGTTTACCGTTGTTAATCCGTCTTTAGAAGGAAGGCAAGACTGTAGTAATGAGGTGGCGGACAGTGGTATCTGCAACTCGAGGTAAGGCGAGGGACCCAGAAATAACGAACAATATTTCCATCGAAATACAGCTACACCGCGCGTTCATTGAACCACAGCTGCCCGGAGCGTAGCTATATGAAGCAATAGTGCATTTGAAGCTACGACTGTCCATGTACAACGAAGAAAGCTTAAGGCCAGCATGTGTCAATTACGCTCAAGGTCGGGTAAAAATGCCTAGGCATATGTTAGTGATTGAAGAGAAGGGTTTGTGCTTTCAAAGGTCATCGCGAATATTAAAAAAAGCGCTATTACTCGTCGCATGCATATCACAGGTTACTCTCTCCCTCTCTCTCCTTATCTATTAGGGAAGGTGCCGGGTATACGTCGCCACTCTTCCTCCCCTAAAACCATTAAACCTGTCAGTGCGACAGATAAACCATGCCCGTTTCGATACCTCGATGGACAAAAGCTCTGTAAGCCGGAAAAAGATGAAACCTTGCGCGACCAGCAACGTAAAGCAAGCAACATTGCGAGGGCTGTTTGGATCTGACTGCTGGTACGATCTGTTGGGAACTCGGCGCTGACGCCCGTGGTTGTACCTGGGTCGCAAGCCCCAAGGGTAGCGTTGGCCTGGCGGCCTGGGGTACAACAGGAAGCATCCGAAGGTCCCGGCAAAGCATGAGTCGACTGGTAACAACGAAACAACTTGTTTATTTTAACATCGCAAAGAGTTGGCGGTCAGGTTTGACCGTAGTAGAGAGACGGGAGAGCACTTCACTCAACAGAAGAAATCGGAGCCCTCCTCTGGCGTCCGGGGGCAGCTGTTTTTATACTCTCGCAGTTGAGGGCAAGAAGGAACCCCTCAAAAGACGAGCACGTGAATGTACAATGGGCTAATGGTGACGCACACTGTCGTAGCGATGCCGTAGCACCATGTCGTGGCGCTGCGCACGATCTCGTAGCACCTGGTCGTGGCGCTGCGCAGCACACTGTCGTGGCGCTGCCGGTCGGACACAATGACTGTAACGAGAAGATGGTCCCTGCTTTGGCATCGCCTGTTTCGGGCACAATGACTGGAACGAGATCCCTGCTTTGGCATCGCCTGTTTCGGGCCCAATAACTGGAAGGAGATCCCTGCTTTGGCCTCGCCTGTTTCGGGCACAATGACTGGAACGAAATCCCTAGGCGGTCGCATCGCCGCAGACGCGCCTGGAAACACCTGGCGATGAGTGTTGCGGTGACGACGATCGGGCCAAAATGTCCGCCGCCCCGCCGCCGTCGCGCCGGCAAAACCACGTGTCGCAGGCGAAACGCAACAGGGCTTGTTTGCGGAATCACTCTTTCGCATTCGAATCGCAGAGCGCTTACTCGGCCATTTCTTTTTTCCTTCCACGAGCAGGACGGCGCTTTAGCGCGCACATTTATTAATCGAAGACTGAGGCGGCAATCCCTAGTTATAGTAAGGTGAATCCCCGCTGCTTCATCGCTATCAAAGCCGGGAACTAACGCGCCTAAGGGAGACAGCTAACATATGCAGGGAAACGTGTGGGGGGAGGTTAACCGCAAGTATACAGACAAGAGGGAAACGCTTACTATATATGAATGATAGAGCGCAGATGGTGAGAGAAAAATCCGGGCGAGGTGACTTGCAAGAACACTGTTGTGCCTCGTTAAAGCACCGCAGACAAAAGGACCTTTTCACTGAGCCTCTGTGAGAGAAGTGAAATGCAAGAGGGAAAGAAAGAAACGAAAAACAAGAAAACATCTGCGCGAGACGCCAATATAGGAGGTGTGAATGCGGTCGGTCAATCTCGGCGTGCTCGCTTAATTACGACGACTTGGCGCACAGCAAAAACTGCGCGCGCGTGCCCGGTATGCTGAAGCGATGCAGAAAAAGAAAAAAAAAACGTCTTTTGGGGCATGCTATCCCACTTCACAAACAAACGCGACGGCTGTGGCCTTTACACACGCGGATAAAAACAAAAGGCGCGAAGCTTCTCAAAGTCGCAAGCAATGGCAAGAGAGGAGAGGAAATGAGGCGTGGCAACTGTAGCAAGGCGAAAGGCGTATGAATGAGCGTGTGTCTGTCGCGGTGGCGCGAGGAAGGCGGGGGCGGGGGGGAGAGGTAAGCACCCCCCCATCACTTCCGACGTCACATGTTGTCAGACGCAATCGCACTTTTTTGCCCGCGCCCTCAGGCACGCGCGCACGCTGACACAATACTTGCTACACACGGCAACGCGTCACCTGCGGGGCTTCGTTCGTCGCACTTAAGAAACGTCATCGGAAGTTAGCTCTCCCCAACCCGCGCTTCGCACACACACTGCCAGTGCATGCGGCGTCGCTGCTGACGTCGGACAAAAGGGCCAAGCGGTCCCTTTTCGCCACGAAATTAAGTTTGACGCGCAAATTTATTCTGCCGAGAAGGAAGAAGAAGAAACAAAATAAGCGAAATGGAAGGAAGAGAGAGCGAGAGAACCCTTTGAAAAGGGGACCGCCGTTCGAGCCGTGGCTCGCAGCGACACGCGGAGACAGGCGAACGCCCCCAAAGGCTTCGGCAAAGACGTCGGCCAAGGATGAAGGACAAGAAGCAGCAGCAGCAGAACATCAGCAGAGACTTGGCTGCACAGCCAGCTAGCTCTCTTGCGAAGTCGCAGAAAAAAAGAAGAAAAGAAAGAAAGATGTGCAAACGCGCCGTTTGCTGCAGCTATAGGAAGGAGTAAGAAATGCGAATAAGGGAAAACGGGCAAGGAGACCGCGATGAAAGCACCGAGGCCGTCATTTCTCCTCTAGATTTGCCAGTGTGTGCGTGAGTGTGTTCTTTTTCCATATATGCGACCGTGCGCCGAGATTTCAATTCGAAGAGCGCGCGCGCACACACACACGCACGCACGCATGCACGCACGCGCCCTTTCTCGATTTGAAAGGACGTTCCACTCCCCGCCCTTCCTCACCCCTGTGGGCCAGCACTCGTCGCCCGCCCCGGGCCCGGGTCCTGCTTTGCGTTCCCGCGCACGTCAGCGCGCACAGGTTGCGAGCTCGTTTGAATGCGTTTGCGTAAGCCGCATTATGGTGCGTGCGTGGGTGTTGTTTGTTTGTGCGCGCTTACTTGCTTGGCCGCAAGAAGCGCGGCGTCTGCCGAGCGGTGGCAGTTGGCAGCGCTCGGGAGCAAAGCGAAAAAAATAAACAAAAAAAAAGGAAGGAAAAGAACGAGGAAAAGGAAGTGATAGCGATCGACGTACGGGACGACAACAGGAACTGCGCGTCACGGTAAACGGAACGGGGAATGCTCTCTCGCTCGGTCCGATATGCGAGCCACGATATGCGCGAATCGATGATAGCCCCGAAGAAGACGTGCCACTACGATAACGAGGCTATACGGTAGGGGGAGGGGATGAAATGAGAGATGAGTGGTGAGTAGCAGAAAGGCAAAAAGGACGCGCTCTATACAAAAAAAAAATGCAGTCTTTGAAGAACAGACACCCTTTACTATATAGAGAAAGAAAGAAGGGGAAAGAAAGAAGAAATGTACAATGAAACACAATTTTATAAAATAGAGGCGGGACGATTTGCAGAGAGATCGCGTAATAGAATCGTCAGACACCCCTCCTTTAACGGGGCGCAAAGAAAAAGAAAAAGAAAGGGGGGGGGGGGGAAGGTGGATGCTGCGACGACGCGAAGGGCGTAAAACTGCGAACACGCGCATCCAGACGCGCTATATACGAAGGCACAAACAATAAAAGAAGCAGAGGTAGCAGGCGAGGAGTCCAATGCGCAAGAGTTAGACAAGCACGCACACAAAAGAGAGAGAGAGGGCGAGTGAGGAGGCGGCGGGTATAGGCGAAAGAAGCCGGGCGGTACCACCATCCGAGCGTGATGATGGAAGGTGGGCGGCAGATTGAAACCGGATGAAAAGCTAGGCGCTGCGCCTGCGACGATGCCCCTTCTTCGGGCGCGACAACGGTGTGGGAGGGAGGGAGGGAGGGAGGGAGGGGTGCCTGCGGGGCCACGCGACACGCGGCGACCCTCGAACCGACGACCCTGGCCGGCGTCCCCAGAACGCACGGGACCGAGCGCGGGCGCACCGACCGGAAACGCGCCAGATTAGCAGCGGCAGCAGCAGACGCCTCGAAGAAAGCCCACAAATATATATAAAAAAATAACGCTAAGAAGAAGAAGAAGAAGAGAAAGCAGAAGTAAGAAAACGATGTGGCGCGCACCGGCTGCGGGCCTCGCGCGAGAGGACGATTTCCCGAGCTTCAAGCGAGAAGGAGGAGCACAGAGAACGTGGACCGTTCTTGAGACGCTGAGGAGAAGAACGTCCACAAATATGGCTCGGGCGTAACATTCCGGCCGGAGCGTTATATGGGTGCAGTTGTCGCGGTCCAGCGGACGCCCCTCGCGAAACCTCGGGAGTCCAGTGTATAGCTACGTCGGTTTGATAAAGCGAACGATAAAAATACAATTTTTCATTTTACAAAAGCTATGACGTAGTGCTATATAGCCTATATACACTTGCACCGGAATCGCGAAGACGCTGTACACGCAAGTAGAGCAAAAGGAAACGTCCGCCTCCCAAGAAGCGCTGGAATTCGAAGCTGATATGAGGACGTTACCAGCAGTCAGCGGTCGAGATAAGGGACGTTCAGAATACTTATGAATAAAAAATAATGTAGGAAAGAGATGCAGCCGGAGTCACTACAGGCATAGGTAACTGTAGAATGCCAACTTAGAAGCTTTAATGAGAGGAAATCATTTAAAGTAGTTATAGGCAAAGTAGGTTGGAATAGATGTAGTAAACCTGATTAGCTCAAGCAGGTTATAGTGACTACTTGTCGCCGCCTCCTTTCAAAGAGGACCGCAATAAAAATCAACAACATCAGCAGCAGCAGCAGCAGCAGCGCTGGCGGCGACGTGTTGATCACATAACCACCGGCTCTCTGTCACTCATCTGCTATGGCGTAGAGGCACAGCTCTGGTGTGCTTGGCAATTTGTGCGGGGCTTCAAGCGTCGCGCGAGACTCTGAGACTGGCGGCGTACCGTGCATGTACGCATCTCGGAGGCCACCGCGCGCAATGCCCTTGCCGACGAAGACGACTTTGTGTGCATTGCCAAGAGTTAGCTCTTTATGGGAAGTATCAACACGAACATCGACAAAATGCTCATGTCCCCTGCGATATAGCCCGATGCTGTCGCAGTGATGAGTTGAGAGCTACAGGAATTGCTATAGGAATGGCTGGACGACGCCGAGGATAAATGCAATCACGTTCAGAGCATTGCTGACCCCCCCGAGATTCACGCTATTACGCGTATACTCGAATTAAACACCGCCGCGTCGTACTTCACAACCCTTCCTCCCCGCGACTAAACAAATAAAAAAGGACTGTCGAAAATCCTCTTATAGGGACGAAGAAGAGACGGTGTGCGCCGGCGGCAGACAGCGAGGACGGGCCAAATGGAAAAGCCCCGCGCCAGCGTAAACGAATTCCCGCCGACCACCCTTTGAACCCGGAGCGTCTTGAAAAGAAGGCTCCTCTTTCCGTCGCCCCCTTTTTTTCCCTCGGCGTATATCGCATTATAGGGAGAAAAAAAAAAACGTGAGAAAGAAAGAAATCCATCAGTCTGCCAGCACACCCCCAGACCGGTTCAATTTTCTTCACATTCTAAAGCTCGCTTGCGGTTCCAACCTGATGCTTAGAGAGAGGAGGAAAGGCGAGACGCTATATCGGACATGCCCTGCGCGCAGAGAAGCTGGCAAACACGCCATCGCAAGCAGCGGGAGACGAGAGAGAGAGAGAGAGAGAGAGAGAGAGAGAGAGAGAGAGAGAGACCCTATGACAACTCGCGCAAAGAGCTTGCCTCCCACTACGACAGCCGCGGTTCGCGCTAACTCGGAGCAATGTCAGAAAAACTGAGCTCGGATCCGCCTGTATAGCGAAGGCACACCTCATTTAGTTTAAGGCGTGCATGAAGGTAGGGGCCGGGAGAGATTTAAAAAAAAAGGAAGAAATAAATCGACGAGACGAGCCCGTTCGTTGCCCTTTAATAGAGAATCCGCTTTTGTGCCGTCTTAGGGCGCGTGTACTTCGTTATGGTTAGTTAGGCGACTTAATCCGGGCGTGCCGTTCCGCAAGGGCTTCTCCAACCAATCACTATGCATACGCACTACAGCGGTAGCACACAGCGGAGACAACGAGAAAGAAAGGTCTGGAAAGGCGACGCTAGAGCTGTTATATTTTCAGGGAACACTGCGAAGCGTGCGCACACACACACACACTGTTCCGTCATAATTAGAAAACGGACCTCACGTTCAGTTCGTTATTTTTTAAATTTATTTTCTCGCAGCAAACTTTGCCAGCTGCTTCGATTAGCAAATTAAACCTGACGCATCTAGACGATTCCGAATAATATATTGCAAGTCTGCAGCAGGTCTAAGCGTGTGCCTTAGGAAACTGTTTCTTGGCATGGGCATCTCGGCTTGAGCTAAGTACAGCTGCGCTCACAACTAGCATACCGCTGTCATTCTGACTTTATGCCCCTTCACCGTTGTCATCACCAGTAACTCTGACCGCTTACCTAAACACCGCATCCAGCGCCGAAGTAAAGATATGTGCTGGTGTGACAATCTTGAATGCCACCTTTTGAAATCCCGTTCTCTACTTTTTTTCGCTATCAACACTTTGATCTATCTATCTATCTATCTATCTATCTATCTATCTATCTATCTATCTATCTATCTATCTATCTATCTATCTATCTATCTATCTATCTATCTATCTATCCTCTTATCTAAACTCGGCCCAAGAGGAGGGTTGCTCCTACTCGGGAGGGTTTGTGTAGATATTTTACAGAAATGCAGACGAAATTTGTAGCCGCAGATCTATATCAGAAATGTCCGGAGGCTGTCAAGGCTCCCAACACGACACGTGTAGATATATATATTCCGATCTCTGTGTCTTCGCAAAGCATGAGCAGCAGAGCAAACATGTATACCGCCAATGCGAGGAGGAATGGCTCCCAAAACCACAGGTGGCACACAGTCCTTTCGAATGAGCAACGCTCGTATATACCAGAGCAAATGCGCGCTTTTACTCAACTGCACGGGATGCACCTCTTCCCACGACAGCGTCCCCAGCCCTCAGAAACATCATACTTACAGGGCGACGGAGAAAAAATAAAAGCAGCTCGAGGAAATGGGTACACGACATCGCTTTCATGCTCAATATCGCCCCCTCCCTGCCAAAGTGAGAGTGGCAGGTGAAAGGCGCTCAGGGAAAAAAGAAATAAGCATAAAACAAAAGCGCTTTACCGCTGAGCGAAGCGACCGGAACCGGTTGCCAACACAAGCGGAGAGAGAAGCCACGCGGTAGTGTCTCAGGTATCCTATACAATCGTGCGACCACGCGCATCTTCTCGCTGCTTCGTCAGACAAACTGTAGCGCGCAAACGCGCACACACATACAAAACACACATAAGCGCTAGAACGTCGTCCTCCTTTCACGCGCCAACTCACGCGTCCCCGCTCACTCACTCCTCCGCTGTACGTACTTTGCCGCAGTACATAAGAAGCCGCTGAGCCACGGACGAAACGATGAGATACGCCAAATGCTACGCTTACGCGTTGGTCTTTCGTCGGCGCCTGTCTTGTCATGCAACGTAGATGAAGCCAATCTCTCGCGGCAAAAGAAGTGAAGCGTTTAAAACGACAGGGCACATGTGCTCTAGGTGTAAAACGAGCACTCGATAACGCAACGACTCTACCTCGATTCCGTAATAACCCGACACTCTTTGCCCATAGACATTCAACTTTACGTACACAAACGGCTTATCGTCCGAGCCGTCGGCTCTGGTTCCACGTTGTCGTGCGGCGCTTCGTAGTTGGGAAATTCCCGGTATGTGCTGAACGTGCGAGAAAGCCGTCCGCTCTGGTTATCGTTAAGATCAGCCAGCGGGCGAGGCGGGAAAGAAAATATAGGGTTAGAATAAAATGAGAGCTACAGTTAATGGTTTCAACAAACAGGTTTAGTTAGCTTTTGCTAATCAGGTAGCAAGAAATAACAGGGACGTGCAAAACCGTTAAGTTGGCAAAGCGTTCCCAAAGCTCCGATGTAGGCTTAAATACTGTCGCGCCGTTTCGAACGCTCTTACCCACCGCCCGTGATGCACTGAACTGACGCCGCCCTCGCTGCTGTTCGCTGTTTGAGAGCAAGATGTGTCACGGGGGAAAAGTCACCGCGTTGTATGAAGGAGTCTTCGCTTGTGGCAGGAAGGGTCGGGGAGGAGGTGATTTCATCGGGCGCGCTCCGCCGGGCTGCAGCTGGGGCGTGACGCGATCAACAGGGACTTTCATGCACTGTCGTGTCGCACCTACCTGCCCCCCTCCCCCTCTCTCTTCTTTTTTTCTGCCAACCCACCTCAAGCCACGTTCAGAACCCCAGACCACTCGACACGAGCGCCGCCAGCGTGCGTCGTCGCAGTCTTCAACGGGTCCCCGGGGAGCCGTCAGCGCGACGCAAATGCGCTGTGAAATGCATTAACGGGGCGGCGAGCACAGAGCAGAGCGCGTGCGGCTATAGAAAAGTGCCGACGAGCTCCGCAATCTGCCACGATCGGTGACCGCTGCAGAGTCGCGGGAGGGGGAGAGAGCGCCAGAAGCGTTTTATTTTTTTCTTTTCTTATTAGATTCTGCCGGAGAGAAAGCGGAGGTTGGTCTGCTTCACTTCATGTCAAACGCGTGCCAGAGTGCTGTTGTGCTGCGCGCAGGAGCAAGCTGCCGGCTGATGCGAGGTGTTTGCTGCAGCAGACTGGGGAGCGAGAAAGGGAGGGGAAGAGAAAGCGAAGACGCGGGACGTGAAGAGAAAGGGGGGGGGGGAGGGGGCAGAGGGCTTCCTAATGCAGTGCCTCAAACTCTTCCCGTCGCTTAGGGCTCGTTAAACTCGTTTATGGCATTTGACACGCGCGCGAGAGCACGAATTGCGATTCGCGACGAAGAAAACGCCGGTGCCAAAAAAGGTAAGATCTTTCTCTTTCCTTCGCTTGCTACGAGACGGACATACGCAAAAAGAGCCTTGTTCGAGAAGGAACAAAGACAAATCCAAACGAGGAATGCGCTCTAGCTTCCCGGCAGCGACGCGTCAGAAACAACGACGCGGGCGATGGATGCGGCACTGTCCGCGCGGCAGATGATAAAACGCAGGAATACAGGGATCTACGGCTCTGCGTGCGTCATCATCTCGTCCGCACGTTCTCAACATTTCGCGTTTCGCGCGAATGCGTTCTTTCAGATTACTCGAATCCAGCAAAACGGCCCTGGCTGCTAGCGAGATACAGACTTGAGCGAAAACAAGAAACAAATAAAGAAATAGACAAAGTGCACGTTAGGATGGAGAAAAAAAAAAGAACAAATGCAAACAGTGGAAGAGCAGAGGAAGAAGGAGCGAGAGGAGCTCGGGAACAAGCGCGCTTAGTGCAGAAACAAATCCTCTCGAGTCCCCGCGTCCAGCAAAAATAAAACGGCGCAATCAAGAAAAGGATTTCGTCATCCTAGAGACACACACACACATACAGATCCCGAGCGCTTGCCCGCCTGGCTATATTACTTTCAGGGGGCGGTGACGGCGGCAAGCGGACCGCTGCGGCCGCGCGGCGCTCGAGCGTCGTTTCAAAGCCATCAGAGCCGCCACGCGGCCCTGCCCGCCACCCCACCCGAGCCCACCCTGCCGCCCACCCGCGCACAGAAACGCGCGCGTAGCGCGACAGACAGCCTCCCTCCCACAGCGACGAAGGTATACAAGGGAGGCGGGCGCAGACCGAGCGAATTTGTCCGGGCACCGGTGAATAGAAAAGCGATGTGTCATTCCATCCGCGAGGCGTCCTTTCTCCTTCACGCCGCCGCATGACGTCATCCATCTCTTCTAGGGCGCCCGGTCGGCTCCGCGTCCTCTCCCGTCACCGCCGCGCCGCCTCCATCACACCGTTCACTGCCCCCCCCCCCCACCTCCCATACCCCTACCTACAGCCAGGATTCGAACAGAAGAGGAAGCACACCTCAACTGCCCCGCGAGCGAAAGAGAACCGCCAGCAGCAGCGAGAGACAAGCCGAGTGGGGAGGGCTTTAATCCCGCCGGGAGTAGCGCGGTGAACCCTCCTCCTCATCCATCCCTCATGCCGCACCTCGCGTCTTCTCTCGGATCTGCGAGCGCTTCTCAGCCTGCGTGCGTCTATTTGCTGTACTCGCGCAGCGGCTCGCTCCATCCCCCCCCCCCCCCATGCTGCTCCAGGCCGCGAAAAGAGCTTCCTTCTTCGTCTTCCCCAGGCGGAATGCAAACACAGCGGTGACGCATGCACAAAAGGTGTGCGGTGCGCACGCACACAGCGCCGCACTGCAGGCGCCCGCAGCGACTCAGCAGCGGGACGCGGGAGGAGTCTGCGAAGCGCGAGCGTGTGAACTGGCGCGAATGTCGGCGACAATACTCGGGTGTATGCGCTCCGCAGCGGTTCCCGTCTAAATCGCGACCCCGCCGCCGCTAATACCGTCTGGAAAATGCGCCGAAAAGCTCTATCTCTCTCTTTCTCTCTACTTCGCCCGTCTTCCGATTCGAAACGTGGACCTCGAGAGAGAGAGAGAATAAATTTTATTGTACGAAGGAACTCCGTGGGGTTAATCTCGGGTGGAGCCTTAGGAGAACAAAACTTGTACAAAACCTGCCAGCGGAACAACCTCTTCGCTCGGCAAACCTACGTCAGGCACTGCGTCAGAGTGTATACGTGAGCGATATGGCGGAAGGCTTGCAATCGGAACAGTCTCGAACAGAGTTTGCAGGGAGACACCCTATAGACTCCGGCACAAATGAAGCGCTACGGAAAAAGAAAAAGAAAGAAAGAAAAAGCAAGCAAGCCGAAGTAATCGCGGCGGAGGTGAAACTCCAATTTAAATGTCTGCATTCTTTTGCTGCACTACTGACAAGCGTCGGCGGTTACACAGCGCCGAACGAATATCTTTAACGGTATTCGTTGAACGCGTTCCGCTCGCATTGTCGAGCTGTTTCCCCAGCGCCTCCCCGGCATTTGTGGCCCGACAGGAGCAGAGAGAAAACGAATAGAGATAAAACGAATAGCATAATAAAATAAATAACATCTATCTATTTACTTTCTTTTTTTCTGCAGCCGGTCCCTTACATTCCTCACTTTCGCCACCGACGGAACTCGCAATATATCGTCAGGCCTACATCCGAAAGAAGAAGAAAAAAAGAAAGAAAATTAGCGAGGCGGGTACACAAGCGCAAGCGGGACCGTCCTTCGCGGGCCCACTGAAAGAAGACCGTTGCCCTTGGAATCCATTTGGGGAGGGCAAACGACACGCTGTTGCGGGGGCAACAGGGAGGCACGCCAGCGCGGTATCAAAGAAGTCTTGGGATCAGATAGGCGGACAGCGGGCATCCACTCCCGCGGAGACGGCAACCGCCCCGCCGACCTTGAGGCCCTCTTCGCATTCCGCGAGTTCCTCCTGGCACGACCCACCATCCATCCAGTGGGTCACCCGCGACGGCGACGAACTAAGCGGGGGCCAAGGTTGCGGGCGACGCCCCCTTGCGCAGATGAAACGAACTCGATCGAGCGATGCTACACGTATACGATTGAATTCGTGTTCCATACATGACAGATGATGCGGGAAAAGGCCGAACACAGGCCCGTCTGACTGACTTGCAGGCACAAAACTGTAGCACGAAGACGCGTTGTAAAGAGAGACAGAGATGAGAAGATCCGCTGAATGATCGCGCAATCAAAACATACTGTGGGACCTCGGCCAGTATTCGCAAAGCAGTCCTTAAACGCCAGGACGATTCGTGAAGAAGAGGCGTCGGCAAAATCAAATCATGATAGCGAAGGTTTTAGCAACGGCGTCCGCACAGTAGCGATGACGGTTCTTGCGAACGAAACGGTTTGCGAATTCGGTTCCCGATTGCACATGCTACGCAGCAAGGACTACACTCTCAACGCGAAGACAGAGAGCTGGCACTCTCTGCGCTCTCGCACAAATCTGCCCTCTCGGGCGCAAAAGGAGGAGGAGGAGGAGGAGGCGGAGGAGGGGTATATATTACACTGGATCCATACTATTAATAATAATCTTGTAACGATCACGACATACTGGGCGATTCATTTGCACCATTCTGCTCATTATGCCAGACTTGGCGGATGCAAATAAATTTCCGTAAAACAGTTTCCGTGTCACTTACAAAACGATCTTTCACATCTTCCTTCAACGGGCGGACGGGTAGACGAACGGACAGATGATGAAGAGAGATGATGGAGAGAGAACGGATAGATGGATGGGTGACAGACGAAATGCGAGGTTGGCCGTACGAGTGAAGCTGCGTTTAATTACATGCATGTACATGCGTATAACACAGAGGCGGAGTGTACGTTGTGTACTCACTGATTGACGACAACTTGCTAAACAGAAGGCATAACTAACACTTCTTCTCTCATTAAAAGCGATTGAGGTGCGTCAAAGATATTCTATCCGTCATACGCATGGCATACCGCTAGCATACCCAGTCGCCGCTTAACGCGCAGTACTCAATTTGGCAAACGATACATGCTGCTATACACGTGTTTTCACTTAAAAAGGATTAAAATGATACGAAACAGCAAGGCCCCTCTCTTTTTCTCTAATGGTATAGCTATATACGTCACGTGATTCTGCCTATAGTGCTTTCAAGCAACGCACGCTCTGCTATAAACATCGATCAGAACCGCCGCACCGTTTCCTTCTTCCAACGCACCCCAGTCGTAAGCCGCGCCGATTTCACTCGAGAAAAATCGGGCAACGTTGCTACTGCAAGCGCAGAAACGATAGACCATAAATCATGTCCTGAACATACGCTGACGCTCGCCGTAATTAAAGGGCCGATTATCCTCCGCTAATGGACTTGCGTGCATACTGCGCTGCGTCATATACTAAGTATACGTCTGTGTCGTACTATCTTTTCTTCCATTTTACTTCTAACAAAATTTTTTTTTTAATGTCGCCCGTGAAAAAAAAAATTATGCCTAAAGCTGTTAGGTGGATCACCTGAAGAGGCACATATTATACTTGCAGGCAAAATCGCAATGCCTACGTATGTAATGGAATAGATCCGCAATTCACCCGTTCTTTATTATTATTATTCTTAAGGATGGGAATTCAAATTGCGAAATCGAAGCCGAATTGCGGTAAAATGATGTCACGTTATCATTCCGGTTGACATTTCCCTCCCAAAATCCTCCTGCTAACCGTTCAGGATTACATGTCCGTGCTTGCTCGCGTGAATCCAGAGCCTTTTCGTGCCGGAACACCCCAGGCAACCCAGAACGCTTCTCTTTTCCCCTGCAACCTCAAAACTATATACTTCCATAAGCGCTCGTTTACACTATAGGCCGCTGTAAATAAGTCGTATATACATGCATGAAGGACGACGTGAACGGTTTTACGCATCTTGCCGGTGTGTTACGCGTCAAGCGCTGTGTGCACGTGCGCATCTACCTGCTGCTTCGAGGTCCAAATGCATGCATGGTGCAACTCTTAAGGAGCACGCCCCGCGCTGGGTATTGCTTTGCGGGCAAGAAATGCACCGCGGAACACTTATAACTTACACGTTACTGCGTGTTCTTCCGATATGTTGTATGCGCACGTCCGATGTATATGACTGCGTCAATTCGTATGTCGTATCCCTGTCACCTACGCCGAGCAGCATGCTATATAGGCGTATGACCAAACATACGTCTCCGGCATCCATTAAACGATTATTCTGCCTCACATCTGCGCGTAATGTATAGGTCCATATACGCGTCGCTCCTCGCTCGCGAGAGTAAACAAGCAAAGGTGGGCGGAAAAGATGTCTAAACTGAAGAAACGGGGAAAAAAAAGAAAGAAAAAAGCACAGCTCACCATATATACGCGTAGGCGGGAGGTGCACTCGTCACGAAATAACTACACAGGGCTGCTTCGGAGCACGGTGGCAGAGGAAGAAGCAACGCGTGTCGATCGTCAATTACGAGGCTTATTATAGCAAACCCTATTGTTGGCGCTGCGCCATGCATGCACCTCCCTTTTGTTTTTCAGCTCGCGTTCTTCTCAGAGTCCCTACGGTTGAACGACGGGAGAACTAGGATAAAAAAGCAAAGGCCGCAGCTAGCTGAAGGGAACGCGGAAATCGGGGTGGGTGTAGTGGGTGGAAGGGAGAGTTGCATGCATACGCGTGCCAGGCATGTACTGCGCGCTTGTTTTCGCGCTGTGTAACGGCGCTCCGTAATCACACCGCGCCATACAACTCACCCCGCCCCTCCACTGATGTCCTCATAAGCGCTGACGGTGCGTGCACGTCGCGTGCCATATAATAATGCGCGTTTTATTGCCGTTGCACCGAGCTTGTTAATATGCGTTTGTTTTCTTCTTGCACGTACGCACACAACGATGGGGCATCGCGCTCCAGCGAGAACCGCTAACGAGTGCTGAAGCGAGCACATGCGGGGGAGGGGGGGGGCGTTACGCGTATAGCGTTAATAATTATTATGGTTTGCACTCACATCCGTCCGCCTTCTCTCTCTCTATCTCTCTCCTTTTGCGTTGAATGAGGCCTTCCGCCGCCGCCGTCCTCCTTCATCGTTCAACGGGAAGATGAAGCGGTCCATTTAACTTCTGACATCCTGCGCACGAACCAAGACACTTTACGGTGCTACAAACTGGCAACTGTACGCTCCGTCTCACCAACACTGCGGGCTACAGTAAACGCTCTCTCGTCCTGTGTGGCGTGCCCGTTTATGTTACTTATTGTTGTCAGTACGAGAAGAAAGGGGGTTAACCGAGGGGCCCGATTTTTATTAGTCGTATCATGAGAAGCCAACAAACACTGACACCAAGGACAACATAGGGGAAATTACTTGCACTTACTAATTGAATTAAAGAAATGATAAATTACCGAATGAGCACCGACTATACTCCCGTTCATCGTCTTGCTCCAAACCTATGGGTCGCGTAAGCGAACCAGAAAAGAGGACCAAAAGAAGGGCTCCTCCACTATTGCCTGCTTTGAACGGCCTCCGAGCGACGCCGACCGAATAGAAGCTTCTCGAGAGGACTAGCTAGCAGCGCGCAATGGGCGAGCCTTCATCCTTTCCATGGAGCCCGATGCAGCCGGCTCTTACAGCTGATCGGCTTACACTAGCGCTAGCCTCAGCTTCACATCACGGAATCAGGACGCGCGCGCAGACACGACCCGGAAGAGGCATAATGAGAGAGTGCTCATCCCATCATCATCATCATCATCATCATCATCATCATCATCATCGTCGTCGTCGTCGTCGTCGTCGTCGCCGAGACAAGCTGTTGCTGTCGTCCTGGAGACGTTCTCTGTAGGAGTCCCCCTAGTGGACTGTCCATTTCGGCCGCTGCTGACTGGCTGGGGCCGCTCGTCTCCTCCTCGCTCGTACAGTTGCATCCAATCAGCAGCGGCCGAAATTGACAGTCCACTATAGGTGGACGCTTACAGAATAACTTCCCTGACTAGCGTATTGGTCACTATTTGATTCTCATCGCTGGTCTTCTCGTAGGTTCAAGGCTTCCTCAAGGTGCTTGTCAGAGTGGTGCTTCCCTCTTTCGCGTGCAGATTATAGTAGGAACAATAGCCTCATTATAAACGTCTTGTTCTCCCGTTTTATTCCCGTCTTTCGTCCAGTACAGATAAACCCTGCTATGCTCAGATGACGGCGGCACGGAGGGAGGAAACAAACAAACAAACAAACAAACAAACAAACAAACAAGCAAAAGCAGCGTGTTATTACTACAAGCTATAGGGCAACGCGAAATCGTCTACACAATGCGAGAGCCGCGATACCTTCCTTCTTTTTCTTCTATACCAGGAATTTCCTGAACCATGCTTGACGCTTCCAACAATGACATTTAAAAAGAAAATACGGCCCGATGATTTGCACGCGCTACGACATTTAGCATACGCAGAGCATCATCATTTATCACAAGCACACGTGTAGGATATTCTTCTTACTATTTTTTTGCGTTTTGGCCTCGGTTTCGAAGAGAGAGAGAGAGAGAGAGAGAGAGAAAGGAAATATGTGAAGAGGACGGTCCAGTTACCTTTTCATGAAAATCTCACGAGGCGCAGGGTTCTAAAATCAGTCAATCGCAGATGAGCAGCGTCACTCCATAGCTTAGTTTCCACAACGAAACGCGGCCAGCCCACGCCAATCTCGCGAGAACGCCCGCACGAAGCGCATCGGCGGCGGTCCTGGCAACGCAATGCAGTGTCGTCTATATATAGGATGCGTTGTGCTGTGCGAGGTCAAAGCAAAGGAAGGCATTGCGGCTTCCGAGGAAAAAGAAAATATCCTATGACGAAGGAAGTGCATGACTGTGAGGGAGAGAGAAAAAGAAACAAAAGGGGGAAAAAAACGAAGGCTCGATCCTTTCGAAAAAAAATAAAAAAAGAACAGCAGCGACGTTGAGCGACGTTAGAAAATGAAAAGCGCGGTGGGAATGGTTAAATTATGCATGCCGCCGAGTGAATAGGAGACCGGGACCGGTCGGCAACTCCAGGTGAAAGCTGCAAAGTCTTCTTTTTTGCCCATATACGCCAGTCGTTCCCTTTCCTTTCTTCTTATATATTCGCGCTTCTTTCAACCTTAAGTGCGGCGCAGAGCCCGTCTCGCTTATCGGACAAGGGGAGCGTCTTCGTCGTCCCTGACGGCGGCCAATCAATACGCCATTAGCGGAGCTCGAGAATACGCGGCTCAATTCCCTCGCCGAGCGCCCATCGAGCGCCAAAAGTGAATGCGCGTTTACGGAAGGCCTTCCGGCTTGTGGTCATCACGAGACGAATCCCGTTTTTTTTTTTCATCTCTGCCTTCTTTACCTTCTATCGCTTTTCCTTCTTTTTTTCCCCCGAGGAGAGGGGAGGCATCTGATTCAAATTGGTTGGGGAAGGGGGCTATTCGCAAAAGTATACCTTGGAGGGTCAACACGCGTACACGCATAGAATGAGAAAAAGAAAATGCGCGAAAGTATATCACGCTTACGAAGCCCTGATTAATGCACCCGTGTGCGTGAGCATAGACGTACATACACACAGGCACGCGCCCGACAGACAGATAGAAAAGAAAGGCAGGCGATTTATTAGTCGTCTGCTTCTCAAATTGCTTCCGGGAAACGCGACGAGCAGAAAGAAAAAAAAAGCACGGTATGGGGTAAGAGAGCGGCCGCAAGACAGGACTGACGACGGAGAAAGGAAGTTAGGGAAGCCGAGGGAGGTTGGGTGCACCGAGGTTTCGACAGGACAGAGCACTCCCAGGTGCCAGTATACACGTGTCACTCATTCTGCGCAACAAACAACGCAAACAACGTGTCCTAATTTTGCGGAACAGTGCCCAAAGTTCAAGGAAGAAAGGGAACGGGAGCGCTTACACGCCGTTTAGGAAAGTTCGGCACGCATCTACATCGGGAAGGAGCGAATAGGGAAAGGGTGTCCCTAAACTGCGCTCGGTGGGACGACGCAGAAGAAAAGGGTGGCGGGCGCGCACGTGCGGTGTGGACGAACGTCGGCCGCCCGAGACAACTATCCCCCGTCTCGCTGGCAGAGATGGTCGCGAGGCAAAGTGCCGTACACGGAGGAAAGAGATAACAAAGAATTCGGGAAGGATAGACCAGCCAAATCCCTATGCGCGAAAGAAGCAAAATAAGCGGGAAAGCAGTGCTGCAGGCGCAATTATGGCAGGTTGTAGCGTATACATAAAAGGCGGCAAGTGCCGGCGGTGGCTGGCCCGAGTAATTAATATGATGAGCAGCTTGGGAAATGGGGAAGGGGGGGGAGGCGTGTAGGCACTCGAACGAAAGCGACGACGAGCCAAGCCCCCGGCGGCCGGGGCCCCATCAGCGTCAGCTCCGCGTGGAGCCGTTCGCGTGCGAGGCCCTTCGTTTCGCCCGGAGAATAATTATCGCCGCAAATTTGCCACGAGACCGAGCGCGTACTTACCGGCGCTCGCTCGAGGAGCTTTAAGGAGGCCGAAGAAGAAGAACACATAAAAAAAACAATCGCGCGCTTTCTTTCCAGTAAGTTTTGAGGGGTGCTGAAACGAACTTAGGTCGGCCGTTATTAATTTACTCTTCACCGCTTGCGCTTCGACGCAAACTCGGCAGAACCCGGGAGAACACACACACACACACACACACACACACACACACACACACACACACACACACACACACACACACACACACACATACATATATATATATAAGACGCACAAGAAGTTTTATAGAGAAATGGGGGCGCTGAATGGAGCACGTTCAATTCCGCTTTCGTGCGACTGAAGTGTGGCCACAGCAGACAATGCCGACCCGCTCATTAATTATTCGCATTCCAATAAGGCCTTCCATCTACTTTATCCAACTACCGCGCTACGTTGTAAACACGAAAGCGCCGATCCTGGTTATTTGGTAAAGCTCAGCCACTCGCAACGGACGCGCACGAGGGCGTGTTCCAACAGCGGCCGCTGCTCGCGGTTGAGTGATCAAAGTTCACAGGCGCCGAGACTGAGTTGATCAGCGCCCGTATCCGCGTCATACCTGCGATTAGCCTTCATTATAAAGAAACTGCGACTTTATCGAGAAAACGACGTACGCCGCGGCAGCTCAGACATTCTTTTCTTTTTTTTTTTTGCTCGTCCCTACCATAGCTTGATTCTTGTTCACCGAAATAACAGTATTTCGCTGCAGATGGAAGCAGAATTGACTCGATGTTTATGCACACGTACCGATATGGCGGCGAAACCGTGCGTAAAAAAATATGAGTCAGTGCTGCGTCGGCTTTCTATGCAGACTGTGGGATGGGCTGCAAGAATCAGCTACGCCACGCGCTGCGCTTACGTGACGTAATCAACGATAACGCCGTACTTTTCACAACTTCCGCTGAAACGAACTTAAACTGAAAACTCGTCGACAAACGAACATCAATTCTTATATGCGTTATTCTACAGCTGAGAACGCAATAAACTTAAAGAAAGAAAAAGCAGCAAGTAAACAGAACACATTCGGTGAGCGAACGTGAGCAGGACTGGCGTTCGCACAAAAGTATAACACGACACAGGGCCGTAAAAAAAAAAAAATATAGCAACCCAAGCGCGGTGGCGACGAGGAACCGGACAGTAAAATATATAAACATGGTACAATGGACATATCCTATCGGGCTTTATGTTTTCCGTCTTAAATATCGAACGGTTCACGATATTGCCGATTAGCGGGCAGCGTGCCATCCATTAGCACCACTCACGCAAAGATAAAATTCATTTTTCCTTATCGGCACCGAAAATCGCTTCTCTCTGACCGAAGTAAGAGGAAACATGTCCGTGCAAACAAATTTTTGTATGAGAACGAACTGGACAAGAGACTTTGAAGAGTATTGGAGCGTGCAAGATTTGCACCACCATCTTCCATCCTCCCAATCAACGTCTTCTCTATTCTTTCTGTCTACACCCTTTCCCCTTCCCACAACGCCGAGGGTCAGAACATTGATTCAGGCCTACCTCTCAGCTTTTCTATCATCATAAATAACACACTCTCTATCTCTATCTCTCTCTCCGTGCAAAGTATGGTGGTGGTAAACAAGCGGGTAGCTATATAGCTCTCTCGTTCCTGTGCTTACGAACATATTTCAATGCGACGCAACGTGTTCAATGCTATCGCGTTTTCAGTGGAGCACAACGAACGTATCATGGGTTCGTCGATGAGGACGACTTATTGCTGCTCATGGGCAACGCGAGGGAGAAAACGCGCGCCACTTCAGCTGTCACATGCAGCTAGAGAGAACAACGCTTAACCGAAGCTTATTAAAGACCGATTTGTAATCTTCCTCGCCTTGCAGTTCGAACAGAGCTTCGGGCGTCGCCAGCCGACCGGGAACGAGAATCGGTGACGTGTCGTTAGAGAACGGTATGTTCACCCATAATGCGCCGTTAATATATCCATCCGTTGTTCCACCGGCACCGACGCGCACTGGAGGATTAACAACGGACAATGGAACAAAAAGTTAGGCGGAGTAATGAGAATAGCGGCGAGATTAGCAAACATGCAGTCATCGGAGGGAGCCAGCTGACGCAGCGGCAAAATGGAGGTCGCTATATAGCTGACAGGCCTTCGCGCTCAGCGTATATACATAGGCGTAGTGTTTGGATCGGACTGCTGGTACGATCTGTTGGGAACTCGGCGCTGACGCCCGTGGTTGTACCTGGGTCGCAAGCCCCAAGGGTAGCGTTGGCCTGGCGGTCTGGGGTACAACTGGAAGCATCCGAAGGTCCCGGCAAAGCATGAGTCGACTGGTAACAACGAAACAACTTGTTTATTTTAACATCGCAAAGAGTTGGCGGTCAGGTTTGACCGAAGTAGAGAGACGGGAGAGCACTTCACTCAACAGAAGAAATCGGAGCCCTCCTTTTGGCGTCCGGGGGCAGCTGTTTTTATACTCTCGCAGTTGAGGGCAAGAAGGAACCCCTCAAAAGACGAGCACGTGAATGTACAATGGGCTAATGGTGACGCACACTGTCGTAGCGATGCCGTAGCACCATGACGAGCACGATCTCGTAGCACCCTGTCGAGCACGATCTCGTAGCACCCTGTTGTAGCGCTGCCGGTCGGGCACAATGACTGTAATGAGAGGATGGTCCCTGCTTTGGCATCGCCTGTTTCGGGCACAATGACTGGAACGAGATCCCTGCTTTGGCATCGCCTGTTTCGGGCACAATGACTGGAATGAGATCCCTGCTTTGGCATCGCCTGTTTCGGGCACAATGACTGGAATGCGAGGATGATCCCTAGGCGGTCGCATCGCCGCAGTCGCGCCTGGAAACACCTGGCGATGAGTGTTGCGGCGACGACGATCGGGCCAAAATGTCTGCCGCCCCGCCGCAGTCGCGCCGGCAAAACCACGTGTCGCAGGCGAAACGCAACAGACCGCCCCGCCGGGGGAAGGAGATCCCGATGGACAGGGGACTGCATCCGCTGTCCGGAGGGATGTCGCTCGATGATGCTCATAACCGAAGTCGGGCGTCCCTCGACGTTTCTTGAGCGCAGCGCACAGAGAAGGCCTCGTTCTCTTGTTCAGGTTCGCACGGGACACTGCAAAGTGACTTCGGGAGAGTTCACATTTTTGTTCTCGTTCCCGGCAAGCGTTAGAACTACGCTGAAACTCAACCGCTCAGTCAGCAAGCACGGCACAACCCTCACTAAGCCCTGCCAGGCTCTTTCCCCTTTTTATACCACTGCCTAGTTCCTTACAGTAGTCTAGCATCACTCAGAACGCGTCCACAAATTGAAAAATTGCACTAGAAAGCATATCATCACTTTGAAACACTAAACAAAAGCAATATGTTAAAAAAATCCTGCCTCAGGAAAAAAAACATCAGTAACAAACAATTTTGAGGCTGATTCCTACGTTAGGGGCTTCGACTTAAGCCATCGGCGTTACCGTTGAGACTCCCCTTTTTGTAACGCACCTCAAAGGAATATTGTTGTAAAGCGAGGCTCCAGCGCAGGAGGCGGCCATTTTTGGGAGAGATGGTCTGCAGCCATTGGAGAGGGCAGTGATCCGTCTCAATGATAAACCTCGAGCCGGCTAGATAGCATGACAATTTCTGAACGGCCCACACGAGACACGCACACTCTTTCTCGGTGGCGCTATACGCCTGCTCACGACTGGTCAGCTTACGACTAGCATACAGGACGGGGTGTTCTACTTCTCCATTTTCCCGTTGGCACAGTACAACGCCCATGCCTCGCTCACTAGCATCGCACTGAACAATGAACCCTTTTGTATAGTCTGGCGATCGTAGCACAGGCTGGCTTGTTAGGGCACTCTTTAGGGCGCTAAAAGCTCTTTCCTTTGTCTCGTCCCAGACGACTGTTTGAGGCTCTGTCTTTCTTAGAGCATCCGTCAGGGGAGCCGCGATATCAGAGTACCTAGGGATGTACCTCTGATAGTAGCCGGCGACACCTAAGAACGACCGAATATCGGTCTTTGTGCGCGGTTGCGGAAAGTCTCGCACAGCGGCCACTTTTATTTCAGAGGGGCGGCGACGACCCTGACCAATCACGTGACCGAGGTAGACAACCTCGGCCTGTGCTAACTGGCACTTAGGAGCCTTTACTGTCAAGCCTGCTTCGCGCAGGCGGGTTAGCACTGCCCGCAAGTGTGTCATATGCTCAGACCAGGATGCGGAGAATATCGCTACGTCGTCTAGATACGGTAAAGCGAATTCTTGCTGTCCCCGCAACACTTTATCCATGAGGCTTGAAAAACAGTATGGCGCGTTCTTCAAACCAAAACTCAACACTTTAGGACGGAATGTTCCCATTGGTGAAATGAACGCCGCATACCTACTAGCCTCTTCTGTAAGTGGAACCTGCCAATAACCCCTGACAAGATCTAGGGTGGAAATAAACTGAGCGCTACTAACTTTCTCAAGGCGCTCCTCGATGTTAGGGATCGGATAAATTTGATCCTTAGTAATGGAATTAAGCCTGCGGTAGTCGACGCAAGGACGAGGTTCCTTGCCCGGTACCTCAACTAAAATCAAAGGGGAGGTATAATCACTCTCACCTGCCTCAATAACACCGAGCTGTAGCATTTTCTTTACCTCAGCCTCCATAATATCGCTCTGGCGGGGTGACACCCGATACGCCTTGGATCGTACTGGCTCTGGGGAGGTAAGTTCTATATCATGAGTAAGTACCGAAGTCCTACCAGGCCTCTCAGAGAACAGACCTTGAAACTCTTGTAATAGCTGGTGTAGTTCGGTTTTCTGCTCAGGCGACAGCGGTGCTTTACTGATAAGGTCACTAATGACTTGACCGGTGTCTTCCCTGTTCGTCACTGAGCCTAGTCCCGGAAGCTCGACCGGAAGCTCTTCAGGAACGTTTACCATCATGCACACCACTGCTTCCCTTTGTCTATAAGGTTTGAGCAGATTACAGTGGTAAACTTGCTGTGCTTTCCGCTTTCCTGGCAGACTTACCACGTAGTTAACGTCCGACAGTTTCTGAACAATTCGTGCTGGGCCCTCCCACTGCACGTCTAGTTTGTTGTTTAGCGATGTGCGCAATATCATGACCTCATCGCCAACCTCAAAACGACGGGCCCTGGCTGTCCGATCATAATAAACCTTGGCCCTCTGCTGGGCCTTTGTCATTGCTTCACCTGACAACTCCTGTGCCCTTCTTAAGCGTTCGAGGAGCTTAAGCACGTACTCCACCACGACTGGGTCGTCGCCCCTACCTTCCCACGATTCTCGAAGCATGCGAAGCGGAGATCGAAGCGAGCGACCGTACACCAGTTCAGCTGGCGAAAACCCCGTAGCCGCATGCGGCGCGGTCCTTAAAGCAAACATCACCCCAGGCAGACACAGCTCCCAGTCAGTTCGATGTTCAAAACACAACGCTCTCAACACGCGCTTCATGACGGAGTGGAGCTTCTCAACGGAATTCGACTGTGGGTGGTACACTGAGCTGTGTAACAGCTTTACCCCCACACCTTTCGAGAAAAGTTGTCGTCAAAGCGCTAGTAAACACTGTGCCCTGATCTGATTGGATTTCCGCAGGAAAACCAACTCGCGCAAATATGGACAGTAGTGCATTAACTATCTCAACTGAGCTGAGTTCTTTAAGCGGCACTGCTTCAGGGAACTTTGTCGCTGGGCAGATCACAGTCAAAATGTGTCTGTACCCCGTGGCTGTTACCGGCAGAGGTCCCACAGTATCAATAACGAGCCGTCTAAAAGGCTCCGTAATGATAGGTACCAATTTCAACGGCGCCCTCGATTTGTCCCCTGGTTTGCCCACCCGCTGACAAGTGTCACATGTCCTCACGAAATGGTCTGCGTCCCGAAAACACCCTGGCCAATAGTACTCTTGCAAGAGACGGTCCTTAGTTTTCTTAACTCCTAGGTGTCCGGACCACGAACCCCCGTGTGACAAGCGCAACAGATCCTGACGATAGCATTGAGGCACGACCAGCTGATCGAACTCCACTCCTCGGCGGTCTAGATACTTCCGGTACAGGACTCCACCCCTTTCCACAAAACGCGCAGTTTTCCTGGCGATACCTTCTTTGACATTGCAGCGCACGTTTTCCAGGCTGCCATCCTTTTTTTGCTCGGCTATCAAAGCCGACCGGCTGACTTTTAGCAACCTATCAAGTCCGTCTGACGTAGGCGCGATGAGCAAATCAGTAGATAGCTCTTCTAACTTTCCCGAATCGGGATTTTCCTCTCCAGTATCTGGCGCCTTTAACGTTACAGACTCTAGTTTATTCAGTTCGGGCGTGCTCGGAATATCAGCTTGCCGCGCCTCTGACCCTTTTTCGTTGTTTGATAACGTCGGCCCCGCAACTACCGCCTTTGCAGCGAGCTCCCGAACCTTCGATCTGGTTAAGGCCTGAACACTAGCTTCACCAAACAAAAGCCCCTTCTCGCGCAGGAGGTGATCGGACCTGTTTGAAAATAAGTACGGGTACTGGGGTGGCAGCATAGATGACACTGCCGCCTCTGTCTCAAGCGCTCCGAAAGGTCCTTCAATAAGCACCTTTGCTACTGGCAGACACACGCTATGAGCTTCCACGGCTTGCTTGATCCACGCGCACTCGCCCGTGAACATATGGGGTTCTACGTAAGACGGGTGAACTACATCCATCGTAGCTGCGGAATCGCGAAGCACTCGGCACTCTTTCCCGTTCACGAGGAGGTCTCGCATGTAAGGCTCGAGAAGCTTCATGTTCTCGTCAGTGCTGCCTATTGAAAAAAACACAACTTTTGGTGTTGTTTCCGGACACTGCGCCGAAAAGTGACGCGGCTTCTGGCACGTATAACACACGCGCGCTCGCCTCATCTCGAACCGCTTTCTGCGTTTGGCTGCCGCCGTCTCTTTACGTTTGGTCGGACTGCTTTCACTCGCATCCTCACTACGCGTGTCCCCCTTTGCTCTCATGGGTGTGAACTTCGGCCTCTCAAACTTTGAGCCAAATTCACCCTTTTGACCGTCCTTAGCTCCGCGAGCTCGACGCGTCACAAACTCCTCGGCTAGCTCAGCGGCTCTAGCCACCGTACAAACGTCTGGCCTATCCAAGACCCAGTATCGCACGTTCTCCGGTAACCGACTATAAAACTGTTCTAGCCCGAAACACTGCAGAACTTTATCGTGGTCACCAAACGCTTTCTCTTCTTTGAGCCACTCCTGCATGTTCGACATAAGCCTATACGCAAACTCTGTATATGACTCACTTTTGCCTTTCTCATTTTCCCGAAACTTCCGACGGAACGCCTCCGCAGACAGCCGGTACTTTTTTAGCAGACTCGATTTTACTTTGTCGAAATCCTCTGCCTCCTCTCTATCCAAGCGAGCGACTACGTCGGCCGCCTCGCCGGGTAACAAAGTGAGCAAGCGCTGTGGCCACGTTTCCCGAGAGAACCCCTGCTTCTCGCACGTTCGCTCAAAGTTAACCAGGAACAAACCAATGTCCTCTCCAAGCTTAAACGGCCGCATCAGGTCAGTCATTTTGAACAATACGCGTTCTCCTGCACCGTGTGCCTGACTTCCATTACGAGCGCGTTCCATCTCTACCTCAAGACGCTTCATTTCCAAAGCGTGTTGACGGTCACGCTCTTGTTGCTCTCGCTCTTTCTGTTCTTTACGTTCACGCTCTTCTTTTTCTTTTGCAGTCTCCCTCTCTTCAATAGTCTCAAGGCATTCCGACAGCTCGTCATCCTCAGCCTCTAACTCAAGAATAGCCTTTAGCAGTTCTGGTTTTCTGAGTTTGTCTGAGACATCCAGACCCAACTCTCTTGCAAGCTCCAACAATTTCGGTTTGCGCAACGACTTCAAATCCATGGCTGCTCTGAATGCTGCTTTCTCTACTGCTTACTATTGTCTTGCCGCAAACTAACCCGGCAGCAACGACAACCACAATTACCAGCTCTGTTTCTGACACTAACAAAAGCCTGGCAAAGCTCAGAAGAAGAAAGTCCCGCACTCACCAAACCTCGCAGGCAGGAATTCCGCGCAGTCGTTCCGCTGCAGGCAACCAGTCGTCACACAGGGCTCGTTGCACTGCTCCCGGATCGTCGATGAGCTGCTCAGCATACAGTCAACTGCATCTCTTTGCTGCTGGCCTCCGTTGTCGCGATCTTACCGCTGGCAGACAGTTGTTTGAAGTCGGAGGCGATCTCACCGCTGCCAACCAGATGTTTGGGATCGCACCGCTGGTACGATCTGTTGGGAACTCGGCGCTGACGCCCGTGGTTGTACCTGGGTCGCAAGCCCCAAGGGTAGCGTTGGCCTGGCGGTCTGGGGTACAACTGGAAGCATCCGAAGGTCCCGGCAAAGCATGAGTCGACTGGTAACAACGAAACAACTTGTTTATTTTAACATCGCAAAGAGTTGGCGGTCAGGTTTGACCGAAGTAGAGAGACGGGAGAGCACTTCACTCAACAGAAGAAATCGGAGCCCTCCTTTTGGCGTCCGGGGGCAGCTGTTTTTATACTCTCGCAGTTGAGGGCAAGAAGGAACCCCTCAAAAGACGAGCACGTGAATGTACAATGGGCTAATGGTGACGCACACTGTCGTAGCGATGCCGTAGCACCATGACGAGCACGATCTCGTAGCACCCTGTCGAGCACGATCTCGTAGCACCCTGTTGTAGCGCTGCCGGTCGGGCACAATGACTGTAATGAGAGGATGGTCCCTGCTTTGGCATCGCCTGTTTCGGGCACAATGACTGGAACGAGATCCCTGCTTTGGCATCGCCTGTTTCGGGCACAATGACTGGAATGAGATCCCTGCTTTGGCATCGCCTGTTTCGGGCACAATGACTGGAATGCGAGGATGATCCCTAGGCGGTCGCATCGCCGCAGTCGCGCCTGGAAACACCTGGCGATGAGTGTTGCGGCGACGACGATCGGGCCAAAATGTCTGCCGCCCCGCCGCAGTCGCGCCGGCAAAACCACGTGTCGCAGGCGAAACGCAACAGTAGACAGGATCACCATAACAGGACGAGCCCCCTTCTACCAGATCTCGTTTCCCGATTGACTGACGCAACCTCCAGCTTCCTATAATGCACTACATACTCCAACGCGCAACGCGAGGAGCGATATACGTTACCGCGACACGCTGTCTGTGCCTGCGCAGACGTTGCTTCGAAGCAGTGCACCGGAGATATCACCTTTGGCGGCACTGCGCGCCATAGACCCAAGCGGCGAGAGACATAGAGACGTCTTCATCACCGCAGGAGGTTAAGTGTGAGTGCGGGGCACCATTCAGAACGCAAGCGCGCACCCCGAAGGAATGACCAGTTTACGACACCGCCCGCGCATGCGACCCTCGTCCTACGCCCGAGTCTCTCTCTCTCTGCTCGCCAGGGGCCGGCGGGTGTGTAAACTACACGTACACGGAATGCGCGCGCCGTATATGCAGTGCGTGTCACCAGACTTCACTGGTTCGAGCTCCCCCGCCGACCCGCTTTCGGGACGCCTCTCTCTCTCTCTCTTATCTCCGCGTCCCTCTCGCCACGCCGCGGAGCTGGACCACCGCGCCGTGTTTACGACTGACGAGCCTCGTAAATCAGCTTCCTGCTGTGACGAACGAACGCGCTGCGGGAACACAGTCGCGGATCTCCAGCCGCTCCCTGTCCCCGACTCGAGAGCGAGGGCTTCCTGTTTTGTGCCGAGGTGCATTAAACGACGGGAGTGCGCCTGCATTCAGTAACACGCACACGCACGTACACACACAACCACCTACTTGCAGCATTTAGTGTGTAAACAAGAGCGGGCTCTTATCTGTATCACCTCCTATTGCGCGATCACGTGACTGCGACGTTTCCCTCGAAGCCCGAACTCATTGCCAGCTCACTGAAGCTCTCACAGATTGCTATATAGGCCCCTGGCACGTTCGCTCCCGCAGAGTCATGCAGTGCAGTCAATTACATTCGTCGGCAAAGCTGACTTCGCCTCAATGCGCACGCGCCTTTCGGCACTTCGTACGTAGCACCGTCAGCTGCACTTGCAACCAATTCGGCCTATTTCGCCAGTGGGCCGTGCACGTCATAAGCACTCGCTTTATGGAAAGGGCGGATGTATCAATGGACGCGTGGGCGTTCACATTCCTGTGGCTTACGATGACTCCGGAAAGCGCCACCAGAAGGCGCGCCGACGCAAAGTTCGGCGCCCGCGAGATCCCTCACGTGCCGTGCAGGAACTCGACGTCGACTTCACTTTTAGACACCAAGACCATCATCCGGTCAGCTACGCGGTGAAACCAAAGCTCGAAGCTGGGAGAAAGTGAACGCCCGCGCCTGAGCAGCGCCGAGTCGACGATCGTCCCAGGCAGTCATGTTTCATGCATGAACCTACGTCGGAGCTTCGCAAACAGAGAAAAGAAGGAGAGATGAAAGGAAAGAAAGAAACAAAATAAACAAACGCAAAAAAGAAAGAGGCGGGGATGCATCCTCCTTCGCACACATATATATTTCATGAAATAGAATCAGCTCACGACGTTTGTCATGTCACGTTTTGGAGGAACCGCACCTCGACCGGGCTCGAGCGTGCGTATGCAAGAGAGCGAGATAAAAACCTCCGTAAGAGAGGCGCGGGCTCGTTGTGCTCCTGGCTTCGCGTTGAAAGAACGAACCTTGACAGGGCGATACATTATGACACCTCTAAAACAGGGGAAACGACATCCGCTGAAACCATGGTTAAACTCCTTCCGGATTTATCTTCCTCTTACTTTGGCGCCGAGCTCTAGAACGATCACTCTGCGGGATGACGCCTCGGTGTATCGAAAAGCAACTGCACAACACCCCGGCTCATCTGCAACTTACCTGTTGTCAATCTAGTTTTTCTTCAGTCAGGCAGCTATAGTATACTCGTAATAATGACTATTTGAATTTAATTTAATTGTATTTTATTCCGCAACAAGAAAACGTTACGAGGAGGACAGGTAAAAGATGTGAAAACGGCTTGCGGAGCCCTGAACCCCTAGCACACGGGGAAGCATACATACACGCGACCACAAGATCGGTGGCCAATCCGCGGTAGTGGACCGTGGATTGGCCAACGCCGTACTATTTCCCCACACTCGTCGCTCGACTTTAGCATCTCGCCGCTTCTCTTTTTCCTGTTTATCACCAAATTCCGTGCAACGCAGCGCAAGTTCGGCCAACCAGGCACAAGAGAACACGAAAAAAAAAAAAAAAAGACGCCTGCATTGTCCAGCCTCCGATCGCACTCCGAGCGACGCCGACTGAATGTAATAAGCGTCACGGATGGATTATTAGAGCAGAATGGGCGAGCTCTCCTCTCTTCTCTGGAACACGCTGCAGCCGACTCCCTTAACTGATTGGCTGACACGACGCTTACACTGATCGGTGTCGGTGAGGCGGAGTGTCGACTCAATCTTCACTGCTCGCTTTGCAGACGTTGTTCCCATCTCCTTTCAATACGCGGGCACTGTGCCACGAAATACTCGAGAGAGAGAGAGAGAGAGAGAGAGAGAGAGAGAGAGAGAGAGAGAGAGAGAGAGTTAAACCACTCCGCTGCCAAAATCAAGGTGAGGAGTGGCGTGCACGCCGGGGAGTTTCTGTCGCCACGGGTGACTTTGCCCATTTAAGCCATCCGTGCGCACTGGAGCTTGTGGTACTTCCGAAAGCAATGCCGTGAACACGCAGCCTCTTTTCATGATGGTGATGAATCAATACGGTCATTTCTGTACCAAAGGCTGGCACAAGTATGTAGCTTTATAAACAAGAGCTTTAAAGAGCGCGACATAGGGCCCAGCAAGAGATCCACGGGAGAGATAGAACGCCCTGTCCTGTGGTTCTTTTGCTGCGTCCTGTGTCGTGCTGTCTAAAGCTGTTTAAATGCACGTACCAGTCAGCCCAAGATGAGCAGGCTGTTAAGGTAACATTATCTGTGCCCGCGGTGCCAAAAAATGTGACGGTGGCAGTTACATAAGTATTACTAGTGAATTGGAATTGCGGATAATTATTTAGGTTATAGATGCACGGTAAGCTGAGCGAGTTGGCATGATAGCATCACGAAAACCAGCGCACAAATACACGGACAGAGAAAAGGGAACGGCAGTTGGTTTTCGCGATGTAGTTAGGTCAGTCTCGAATCACGCATGAGTGGATTTTTGCTAACGTATCGAAAAGGGCGAGCCCAAAAGGCATGTCGCGACCCCACCTCGCAGCGTCACCCTGTGACGTCATGCATTACTAAACCTTACTAAACCCGTCTGCGCGGGTTTAGTAAGGTCTTCATCGACAAAGACTAATTATGTCGCATTCTATATAAACACCCGGCGACCTTATAAAGTGACAATTTTTACCGACACAAACCCTGTGTAGCGCGAAAAAAAGCGATGCACGAGAGGTCGAACGGATTCCAGCGATGTCACTGTTCGGCCGTGAAATTCAGATAACAGTTATGGTAATCAGCTGATAATCAACAATTTTCGGCGAAAGAAACCGCGAGCGGGATTACTAAAGCGGACTTTACGCCCCTAAGACTTCTCGGCTGTTCCTTTATACTGTCCCTTTACGAATGCATGTCAATGTCGATCGCCTTGTATTACCCGGCAGCATGCAGTTCTTCAAAGCTCTGCCAAAACAACGTGACTTCAACGACTTCGGAGAAAAAAGAAAGAAAGAGAGGCGTTCTACAGCTTATAAAGACCTACCCGAGAGGCTAGCTGTTCCGTTTTCCCAGCACACTCTTATCGGTCAGCTGCCTTCTCCACAAGCACAGGCGCCGCCGAAAAGAAGGCTCGCATGCTTTGTGCCCCAGTTTCTGTATGCATCTGTTAATCTACCACCCGCCTCGCTCCCTTTGCAGCGAACTGCTCCAATAAAAAGACGGTTTCGCTCTACTGCGAGCCTGGGACGCGCCTGCTAGTGCCATCAACAGACACGATGCTGTCTCGACGGGGCACTCCGATCCTACACTCCCGATCTGCATTGCACGGTCCTAGTTCAAACCCCAGAGAGGAGGAGGACGAGGAAATAACATTTTCTTTGTTCGAACGGAACTAAGGCCGAAGTTCGGGGCCCTTTGGTGGGCACGTGATCGAGCGAGAAGAGAGAGATTAGATAAAAGGAAGGCAGGGATGTTAACCAGTCAAGAGTCCGGTTGGCTACTTTGCGCTAGGGGAAGGGAGAAGGGGAATAGAAAGAAGGGAGAGAAAGAGAGAACATTGATTAACCAGCAGAAATCCGCTCGCCTACTCTGCATGGGGAAAATTGTTATAAAGAGTGAACGATGAAGAAGGAGAAATGGAGAATAGGCAAGCAACCGTCATGAAGGTTGCTGGCACGGTTTTCATATAAACTCCGCTAAACCTTCGAGCAATCATTTGTTAATCTCTCGAAAAGTAGCCGCCCAAAACAATGGATTTTCATACTCTTGCTCCTGCCGGATTTCTCGCATCTCATCGCGGCACTTCTCGAGCAGTCGCGTCCGCGAGGGCATGAATGAAAGGAAAGCTACGCTCGCGAACGCTGCAAGCGATGGGGCAAAAGCGAGGGAGGAGAGGGGGAGGGGCGCCCCGCAGTGACGAGCTCGAACCAACAAATTCCGGACAGATCCAAACATGCTCGGCGTGAAAGAACGCCAAAGGGGGCAACGCGCCAAGAGAGGACAAAGAAAGAGCGCAGCCCCTACAGCAGTCATTGGGCACTCCCAGGCCAACCCGACCGAACTGCCCCCCACAGCATCCCCCTAGCTTGCGTACAGACAAACTTGAGCGCACGCACAACACGATGCGAAACGGCGCATGTGCCGGTACATACGGACGGAGGGAGGGAGGGGGCGAGGGTTGTCCGGTGAGTTATTCGGATGCCGCCGCGCTCCGCGAGGCGCACCTTTCCTGTCGGGACGCACTTAGCCGCGCCTTCCAAGCTTTCATCGAGCGCCCCGGAGAGGAAGCAGAAGCGAGAAAGAAAGTGTAGCTTAGAAGCCACCCGGGCACCATCGGCTATCGCCGTCTGTAGGCACAAAAGCCGCCCGTTCGGACGGCACGTCTCCTTAAAAAGCGGCCGAACAGCAAACACATCCTGCGGCACACAAGCAAGAGCGCTGCACGTAGAGAGAGAGAGAGAGAGAGAGAGGACTCGATCGCGAATATGGGGGGCTGTAGCAGCCGCCACCAGCGGCGCCGGGCAAATGAGAGAAAGAGATGGCAGAGGTGGGGAGGCGGAACACCCCTGCCGCTCCGCCGTGAACCACCGCATACCAGCAACGCGGAGGACTCCGGTTGGGTTCGTGCGCGGTGCCGCCGCTCACGCATCCCGCCGCGCACGATTGAGTTAGGAACTAAACCAACGAGAGGGGGAGCCGCACGTCAAATGCTTTTTCCCCCCGGGCATCGACGAAGAATGATGCAGCGGAGGAACTGCGCGTAATGGGTCCACGGCGCCGTTTAGTGTAGGGTAGCTTGGTGTGGAACCCGACGACAGTAGCCGGCAAGGAGTGGTGGACTGCTGGGTCGAGTGTGCGACGAAGGATGCAGCGGGCGGCTCGTACATCGCTGGTCCACACAAGCCGGCGAGTGTGCTGGATCGACAGCATTTTAGGAAGACAGGAAAAAGCGCGAGAGCGCTCGGTGCCACCCAAGATCGCCAACGATGGGCGCGAAGTAGTGTTAGCGAGTTTAGGTTTGCGCTAAGCTTCCACAAGCACACGATATTACGCTCCCAGCAAAGGCGTTGCAACTGTTGCCGAACAGGGCGTACACTGCGAAGCCAGTGCCGTCCCGGTAATAACTGTCTCATTATCGTTGTGCAGCAATCACCGCGCCCCTCTAACCCCACCTGCCTCACTTTTTTTTTCTATACTTGTTTATAACAAATGCAAGTCGTGCGAAAAACTTTGAACGAATACGCACAGTATCGACAGTGCACAGTATTCGATGTCGGTTATCCCGGGACTGCCTCTCGTTCGCGCACCAACGCGTCAGGTAGGCAAGCCACGCCGTTTAGCAAGCAGAAGAGCGTCGATGACTACTGTGCACGGCCGCTGAGGCGGGATAGGTGGAGGACGCGCGCGCGGGGATAAAACGCGCGCCCGAGAAAGCGTGAGAAGGCGCGAGAAGGAATGCGCACCGGCGGCGGCTGCATCGCCGTCGTGCGGCCCGCGATATCCTCCACGTCGTCGCCGATGCCGAAGCTAACCACCCATGGAGTGGAAGAAGAAGAAGAAGAGGCGGCTGCCGCAGCAACAGCCCAACAGGTGGGGGTCACCCCCCCCCCCCCCCCCCCCCCCGCCGCCTCCGTCCCGTAGTGAGCGCGCGGCAGCGGCGGGGCCGCATACCTTCGTCTCGCCGCCGCGCCGACTCTGCGCTGCTGCTCCGTGGGTCTTCTTAGCGGCGGCCGCCAAAGATGCCGACCTACCGATTGGCGCCGCCGCTGCGGGGGCCCGCGGACGCCGCTATCGGGGCGGCGCGTCTACGGTCGCAAGGCGCGCGCCGCGGAGCGCAGAAGAGAGACGGCTCCTTGCCACAGCGAAACGTCGGCAGCAGCACATCGGACAAGTTGGCTTTGTTTGCGTGTGCGAGCGGGCCAACGACAGGAGTTGGGCTCTTCGCCGAACCAAAACGCGCGCCATGTGGACGAACGCGCGATTGCCGTCGAGGTACGCGCTCAACGAGGGCGGAGCACGCTTTTGCAGTCTGGGTTAAACCGCGGCGCAATATTCCACCTATAGTCGATCGGAAATAGGCCATTCGTTGGTAAAGCATCGTCGGAACTGGCGGACATAGCGTTACTCTGCTGCACTTCTTCGATCCCATCCGCGACAGAAAGAGGCACGTCCTTGAAAAAGGGAGGAATCGACGCAACGTAATCTCAAACTTGAGAAGGGTAGACAATCGGCCTTGTTGGTACGGCACAGTGCAAATGAAGCCGAAAAACCAAGCACAGAAGGATGTGTTGTAACCTACTATTTCTGTTACGTCGATGTTGCTGCCAGCTATCACGCAGATAATTTTTCCCGTAATATGTACAATATACCACACCCCGGGCGCTTCGTATAGCCGATGTCAACTTCGCGTGAGGATCGCGAAAACGCACGGAACGATAGCGGTGCCTTCATTTCACGCCGAACAAGCCCGCTTCTCGTGTCGGGATAGCGTACTACACCGTAAGGTTCGCTTTTACAGGTCTACTCGATTCGCTTACGTTTTCTCAGCTAGAGTTTCCAGTCCAGGAGATGCCGCACCGCGCCATTCGTTTCATCCAGTGCAGGCTTCGTGCACGAGAGGATCGCGGCATTCACCTACACGCCCGCCGGAGAGGTGCGCACCGGCGAAGTTCTGCGAGAGCACAGAAGTGGCACTCAGCCACGGTGAACTAGATGTATATACAGCACACGACGTGCAGGCGAATCAAGAACCCCGACGACAACGGATTCCGGCCCGACAAGCCGACCCGCCCTGACCACGGACGGGGGTCGTGTAAAAGCTGCTCTAATACAGACACACTCCCGTCTTTTGGATTCCTTACCTGCAACCGCGAGCGTTTCGGTTGCAGTTCCTTGCGCGTTATTGACAGAGGCGCCCGCCGGCGCAAGAGTCGGCTCATCGTATAAACTCCCCTAGAAAGAGAGAGAGAGAGAGAGAGAGAGAGAGAGAGAGAGAGGCAAGAGAGTGGCCACACTCCGAGTGGATGGAAACGCACGACGGAAAAGAGGGGAGCAGCGGTCGGCAAGCGAAAGCGCACGGCGGATGAAATAGAGATCCGTATCGCTCACTGCGCTCCTCGATTGCCGCTTGTACAGCATCGCTCCTCTGGGATCCACCCCCCCCCCCCCCTTTCGCTTATCTCGCAGGGCGTCTTTTGATTCGAGCCGCCGTTTCGAAAACATAGCTAGCGCGCCCTGCCTCACGGTTACTCACGGTCAATGTGTATGACCGGGTAACTCAGCATTCCTCCTTGTTTTCAGCGTTTTCTTTATCACTTAGGAGGCAAATTGGTACACCGCACACGCGCTGTGCTCGTCTCGCATTGGCTCCAGCTCTCGATGGCTCCTATACACATTGCCGGATTGCACGATACAAGGTGCAGGTATTAAGTCTCATCGAGCCCCTCCGCGCTCCCCAACCTCAATGCCAGGCTATATATACAATTCGTCATGCACGGTTCGATCAGTTGCACCATACTTCGCCCGGTCTGTTTACATATAAGGATGCAAGACCACCGAACCGGACGATGCTAAGAATTCCTGAATAAGAATGTCTCAATCAGAAAAAAACTAAGGAAAGAAAGAAAAGAATTCCTGGTTGCAGATCGACGCCGTCGTGCATGCCGAAAGACTGGCGGTGGTTCTAGTGGTGATTCCCATACCGTGACCTCAGTTAGTGCGTGCGCGCTCGAAGAGCTTAAGAGCACTTCGCATCATCAGATGTGAAATAAATGGTGAACCGAGAGACTCCATTAGCGCTTGCTTCGTGGGGCTTCGCACCTACCGTAGACAGGGGTTTCGGAAAATGACAACGGCATTGTCATAACACTTATCGCTACCCCCCCCCCCCCCCCCGCCTGTGCCTGGATCATTTGTGGCCCTGAAAACGCTCGCACGCTCTCGCGGCAACACCCTGCACCCGTCCTAAACGTCCATCTGAGCGCTTTCTTCTTTACGCACAGGTCATATGTTGCGCCCGTTCGCAACATTTCTCGCTGCCTCCCCATTCAGCCGTATGTATGCAACCAACGCAGGCCAAGACTGCTGATGGTTCTCCGAAGCACACACAAACAAACACACACAAAAGCGCGCGCGCACACACACACAGAAACCTACACACGGAACAGGTCAGGGGGGAGAGACAGGAAGGCGAAGGTCTCGATTTTGTGGCCATAACGCTAAGGTGGCACGTGAGCTATAAGCAGCTAACAAATACAAGAGAGAGAGAGAGAGAGGGGGGGGAGGGAGGGAGAACCGGGAGATATCGAGGTGTAATTTCCATTACGGCAGCTGGAAAAGCGCGAACGCTCCGTGTCGGGATCCTTGGAAGGAGCCGTGCGACGATCCGGTACGACGGGGTGGTCGTCGGCGCGTCCTCTCGGCGGAGGTCTCCCCACTCAGTGCTGCATCCACCGCCGTCGGCGAGGCTTGAAAGGCGAGCGCGCGCCGCCGCTCACCGCCCGAGAATGCCACCCCGACAACGCCAGCAGCCGGCCGAACCATCTCTGCTGGCCATTACGCTCACTCATTCACTCACTCACTCACGCAGCGTGCCGGCATGTTAAAGGCGCCACGCGCTCACCGCTTTTTTGTTTGTTCACTCCGCACCATCCCCCCTCCTCTTCTATATTACGCGCCGGTACAGTCTGGCAACATATTTTCCTTCTCTCCAAGCGCTTTCTTTTCGGACGCATTCCTGGCAAACCCATACCTATACTATACGTGTACGACTAAGCGGCGGCGACGGCAGGTGGTGGGCCCGTGGCGTGGCACGGGGCAGTTACGACTTTGTCGGTCGCCCTCGGTTTGCCGTCTTCTGCCCCCGCGGAGCCGAGAACCACTCGGGAAGCGCGCGCCCGAGACGAACACGCCTCCTAATCACCGAGAGAAGACGCGGCGGCGACGAAAAGGGCAGCAGGCAAGGCACGGGGGCACGCAGCGCGGATCCCTCTCGGCAGCACCGATGGCCGCGGAGGAGAGAACTCGCGGGCGCGTGTGTGGCGACGCGCCGCGTAATTGAGCGGCTTCGGCCAGCTGGTCCAGATGACTCAGCTCTTTTGTGTTAGGGCCGATGCCGCCTTGGGCGACCACCGGGCGCGCAGACCCCCCCGCATAGTGCGTTCGACGACGTAACGCTTCCTCTTCTCGAACCGCGCAGCATCCAGCATCTGAGGAAATGTGCGACCGTAGATATGGAGAAACACGGTGAGGGCTGCGGGTATTCAAAAGCGGCGTCGAATTGTGAAAACGCGAGTGGGTCACATTCTAGATACATTCCGAACCCAGTTGCTGGAGCGTACGCCACCTTTTTTCACCGAATGTTCTTTTGCCCGTGGCCACTGGAGCGTAGAGAGGCGAGCTCCTGAAACAAGCGAGGGGCCAGAGGTGTGCGCGCGCTGACACAGCCCAAAAGCGACAGTTGTTCGTTAATATTTTGCTTTCCGCGAATGTATTTTGAGTCGTAGCGGTGCCTTTGCTGCTGCGATTTTCCCATCCGCAATATATCGTACGCATAGCATGGCACAGCTTAGACGAGCTTAGACGCATTCTAGAGCGCTCAAATTTCCATACTTCACGACTTCCTACAGCGCACATACCACGACCCCCGACAGGCGCTCCCCCGCAAGCATACCGCAACCTTTCAGCCTGTCCAGCATTCCTTCGCGTTCGTCCCCTGGCTCTCCCTCCTTTCACCGAATTCGCACACACCTCAATGTGCAAGAAAGGAAGGTATATATTAAAAACGAAGAGGACGAGAGAAGAGAAAGAAACGTAACCCATAGAGACGGCTGACAGGAAGGGACGAGCCGTTCGCTCCAGCCGAGACAAGTTCATAATAAAGCCGCTCGAGCTCGGTGCTTCACGCGAACACGTCCGCTCGCCTCGCCCCCTCCCCCTCCTTCCCCCGAGAGGGTGACACCCGCCCGCAGCGGGGCAGCCGACCCCTGCACAAGCGTGCCCGGCGGCACTTGGACGAGGGGCTCTCTCTCTCTCTCTCTCTCTCTCTCTCTCTTCCAACAAAGGAAGGCACGTGCTGTTCCACGAAAGAAGGCTGGGGCCACCCCGCGTATGCATGCGGCGTGGCGCGCAAAAGGGAGTATTTCTCTCCACAAAGAGCTCGTAAATCGCCTCGCAAATGACGGCCTCTTGGCGGCGAGCACAGCCTCGAACGAACAACTTCTGTCCCGTGCCGCACAGGCCGTGTGTGTGTGTGCAAGCGATACGACACACCCACATGTAGGGCGTGCAGTTGCAGTTGACGTGCTGCCGTTCATCGGCGTGAAATAAGTTTACGAGAGCGTCGCTTGAGCGAAGTTTTCGGTTCGACGAATAATTACTCCCGCATGCGGAGCAACACGAGAGACAGACAAGTGGTGCGCAAGTGCCGGGTAATATAGTATTATTTCGAAGCACGGTTATCGTTTCCTTTGAGGAAAGAAAACGAAGCGTTGATTAGGAAATACTAATAAAAAACTAATTTGCTATTCTTGACTTTGGCGGACGTGATAAATTTCGCGGCGTTGTTTCAGACTAGCGCAATTTCTACACGGGAAAGCCTATGACGTAGGTCGGTGCTTTCCTTAACTAATATGATATACTGTTATCTTTAGTGATAAAATAATATAATCATCTTGCGAGAAAACGCTGTCAAGATCTGCTAAGATATGGGCAGATGGTGTGGTTGTCTTTTAAACGAAGACATCAACTGTATTTTGCGTATGCGTGATTGCTGCTGTATATTACATCCTGTAATCTTTCTAATCATCACAATAAAACCGATTCTGTTTATTTTGATCAGGCCTGCGTTCACTATTATAGGCAAACGCAGGAACCTCGAGCGCCCTTCGTTATCGCAAGCTAACAACCTTAACGCCATGGTCTCCGGTGGCAGCACGATAAACTCGGCGACAACGATTGCGGAAGCCAGACGCTCGGTAGCGTGCGACACACGTCGCACGGCCTCATTACAACCTGTGGGAAAGAGAGGTACTCCTCAAGGCGGCACGCAGGGGCTTCTACTTGCGCCAGCTGTCAGACGGTATAGGGCCCCATTTAAATATATAAATAAATGAATAAATAAATCAAATGTCCTGAACAAGCGAGCGCTTATACGCGCCCTCTCATGCGTTCCCTATGTCCCCAGATAAATCGATTTCATATGAGGAACAGGGATGGAAGGTGATATCAACAGAGCAGGGCACGCACCACCCGTTTGGTTTCGTATAAAGCATATACGCACGAGGAAAACTCCAATGGAAACGCGTTCTCCTCTCATGGTGACGCATGATCTCGAAGACGCGGGCTTGCGCGAGCGTGCTTCATTGAAGTGCGCTTCCCGACTTGGCCGAGGCTCCGCACGTACCAGGGTTCAGCTGGCTTTATTCCCACCGCTGTACGCTCCTCCGCACACCGCCTTCGAGTCGGTTTCTCGTCAGGGTCCAATTAGGACTAATGAGGGCGGTCTCGCAGGCTCTCTCTGTGCGCCGGCCGCCTTATATGTGTATGTAACGCGCAATTACACTGAAAAGTGCGCCGTTCAGTAGCGTGCTTGCAGACGCGGAAAATGGCCTCCCACTTTCGGAAGCACACGTGCGACGTACGACCTGGTGCCCCTCTCCTCCCCCTCCCCCACCGCACGAAATGCGTGAGCGCTGAATTCGATCGACCGAGTAGCATGCACCCACCATGCTACTCTTGCGCTTGTGATCGCGAGATTGCGCATCATTAACGTAGCTTCTTAAGCACAGCGCCAGAACGGAACATTTACGAAGAAGTGAATGTCACACTTCCCGTTCTGACATGTCCCAGCCCGAAATGCAGCCAGCACAGCGCCATATCGAGAGACCTATAGCAACCACACTCGCTTAAATCCAGGCATATATCGCACACCGCCATGACGTCAGTTGCGCAATCCAAACTTGATACGCACGCGGGACAATGATTCTTCAGAATTCCTCTCGACTTACAAAAGACTATATCTGAAGGCACTGCTACGCTGGGAGCTTATATACTGATGTGAGTATATTAAAAGCGAAGGTGACATCGCCCAAATCCGCATACAGGACGCCGACGGCAACTGCATATATACAATCCTCCCTTCTACGCAAGCAGCCGGAAAAGAATAACCTTATATCTAGATGACCCTTGTAGATGAGGCTGTAGAAGAACGCCAAGCATTCCTACACGCGGTCGGCGTACGAAGGGCGGAGAGACATGTCACAAGCGCGCAGGCACTGAGGCGCACGAAGTGTGTACGTGGCACCTCGACCGCGTACAACGGCGAGAACGCCGCGTGCACTCGGGTATAGCTGATATTGCAGGAGTACGTACGTATAGTGTTCATATACATATGAACGCGGACATACCACCACGACCGACGGGGGTAAAGGGGGGCAGCTGTTGTGCGACCACCGCCCCATACCGTGCATAACAACGCAGAGCCGCACCCTTCCACACACAGGGGGCGCAGCGAGCGCTCCTGCGTCCGCGTGCCGCTGAGCCCGATGTGCCACCACCACTTCCCATCCGCGGCCCGCTCGGTCGCGCACAGCGTAGCAGAGCGTTCCACAAAAGGGTCGCCATTGTGGTCCTCTCCAGAATGCGTGTGCTCTGTGACCCGAGATGCCCACCCGCCCGCCCACCTTCTCGCTGCATCCCGAGATGCGTGGCGTGCTGCCAGACGGAGGAGCCCCCGCGGCGAGACGTTACCGAGAGCATCGTTTTTCTTTTTTTTGTCGCGCGCATAATGGCCGTCTCCGCGGAATGCGTCGGAGATAGCAGGCGATGAAGGCCGCCCTCACACTTTATGTATGTCTATGTGCCACTCTATGTAGGTGGAATGTCCCGTTTAAATGGTGAAGTGGCAGAGAATAGGGTAGCGATCTGCCCTGCAAGAGGGCTTTATTTCTTGTTTTTCTTCTCTTTCCCTGCGACTTGCAGCGCACTCAGCTGGCGTGTGCGTCACGGTATTATATATCTTAAGCAGGAATGCCCTGGCATTCTCGTTCTCGTTGCAGCGCCGAGACATGCAAGATTTTTACTGCCGCTTCAGACAGTATGTATAGAACGGTAGCACCTCGGCTGTTCTGAGATAAATACGTAGCTGGGGGAATTCTTCGAGTAAGCTATGTAGTATACGCACAGGGTGTCCCAACTATCAGGGACCAAGATCTGAAAATATGCAAATGTCACGTTGCTGCAGAGAACCAAGGTAATGTTGATTGCCGTCGCTTGGAGATACTCAGATTATTTTTTGGCATTCCGCCTAATTACATATTCTGTCTTAATTATTTATTTAACTTCTCAAATATTAAAGTTAGATTAAGACCGTTGATGAGAAAATCGTAGAGCTTCACGAATAACTCCCGATACAGCTTTCTGTAGCTCAATATGTGCTACATAAAAGTGTTTTTCCGAGCGTGAAAGAAGCACGCAAATACACGCATAGTGCCTCGACCGGACAGTCGCGCGGCAATCGCTAGAAACGTGTCACGCTCTATACATGACTCATGTTTGAGTTCATTCAGGACACTGGATTTGCGTTGTTGCAAGACGTACTTAATTGAAAGCAGGGTGACACAAAGACAGACAAGTTTGTCAATATAAGCACAAATGAAGTCGTCACATTCCTTCTTTCCTGATCGTTGTTCACCTTCGAGTGGTATGCTTTTTTGCTAGCGCATCCGAGAGTTTATTTCTGGTTGAAGACGCCTTCAGACCAGACGGTCATTCTGGGGCGCCTGTGCAACAGGCGCGAATGGAACGACATGTCATTATCATCATCAGCCTATTTTATGTCCACTGCAGGACGAAGGCGTCTCTCTACGATCCCCAGTTGCCCCTGTCCTGCGCCAACCGATTCCAGCTAGCTCCTGCGAATTCCTTAATTTCATCATCCCACCTAGTCTTCTGCCGTCCTCGACTGCGCTTCCCTACTCTTGGCACCCATTGTGTAACCAACTAAGGACGCTTATCTAACCTACCCATTACATGACCTGCTCAGCTCCATTTCTTTCTCTTAATGTCAATTTGAATATCGGCTATTCCTGTTTGCTCTCTGAGCCACACCACTATCTTCCTGTCTCTTAACGTGACGCCTAACATTCTTCGTTCCATAGCTCTTTGCGCGGTCCTTCTGTTTTCGAGCTTCTATCAACGACAAATGGAGCAAGGACGACACATTCAGGGGGAGTATTTTCTAAATGTCTACCTAGTGAACATGTCCACTTGGTCTGCTGCTGAAGCTCTGATTGGCTGGGCTAGGGTATGCATCAGAAAGAGACAGGCGCCCCCAGCCAATCAGCACTATGGCAGCACACAAAATGGACATGTGCACTATAGTGGTGGACACTTGCAAAATACACCCCCGGGTCAAGCCCACGGCCAGTGCAATCGCGTCGATCCCCCGTTGGGACGCACTGTTCTCTCCCTCTTTCCGCCAACTCGGGCATCGCAGGGGCTCGCGAAACACTGCGTATAGTCTATAGGTGGCGGCCTCAGAGACTCACGTTCTCCCTATAGCTCTGAACAATGGGAGAGTTGGAGAGATCGCCTACTGAGATGACGTCCGAACAAATCTCACGAGGCCAGTGACTCGGCGGAGAGGACGTTTTGTAAGTTTTAGCTCGCCCGCTCTTTCCTTTCAGGCCACACAACGACGGCCGGCGATTAACATCGGTGACCCCAGAGGTGCAGCGGGAAGAAGCTGGGGGCAGGCCGCTTCAGGTCCAGCCAGGCGGAGAGACGACCTCAACTGGCGTCGCGACAGGGCGGAGACGGCAAGGTCTCCTTGCGACTCGGCAGCGTTCCTTATTCAAGGCCACGGCGGATATTATTAGCCCTTGAAGGATTAGCCTCGGCAGCTTTTACTTTCGCAGCACCAAGCCGCGGGACGACGTAACAGACACCCTTCCTTCTACGACGCTGGACATTTTCCTCAGTTTCTCCCTGCTTCCGTCTATACTTCGCTGTCCTCGCTTTTCTTTCTTTCTTCCTCACTCGCTCCCCGAAGTTCTACTTGTATTCCCTTTGGCCAGAAGAAAGAAACAGACAGACAGCTAAACTAGAAGAAAGGCTTTGCCGCTCAGGAGATTAGCATCCACCGCGCCGCTGTTGTTCCAAGCCTGCGAGGTCGGGGGATCAGACGTAATCCGCGGATGGACAGATTGTAATGCGCAGGAGTTCTCAGTTTCTCTTGGGAGGAACACTCCTGGGAGCCCCACAGACGAAACGGATGCCGCGGACCAAGGACGGAAGCTCTGGCGACTGTATTCTTTCTCTTCCTTTCTTTCTTTCTTTCTTTCTTTCTTTCTTTCTTTCTTTCTTTCTTTCTTTCTTTTTTGCTTTAAATGGCGCATTAGTACTTGTTTTTTCCAGCACAAGCAGGAAGCCCTGCTGGCCATAAGCATGCTGGCTGGCTGCTGTGCCAGCGACAGCACCGTAAGAACAAGAATAAGAAAATAAGTTAGCATTGCAGCATGCAGAGACTCCCAGCGGTGATTCGGCCTTGTGGCGCCATTGCAACATAAGCGGAAGCCGCTATATTACGCAACAAGCTGGTGCTAAATTCACAAAGCTTTCCATTTGTAATAAGTATTTGTCCCTCTGGTCGGTGGCCTTCGCTAATGCAATGTTCGTTATCATGACTAACCACGGCGACTTTTCCTCAACTGTTCTGGCTTATGAAGTAGTTTCTGAATAACAAAGGGCATCGCTTTATGCTACGCTTGTATATGTGGCGCAATTTATCACGAGGACAACTAAGGACGTTGCGCTGCGCATCGTATATGTATAGGGTGTCCTTGTTGTTGTCGCGTCTGTAAATTGCCGCGTAAAGAAATGACCCGTTGCCAAGCGGGCACACTCGCAGCTGCATGGGCGAGCACGGCACTGATCTTAAGGGATACCATTCATCGTTTTCACGCAACCCGAGTTCCTGATGTGATGGATACCACTGTAACGCCCAATGCGCCTAAACCTGCGGAGGCTGCGATGGATGCGTGAACGACGCTTAAGGAGCGAAAGTAAGAACGAGAGAGAGAGAGAGAGAGACTGACGAGAGTCGCGTAGTCACATGTACCCTACAAGTCAGGCGTCCGTCAGGCATACTTAGAAATCATGATCGCTTGCTCCGCTGAAGTTGCCTCGCCGCGGTGCTCGCAATGAGCAAGGTTGAGCCGAAACATTAAAACATTAAGTCGGTACGTGCATAACAGAAAGCGAAAAATAAAAGCAACGGGCAAGAGTATTTCGTTATTTTTTTTCTCGAACCGTTGAAACGTTGTTCATCGCCGCAGCATCACTCATTCCCTAAAAAAATATACGAGTAAAAAAAGACGTCGCGCATCTGTCTCCTTAGAATCGGAGCATGGTTTTTCGCTTTGGGCTGCTGCGTGGTCACCGAGGAGGGACTGACCAGCACTCCGAGGGACGCCGCATCTTCTCGCCCTCCGAGTTCCGTTGACGCGCGCCACCAGGGTGATCCCGGATCACGAGCAGTGACACGACCTCCTCCTCCTCCTCCTTTGCAGCCGTCCGATTCGGTGCAGGCAGCCGAGGCAGCAGCAGCCGTGCCGGACGTGACTGCCCACCACCGCCCCCCCATTTCGGGAGCCTGACGCCTAAACTTAAAACGGTGCCCCAGCTTCTCGGCGGGCAGCAGCAGTTGGAAGAAAGATGACGGCCCCGGGAGGAAGAGCGGGGCCCGCGTAGTAAGAAAAAGGAACTGCGCAGTCACCACCTGTCGAGGCTGGGACGACCGACCGTGAAGGCATCCGCGGAATGCCCCGGAAAGATTCGGGGGGGGGGGGGGGGGGGAGGGCACGAGGAGGGACAGGAAGGCATCCGAGAATATGTTTGTGAGGGGGGGGCAGCGGTGGCAGAGGGGGGGGGGCACGCATCCTGTCCGGCTCTTTGTGTGCGGGCTCACGTACACAGAAGAGGGCGCGCGGTAAAGGAACGCTTCTTGCTGTTTCCTTTTTTGAACCATGGATGCTTACTCACGAATCGGACAGAGGAACGTCCTGAAACGCGGCGCTTGAAGCGGGTCAACGATAGTCCGACGGAATGACCAGCGTTCGATGAATGACCCGAGTCCCCCCGTATTTACGAAATGGTTCTTCCGTTAGAGCTGCTCTTAATAGCACGTTTCGGCCAATAGTGATGACGGACATATTGGCCAAGAATGCATGCTAATCGCTAACATCCAGTAAGAAAGAAAAGCTTTGTGAATACCCGCCCAAGTGCGCTTCCTGGAGTGTAAGTGTAATCACAGAAATAAAATGGGACAGTTGTGACAAACGGGGAATCCGGTTAAGCCGAGCTACTTCGTTACGGCTTTTTCAGAGTTGCCGACACGCCAGCGCGCGCGTACGCAAGCACGGTGCTCTCTCTGTCTGTATCTTTACACATAACATGCATTTGTTACGTGGTGCGCGATATAGAGAATTTTGTAACTAAATCAGTAATCATCAAAACATATATGATGATGCCTACAGGCATGCCGTTTGAAACGGATATAAGTAATAAGTAAATAATAGCTAGTAAAGTAATAGGTAAATAATGAGAGCTTCCTTTGCTAGGTTGTTGATGTTCAGTATACAAAACACTAAAGAATAGCAGTGCGTGATGGCGAACTCGAATCGCCATGCATGTCACACACTGACGGCTGGAGCTGACCTAGTGCTGGACACGGGGCGATAAGAAACTGATTTCTTAGGGCAGTACTTCTTGACCAAAGATAAAATGCCTCATTAGCGCATACTTGGCCCGAGCGCTTTTTTTTTTCCTTTAACATCAGCAGCAAGAATTTAACAGAAGATAAGAAAACAGGGGTCGGGAGCTGCGGTCTGCCGAACGCCGCCTACACAGTGGAACGCCGCACAGCGCTAATTCGTACGAGTACGTGGAAAACCCGTTAAAGTGGTGTGTACACGCGAGAGAGCCGCTTGATGAGCAGAAAGCCTCCGTCTTAACGAGTCGCACAGCATCACCGCCTGCGAGGAGGCGGGTTCGAGCTCCTCCCGAGTTTCTTGTTTTTCGAGGCGGCGGACAGTTCAAGCGCGCTCCCTAGTATATCCAAACCACGCACACACATATCCCCTGTCAAGTGAGTGTTTAGCACTCGCGTGTATACAGACGAGAACCGCTTCTAAAGAAGTGCGGCCGATGAATGGAGAGAAGAGGCGATAATGGGCCCTGGCGTGCAGCCGATGACGCAGAGCCAGCGGCGCGGGTTATACGAAGCGCGGCCATTCCCAGCTATACATACCTCGGGCGAGCATTCCTGAGAGAGCCATCTCTCTCTCTCTCTCTCTCTCTCTCTCTCTCTCTCTCTCTCTCTCTCCTTCTCTCTCGACCACGAGGCAGTCAACGCTTGTTCTCCTCCTCAAACACCCCTCTTGCTATTTTCCTTCCTCTTCTTCTTTCACTGGCTGCGTACAGGAAGAGCATAAAAGAGCCGGCAGGTCCTCCCATCGCCGTTTACATAAGTGGCCTCGAAGACTAGTTTCGCGCGGCCATTTGTGCCTTTCATTTTCCCGAGGACCGCCTGTGTTGCGGCCAGATAGATACGGGGCTCCTCTCTCTGCGCGCCGGTCTCTTCGCTTTGGCTGCGAACGCTTTTTTTGTGCGCGCTGCGAATGCGTCCTAATGGACATTGAAACGCCGCCGCCGCCATTCGTCCGCCCTTGGGACGCTGCTTTGCATGCGCATGCACAACGGCAGGCACGGTGAAGAGAGAGCTGCGGGGAAGGAGGAGGCCGAGATGACATTCGTGGAGCGCACAGTGCAGCCGTGTAGGAGAGCCAAATGCCATTAGATTAGATTGCGAGAGACGTGGCTGGCGTGAGTTGACCGCATACGATAAACAGCGAGGGCGACATGCCCAGCGCACGCAGTGGCCGCGGCTGCGTTCTGCCAGTGGGTCGCGGGTTCGCCTCCTGGCCGCGGCGGCAACGTTCCCGGTGACAATTGAATGCAGTAAGCAAGCAACGCTCGTGCAATTGAATTAGACTGGCACCGAATAACAGTGCAGGTAGTCAAATGAATACGGAAATCTACATTAAAGCGTTCCACTTAAGGCAGGCTGGGAAAAGGCAATCGTAATTCACTATACCGCGGGGGCCGAATTCACAAGGCTGTTGTTCGTAAGCGCTCTTTGCTATTCTGCGGTCATCTCCCGTCATAGGGATTTTTAGATGTGGCGCAGCCAAAGCTTGTGGTCGCAAACCAACGGAATAAAGAAAGAATGCGAAAGGGCTACAAAAGAACGCAAGCAAGGCACGGCGCTTTTGAGTAGGCGAAATCTAAAACTGCCTAGATATGTCCGGCAACGGGATTGCCTGGTGCTTTCAATGACGAACAAACAGTTCCACCAAACTTTCGCACGTGGGAAAGAGTTCTCGTTGATAGCCTCGATTTGTGCCACTATACAGGTTACCGTGAATCGCGGATATGCAATTGCTCTAAACGGTTCTCTCTTGTCAGCTCGCGAAGAGATAGCCCAGCTCTGAGGTTGGCTAACGCAACCACACACTACGTCGTGATTGGCGCAGCCTACACAGATACAACGCCCTCCATGCAACACGAATCGATCGATGTAAAAAGGCCAATCCACAATGTACTCGATGTGTCAATAAACGCTTTTGCGCTTTTGCGCGCGCGCGCGCGCGCGCACGCACGCGCACGTACGCGCACGCACACACACACACACACACACACGCGCACGCACACACGCGCGCACGCACGCACGCACGCACGCACGCACGCACGCACGCACGCACACACACACACACACACACACACACACACACACACACACACACACACACACACACACACACACACACACACACACACACACACACACACACGCACACACAGAAGGACAGATTTTACGTCCATGCACCTCCAGATCTTGCGATGGCAAAAAGAAAATACCGTGGTTAATGAACGAGATAAATACGCACAAATCCGCTCGCTCACGCCGCAACTAACACAGGCTTAAACTGCGGGTAGATCAAGGGAGTGTGGGGGAGGGGAAGGGGCAGAGATAGAATGCCTTCAGGACGCATAGTTACGAACCTTAGCGCTTCCTTCAATACGAAATAAGACGAGCGTACACAATAAAGAAAGAAAGAAGGAGACCGCGCAGAAACAACAGCGACACGGTTATTTTCTTTTTTTTTTTCTATTTAAACGTACAGAGCCCCACTCTGTCCTGCGTTCAAGTGTCTCCGCTCGGTTCCCGTGTTCATAATATATATATGACAGCCGCAGTCCACGCTTTGAACCGGGTAAAAAAAAAAGAATAACACTGTCAACAAGATAAACAAACATCGCTGAGCACCTCTATTTATACACCACCAGAAAGAGGCAGCATTCCTGTCCTATCGCACAAGTAGGGTGGATTAGGCGGTGGCAAGGGCAGGATGGGGGGGGGGGAGGCAAGGGGGGTTGCACAGAGGTTTGCGCAGCCTCTGGGCAGAGCAGCAAGCTCAGAGGCGGAGCGCCGTCGACGAAGATGAAAGAGAGAACGAACGAAGAAGACCACAAGTGGCTTCGTTCCAGATACTGCAGCGGGGCACGCGCGGCCGCGCACGTTCCCAAAACACGCGTGTTCAGGCAACGTGCACCAACAATCCGACGACACGTCCCAAAGTGCGATCATAGTGCGCACGCACTGTTGCCTCACAACCTTCGCACACTACTAAAACGAAAGCTATAATACATGCCCCATCGATCAATAAACGGGGACCGGAGTGCACGTTTCCAAAAGAACGGCTTACCCCACTTCGCGTCGCTAATCCATCCGTGAACCTTCTAACGGATCCGGAGCCGCGTGCGAAGTGATCAGCGGCGAACAACGGCCGAGCCCTTCCTGCACTTTACAAGCTTGTTACTGGCTAGCGTAAGTCATTGCTTTCCCCGCACAGCAGGGAGTCACTAAGCCGAAGTGTGTCTGAAGCCGAAGTCTACGACTGTATACACAGGCGACATGCACGGCATAATTTCCTTTGCATTTTGGGCCCGTAAAATGACCCGTAAAAAATGAGAGACCCGTAAAAATGAGTACAGCTAATCACCACTGTGGGTACGCACGGTCTGATTGGCATTAGGCGAATCGCAGTGCAGCGCGGAAATCGCCAGACGAACGGGCAGCTGCAGAGGAGGCGCAGCGCCGATTGCCAGCAAGTTTTACCAGGGGAAAACACACGGAAAAAATACGCAAGCAGGCAGACCATTACCGCCAACACCGAACTGTCACGCGTAGAGAAAGTTGCGTTAAAGCTGAGGACTCCAAAGCACTTCTCTGAAAACTCGGTCCTCCGAGTTGCTCCAAGCGGCTCAAGTTAGGTTAGGAAGCGACTAGACGCATTGCTTCTCGAAGTGGCGAAGCAGTCGAGCGAGGCCCGTAAACGTCGTCTAATGCCGACTGCGCGAGCATAAATCGGTTCACTTATCGCGCATACGCGCCGAGCAGATTGCCTGAGGCGACTTGTTCGTCGGGCGCAAGAAACAGCCACCGCTCGACATAAGCTTCCGACTTTGAGGTTCCCGCGTTGCCATGACGACGTTGCTTCCAGGAAAAGCGAGGAGACGAGACAAAAAGCTTCGCTTCGCATGTCAAGCTCCGGTTAGATCTCCCTTGTATACGCGCAAATGTACAGCAAGAAGTGAACAGCAGAAGGAAGCGCGGAAATAATGCCGCCGTTCGTCGTTTCGCGCTTTCTTTGGAAGCTTATAATATACCGCTGCAGGCTAGCGGTTTAAAATGCAGGGCTGGGCAGGAAGGGGGAGGGAGGGAGGGGGCCAGTTGGGAAGTGACTTCTGAAATCCCTCGCAACGCTCAGAAAGCTCAGTCCGGTACAAGAGTGGTCACCCATGTTTCAAGCTTGCGCAACTGCGCGGTTCGCCTCGCGAAACTACCCACCAGAAAGTATTAACTGCACCGAGAGAGGATCAAAACGGACATTGCAACGTCATGTTCCTTCGGCGAGATGAGGTGTGTATTGCGAAACAGGCCGCCGCACTTCCACGGCAAGCAGTGGCCTGACCCCCCGCAGGCAAGTGACGCGAAAAAAAGAAAGGAAATACAGATTACGGAAGGTTGTGAAACTATGAAATCGAACGCTTCGTTCCGGACCGCAAGCTTCCCGCTAGCGCCCGTCGAGTCGATTATATATATATATATATATATATATATATATATATATATATATATATATATATCCGACGGCTTCGGGCGATTTACTCGCAGCGGCCGGAGCTATAGCTCGATCGAGAGCTATTGTGTCTCGGGCACTTTTTCCGGCGATGTTTCGTCAAGCATTTCATTGCTGCTTCTGGTCGAGCACTGCCGTTAAAAGAGTAGTTTAACCGGGCAACAAAAAATAATGTTAATAATAAAACAAGAAGTCGATGGTAAGAATGTTGGGGACTGTTTCATCAAAACTATAGTTGATCTGGTTTCGAGAGTTGGAACGCTAGAACGAAAGCCTCGAGCGAAGACTACGAACTTAAAGAAGAAAGAGAGAAAAAAAGACGGCAAAGCGGAGAAGAAGGAAGAAATTTACGACGCAAGCAGAAGCCCTTGCGCGACGACAACGAAGAGGTACTTTCACGTTTTAAGGTGAACATTTAGAGAGAGAGTGTCGGTCTCGGAGCTCGTAACTGCTTCCTATAGCGAGCGGTCGCGGCGAGCTACTTTACGTCTTTACTGGTCAAAAGCAAGGCGCTGCGCCGACGTACATCGACAGAAGAACGCCGTACGTAGAAAGAAAGAAAGAAAGAAAGAAAGAAAGAAAGAAAGAAAGAAAGAAAGAAAGAAAGGCCGGTAAGGCGTAATCCCGACGAGATGCCGCGGAAGCACGGATATCTGTATAAGCCAAGTAAACGAAGTGCCGCCAGAGACTGCAGCGCCGAGAGAAAATGAAAAGCCTCCTCCGTCATGCGCACGGATCGTCGCGGCTCAGACAGGGCGAGGACATTCATCTCGCAGTCGCGCTAGCGCCGAGGGATATACACGCAGACGGCGCCAGCGAGGAACTTCGCCACGAACCCGCTTCCGACGGCGGCGGGGCGCAAATCCCGCGTCGCCAAACAAAGAGAGCGCGTGTCACGGTTGATTATTCACCGGCGTGCAGTTCTTGCACTGCCGGAAAAACTGGCAGAGTACCCCCTCTCCTTTCCCCATTCCCTTTGTTCCTGCACGCACAACGGGAGGTTGCAAAGCGTACCGCTATACCCGCACGAGCCATACAGTATACGGTGCGCAAGCACACGGTCCAGACAGCTTTCGCTCACTGCGCTTAATTCGCGGGCGCCCACGGGCACAGCGCGCGATAATCTTCGCGCATCCTTTCGCGTCACACACATGGAGGCGTGCACAGGAAGGAAAGGGGGGACGCGACGATCGGGAGGGATCAAGCCTGTCTTCCCGGCGACTCACGCAACGATTGTTAGCGGCTTCGCCTCGCGTAAGCCTCTGCAAGTACCAGCATCTCCCTCCTCCTCTTCATTCCACGCCTTCATCTTGTTTTTTTTTCTTTTTTTCTTGTGGCTCGCACGAACTGAATGACCTGGAAATTCGCACGTATTTCTTTTTTCGCCGAACAGGGATATATAGTGCCACCAAATGGGCAGCGGCGTTACACGACAACACACGTCGCTGGCGCGAATGCTCGCCTTAAAGAGCTAGCTCTATCTTCATATCGCCGCAGCACTGCCCCAACAAAACGAACATACACACGCACAATGAAAATTACCGCTGTTCTCTCCGACAGTATTGGAAACGACGCACGAATGTGTAGTATATTTCAATAAACGCTACAAAGGAAACTACAACGCGACTACACACGACGTTTGACAAACGATATGCAGCTCTCCGATACCGCTTCGCGCTCGCACGGAGCGGCACACGCAACTGCAGCTTCGCGAAGGAAGCGGGACAGATCTCCCACTGCCACGGCGCAGATCAATACGAACGGCTATAAGATAAGCGCGCACATGGGCCGGCCAGATGCACTTCACAAACTTCGTTGTTTTTGGCATAAGCCTCATTCGTGCTGTGACGGTAGCAGCAGATACAACCATTCGCAAGGAATAGTCCTCACTGGTAACCGCTAATGGTTGTATGCGCCCATCCCGCCCGGCCACTGACCTTATCGTTCGTGGGCGTATGTATACAAGATACTATAAGATGCCCTTAAGTGTGTGCGCGCTAGTGTGTGTGCTTAAACAAACGCACTTGAGTAATTGCCTTTAACCACGATTCGTTTCTATCTATCTATCTATCTATCTGTCTATCTATCTATCTATCTATCTATCTATCTATCTATCTATCTATCTATCTATCGCGCGCAGTGCATATAGAGGAACCTCTCCCTCCCTCTTCCTCTCTCTCTCTCTCTCTCTCTCTCTCTCTCTCTCTCTCTCTCTCTCTCTCTCTCTCTCTCTCTATGCGATTACTGAACTCTCTATGGGCTAACCTACCTTCCTTTCACATATTCTCTTCATCCGCATACTCTCTCTGTCTCCTCCTGCATAACTTCTTAACATGCTACACGCATGCACCAAGGTTGCTGACCTGCGCTTGCGCGAACTGTACGCGCGCGCCAGGCACGAACCTTCTGGTGAACCTTCCACTCTGCAGCGCTACACCTGAGGGAGGTATGTGCACGGATCTAAACGGGACGGAACTGCCCCAGTCCGAGCGCGTACGTGCGTGTCGCGCACGCAAGGGCGCGGACAGTGGCTCAGCCGACTCCCATCGGCCCCTTCTGCCCGCAGTCTCTTCCATCGGTCGCACGTGGCCGGTTCGGAAGAAAGGCGAGGAAGAAGACGGGACGACGACGCTGTGGCGTCCCTAATTCGGCCCCCGGGCGCGCGAGCTCTCCTCACTCGCATTCTTGACCCGCCGCGGGCTCAGCCGAGCGGAATAAGCGTGCGCCCGCTGTCTCGCGTTAATTGCCGCGCAACGCGCCGGCGCTGAACTTGGGCGCTCTCGCATTTCCTCCATCGCGCACAATGACCGAAGGTTCCCGCGTGACGCGGCGGAAGGCGGATCTGAGGATCTCCCTGCACCAGTGGAGCGGACGTATGCGCCTGTTGTGTGCTCGCACAGAGACGCCCAAAGGGGCTGAGATTGCTGTGATCCCTGTAGAACAGATTCTTGCTTAGTTTATCTGTCACCGACACGCTTCTTAACGAGATTTCAAGATAGGCAGGCGTTGCCATCAGTCCTACGCTGGGCATGAAAAAAAAAATAATAATACAATAAGCACTAATCGCGTAAGCTTGCTCAGATGAAAACTTTCAGTTATTTCTGGTGAGAAAACAACTGTTTTAATGCAGTGAATGAAGAAAGACAAGACGAGTGTCAATGCGCAATGTTCCGCTTCGCTTTTCTCGCACCGCACGTCGCGATGTCAATCTTTATTTATTTTTTCCTGAGACACGCAGCTTGCCTGTGTACTACTGCTGGCGACGCGCCTGAGCAGATGTGCACTCGCGATGACAACGTGCGAGCGAATTCAAAAAGAAGTAGAAAAAGAAAAGTGTAATCGTCAAAGCCGGCTTCTCCACAATAGCTGGCGTTATGAGGAGAAGCCCTCTTCAACGATTACTCCCCCGCTTTACAAATAACGGTCTCTAAAACACATTAGGGCCCGATCAGGTACAAGGCACGGGCAGAAGCGGAATCGAGACTCTAGCAGGACTCCAAGCGTAGCCACCGGCTCAGTTCCGCGCGTGCTCTCGACACCAGTAACGACCGGACGATGACTGCAAATGACCGCGCGGGAGCGCGCAATGACCTCTCTCGAACACACCGTCGGACAGTGCTTCTCTAATTACCGCCTCGCCCCCTCCTTCCCTCGCCCTCTTTCCTCTCATATCCGCATTTACGCAAAGCGCCAGGTTAACTGACCGTCACGCCCGCCCGGACACGCTTGGAACGCTGCTCGCAAGAGCCATCGCAGACACAGTGCCAGGCTTCACTGTAAAGTGGCACGAAGGTTCCTTTTGTTAGCTTTCCAGTACGCAGACGCCATCATTTTTGAAGGACGAAGGTGTAGTAGGGGAGTTCGTTAACGCGGTGCGCGCCGGCAAGGCGCTGTAGTTACGCATCCGCAATGGGACTTGTCATGTCGTCATGGGACTTGCAATGCCGCGCGCTCGGTCACATTATACATACTGGAAACGACCGGCGATATCGAAAGCCCACGGCACCGACCACGTGGAGCCTGCTGTGATTAACTTGTACATTGACGCCAATGCATGGGACAACATATAGTGATTTCTTAAACAAATCTAACACGCTATTTATTGGTCACCCGCCGTGGTTGCTCAGTGGCTATGGTGTTGGGTTGCTGAGCACGAGGTCGCGGGATCGAATCCCGGTCACGGCGGCCGCATTTCGATGGAGGCGAAATGCGAAAACACCCGTGTACTTAGATTTAGGTGCACGTTAAGGAGCCCCAGGTAGTGAAAATTTCAGGAGTCCTCCACTACGGCGTGCCTCATAATCAGAAAGTGGTTTTGACACGTAAAACCCCATAATTTAAGTTCTTTCTTAAATTTTATTGGTCGCTTCTACGCTGCAGCAGAAAACGCGGCGTTCAAAAATAAAATAAAAAAAATAATAGGAAAACGAATCGGCAGACCTCAGCGACGTTTCGGGCTCTGGACTGCGACAGCAGCAGGTTCCCACAGCAGGCACCGAATGACGGTGCTATCATCTCAAAAACCAGCGTTTTGCGGCGTACACAACGTTGTCCTCCTTCGAAATAAAATAGCAGCGCTGCTGCGACATCCGAAATACACGAACATGCACCAGCACTCCCATGTCGCGCGTACGGGTCGGCAGCAATAGGCCGGTACCCAGTCACATACTCACTCACCAACATTTTCGCAGGCTATTTACTCACGCCCCCCCCCCCCCCCCCTGTCGGCACTAACTCACGTTTAGACTCACTTGCATTCCCACTCACCGACACTCACTCGCTTTCATGCTCACGTGCATCGCCATCACCGACTTTCATTCGCACTCGCATTAACCGGCACTTCACTGTTCATACACTCACGCTCACTCAAACTCGCCCGCACATGCTCACGTCGACACTTGCACACTCGAGCCGAGCACCCCGCCCCACTCACAAACTGCCTATGGACGCGAAAGGTGCGCGATAGTTGGCTGGTTAGAACGTCCACCTCTCCGCTCCACATTGGATCAGGGGCGTGAGTTCGGCGCCGCAGTGCTGAGCGAGATTCTGCCTCTGTTTTTTTTTTTTTTTTCGCCATACGGTTGAAAGTGAAGCTGGGATTGAAAAAGAGCTCTAAGGACGAAGACTACGTAAATGGAAAGGGGCGGACAGAAATAAAAGCAAAGCCCGCGCCCCGACAACGAAACGATTCCATTGCAATTCTTATGCGCGCTTCGCAATCAGCGCTCCGCCAAACGTTGCCGTCAGGATCGGCCAGCCGTCAGCGGTCGGTCATAAGGAGGGAATATATATATCTGGAAGCGAAATAAATCCCCAACTTTATACACCTTGATTACATCTGTCCAATTCCGACCTTCTCAAACTGCGCTGTCCCAGTAAAACGGGATACGAAAGAGTGCGCCACGGGACCTGGAGACAAATAGGGTGTCGGATTCATCCGCGAGCGCCGTCTCTATAAAGACAGTCTTCACGTTCGCAGTACCTCGCGGGGCAGCGCGGTGGGACCTTACTTGCAGCAAACCCTCGCAGCCCGCGAGGAACGCAATTACTCGGGGATTTCTTCCAAGGGGGGGTTGGGGAGGGGGACGCAATTAGCCCCGGCGCGCTCAGTTCGTTAGCACCCATTCTCGCGCGCGGCGCTACTTTGTCGCAATGCAAGAAAGCGGCGGCGAACGCAGAGTAAACTCCGCGGAGCTTCGGGCCCGTCCGTTCGGGCGTATAGCAGTTCGCCGCTCTTCATTTGCCGCAGCAGATTGCGAAAGCAAGCTCTCTTAGGTTAGAAACTAAACCCTCCTCGGGGCAGCACAGCATTGTGTTTGCCTCGATGTGGATTGAGCTGACAAAATTGAGATCCGCATAAAAAAAGAAAGGCAGCTAACGTGCAACTTCCCGTGCAGACACGTGATGAGCTTTACTTTTAGAGGCGGATAGGGTCTGGCTAGTTGTGCCGGTTTCCTCGAGAAAATTTGCAGAGATGAATCGTCGCGGCAGATTCGGTCTTTATGTACTGTGTTTTGAACAGCCGAGTTACGTAAAAGTTGTCACGGCAAAGCAAAACAATGTATACGTTAGCGCTCCATTCAAGAGCAAAAAAAAAAAAAAGACACTTCATAACTACACCATTAAAGAACAATAAATACGCTGGCGCTCCATTCAAGAGCAAAAAAAATAAAAAAATAAAAGAAGACCACTTCATAACTCCACCATTAAAAAAACCTATTGTACATGTAATCGAAACCATATCGCTTCTCGGTATTGCAGCACGCTTACCCCACTTCTAACAACGGCCTTTCGTCGACTGTCTCCTAACTTTTCGACTTTGGTGAAGGTATTATTACGCTGTCGGGACGGATGCGGATGGGACCTCTGCACACCGATGAACCGACAAGACTCTTCTACGAGAGCTGTCACGCACTTCTATCGGAAATGGAGCCGCCACTCCGGGCAACGGAGCAGGAATGCGCGACAGAAACGAGTGGAACAGACGGAGGAGTGCCTAGCGAGGAACAATGCTGCAATGAGACGCCGCGGCGGCCGACCTTCTTCCGCCGTTGCTACCGCACGCGCGCGCACGAGGGCACAGAGCACGAGTTTCAGTCGGCGGACGAGCGGAAAGAAAGAAAGAAGGAACGGAAAGGTAAAGGAGAGTACTTCTGCGCACAACCGGACGAGGGAGGGACAAGGTCCGGCATACCTTTTCTCGCTCTTCGCGATGATTAACGATCTGCTCCTCGCGGGAAAGAGACTCGGCGGGTGCCGCGGCCGCCTTCAGGATGCGAGCCGGCGGCGTCGACGAGCCTCGCCTCTCCACCTCGTTTACGCAGAAACCAGCAGAAGCAGCAGCAGCAGCAGACGGAACCAAACGAAGGCAAGGTCAGAAATGAAAGGACCGCGGGTGAAGGTAGCGCAGACACCGCGAGCACCGATTCACTGCGATACACACGCGGAGAGGAAAAAAAGGAGAGGGGAAGCGCTCCGGAATGCGGCGGCGGCGGCGTCTGTAGTAAAACCAATTCAAACGGAGCATTTTTCTTCTCCCCCTATAGCTCTATCGCTCACTCGCTTAGCAGACGACAGTGCGCATGTGTGTCGGCGCGTTGCCTTCTGCTGCAGCACGGTGGAGAAGACGGATTTTCAAAGCTGAAGTCAAGCAGGCGAGCGGTAGGTATCGTGTACAAGCCTGGGAGACCAAACAAAAAAGAATATAAAGCGCGGCGGAACACATAGGGCGCCGTGGTGAGCCAACGACGCGCATACGTGCCAACGAAGCGAATCGAGGAATGAATCTACTCGGCGTGATCCTGCACCCATCGTTCTCGCCGACGGAGGCAAAGCAAACGCGTACGGGTGAGAAATCGGACCACCGAACGTCGATACGCGGGAGGGCGAGGCTCGTACTCCGGCGCCTTGCAGAGAGACGCACAACCCTGTCGAACACATGGAACGTGCCCGGGCGAAACATGGGTGAAGGAAAAATAAATTAAAAGGCAAAGGAGGGTTCATCCTGCAACAGAGACGAAGAAGAGGGTTGGCGCGTTAGCACGGCATTCGCACGACGCCATCGCGCGAACGAACCGACAGACAGACACTCAACCAAATAAAACGCTCTCCTGAGCGGCCACGGAGGGAGCGACGAAGCCATACAAACGGCGGCGATCCGGCATCGTTTTCTCTGATGGTTGTCTAACCTCCCTCGACCTCCACCCCTCCCTTTTTTTGTGGCCTCCTCTTCCATCTTATACGCACGGTGTAGCACCCAGAGACGCCGGCGTGGAAGAACAAAAGAAAGAAAGGACACCGCCTGGGTTGGGCGGCGGCATCTCACATCGAGTCCGGCTTCTTCCCGTGGCCGCGAGAAGAAATTGTTTCCTGCCAGCTTCGGCTCTTACCCCCTGTTTGTCTAGCGGAGAGAGAACGTATACTACGAAGGCGAAAGAAACAGACGCTCCCTCGCAAGTGGCAAACGATCCCAAACGACGACGGATGCGCTGCCAACCTACATCCGCGCACGCTGCGTTGTAGTAGGAGCCGATATGTGGGCGAAAGGAACCCGCGTTTGCCCGAATCGCTCGCTCGTTCCTCCAGCGGGCGCGTATACCGGTCCTGCGAAACAGCAGCCGCCTCCCGTTCGAGTGAGAGAAACAGAACGAGCAAATATCGACACACACACACACACACGCAGAAGCCGACGCGGTGCAAGCGAAGAGAACAACGAAGACGAACGGCTCAATGCGGCCCGAAACCGCATTCCGAGGAGATCGCGAGATTCGAAGTTCGCGAGGTTGCATAGCTTCCAAAACGGGCACGGGGGAGCATTTCTTTTTTTTTTTGTCGTGGATCCATCGAAGGAGACAGGACAGCTCAGGAAGGAAACAGGGCAGGCGTCGCTGACTGTCTTAAATTGTCCTCCTCTTTCATTTATAATACAAAGCGCGTCAGAGAAGCTGCTGATACAAACAAAGAGATATCACATCGACGATATATCAAGAAACCTCGCTATACCCGCGCAATACATGGCAGGTATCGGAACAATTCCGTTCAGATAATTTTCAAATTTGTAAGCACGCTGACTCGAAAGCACCACAATAAATAGCACAGTCAGAGACAAAAAAAAAAAATCGTGAACCAAGCTGAATTTTTATCGCTCTGCTTCGTTCTGCAGCATCTTGTTTCTTTTTTCTTTTTTTTTGCGTACGGGTTCGTTTCTTCTACTCGGATGTATCAAGTATCATAGAAACCATCGCCATTGTATGTAAGAAGTCGTAAACCACATGAGTCACCAGAAAGCGCTCGCGATTGTGACAACCACAAGCGACCGCTCTGCGCGTAATTACGAGATCAACGCATCACGTACAGTTTGCCTCTCTCTCTCCCCTTACCACCGCCATTCATTAAACCATCAAACACTGCTCTCGAAAAGTATCCCTTTTAGCTTCTTCTTGGTGGTACTTCGAAGGCTCGAAAAATAGTCGGAAAGCAAAATAATGTAGTCGCGGGGCTCCGAAGCAGACGCAGCTTTATTATCATTTTTATTTTGCAGTTGTTTTATATACTGATCTCTCTTCTGTTGTGGTAAATGTTTTCGTAACTTCCTTCGATTCATACGTACTTGACAAAATTATCGCTTGTTTATTGGATGATGCGCGTGATTTATCGTACATCACGCTGTCAACTGCTGTTGATACTTGTTCCCCCCCCCCCTCGTCTTCTATATTTCCGATGGCATCCTACGTGGTAGCACGTTAAAATGATAACAATAATTATAATACCCTCTTGCTTTCGTCCGTGCTCAGACGCGACAGCCGAGTCTAAACGAGATACGAAGCCACACTGCTCTATCAGATTTTCACGAATAAAGAAACGGGCACATTTCTCGCGCTGATAAAGTGAACACGGGTAACTCGATGCGGCGGCCGCATAATTTCAGTAGCTCTCGCCACATCCTGCTTTCAGCGCCTGCTTCGTTCTCTTTCGTTGCAGCGGTAATCTTTATGTTGCGAGCCGCGATATTAAGTTTCAGTAGAGCCGCCGGCCTGCTTATGTAGGCACAGAGTCACTGCAGTCTGGTTTGCGCTTTTTCCGTTGGCTCGTCTGAGATCTCGTCATGCGAAGCTAACACGGGAGACGGCGAGCCAGCCACACACCTCGCCTGTCGCGCGCTCTGTATAAATTATATGTAAACTCGACAAAATCGCAGTCCACGTTGGTAAGCTCTTCACACAGAAACGTGTGGCGAATTATTAAATGACAAAGAAACGAAGAAAAAAATAAAAGACGCGCAAAACGAAATACGTGCGCGTAAGCCGCTAGCTGAAAACGGAAGTGCGCGTTTGCCGTGAAAGCCGAAATCGCGAAAGAATGAAAGAACAGAAACGGTGAGCGGTCCGCGGAGAACCAACAAGAAAGAAAGAAAGCAATGCGCGGAACAACGCGTCCGTTTGTGAAAAGCGATTTTGCAGCAATTAAGTACGCGTGTTGACCAATCAAGGGGCACACCAAGCGAGCGAAAGAAAAAGAAGTACGAGGGAGAGAGTTGAATAAAGGGTGCGCGAGAGAATGCAACTGTGAACGAACGAAGGCTGCTGTCTGCATGTAGGCATAACGCGACGATGCCGTTCCAAGTATTTTCCTTTTAACGCTTCTGCTCTTACCAGGAAGGCGTCTCGTGACAGACGTGCAGCGAGCGTTGCAGGTAGACAGAGGACTAGAACCGTTTCAAAGGAATAGGTGCGCTATACATCGACCCTACTGTAGATACAGTAGCCTCCGCCCACGCGCATACGACGCATTGATAAGAATGCAGATGACACATGACACGCACGAACACGCAATGCGTATTTATACAGCGGAACTGACGAATGGTACGATCGTGGCTTAGGCTACTAGACGCAAGGACGCTATAAAAAATTAAAATAAGAAGAGAACAAATCAGGCTTCGCCGCAGCTTCTGCGGGGGAAAAGAGATCGGGACAGGTTTTCAGTCTTTCAAGGCTCTGCAAAAGCATTTTGAAGGGTTAAAGCGCAATCAAGCCTGAAATGCTTAAAATTAAATAGTCTTAAACAACTAGCACTTATTATTATTATTATTATTATTATTATTATTATTATTATTATTATTATTATTATTATTATTATTATTAGTGCGCACGGGACTAACAAAAAGAAAACACGTTGCTAGTTAGGCTTTTCTCGCAAAACCTTTGGAAGCTACGGAAGCATTAGGCTTCGCCGCAAGCATAAATTCGAGGATTTTTTAGCACTTTGAAGCTTTACAGATTTCAGGGCCTTGAAAACGGCAACTTCACATTCTAAGTTCCCTGTAAGGGTTTCAAGGAACACTACCAACCTCGGAAACGGAAACAAACAATGCAGTACGTCAGCGCGGCAAAGCGCGCCGCACGCAAAGCAGCGCGCCGGGCGTGAAAAACGATGCGCGGCGGGAGGATGTTGTCCTTTTTTTTTCTGCCCATCCATCACAAGTGCGGCATTAAGCGCGTCTGAAAGCAGAGAGAGAGAAAGTCGCGCGAGCGCCGGCTCGGGAGAGCGGCGCCCTGGTGTGTGTGCGTGTGTGCGTGCGTGTGCGTGCGTGTGCGTGCGTGTGTGTGTGTGCGTGTGTGCGTGCGTGCGTGTGCGTGCGTGTGTGTGTGTGTGTGTGTGTGTGTGTGTGTGTGTGTGTGTGTGTGTGTGTGTGTGTGTGTGTGTGTGTGTGTGTGTGTTTTAAAGAAGACACACGAGATACACACGAGATGCTAGCGGCTGCATGGCCAGCGAGAACGATGACGGTGCGGGTTGGCGACGTTCTGTATATACAGGAGACGCGAACGGACAGCACGCTGGAAAAGTAGGTAAATATAAAACGGGATGGGAAAAAAGAAGGGGAGGGGAGGCGTGGAGATTCTTGAAACACATAAGGAGGTAAAACAAAATACAAAATTGATATGTAAGTCTGCGACGAAAGTATACGTGAACGCCCGGCTGTCCGAGACAGCCCGCCGTGGACGTATGTGTGTAATACGTAGGCGAGCACTAAGAGGTACCGCAAATAGGGGCGGCCTCAAATCCAAGCACGTATGCAGAAGAAGAAGTAGTAGAAGTAGTAGTAGAAGAGGAGGAGGAGGACCAGAAGGAAAGAGTGCGCGCAAGGATCAGGACAAAAAAAGAAACTGTAAGAAGCCAGCGTGAACAGTGATTGGACGCTAAAGAAAAGTATGCTACACGAGACAAACGTTGTGTGTGGGGGGAGGGGGGTTGGGGGATGGGTAAGAATGTAAAGGTAAGAACAACAACAACAACAAAAAAAGAAAAGGAACTCCTCGGCTGGACCAAGGAGGGCTCTCACATTCTCTTTTTTTTTCTTTCTCTCCCCAGGGGACACATTTTGACGCCGGTCCTCTCGCTGCGCGCGCACACTTTATGTGCGTAGGGAGAAAGGAGACGGACAACGAACGCCTCTCTCAAGGGCCGAAGGAAAAAGAAAGAGAGATAGAGAGAGGCGTGGATCGTAGCCTCCGGGTATAGCTGGCAGCGGCCGCCATCGCCCGTTCATCCGTCCATAGTTGCACCAACCGGGGGTTCGCTAAACGCGTCCCCACTGATTCCGCCCGCAGGGCCTGTCTCGGCTGCACTGGACCAAGGATACACATCGGCCCGAAACCTTTCTTTTTCGATCCTCCGTCCGCCTCTCTCGTTTCTTTTTTCTCTCCCTCTTTATTTCACCCAGCAAACGATCTCCTCCAGCCCCCTACACGGCGAGCGGGAGCGTAAGATAGTGGTGCTCACAAGTGCGTCGCTGTGCGTAGGTGTGTGTGTGAGCGTGTGTTGCGGTTGCCAGCCGCTTCTCCTCTTTTCAGCAGCGGCAGCAGAACGAGAGGCAATGAGTTCGGTCGCAAACAAGTAAACTACAAACAACAAAACTAGCTGCGCACGCCGCCCACAAAACACGTGCGGGGTTGGACGAGATCGGCGTTCGTTCTGAAGAGTATAGGTAAGGTATACACACCGTTCAACGAAACCCCATCATCGACAATAGGGAGGGAAAAGAAAAAGAAGAAACAACGAAAAACGAAGTGTGGCGATTCGGTGTCGGTTATGGACGCTGCACCGCTGAGAGAGGGAAAGGAAACAGATGGAGAGAGTGAAGGAGAGGGTAGGGCCAATTCATTTTGCGCGTCAATCGGATGATCATCATCGACGTCGCACGGCCATTAGCGTGAGCGGTGAGCCTCATCGCTAGCGCAACGCCGAAGAGGCGGCCGGCCTTCGCGGTACCGAAAATAACACGGATCGAAAGACCTGACGTATATAAGCGAAAGAGCGACGGCGACCGGCCAAGAGCAGTTGCGCCCCCCTCCACCCCCTCCCTGTATTCGTTTTCTTCTACCTCTCCGATGTCTTTTCTTCTTTCTTTCGGGCTTAATTTTATGCACTGAGTAAAACCCTGCGGTCGGTTACGCTAGAAAAGACGCGCAAGAGATAGGGAAATATAAAGAAAACGGAACAATGCTTGCGAGCTCTTTGCCACTGGTCCGCGGAGCGCTGCTTTCCGCTCCGCTAAATTTAGGAAAACAGAAGAAGACGTCACTAAGAACGCTGGTCGTTAAACAACGCGCAATATAAACGAATAACACACGTCGACGTTAGAGAAATCCGGGCCACTACATACAAGCACACTTGCACGACGAAGCGCAGGCTGACCGCTTTTTCTCGCGAGAAAAGAAAAACAAACTGTGAAATAACCAGTGGCAGAGATTAGTGCGAGAGGGCGAGTTAACGAGAAGGCCGGGCAGAGGGAAACCAACAGAGCCATCCCGCATATACGCGGTGGCGAAAGCGGGGCGAGCGCCGTGTAATCTTGCAGAAACACGTTACACTATAGGGCCACCACTGCAGTGAAAAAGAAGGAAGAGAATGCGTCAGGCGAAGGCTGGGATAGCGGCGGCTTGTGGGAATAAAGGAACGCTGACGCAGTGGTCGAGAGAGAGAGAGAGAGGGTGGGGAGAAGAAACAAAGCCGCGAGCACACAAATCTGCCCGAGGTTGAAAGCAGCAGAAAGAGGGGGCGAGCCAATCTAAAGTGACAACAGCTCGCTGTCGAGCCGGGCGTCGCCTTGGGGTGAGGAACAGCGAGTCCCGCGTGAGAAAAGAAAGCACCGAGCGACGGAGCGAACCCCAGAGAGAACAAACCTCGGCGGGCACGGCGAAGGCATCGTCTCGTTTAGAGAGGCCCCGGACGCAGTGCCCAAGGGGGAGAGAGGGGGGTGGGAGATCTCACTGGAGCTGGGCGTCCCGGCTGCCTGTGTTTGTCGTTCCTTTACCGTGTCTTTTCGCCTATTCCATTTTCTGTCACCTTCCCCGCTGCTGCTTGTTCGTGCTGCCGTTATTCTTCCTTTCACGTCGAGTCCGTGTTTCTCTTGCTATGTATACCCTTGCGGTATATCTCATACCGAAAAGAGCGGCAGCGCGCACGAACGAGTTGTACGTTTCAGATGAGACAACTATGTTTATTTTATTTTTATTTTTCCTTTTCCCCAGGCGGGCATGAGTTGTGTACCTCGCGCTGTCGCCGTCAACCGTAATCGTGTTATCCCCCGAGCGAGCGAACGCTATACACGAATGTGTACCGCGGAAGGCGTTCTCCATTTCAGCGCTTTTAATGAGCTCTTCGTGTGACGTGTATGAAGTTCTAGCGAATGCAATTGCGTGCGCCGCCAGTGACAGGTGCCAACGTGGTGGAAGGGCCTGTTTTGGTTTATCCTACGCCACGTTTCCCGCAGTTACCCAGCGTGCTTGCTTCTATGTTGAGCCGTCTTTTAAAGGAGCCGGCAGCAGTTTGCGGTTGAAGGGCACGCACTGCATCAAAGTTACACTCGAGTTTGAGCATATGCAATTCAGCCCATTGGTGAATGAATGAATGAATGAATTGAGATCGACTGGTGCGATGAGTCAAAGTCTGGAAAAACGCAGCGTTGTTTCTTGAATTTGTTTACTGCCATAACGACAGGATGAAGGTTTATTTTTTTTCACTATGCCATCGATGGAGGAGCGAAATAATCCATAGCAGCCTAGCGCATATACAAAACATTCCGACCTTCTCGTAGCTCAAGCAGAGAACGTTGGCACGAGAAGCATGAGTATACATACAAGTGATAATCCGATCTCGCGAGCACTTAGCACCCATTATTATTATTATTATTATTATTATGACTATTATTCGACATGATAACACAGATATAATGTACAAAGAGGGAAATAGGGAGGGAGCAGGCTGGTAACTGCCATCGAGCGGGACAAAACGTTTGCCTAACGTTTCACAGCTAACACAGAAAGCGGCGTGCGCACAAGACGCGGCAAAACTATAGTCGTAAGCTCGACATCTGCACCGTAGACACACTACAACGGTGCACGATACAGAAAGGAAAGAGAAAGGATGCCAGCTGCTGGAATACGACTACGGAAGCTCCAATGCACCTCCGCAGACTGCACCATGACACGCAGGAGGCTATACGGCCGTGCATGCAGCGTGCGCACAAGACTGCGCATTAGTGATTTCACGCAGTGCCGCCACAGTCGCCAGCGACTGCGGTACGGCTAAACGGCCGCCGCCGCAGCAGCCTTCTGCACCACGCTCCCGCGTGTTCCCATTTGCTTGTTACTGTACCTTCCGTCGCAGGCCCCAAACCACACCCCGCAATGTCAAGAAGCCGGAAGGAGGCAATGACAGACCGCGCGTCCGTCTATATTTCTTTGCTTTCCGTCTTCGACCGTGATTCGACCACGCATCGGCCGCACTGCCATGGCCGGCGTGTGTGTGTCGAGGGGGGGGGGGTGGAGAAGGGAGGGGGGATCCTTTATTGACCGACACGTGACGGCCATGACGATGAGGGAGACACCCCCACTCCTTAGTTCCCGCCTTCTGCTCGTCACTGTGACACACGATCCGCCGAGACAAACAAGTGGAGGCGCGCGAGGCGAAGGCCTGCCGCTCCGCTGCTTCTGCGGCGTTTCTTTGTCGTCCTTTGATCGGCCGTCACGGCCCCGCCGGCTTCCCCAACCGCCCGTGTAAGCGGAACCTCCGTTTCAATGGGGACGACGCACTTTCGTTCTTTGTCTTGCCCGATACGTTCACAAGGACCAGCGGACGCGGAAAAAGAAAAGACAGAAAGAACGGTCGGGCGACACCGTGAGTCGGCAAAGAGAAGCGGAAGGGCCAACAGAAGCCGCAAAATGAAACGCGGACGTGCGTTTCCTGGCCCCTTGCGCGTTTCGGTTTGTCGGCTTTTCGATCGCCCTTTTCAAAATTGTAGCGAGAGCGGAAACTTTCTGATATTTCGAGCCTGTAATGCGCAAGAGGCCCGCCCTGCGTCGGTTGCCCTGGTCGAGTCGCACGCAAAAGGCGAGTGCTAGAGCATTGCGAGGACAGACCCACCGTTATATGCTTTACGATTTTTCCACCCAAACACACCGTCTAGATACTAGTACTGTGTGTGCATGTGTGTGTCTGTTTCTATGTCTTTCCTCGTCCGGTCGCGCATGCAGAGCGTATCATGAATCCAGACCAACTTGCCCGCCAACGTGTTTTAGCCAAGTTCATCACCAGCCGCGAGCTTTGTTCCGCCTGAAGTGTCACTCTTACATTGGAAGCAATACACCGAAAAATTAGTGTCACGGTCAACAGAAGGAAGAGAATCGCGAAACTTTGGCGTTTTCTTTTTTTTTTTTTTCCTTTATCCTTTTCACGCAAGAGTCCACGGGCGAGTGCTCGCTTCAATATACCACAGCAACCGCTGCAGATTCCCAGGACCAAGGCCCGCCGCCAGTGATACGCAGTGAGAGAACGGCAGCCACCGAAATGGTGCAGGCCCGACTTCCAATACCTCGCCTTCGTATAGCCTTCGCCCCATCGGCAACGCTTTAAAAGTCCAGCCAGCGCAAGAGGCAAGTCCGGCTCTGTACTATACGGCCATCCGGCGTCCAATACACTCTCCCGGCGGCGCCCATCGACACCGAAGGCTCGATTGAACGAAGGAGGTGGGGGGGGCTTTCGTCGGCGGAGAAAACGCAGCACTTTGTCTCCATTACCGGCTTTCTCACGCCTTGTCCGGAACCGCCGGACAGGCATCCCGGCGTTCCGGCCGAAGAACCAGAGCCCCGCGCCGTTGATTCCATCAGACGAGCGCGGGTAGGTATAGGTGTATACGGCGTGTGGCACGAAGCTGTACACAAGGCTGCCTTCCCACAGTGCGGATTCGGTGTACTCGTCGCTTGCGTGCAGTGGAGATCGATGCGACGAGCGCCGTTTATTCAAACAATCGTCAAGTCTCGTAGAGTAACCTGTCTAAGCCCGAGACTAATCGCGGACGGGCAGCTCAGGTACGCGTCTCAAACACGTACATAATGAAAAGCAAGCCGCGACTTCGATCCGTGATACGGGGAAGTTTCAATCTTGCGACTCAAATACATGTATACGGCTAACGCGTCTGGCCGCGCATAGTCGAAGCTCCGGTCCCTGCTGCACGGCACTGCTTGCTGCGATTCGGACACTGCGATGCTTTTCGGACGCGTCCATTAGGCGACAGGATTAAGGCAGCCCTTCGGGAGGAGAGTCGCGCTGTCGCTTTTCCCGCGCCTAATCGCACGTATAGCAGCCCCGCGCACGGCTTCCTTCCTTCTCTGGCCTACATTTTCGTGCTTTTCCACTGCTTTTTTTTATGTTTATATGTAGCCGCAACGTGCCACTGTTGTGCCACGCTGTTTACTTGGGAACATCTCCAGCCCTCACCCTGTAGATTTCCTTCCCATATGCCTGTCTGCCTCCGCCAATCAAAGTGGACGAACGACCCTTCGGTATGTTACGCATCGAAGCAATTCTAAGCGATTGGCGCCCTTCTGATTCCAACGGAAAAACAAAAACAAAAAGAAAAAAACGTTATGGGAGGTAAAGTTCACCCCGCGAAGTGCGCTGTCGCACCCAACGTGGAGGATCGATCCGCACAGTGACTGAATGCTGCCGCGAGAGGCGCGTGGGTTTTCGGTACGGCTAACGCAGCTATAGGCTATATATGGCTTCGGGCCGGGTGGTTGTTTGCGCTCTCCATTAGACGTGTCATCAGTCTTCCTCCTCTCGTCGCTTATATTGAATAAGACGAGTGTGGCCTGTGGCCCTCGTTTTTCACTCACGTAAACACGACTTCACCTTTCAAGCCCCTCGGAGCATCATCAGCGCGTATGCAGAGGGTTGGAATAAATGTAGTATAATGGTGGCGCTTCCGGTCTCCTAACGTTGCGCCCAACATTTTTGTTCGTTCCTTCGCTCTTTGCACGGTCATTAACTTGTTCTCGAACTTCTTTATTAACCTCCGAGTTTCTGCCCCATACGTTAGCGCCGGTAGAGTGCAATGATTGTATACTTTTCCTTTTTAGAGACAGTGGTAAGCTCCCAGTTAGGATTTGGTAATGCCTGCCTTGTGCACTCCCAACCCATTTTTATTCTTCTGTAAGTTTCCTTCTCCTGGTCAGGGTGAGTAATTGACCTAGGTAAACGTAGGCGTATAGGCTGGCGATCATGAATTCGTGTTGCCTTGCCAGGTTATTAAACATTACATTTGCATTCGGCACATTAATCTTCAGCCACACTCTTACATTTTCTCGGCTAAGATCCCCAATCATCGGTTGCAATTCATCCCCAGCGTTCCTGAACAGGACAATGTCATCTGCAAACCGGCGCGGTGTGGATCAGAGAGAAAACGTGGATATACCCGATGTTCTAGCTGGCATGCAGTAAAAGAAAGAAATGGAGCTGGGCAGGCCATGTAATTCGTAGGGCACGTGATAGGCGGCCCATTACAGTTACCAAATGGTTGCAACGGAAGGGAAGCGAAGTCGAGGATGGCAGAAAGTTAGGTGGGGCACGTGATAAAATTGGGAAATTTGCAGGCGCGAGTTGCAGTAAGCTAGAGTTGTTGTTGATTATGACGATAACGTTAAAGTATTTGGCACATGCCCACTCGCGGGGATTGCCCAAGAATCCTGCAGGTTTTGCATATATACTAAGTGAATAAATTTTAATATCCATAATTTGAGATCGCTGGGAGAGGAGTACTTCTTTTTCTTCTGCAGCTGATGACGACGACGACGACGACGACGATAATAATAATAATAATAATAATAATAATAATAATAATAATAATAATAATAATAATAATAATAATAATAATAATAATAATAATAATAATTTGACGCCATAACAGGCCGGCTCTGAAGCAACTGACTAGAAGACCAGAGATTTGGTATAGATTAGAACCGTATATACGGTATACTCTAAACAACCTTTCACAGGCTGATAATCGACTTCGTATTGCTTGCTGATATATTTCACGTATCCAGTCCACTCTTTAGTTTTGGGATAACATATCAAGCGATTCGTTTCTCGTAGTTACCGTAGTAGGCCACCTCGCAGCAAGTTGCACGCGGATCCGCTTTTTCGCGAAGAGTGGAGTCCAGAAATTCAAGTCGCTCGCAATGTCCGTTATCAACTCTTTTCTTTTTCTTCAACGCGCAATGCTCGCGTTAACGAGTGATTTAGCGTGCTCGCGCCGATAAGAAAACATTGAACATAACGCACCTAGAATAAATGACGTGGGCGCGGCACGAATGACGACACCTGCAAAGCTGCCCAGGTATGGGGCGAGGTCTGCAATACGCCAGATAAAACACACACAGGAGAGGAGTTTAGCTGACTGAAGCTTTATTATACATATGCATGCTGCCTCGGACCTTGATGCGCGCTTAAAGAACAACGGCTTGCAAAGCCTCTAATGTGCCTAAAGTGCCGGGGTGTCCAGACTGCAGTAGCAGTATTCCGCTTTTGAGTGTGTCCCGTTTGAGATGGGGGTATATGCAATACGCCGTATACACATGAGGTTCGCATCTGTTCCTCACTCCTTTACCAGGCTACACCGTCTTCAGTTCTAGGCTAACATACGTAGAGTTCCTGCCAGTTCTAAACGTTAGAAACCCGTTAGAACTGGTTAATTCAGAACACTGCCCTAACGCCATTCCAAACGCTCTCGTCAGCCACTTTTGTAATTTTGTGCCCTTTTACAACTTTCGTCGTCCCTCAGAGTCAGGTTCGCTGTCCGGTAAGCTATACAACCTCGTTGGATTAGAACATGGCCTAACAAGTGCGACAGTTGCCCGTCGATCGGTATTGCACTTAGACGCAGCACTCAAAGCGAACGGCTCGGTTAGTTTCAACACAAACGGCCTACGTCACGCGCACCGAATGCCAAGCGTGCGTCACGCACGCTTAACGAGGACGCTCGACGTTAACACTTTCACCCTATACACTTTTCTTCAACTGGTGTGCGGGCCCGCGGGGCGCCTGTCATATATGTTTTTTTTTTTTTTACGGAGTCGCGTAAAGGCGTGCGAGATAATTAAACGAGCCGGTTAAAAGGAACGCGCGACTAGTTCTCGCGCCAGCAATTAGCGGACCGAGAGGCATAAAATATATATATATACTAGAGAAATCCCGGTCAACGCTGCAGGGCGACTACTAAGCTTTCAGCCCTACTGTAGGCATATAGCCCGTTAATACCCAGGAGCGGAACCCCAGCTTTCCTCGCTAATCCGGGCGAATCCTTCGCAGGCAGCGCGGCTGCGCCAGCTCGCGAGTGTACAGCTCACGAAGCCGACCGTCCGAGGTGCGCGCGGAAAACTCCCTAGTTCCCGCCCACCCCCCCTTTGTTCGCCAGTTTATTTCACAGTGGTCTCCCCGCTTTTCGCGGGCGTCGTTGTGTTATTAAACAGCCTGGGCAAAGTACGCAGGCTACCTTCGCGTTTTCTGCTTCGCAGTTCGTACACGGGAGTACGGGCCTCAGTCTTTCTGTTAGCTTGCGAGCCCCCGTCTAGGGGACTACGTTTCCCCTATTAAAGATTATTATTATTATTATTATTATTATTATTATTATTATTATTATTATTATTAACCTGCTCGACGCAAGGCGCTTATTCGAGACAACGCGAGGCATTACGGCCCATAAGATGTGCAGCCGCTTGACATATAATCCGCAGTCGGTTATAGGAAACGCCCCTAGTGGCTTTACTCGCCGTAGACGGGCACCCCTGAGAAAGAAAAGAAAAATGCTATAATTGCCACAGCGAGGGTGTGTACAATAACAGACCGTATGCACCAAACAACGAACGCCAAACCGTGGAGCGCAGTTGAAGTCTGCGTAACGATGACGCATGCAAAGCTGCGCGAGAGGTGGCGGCGCGCATAATTAAAGATAAATAGCTTCGTTATACCGGGTCCTCGCCGCGGGGCTGGCTGCACGCGTACTGCGCGGCACTCGGTACACAACCGCAAGCACGCACAGCCGCGGCTAAAGGCGCCATAGATAAACTGTGCACGGTTGCGCGCAACGCCGACACCTGAACGCTGCAGCAGCAACGGCGGAGAGAGAGAGAGAGAGCGAGCCTAGAAAAACGTGCGAACACGGTCGCCAAAGCCACGCAACTCGTAATTCTACTCGTGGATGCAGGCGTTGTTACTGTATAGCTGCGCGAGCTGCACGTTCGGCTAACAGCAGTGCGAGAGAACAGGAAATGCAAAGTGCATTATTATTCGCGCGCGTTGCCCAGCCCTCCCTTTACTCTCTCTGTCTCTCTATCCCACTCTCTCCACGGGACCTGAGGGGGTCTAATCGACCGTTCAGCGACTCTTCGTCTCCGCCACGTGTGAAAAAGCAATTAACTCTACCGGACGGCTCCGAGCCGCCGTGCCGTAGCCGGTTCCGGACAAAGGGTGGAAAGGGTTAGGCGGCGAAAGGGCCGAAGTAAGAATGCGAGGCGTCTGCACGGTGAAGCCGAACGGCAGGGAAGGTGGGGGAAAAAAATGGGAGAAAGAAAAAAAAAAGATGGCGGCAGGTCAACCGGATCCCACCTTACACATGCACGGCGAGCACCATCGCTGGCGATGGAATGCGGCCTTGGCAAGGCTGTGTAGCACATAGCTGCGACCGGCTCGGCCAGCCAACGCGTCATGTCGGGAGACAAAGCGAGGAGGAAATTTTCGCCGCACCACACGGCGTTTGATCAGAGCCAAAGTTAGGAGCTATAGTCATAGTTGCTAGGGATGAGAGGAGAATAAAATTTGACGACCGAAAACGTGAAGAGAGATGAAACGGATGAGCGCGCCTATGGGCCTGCAGGGGAAACGGAGGAGGATGAGAAGTGATGACGCAGTAACACCGATAAACTGGAGCATATATATACCGGTGCTGCTCAGACGCAGCGTCCCCGACAAGATCGCAACTAGAACTGAACGTTAGCACGTGGAAACAGAACTGCGCATGCGAAGGGTGTACTCGCGCCACCGATGTCAATGAATGAAGTGAAGAAAAAAAAAACGAAGAAAGGCCTTTTGTTCAGGCTGTGCGTGGCCAGAATTCGCTGAGAGTTCACTCGAGCAAAATGCACGCACGCGACCGATGCGCTCGTCCCTTTACAAGCAAAGTGGGTGGGAACTCGAAACTATGAGAACCGCGGTGAGGAAAAGACGACACCTACACGCCGTCCCTTTGTGTCCCCGACGGTCAAACGTACCTCATATCAGCGCGCGCAGCTGGCGATTACAGTAACCGTCCCTAGTAGTTCCTTGGCACAATAAAGTCATTTAAACTAACTAACTAACTAACTAACTAACTAACTAACTAACTAACTAACTAACTAACTAACTAACTAACTAACTGCGTTATCTTCATCTATTTATGTTAGAGTGTTGTGGCTTGAAGTACGGATAATTTCATAGCACTATTCGTCGCAGCCACACGATAACGGAGTCTAAAATGCCTACAAAGCAAGCAGCGACTGCCGCAAAAACTATTCGTAAGAAAGAAAGAAAGAAGGAAAGAAAGGAAGGAAGAAAGCATTGTGCAACTCCGTACACTATCCGAAGAAAAAATATATAATACGCTGTTTACTGCGCTGTGATAATGTCCTGCGTAATGCTGGTCAAACGCTTAAAGCGTTTTACCAAACCGCATGTAGCGCACGTCAATCCAGGAATGTCTCAACAGCAGCCCGAGAGCAGAGGCAACATGAGCCACGGAAATTCACGAGCCCGTGGAATTTCACGCGATATAAGCAACCAACCAAAGAAACAAGTAAACGAAAGGAGAGACAAAAAAAAAACAACAACAACAAAACCGCCGCATAACGCACGAACAAAATGACAAGCAGAAACTGGAAGACGAAAAACCACGGTCCCTAAAGTCGTTTCTCGCGATTGGATTTGGCGCTTATCGAATGGGAAGACCTGTGTGGGAGCAGGCTTCGAAATTCGATTTTGCTTCGTCGAAGTACGGTCGAAGCAAAGGAGCTCCAGCTCCATGCTGCAGGGCCAACGAAGCTGGCGCGTCGTAAAACAGTCGAGTCAAAATTTGCAACACTGTGTCGACAACGCACGCACACACACGCACACGCCTATTCAGTTGTGTTCTCCACGAATTACGCACTCGTGCGCGAAAAGTCATTTTCTCGTCTCTCGACTGGGGCAGCCCAATCAAGCTGCAAAACATAACGGTGGGCGCTCGCAAAAGAAAAAAAAAAGAACGAAGACAAAAGAAAGCGCACTCGACGTTCGCGCAGTGGCTTCTTTCGCTCGCCTTTGTGCCGCATACACACACGGACGACAAAAAAAAAACGAAAAAAAGAACGAAATGGAGAGCGAGAAAGAAACAAAAAAGAGAGATAGGCAACAACTAAAAGAACACAGCTCGGAGTGTAGCCTAACTGCGCGGGTCACTACGCATACTTACGAGAAAAAAAGAAAGGCGGGGGAATAACGATCAGAGACACAGCAGCGCCAGAAGCGATATGGGCCGTCCATTCCCGCAAGCCGAGATATGAATGGAAGAGAAAGAAAGAACGAACCCGACACGTCCAAGAAGGAGCGGCCGAAACACCGAAACAAGAATCGCAACACTAAAAGCGAACCGAGCGGAAATCGGAAAGGAACGATCGAGCAAGGCGTTGGAATTGGAATAAAAAAAAAAGAAGAAGAAGAAGAAGAAGAAGTAGAAGAGAGAGAGAGAGAGAGAGAGAGAGAGAGAGAGAGAGAGAGAGAGAGAGAGAGAGAGAGAGAGGTGCTGTGGATCGGGGCTAAGGCTTGAAGAAAAAAAAAGACAGAAAGAACACCTCGGCGGTGAAAAGAACGACGCAGATGAGAAAGGGAGCGCGTACCCCTGCCACGTGACGGAATCGGCAGCGCCAACGATATTCGATGCACTGTTTTCCGCACATACGCTGAGACGGAGGTTGAGAAGACAAAGCGCGCTTAAACATCAAAATAAACACCGAACGCATTTTTGGCAGGTCCGACCGCGGCACTCTTCGGAAGAGTCGCGCGGGGCGCGCATGGCCGATGTGACAAGTTTTTAAGTATACGCGTGCGCTTAGCTCAGCCGCATTTATAGTTCGCGATCAATGAGAAGCGCTGAGGTACGTTTGGATGCAGCGGCACGAGTAAGACAGCGGACGCCAAAGGTGCCGTATCGTTATTTCACACCAGGTCCGTGCAGTGTATGTGTATATATATATTTATATGACACGTGGCCGCTCGCGTCACTCAAACATGGAATGAGGGCCGAAAGAAAGGGCCGTTCATTGTCCGTCGCTAATCCCCCTCTGGGACTGATCGACGCACGCTGAATAGAATACCGAAAGGATTAAAGGCTCACAGATGGCAAGCTCTCTGCTCCTTTCTCTTAACATTTGAAGCCGTTCCTTGTTTCTCCTTGGTTAGTATGATCGTTAATGAGAGAGAGAGAGAGAGAGAGAGAGAGAGAGAGAGAGAGAGAGAGAGAGAGAGAGAGAGAGAGAGAGAGAGATCATATGTCACGGAAGGTGAGTAAAACGCATGCATATATCAACGACATACACGAGATTCATTGGTATCCGTGTGCGTTATTAAAGGACAACAAAGAGCAGCATTACCACAGCATTAGAAACTCAAAAATTAAAACGTGGTTTCAAAGAGCTGATCTCATTCACGAGGCGGAATAAAGCTTTGTTATTAGCGAAGAAAATGAAAGCTCGACTCCTTTAACTTCGCGCCTAGACAGCAGCGCCAGCACAACAGCGTGACGCGTCAAAGATTCCGAGACCTCAAAGTATTGTCTTTTATTTTTATTTTTCTCACAGTTCGGATGCGATAATTTGGAACAACAAAAGCCTTGGAAGTTCATCAGGTTTAGTATTGGTTCCTTTAAATGCAAGGTTATGTATACTTGTCGATAAACAATTAATTCCGTCTCAGCAGGCACTATCAAAACCTACATTACGTCACAAAGACCTTGAGTGCGGGGGCTTCGGAGAAGCGCCGCCACCAGTATTTCGGTTCATGCGCTTTCACTGGCTTACTACCAAGCATCTTCTCACGCTAGAGAAACGGCTCCTTTCCGGCTATTCCAAAAGAATGAGAACTTTCTAACGCACCTGTGGGATTATGAAGTGACAAATCTTTTCGTAAAGCACGATGGGCTGGTTTCTTATTTCTCCCGAATTAATAGCAGGAGTAAAATGCACCATATAGAACAGCGCCGAAGAAAAAATCCGTAGCCGCAGCTGGTATAGGGATCGGCCCCCGAGCCGATTCACGAATCGCACGGCGCGTCCCTTGCGGGGGTCCCGCTTGCGTGTCGAGTTGCCCACGTCGAGGCCAAAAAGGTGCAGCGCGCAACCGTGTAGCAGCAGCGGCTCGTTGGGCATACGCCGAAGACTAATTCGCACCCTTAAATGTGACTAACGGTGCAAATCTCTCCATAACTCACATGCTTACACCCAAACGTACGCTTAAAAGTGAATAATCGTTAACTGAGCCTATAAATTACCCCCTTACAGCCTCCCCCCCCCCCCAAAAGAAAACGCTGTAAGCGTGCGAGTTATAATCCAATGTATACACCTTTACAGACGTTTAACGACGTAAATTATGTTGCAGTACAGCGGCGACGCCGCAGATACTGCGTCGCATCAACGCGGCGCTGACGGTGTCAAGAATCGCCACGAAGCTTAACTCGAGATTATGCTCTTTAGATGTTTTTTTGCCAACTGTATACAGCCCGACGTGAAGCCATTATACGCACATCACGCAGTCCGTAGATTTCGCTGCAGTGAGCAGAGCTGGAGACGGAGTGCAGGAATGGCTCGGGCGGAGCGAGCAGGCAACGTATATAGCATAGGTTGGCTGCGGAATCATGCATCGCGCAATACAAAGCGCGGAGCTCATTCACGCAGACGACGTGGCTGGTGAGCCGTTCGGCTTGGCGTCGGGCTCGCAATCGTTGCTGTATCGCCGGAGAAACAACGCGACGGAAGAGGGGGGAGGGGGGAGGAAAAGAAAGAGTACCAGGCATAACGCACGGCCGAGGGGGATAAAGTGTTCCGCGTCGTGTATATAAAATGCGCGTATAGGGCGCGCTGCCCACGCTTTGGGCCGGGATACCCTAAATGGCCGCGAAAAAGGATCCGAGGCGGAGAAAAACGCGGTGCAGGAAAGGCAGAGTATCAAAAACAACCAGCCAAACAAACAAACAAACAAACAAACAAAGGAGAGCATCTCGAAAGCGGGCGCCACGACAGAGCGTTTCAAGCTGAGAAAACCGCAGCGGGAGCCGGCGGTTCTCGTAAGATGAAAATGTAAGCTCGAGCGCGTGTATATATATATATATATATGTATATATTCGTGTTCGTTTTGTCTTGCTTGTATATACAGATACACAAAGCACACAAGAAAAGAACGGAACATGAACGAAAAAAAAAGACAAAAGAAAGCAATCGCGAACGATACATCCTCAATTTATGCCAACGTTTCTTTTTTTTTATTTTTAAAATGTTATTCCACGAACTAGCATAGAAGACGCAAGCTGAAACTCGGCCTCGGTGTAGGTAAGCAGGCGGATCACGCGCTCGCCCTAAAGACAGAAAGCGGCAGGAATCGAGAATCCGCGAAACACGACATCGAACCATATAGCGCCAGCACTTTTTTCTTTTTATTATTATTATTATTACTTCTCTCTCTCTCTCTCTCTCTCTCTCTCTCTCTCTCTCTCTCTCTCTCTCTATTTATTTATTTTTATTTTTTCAGAAGCTGTCGAATGTGTACAAAGTACACGAACCTAAACCGAGGGAGAAAAAATATTTAAAAGAAAGAACCGTTCTGAAGAGTTTGCTTCTCTTTCGGCAACACGCAAGCCGCGTCCTTTCCTGGGTCTGCGCACGTCGAACGGAATAAAATTTGGCGATGGCAGTTCATCGGCTTCGCGTTTCTTCTCCTCTTGGACAATTTGCTGCTACAGCGGAGGAGGCCGCTCTGCGATACCCGAGACAAAGTAGCCTTTGTCCCAACAGGCGTCAGCGGCCGCTCAATCGAGTTAGGAAAAGAACAAAAAGAAATGTACCATAAATAAATAAACAAAAAAATAAAGAACGAGAGAACTAAAATCGCAGTTTTCTTCCGTGAAGCACGTATTTGAAGAAAGAAATAGTACGAGGCCAGCAATTGAAAGGCAGGCTTGAACAAGGAAAGAACGAAGGAAGGAAAGAAGGAAAGAAAGCATGCACGGAATAATATACGCACCGGGGCACTTGTATAAGTTATAAAGCAGAGACAGTAAATCCATGCTACGCGAGCCGAGAAGGTAAAAATAAAACAGTCAATAAACCAATCAAAAGAGAGAGAGAGCGTAAAAAACATGCCCTGAAGGCAGCAAGGAGGCAGGGAAAGTGCGTAGCAGCTGCTTTCTGTACACTGCCCCCTAAACGACGCCAGAAGATTTCTCATCGCAAATGGTAAGCGCTGCATCTCCTGAAATGCGAGATAAGAAGGCGCAAATAAGCAACAAACCCGCAAAAAAAAGAAGAGAGAGAGAAGACAACGGTGTAAAATGTAATGAGCTCTCGCACTGATCGAAGCGAAAAAAGAACAGCAACGACAGGCCTCCGGACGAACAACGGACGGGGCAGTTTTTGCAAGGACCGTGGGGAAAATGACCGGCGTTCTCCTCCCCCTTCCCCGTCGGTTTCCTGCCCTACCCTCTTCTTCCATTCGCGGGCTTCTCCTTCGTCCCGTACACAGCTGCGGGAGATAGGGAGCCGCCAGGCGATCCTCAGGGCCCGCTATACAGGCGGAGGCTCGCCCTAATGGATTCGATCTGTATTAGGCGCAAGCCCTCGGCGCCTGGGATGTACGTCGTGCCGCAGCCGTGCCCGGGAGCGATTATTGGAGTGCTCCCTTTTTGTAGATACGGCGGCGAAGTCCGAGCACGGCGGCCCTCGGGCTGTTTGCGAGCGTGTAAGTGGCCATCCCGCCGTACGCGCGTGCCGGGTGGTTTCGGGAGAGAAAAAGCGCCGAAAGGGACGTGTAATGATATTGGAATGCACAAGGAAAGGTTGAATATACACGGTCCTTCGGCGTTTATTACACACCACGTGCAGTACACATGTGCGCACAACACAGTCCGAAGCATGCATTCAAAGCAATGATTAGGAGTTGTGTACGCGCAGTCGGTGGGATTGATTTACTCTCTACAGCTTGCCCCAGATTCGTAGAGGTTTCGACCGATAAGACGTGGCTGGTTGTCGTTGATACTCTGGGTTTAACGTCCCAACCCGACACATGCGGCTTTCGGAGGCGTCCTTGTAGTGAAGGGCTAAGGGTTAATTTTGAACACGCCGAGTTTATTTCGCGTGCGCCTAAATACGGTTACACTAGCGCTTTATTAATTATTTCTTTCATCCGACCCTCATCACAATGCGACTGCCGGAACCTGGGGATCGAGCCCACGACCTCGGGCTCGGCCGCAGATGGCCACGCATAGTCATGCACTGAGCCGCCGCGACGGGTAGTCATCAGCTCGGTTTCTTAGCTATGATAGTGTGCGTATGTCCACTGACGTCTGGTCTTAGGAGCCTCCGTGCCGCACGAGCTGCTCTGTGAATGCCAGCCATCAACCACTCGCCGGTGTTTTCGTAGGCTCGCGATCCCACGCGAACGCCGCTAAGTGATAGCACGAGACAAACAACAGGGGTAACTGTTATCGTAACATATTCACGGGTACAGAGAACCATCCTTGTTAAATGCATCATACGTCCCAGCATTGGCAAGATGCTTGCAAGTCGACGTTTGCAAGTGTACACATGTGACGTGGAGAAACGGTGGTTTCCACAATTTAATTTTACAGTGCGCTTAGTCTACGACCATTGCAATTTTTTTGTATCCTGCGGTCACACTAAAACACGCGCAGTTCGGGCGCGGCTAGGGTAAACTTCGAATAAAGCGGAGATGCGAATAAAGCGGTACTTCGAATAAAGAGACTTTGTTGTGACGAGGGCCCAGTGTAGTTTCACTGCTTTTGAACCCATACAAGAAAACAAGAAAAAGAGGACGCCGTGAAACAGCGAGCGTTAGTGAAACGATCTCCTACCACGGCAACGCCTTTACACAATGACGGCCGTTCCTTTCGCCGCATGCATGCATACATGCATGCGCTGTGGTCGGTAATCGATACCAGGCCAGCGTTTTCGGCCGGCGCCTGGCGATCTCCTGTGCGAGTGTAGGTAAGTATGCGCGTTGTGTGGAACCACCGCGAGGATACTGCCGCTCCACGCAGCTGTGCCACGACCGATATACACTGCACAAAGTGAACATACAGCGAGACGGACCTGCCGATTCTTCACTTTGCACTGCGGGTCGCCAAGCGATCGCAGCTTGTAGCTGCGGATTTCTCGCCTTCGAAGCGATCTCGCAGTTTATGCATGGCTGTTTATACATGCATTACTCCCCGCCTCCCCTCCTTACGCGCGCGCGCACGCACACACAACGCGCACGCAAACGCGCGCGTCCACTGTTGAGCGCGGCAGCTCCTGGCGACTGCGTAATGGCATGCAAGAAGGTAGCCGCATTTTGTATGCCGACCAATCAGACGTCGGTATAAACACTCGGCCATCAGCGACGGCCTCCCTGACGGCGTCTAAGCCCGTGCCACCCACAACTTGTTGCGAGGTCATTATTTTTCAATAAGAACAAGTAAGGAAAAGAAAAAATAACACTGGTCTTACTGTATAGTTGAAGAGCAGATAGAACCGAGAGTGGGAGGCATGGAAATCATGCGTATACAGTTCCGTCGGTCAATGTTTTCTACAAAGGAGGCCGCACAACGCAACTACGCAAAGAAGCCCTTTCCGTCACAAACGACCGGCGAAACAAAAAGCCCCGCATCTGAAACTACGCCAGCACACGCACCCCCAAACCGGGGAAACGTTCATCCAACAGAAGGAAACGAGCATAATCACCCGTTTCGCGCGGCAGAAATGGAAAAGGGCGATCGAATCGCTGTTTCATTTCACTTCGAACAAAGTAGAATGCGTGCACATAAGGATGCAAGTATATACATGTATATGCCACGAAGAAGTCTTCCCGTGCTTACACTTGCGACCCAACTCTCCCACCACCGCCAACAGACGTGCCAACGCGTGGCTCTACACCAGGCATATGCGCGAAAGGGGAATTATATTCGTACATAAACATACCGCAAATCTACGGGCACAATTATAACGAGCCTGCTTCTGACAGCTCCGAAAATTAGTGGCTGCGCCGGGAGGGCGCGGCAGAGGCCATCATTTCAACGTCGACGATCGCTGCATCGCGAGGGGTCCGTGCGATCGCGCCTGCATGTGCGTGCGTGCGTGTCCTTCCCTCCGTCTCCTTTCAAGATCTCTCGCTCTCTCACACAGGCCCCGATACACGCACTCATCTCCCCTTCTATCTCCCGCGCGCACGTGTTCACAAACGCTACCTCTTTCTCTCACACACGCGCTCGCTCTCTTTTTCGTTCCTCACTCTCCGTAACACACATACACGCGCGCACGCGCACGCTATGTGTTCGGCGCGAACGAGACGAAGATGTGGGAGGGAGCGCCCCGGCGGTGGCAGTCGATGGCTCGCTAATTAGACCGCACACTATAACGCCTTCGATCTGTCTATGCCTGTCTATGCTGTATACGGCTTGGCTCAAGATCTCATCGCGGCCCCCTCTGCCCCCCTCCTCCCCCTCCACTTCGGGTTCAGTTCCTCGCATCCCTTTCTCCTCTCGCGCAACGGGCCTTCCAATGGTTCGTGCCCCGATGTCGACGAGAGTCATCCTGCCGCGAGCCGTACGAATTCTGTGGCGCAGAATCGAAACCGAGGCCGCTCCACACTGGCACCCGCTTGCGGCATATTGAACGAGGAAACGGCGGAGAGGAAGAGAGAGAAAGAATAAAGTGAGGAGGAAGCAGAAAGAAAATAATCAAACCTCCCTCGGCTGCTTCATTGTTTTTCTTTTGGTGTGCCCCCACGATAGGAAAATCGTGCCAGAATTGGGGCCAATGTACGGTACATTTGCAACGCGACCAGAGCGCGTTACTATATACCACACAATCTTGCACACTGCAGCGCCCGGACAGCGATAGGCGTTACAATGCCCGAAACGATCTCACGTCGCGAGGGGGACGACGGCTATTTGGATCCGACTGCTGGTACGATCTGTTGGGAACTCGGCGCTGACGCCCGTGGTTGTACCTGGGTCGCAAGCCCCAAGGGTAGCGTTGGCCTGGCGGCCTGGGGTACAACTGCAAGCATCCGAAGGTCCCGGCAAAGCATGAGTCGACAGGTAACAACGAAACAACTTGTTTATTTTAACATCGCAAAGAGTTGGCGGTCAGGTTTGACCGAAGTAGAGAGACGGGAGAGCACTTCACTCAACGGAAGAAATCGGAGCCCTCCTCTGGCGTCCGGGGGCAGCTGTTTTTATACTCTCGCAGTTGAGGGCAAGAAGGAACCCCTCAAAAGACGAGCACGTGAATGTACAATGGGCTAATGGTGACGCACACTGTCGTAGCGATGCCGTAGCACCATGTCGTGGCGCTGCGCACGATCTCGTAGCACCTGGTCGTGGCGCTGCGCAGCACACTGTCGTGGCGCTGCCGGTCGGACACAATGACTGTAACGAGAAGATGGTCCCTGCTTTGGCATCGCCTGTTTCGGGCACAATGACTGGAACGAGATCCCTGCTTTGGCATCGCCTGTTTCGGGCCCAATAACTGGAATGAGATCCCTGCTTTGGCATCGCCTGTTTCGGGCATAATGACTGGAACGAAATCCCTAGGCGGTCGCATCGCCGCAGACGCGCCTGGAAACACCTGGCGATGAGTGTTGCGGTGACGACGATCGGGCCAAAATGTCCGCCGCCCCGCCGCCGTCGCGCCGGCAAAACCACGTGTCGCAGGCGAAACGCAACAGACCGCCCCGCCGGGGAAAGGAGATCCCGATGGACAGGGGACTGCATCCGCTGTCCGGAGGGATGTCGCTCGATGATGCTCATAACCGAAGTCGGGCGTCCCTTGACGTTTCTTGAGCGCAGCGCACAGAGAAGGCCTCGTTCTCTCGTTCAGGTTCGCACGGGACACTGCAAAGTGACTTCGGGAGAGTTCACATTTTTGTTCTCGTTCCCGGCAAGCGTTAGAACTACGCTGAAAACTCAACCGCTCAGTCAGCAAGCACGGCACAACCCTCACTAAGCCCTGCCAGGCTCTTTCCCCTTTTTATACCACTGCCTAGTTCCTTACAGTAGTCTAGCATCACTCAGAACGCGTCCACAAATTGAAAAATTGCACTAGAAAGCATATCATCACTTTGAAACACTAAACAAAAGCAATATGTTAAAAAAAATCCTGCCTCAGGAAGAAAAACATCAGTAACAAACAATTTTGAGGCTGATTCCTACGTTAGGGGCTTCGACTTAAGCCATCGGCGTTACCGTTGAGACTCCCCTTTTTGTAACGCACCTCAAAGGAATATTGTTGTAAAGCGAGGCTCCAGCGCAGGAGGCGGCCATTTTTGGGAGAGATGGTCTGCAGCCATTGGAGAGGGCAGTGATCTGTCTCAATGATAAACCTCGAGCCGGCTAGATAGCATGACAATTTCTGAACGGCCCACACGAGACATGCACACTCTTTCTCGGTGGCGCTATACGCCTGCTCACGACTGGTCAGCTTACGACTAGCATACAGGACGGGGTGTTCTACTTCTCCATTTTCCCGTTGGCACAGTACAACGCCCATGCCTCGCTCACTAGCATCGCACTGAACAATGAACCCTTTTGTATAGTCTGGCGATCGTAGCACAGGCTGGCTTGTTAGGGCACTCTTTAGGGCGCTAAAAGCTCTTTCCTTTGTCTCGTCCCAGACGACTGTTTGAGGCTCTGTCTTTCTTAGAGCATCCGTCAGGGGAGCCGCGATATCAGAGTACCTAGGGATGTACCTCTGATAGTAGCCGGCGACACCTAAGAACGACCGAATATCGGTCTTTGTGCGCGGTTGCGGAAAGTCTCGCACAGCGGCCACTTTTATTTCAGAGGGGCGGCGACGACCCTGACCAATCACGTGACCGAGGTAGACAACCTCGGCCTGTGCTAACTGGCACTTAGGAGCCTTTACTGTCAAGCCTGCTTCGCGCAGGCGGGTTAGCACTGCCCGCAAGTGTGTCATATGCTCAGACCAGGATGCGGAGAATATCGCTACGTCGTCTAGATACGGTAAAGCGAATTCTTGCTGTCCCCGCAACACTTTATCCATGAGACTTGAAAAACAGTATGGTGCGTTCTTCAAACCAAAACTCAACACTTTAGGACGGAATGTTCCCATTGGTGAAATGAACGCCGCATACCTACTAGCCTCTTCTGTAAGTGGAACCTGCCAATAACCCCTGACAAGATCTAGGGTGGAAATAAACTGAGCGCTACTAACTTTCTCAAGGCGCTCCTCGATGTTAGGGATCGGATAAATTTGATCCTTAGTGATGGAATTAAGCCTGCGGTAGTCGACGCAAGGACGAGGTTCCTTGCCCGGTACCTCAACTAAAATCAAAGGGGAGGTATAATCACTCTCACCTGCCTCAATAACACCGAGCTGTAGCATTTTCTTTACCTCAGCCTCCATAATATCGCTCTGGCGGGGTGACACCCGATACGCCTTGGATCGTACTGGCTCTGTGGAGGTAAGTTCTATATCATGAGTAAGTACAGAAGTCCTACCAGGCCTCTCAGAGAACAGACCTTGAAACTCTTGTAATAGCTGGTGTAGTTCGGTTTTCTGCTCAGGCGACAGCGGTGCTTTACTGATAAGGTCACTAATGACTTGACCGGTGTCTTCCCTGTTCGTCACTGAGCCTAGTCCCGGAAGCTCGACCGGAAGCTCTTCAGGAACGTTTACCATCATGCACACCACTGCTTCCCTTTGTCTATAAGGTTTGAGCAGATTACAGTGGTAAACTTGCTGTGCTTTCCGCTTTCCTGGCAGACTTACCACGTAGTTAACGTCCGACAGTTTCTGAACAATTCGCGCTGGGCCCTCCCACTGCACGTCTAGTTTGTTGTTTAGCGATGTGCGCAATATCATGACCTCATCGCCAACCTCAAAACGACGGGCCCTGGCTGTCCGATCATAATAAACCTTGGCCCTCTGCTGGGCCTTTGTCATTGCTTCACCTGACAACTCCTGTGCCCTTCTTAAGCGTTCGAGGAGCTTAAGCACGTACTCCACCACGACTGGGTCGTCGCCCCTACCTTCCCATGATTCTCGAAGCATGCGAAGCGGAGATCGAAGCGAGCGACCGTACACCAGTTCAGCTGGCGAAAACCCCGTAGCCGCATGCGGCGCGGTCCTTAAAGCAAACATCACCCCAGGCAGACACAGCTCCCAGTCAGTTTGATGTTCAAAACACAAGGCTCTCAACACGCGCTTCATGACGGAGTGGAGCTTCTCAACGGAATTCGACTGTGGGTGGTACACTGAGCTGTGTAGCAGCTTTACCCCACACCTTTCGAGAAAAGTTGTCGTCAAAGCGCTAGTAAACACTGTGCCCTGATCTGATTGAATTTCTGCAGGAAAACCAACTCGCGCAAATATGGACAGTAGTGCATTAACTATCTCAACTGAGCTGAGTTCTTTAAGCGGCACTGCTTCAGGGAACTTTGTCGCTGGGCAGATCACAGTCAAAATGTGTCTGTACCCCGTGGCTGTTACCGGCAGAGGTCCCACTGTATCAATAACGAGCCGTCTAAAAGGCTCCGTAATGATAGGTACCAATTTCAACGGCGCCCTCGATTTGTCCCCTGGTTTGCCCACCCGCTGACAAGTGTCACATGTCCTCACGAAATGGTCTGCGTCCCGAAAACACCCTGGCCAATAGTACTCTTGCAAGAGACGGTCCTTAGTTTTCTTAACTCCTAGGTGTCCGGACCACGAACCCCCATGTGACAAGCGCAACAGATCCTGACGATAGCATTGAGGCACGACCAGCTGATCGAACTCCACTCCTCGGCGGTCTAGATACTTCCGGTACAGGACTCCACCTCTTTCCACAAAACGCGCAGTTTTCCTGGCGATACCTTCTTTGACATTGCAGCGCACGTTTTCCAGGCTGCCATCCTTTTTTTGCTCGGCTATCAAAGCCGTCCGGCTGACTTTTAGCAACCTATCAAGTCCGTCTGACGTAGGCGCGATGAGCAAATCAGTAGATAGCTCTTCTAACTTTCCCGCGTCGGGATTTTCCTCTCCAGTATCTGGCGCCTTCAACGCTACAGACTCAATTCTATTCTGTTCGGGCGTGCTCTGAATATCAGCTTGCTGCGCCTCTGACCCTTTTTCGTTGTTTGATAACGTCGGCCCCGCAACTACCGCCTTTGCAGCGAGCTCCCGAACCTTCGATCTGGTTAAGGCCTGAACACTAGCTTCACCAAACAAAAGCCCCTTCTCGCGCAGGAGGTGATCGGACCTGTTTGAAAATAGGTACGGGTACTGGGGTGGCAGCATAGATGACACTGCCGCCTCCGTCTCAAGCGCTCCGAAAGGTCCTTCAATAAGCACTTTTGCTACCGGCAGACACACGCTATGAGCTTCCACGGCTTGCTTGATCCACGCGCACTCGCCCGTGAACATATGGGGTTCTACGTAAGACGGGTGAACTACATCCATTGTAGCTGCGGAATCGCGAAGCACTCGGCACTCTTTCCCGTTTACGAGGAGGTCTCGCATGTAAGGCTCAAGAAGCTTCATGTTCTCGTCAGTGCTGCCTATTGAAAAAAACACAACTTTTGGTGTTGTTTCCGGACACTGCGCCGAAAAGTGACCCGGCTTCTGGCACGTATAACACAAGCGCGCTCGCCTCATCTCGAACCGCTTTCTGCGTTTGGCTGCCGCCGTCTCTTTACGTTTGGTCGGACTGCTTTCGCTCGCATCCGCACTACGCGTGTCCCCCTTTGCTCTTATGGGTGTGAACTTCGGCCTCTCAAACTTCGAGCCAAATTCACCCTTTTGACCGTCCTTAGCTCCGCGAGCTCGACGCGTCACAAACTCCTCGGCTAGCTCAGCGGCTCTAGCCACCGTACTCACGTCTGGCCTATCCAAGACCCAGTATCGCACGTTCTCCGGTAACCGACTATAAAACTGTTCTAGCCCGAAACACTGCAGAACTTTATCGTGGTCACCAAACGCTTTCTCTTCTTTGAGCCACTCCTGCATGTTCGACATAAGCCTATACGCAAACTCTGTATATGACTCACTTTTGCCTTTCTCATTTTCCCGAAACTTCCGACGGAACGCTTCCGCAGACAGCCGGTACTTTTTTAGCAGACTCGATTTTACTTTGTCGAAATCCTCTGCTTCCTCTCTATCCAAGCGAGCGACTACGTCGGCCGCCTCGCCGGGTAACAAAGTGAGCAAGCGCTGTGGCCACGTTTCCCGAGAGAACCCCTGCTTCTCGCACGTTCGCTCAAAGTTAACCAGGAACAAACCAATGTCCTCTCCAAGCTTAAACGGCCGCATCAGGTCAGTCATTTTGAACAATACGCGTTCTCCTGCACCGTGTGCCTGACTTCCATTACGAGCGCGTTCCATCTCTACCTCGAGACGCTTCATTTCCAAAGCGTGTTCGCGCTCTTCTTTTTCTTTCTGCTCTTTAAGTTCGCGCTCCTGTCTTTTTGACCTCTCCTCAATAGTCTCAAGGCATTCCGACAGCTCGTCATCCTCAGCCTCTAACTCAAGAATAGCCTTTAGCAGTTCAGGTTTTCTGAGTTTGTCCGAGACATCCAGACCCAACTCTCTTGCAAGCTCCAACAATTTCGGTTTGCGCAACGACTTCAAATCCATGGCTGCTCTGAATGCTGCTTTCTCTACTGCTTACTATTGTCTTGCCGCAAACTAACCCGGCAGCAACGACAACCACAATTACCAGCTCTGTTTCTAACACTAACAAAAGCCTGGCAAAGCTCAGTAGAAGAAAGTCCCGCACTCACCAAACCTCGCAGGCAGGAATTCCGCGCAGTCGTTCCGCTGCAGGCAACCAGTCGTCACACAGGGCTCGTTGCACTGCTCCCGGATCGTCGTTGAGCTGCTCAGCATACTGTCAACTGCATCTCTTTGCTGCTGGCCTCCGTTGTCGCGATCTCGCCGCTGGCAGACAGTTGTTTGATGTCGTAGGCGATCTCACCGCTGGCAACCGTTATTTGGATCCGACTGCTGGTACGATCTGTTGGGAACTCGGCGCTGACGCCCGTGGTTGTACCTGGGTCGCAAGCCCCAAGGGTAGCGTTGGCCTGGCGGCCTGGGGTACAACTGCAAGCATCCGAAGGTCCCGGCAAAGCACGAGTCGACAGGTAACAACGAAACAACTTGTTTATTTTAACATCGCAAAGAGTTGGCGGTCAGGTTTGACCGAAGTAGAGAGACGGGAGAGCACTTCACTCAACGGAAGAAATCGGAGCCCTCCTCTGGCGTCCGGGGGCAGCTGTTTTTATACTCTCGCAGTTGAGGGCAAGAAGGAACCCCTCAAAAGACGAGCACGTGAATGTACAATGGGCTAATGGTGACGCACACTGTCGTAGCGATGCCGTAGCACCATGTCGTGGCGCTGCGCACGATCTCGTAGCACCTGGTCGTGGCGCTGCGCAGCACACTGTCGTGGCGCTGCCGGTCGGACACAATGACTGTAACGAGAAGATGGTCCCTGCTTTGGCATCGCCTGTTTCGGGCACAATGACTGGAACGAGATCCCTGCTTTGGCATCGCCTGTTTCGGGCCCAATAACTGGAATGAGATCCCTGCTTTGGCATCGCCTGTTTCGGGCATAATGACTGGAACGAAATCCCTAGGCGGTCGCATCGCCGCAGACGCGCCTGGAAACACCTGGCGATGAGTGTTGCGGTGACGACGATCGGGCCAAAATGTCCGCCGCCCCGCCGCCGTCGCGCCGGCAAAACCACGTGTCGCAGGCGAAACGCAACACGGCACCACCATTTAATAGTGGTAACTTGAGGCGCGAACTGAGCGCCCGCCCGTATTGCGCGACTACACTGCTGTCTGCGGAAGTTAGCCAAACCTGTTGCGCTCAGGTGGTTGTTGCTAACAACATTAATTGTTGTTGATATAGCAGTCCGACGAAGGTAGCACTTTGTAAAAATGGCTCGACCGCTATGCGACACCACGGAAAACAGGGTGTTATAAACGATTATCGAGACCACGCGCAGTTATCTTTTACGTGATAACTAAATATCTTTCCACATTGTAAACGATCGCGTTTATTGTATATACCTGTGGATGTGCCGCGGGGGGGGGGGGGGCAAAGAGTCGGGAAGAATTTTGTAACTAGCAGCCGAAGTTAATATATCAAAAGCTGTTAGTACAGCTACTCACCTTACTGGCTAATGAATGAGTGAGTTAGCGAGCGACCTGTATGTGCGCATTAACATCTATACATACTTGTAGGGTGACACGATAACAGGTCTGCGCTTCAGCAGGAAGCAGGGTGCCTTCCTGCTCGGAAGTCTAGGTTCACCCGGTAGAATTGAGAACTATAGGAATGAGTGAGTTAGCAAGCGAGCTGTATGTGCGCATTAACATCTATACATACTTGTAGGGTGACACGATAACAGGTCTGCGCTTCAGCAGGAAGCAGGGTGCCTTCCTGCTCGGAAGTCTAGGTTCACCCGGTAGAATTGAGAACTATAGGAATGAGTGAGTTAGCGAGCGAGCTGTATGTGCGCATTAACATCTATACATACTGGTAGGGTGACACGATAACAGGTCTGCGCTTCAGCAGGAAGCAGGGTGCCTTCCTGCTCGGAAGTCTAGGTTCACCCGGTAGAATTGAGAACTATAGGAATGAGTGAGTTAGCGAGCGAGCTGTATGTGCGCATTAACATCTATACATACTGGTAGGGTGACACGATAACAGGTCTGCGCTTCAGCAGGAAGCAGGGTGCCTTCCTGCTCGGAAGTCTAGGTTCACACGGTAGAATTGAGAACTATAAGCAGTCAAAGCGAGAGCCTCGCTGATGCATGTAACGTTGCAAAGCACCTGTCGGATGCACGTATTTGAAGTCGTCCATGCCAGACGTTAGCGCGCACGCGAGCAATGAATTCCCAAGTGATCGGACAGGTCGGGCGAACGAGTGAAGTCAACGCCCTTCGAACGGCACAGTGCCTATACGCCAGCCTACTTGTTTTGAGCTGCGTTACATCAAGCGAGTAACGTACGCGGCGCACAGTTCGATGAAGGATGGCTAACACAATTTGCGCTCTCTCCTCCCTTTACCAAAGCATCTACGGTTCCGAGTGGGAGCGTTGACCTAACTAGATGACGTCACATTTAGAGCGAGCGCAGGCCTACTGTTATCAACTCTACGTGTTGGTGCAACAGGTTGTCTATTTCCGTCTTAGACCCCCCCCCCCCCCCCCCCATAAATATTCTGCAACGCACGTTCTCGTGCCTCCGAATGAGGCAACACTGTTTCGTGTTCTTCGAAACTTATGAAGGCACATACGCACGCACCCTAACACCCGGTTGAAAGCATATTTCCGCGAAGATGCAGCTTGTGGCGGACCGGAACGCGTAGCGCTCATGGCAGCACTCCGCGAATGGCGCTGCTCAAGGATAAAATATTGCGTACATTTTCTTTTTCCGCTCTCCTGCGACAGTCTGCAACACTAGTATCAACATTCGCCGCAGACTCCTCGGGCAGTTAAGGCATTCATCGCCTAATTAATTGGCCCGATGAGTGTAATCAGCCCGCAAGAATTGCTGTCGGATGTGCCAAGGCCAGAGCCGCAGATACTCGCGAGGGCCTAAAACAAATCGCTCCGTTTAATAAACTCGCTGCTGTGCGTCACGTGGGAAACACCTCGCGCACGCACGCACGCACGGATGCGCTTTCTCTCTCTCTTAGCAACGCCGACGCCCGGCCGAACACACTCACGAGCGTGGCTCGGCTCCGCAACATAGTAGTAGTGGTGGTGGTGGTGGTGGTGAAGAAACGGCGCGTGCAGAGGGGGTGGCACAGCCAGGCGAGTGCGCCCCCGAGGTGAGGCTGTATATCTCGTCTAAGCACGGCCTGCCGCCGTCGCCGTTCGCCCAGATCCGTTTTGGGGCGGCCGACCGACCGAACGACGACACGTCTGGGCGGCCTGCTCTTTTGCCCCGCCGCCGCCGATGATCAGAAAACGAGCAAGAACCGAATGCGCGAGCTAGGACGGGGGAGAGAAGGGGGGGGGGGGTGATGAGGGCAGGCAAGCGAGCGACGAACTGTGCACGGCGACGCGCTGCCCGCTAAAGAGGCGCCGTCGGCGGGCCCGGCACCTCGAGCCGCGCTTATCCGGCGCCCGATCGGAATCTTAATGAATGGCCGCCGAGAAGCGCGGCTTCAATGGGCCGCGCGCCACGAGCGAGGGAGCGTGTCCACAAACGAGCCGCGAGACAAGCACTAGCCAGAGAAAAGGAGAAGGGGGACGCACGAGTAGAGCGCGCCCGTCTGCTGCTGCTGCTGCTACTTCTCGGCCCTCCTTTTTCGCAGAGGCCCCTGCATGCGCTAACACGCTGCCGACGCTGTGAGAAAAGGCCGCGGGGAAATCGGGGCCCCGTGGGAAGAAGAAGACGATGTCGGCTGCCCCTTTTTGCGCGGCCCTCCCTGCGCCGCCGAACAACCGCCACCGCCGCCGCCCACGGCATGCACAGCGCGGCCGAGCTCGTGGCAGAATCGGCGGCGGCATGAGTGCCGCCTATCTACGGCGGCGGCACCTTCGTCCGACCCCGGCGCCGCACCTCCTAACAAGGGCACGGCCGTACCTCTGGAGTTCCCGTGCTGTAGAAACAATGCTGCTACGAAAGCGTGCGCGTGCGTGTGTACGGAGAAGGGGTCGGGCGTGGGGTCGGCCTCGCAACATCCCAATGAAACTGCACCATCTGAGGTGCCAGCGATGACCGGACGTTGCCTTACGGGCATTCCCACTCCTGCAACAGGAATACGAAACTATAACGAACGCTGGTACGGTGAATGAATGGATGAATGAATGACGTACTATACGCCTGGAGGAACGCGAGACTTTCGCGCTGTTCGCGAGGCAAGATGCCTGCGCCCATGCTCCGAGTCTGACCACTCGTCTTCGCGGGAGACAGGACATGCAACCACTGTAACAATATACTACGTGAGCAGATTCAGCGAATGGCCGGGAAGGAGTCCAAGCGCAAGGCCTGAAGATTCACAGCACGCGCCGAAATCCAAGTACGGAGCAATAAAGGGGCCTGAAGGCCGCTGTTACCCCATATGGAGCACTGAAATGATCAACGCCAGCCTAATGGTTCGTTCCACGTGACCGCTTATCTCGGCGCTGCGCTCGGCAACGGTCGATACGCGTTTCGCAAGTGACCATGCGGCCTCGTCTGCGGTATGTACACGAGAATGCTCGTGGCTGAGCTGTGCGACTTGCGCATTCCACAAGTGCAACGGGCCAACTGGAGCATGCCTCGCACAGCGAGCATCCTCGAGACGCATGGTCGCCCCGTCACAGTTACCCGTAACTACTCGCTCAACGCCGCGAGGCGAACACCGCCGTCCCAGCGGCGGGTCTCGGCAGCACGCTCTCCGAACGGCGCGTAACCATCCGGCACCAATTAACCGACCGCGGCGACAGGAGCACGCGCAAGACTCTACAACGGCACCAGGGTGCAAACTTCTCCCTCGAGAAGCGGGCTTCCCTGCGGCGCTCCCGCGTTTTCCTGCTTCCGAACGCGGGGCCGCTCGAATGCGTCCACGAGGTAATCCGGGGGAGCGCCGAACCAGGCGCGCGTTAATGGAGCAGCGTGCATACGCGTCCTGGTGCTGCACCACCATACACGTGCGCCCACGCAACATTCCCTCGAGGCGTGCTTTTCCTCCGAGCACGCCTGCGTTCCGCTTTCCCTGCTCGCTTATTACTACCCGATAACGGCGGGACGGACGGCGGCTGCGTATCGGAACAGGTGGTCTCGACACGCACGGTGGGTTTGCCCTGCCTTTCCGATTCGACGAAACAAACTCGAGTGTGCACTGGTTCCTTTCGGCGCTGGCGCGCTCGGTTCGAAGCGTCGGCGGCGCTGAACTTGCGCAGGAGGCTGTTTCTCTCGCAGCCATTGGTTACTGCTGCACGTGGCACGCTCACTCGATCAGGTGCGTGAGAGAGAGAGAGAGAGAGAGAGAACACGAGCTATGGTGCAGTGAGTTCGATTATCGCCCGCTCGTCTATATACCGACCACCCGCTGCGTACGCTCCGTCACTTGGAACGGTGCAACCGATGGAAAATGTTCCTCGGCGAGTCGCAATACCGGCCGCCGAGGCTGCAGGAGTTTTCCAGCTGAAACGTTTTCCCATTAAAACGGTGCAGTTCTGCGAATACTATGTAGAGCCTGGCGTCGTCCAACGAGGGGCCGAATTTTTCGGAGCCAACCGCGATTCTCGTCCTGTTGGTCAATCGCGATGGCCCGGCAACAGATTTTGCCAATGCGACAGCCAATCCTGTATACCGTTCTAAACGACTTTGTAATTTTGGCATCCGACAATCGGTTTAGGAACGCGGTAGCTTCTACAACGCTGAATTATTTATTTGCGTATTTACCTATTTATTTACTTGCAAGGAACGGATAGCGCTTTCGAGTAACATGCGCGAACACTGCAATGAGCCGTTGATAAGAAATTATTTTCACCATCAATAGACGAACGCAAAAGGTTCGGCAGCTGGAACGGCCGTATCGCTTTGTCAGAAAGCAATTGCTACACGTGAAATAAATATTTAAAACACAAGAATGGGAGTAAGGCAGACATGATCAATTTTACGCGTTTTATGTTCCCTCGCGTTTCCTTAACTCACGGTTTCGTAACATGCGCCGAGTCGGGAACAAAGCCATACCGGACAAACCATCTGGGCTAGCACTCTCTACACGATGCCATCCCGTGCTGTAGGGCCGAAAGCCGGGAGGCTGGTTTCAATGACAGGAGAAAGCTAAGAGGCGAAGTGGGGGATACGAAAAAAAATATGTATGGAAAGCGGAGATCCCCCCCACAACGCCCACTGCCTGCCCCCTTCTGCCCTTCCCCTCCCCCCTCTTGATAACGTCAGGTGCCAGCGCGTCCCAGCGGAAGAGTGATGTGGGCCCTTTAGCGCCGGCGGCCGACCCCTTTCAATCAGCGTCGCCCATTGTTCCTAAGGTGACACCCCCCTCCCCCCTCTCTAAGCTCCAACAGCCATGCACGCGCTGCCAACGTCTCTGGCATCACCGCCGGGACTTCCATTCGAATTGAAAAGCCGCCAGGGGCGGATGCCACGGCGTATTGGTTCCGGCGACGACGAACGACTTTCTGCGGCCTCCTCCTTCGATCCCTGATCGCGCGGTTGCTGCGGCAGTCGCCGCGCCGCGGCCGACCAAAGTGCAGACCCCCCCCTCCTCCCGTTGATCTAGCCTGCGTCACCCGTTGGCTGGCTAGCGCAGTTTCGCAATGCGCCTGTACGCTTAGCGCGTATACCGTGAGCTGGCAGAGAGAGTACTGCTGCAATAGCGTTTCAACTTGAACGCGTTGGTATGCGCGTTTATGTCGGAACGAAGACAAAGAAACGGCGCGAAAGACGGGATGTCAGAAAAGAAGACCGCGTAAAAAACAAAAAAAAGAATCTTATAAAAGTAGTTCACATGAGCTTGCATTCTTCCTTGTAGGTATTCGCTTTTTGTGTCTTTCTTCTCTCTCTCTCTCTCTCTGTCTTGACGCTCTTTCCCCGTTGACGAAGTCCACGTACAGTTCAGGCAACTTGACGGTGCAAACAAACGTACAAGTCTTATTCAGACCTGAATAGAGTGATTCCGCATACACACCTGGTACCATATATATATATATATATATATATATCATACAGTTTCCGACAATTACTAGAGGGAACTCAAGCACTGGGCGATCGTTCGGACCCCATGGAAATGATGGATTGTACATGGATTTATCGAATCTTCGCACTTGGGGCTTCAGACGTTCTTGTGGCTTCGTTTATGCCGCTTTATCTGGATAGAAATTCGACTAAATTGTAGGGGTGCGCGAATATTCTAAAACTTCGAATAACGAATGGAATAGTGTACTATTCCATTCGGTCTTCGAATCAATAGTCGCTATTAGTAAATGAGAATATTTTTATAATACTGCTCGAATATTTCGAAACGTGAACTGCACCCAGTTAAACATGTAATTAGAGTAAAAGCGTGGCAAATCTTCATCCCCGCGGGCATAGTATACATATAGACATAAAACATAAGACTTGCGTAGTGGAGCAATATACGTCGCTTAAGTAGGCATACTTTACAAGCTATACAGCGATCATTTGTACTCTCCGAATAGTCATTCGGATGTCAAGAAAGTACTTGCATGCTCCTAATGCTCCATTTGTCCTTTTGACAAACAACGCTTAATAACGTACCATGTAATAATATAAACGTGCTAACCTTAAGAATACTAGAGTGTGAACACCGTTGTATATCAATTATGATAACCAGTGTATCATTACTCGAAAACTAGTCGATATTCGATTTGATTAAATTCAGTTCTGGCACTATTCGATTCGTATTCGATTCTGTCTCTTTTCCCTATTCCTATTCGCACAATCCCCATTCCCGCAAAATCCCTATTCGCACAGCCCTACTAAATTTCGAAGAAGTTTATTTATTTTTCAATGCAGAAGGTATAATGAGACTCCGCAAGCACGCATAATCGTTGCTAATGGCAGTGATTCCGCTCGTCGATGCGTCCGTGGCGTAATGGTTTCAATATCGGCCCTCTGTGTCAGAGGTCCCGCCTTCCAAGCCTGCCGTCGCACAATTTTAATAATATCTATTTAATTATTCATAACGCAGTACTTTCTTTAAAAAAGAAAGATCACCTTGCAACCTCAAGCAGCTATTTAAAGCCACAAGGACGAACTTCAGGCAAATCAATGTACTACCCATCATTCCCCATGCTAGGGTGGCTAGGGAAGCCAGCACGGGCAGGGCGGCCCTTCTAACCACTCTACCCATGCTGGCTGAACTTCACCGATCTGCAACTACCGTAGACACCAGCGCCACAGTTCCCTCCAGTAACTGTATGAAACCCTACGCTACACAGAGCTCAAACTTAGATCGCTTTATATGTAAACCGCGCGATCGACATTCAGGCGGGCACGGGTGAATATCGCCACGATGTCCGCACACCTGCAGGCCCACGTCCCATAGAACGGATCGCAAGCAAGGTATCGAAAACGCCCAGCATAGGCACCACATCCAAGGCGACGTGGGGGGGGGGGGGCGGAATCGGCAGTATATACGTAGAGAGAGGATCAAGCGACTCGCTCACTCCCCCGGGCCTGGCGCGCAGGCGGCACGGCGCCTGTGTGAGCGCGATACGAGCCTTTTTTTTTTTTTTTTTTTTCCCACAGGCCGCCCGCCACGGCGCTTCACAATGGCGATGACGGCGATACGCGGCTGCTGGCTCACCCGTCGCGAGAGAGCAAACAGATCCTGGCGTGGACGCCCCCACGGACACGGCCGCTTGGAGTCGTCACGTGTGCACCGCGGCAATGCTCGGGATGACGCAGCCGGCGCCATAGCTGGGGCCTTGGACGTATCTCGTGTCGTCACCGCGGTATACGAAGCGGCTTAGTAGAAGGCTCCGAGATCTCTCCGCGTTAACTTTTCTGATGAGTCATTATATATATAATAATAATAATATTTGGGGTTTTACGTGCCAAAACCACTTTCTGATTATGAGGCACGCCGTAGTGGAGGACTCCGGAAATTTTGACCACCTGGGGTTCTTTAACGTGCACCTAAATCTAAGCACACGGGTGTTTTCGCATTTCGCCCCCATCGAAATGCGGCCGCCGTGGCCGGGATTCGATCCCGCGACCTCGTGCTCAGCAGCCCAACAACATAGCCACTGAGCAACCACGGCGGGTTATATATATATATATATATATATATATATATATATATATATATATATATATACACGAGATTATATGTATATTACGAGATTACTAATCGTCATTTTTGGTATGACGCACACCCGATTTCGCGCAGCTTTCGCTCGTATGCGTATAACGCACGTATAGCCGAGCGGATTGCGAGAGGCGCGCTTACACTTGTCGCTGGCGGGGGGTCCGCTCCTGCCTTTTTCGTCGACGCCCATGCAGCGACAATACGCTACGCCCGCGTCTGCGAACAACGTGCGTCGCCGATGCACCTCCGCGGTGATCAACGGTCAACGACGCGAAACGGGACAGGCGTGAAAGTTCACCGACCACCGGCAGCTAGCGCGAAATAAGTATCCCGATAAATGGTGTCGACGGCACACCGTTACACACCGTACAAAACGTTCGGGAATCGCCCCACAATGAAGCGCTTCAAGCTGTTGCGTTTCGCCTGCGACACGTGGTTTTGCCGGCGCGACTGCGGCGGGGCGGCAGACATTTTGGCCCGATCGTCGTCGCCGCAACACTCATCGGCAGGTGTTTCCAGGCGCGACTGCGGCGATGCGACCGCAAAAGATCATCCTCTCATTCCAGTCATTGTGCCCGAAACAGGCGATGCCAAAGCAGGGACCATCCTCTCATTCCAGTCATTGTGCCCGAAACAGGCGATGCCAAAGCAGGGACCATCCTCTCATTCCAGTCATTGTGCCCGAAACAGGCGATGCCAAAGCAGGGACCATCCTCTCATTACAGTCATTGTGCCCGACCGGCAGCGCTACAACAGGGTGCTACGAGATCGTGCTCGACAGGGTGCTACGAGATCGTGCTCGTCATGGTGCTACGGCATCGCTACGACAGTGTGCGTCACCATTAGCCCATTGTACATTCACGTGCTCGTCTTTTGAGGGGTTCCTTCTTGCCCTCAACTGCGAGAGTATAAAAACAGCTGCCCCCGGACGCAAAAAGGAGGGCTCCGATTTCTTCTGTTGAGTGAAGTGCTCTCCCGTCTCTCTACTTCGGTCAACCTGACCGCCAACTCTTTGCGATGTTAAAATAAACAAGTTGTTTTGTTGTTACAAGTCGACTCATGCTTTGCCGGGACCTTCGGATGCTTCCAGTTGTACCCCAGGCCGCCAGGCCAACGCTACCCTTGGGGCTTGCGACCCAGGTACAACCACGGGCGTCAGCGCCGAGTTCCCAACAGATCGTACCAGCGGTCCGATCAAAACATCTGGTTGGCAGCGGTGAGATCACCTCCGACTTCAAACAACTGTCTGCCAGCGGTGAGATCGCGACAACGGAGGCCAGCAGCGAAGAGATGCAGTTGACTGTATGCTGAGCAGCTCAACGACGATCCGGGAGCAGTGCAACGAGCCCTGTGTGATGACTGGTTGCCTGCAGCGGAACGACTGCGCTGGACTCTTGGCTGCGAGGTTTGGTGAGTGCGGGACTTTCTTCTTCTGAGCTTTGCCAGGCTTTTGTTAGTGTCAGAAACAGACCTGGTAATTGTGGTTGTCGTTGCTGCCGGGTTAGTTTGCGGCAAGACAATAGTAAGCAGTAGAGAAAGCAGCATTCAGAGCAGCCATGGATTTGAAGTCGTTGCGCAAACCGAAATTGTTGGAGCTTGCAAGAGAGTTGGGTCTGGATGTCTCAGACAAACTAAGAAAACCAGAACTGATAAAGGCTATTCTTGAGTTAGAGGCTGAGGATGACGAGCTGTCGGAATGCCTTGAGACCATTGAAGAGAGAGAGACTGCAAAAAGACAGGAGCGCGAACTTAAAGAGCAAAAAGAAAAAGAAGAGCGCGAACGTAAAGAACAGAAAGAGCGAGAGCAACAAGAGAAAAAAGAAGAGCGTGACCGTCAACACGCTTTGGAAATGAAGCGTCTCGAGATAGAGATGGAACGCGCTCGTAATGGAAGTCAGGCACACGGTGCAGGAGAACGAGTATTGTTCAAAATGACTGACCTGATGCGGCCGTTTAAGCTTGGAGAGGACATTGGTTTGTTCCTGGTTAACTTTGAGCGAACGTGCGAGAAGCAGGGGTTCTCTCGGGAAACGTGGCCACAGCGCTTGCTCACTTTGTTACCCGGCGAGGCGGCCGACGTAGTCGCTCGCTTGGATAGAGAGGAAGCAGAGGATTTCGACAAAGTAAAATCGAGTCTGCTAAAAAAGTACCGGCTGTCTGCGGAGGCGTTCCGTCGGAAGTTTCGGGAAAATGAGAAAGGCAAAAGTGAGTCATATACAGAGTTTGCGTATAGGCTTATGTCGAACATGCAGGAGTGGCTCAAAGAAGAGAAAGCGTTTGGTGACCACGATAAAGTTCTGCAGTGTTTCGGGCTAGAACAGTTTTATAGTCGGTTACCGGAGAACGTGCGATACTGGGTCTTGGATAGGCCAGACGTTTGTACGGTGGCTAAAGCCGCTGAGCTAGCCGAGGAGTTTGTGACGCGTCGGGCTCGCGGAGCTAAGGACGGTCAAAAGGGTGAATTTGGCTCGAAGTTTGAGAGGCCGAAGTTCACACCCATGAGAGCAAAGGGGAACACGCGTAGTGCGGATGCGAGTGGAAGCAGTGCGACCGAACCTAAGGAGACGGCGGCAGCCGAAGCCGAACGCAGAAAGCGGTTCGAGATGAGGCAAGCGCGCGTTTGTTATACGTGCCAGAAGCCGGGTCACTTTTCGGCGCAGTGTCCGGAAACAACACCAAAAGTTGTTTTTTTTTCAATAGGCAGCACTGACGAGAACATGAAGCTTCTCGAGCCTTACATGCGAGACCTCCTCGTGAACGGGAAAGAGTGCCGAGTGCTTCGCGATTCCGCAGCAACGATGGATGTAGTTCACCCGTCTTACGTAGAACCCCATATGTTCACGGGCGAGTGCGCATGGATCAAGCAAGCCGTGGAAGCTCATAGCGTGTGTCTGCCGGTAGCAAAAGTGCTTATTGAACGACCTTTCGGAGCGCTTGAGACGGAGGCGGCAGTGTCATCTATGCTGCCCCCCCAGTACCCGTACCTATTTTCAAACAGGTCCGATCACCTCCTGCGCGAGAAGGGGCTTTTGTTTGGTGAAGCTAGTGTTCAGGCCTTAACCAGATCGAAGGTTCGGGAGCTCGCTGCAAAGGCGGTAGTTGCGGGGCCGACGTTATCAAACAACGAAAAAGGGTCAGAGGCGCAGCAAGCTGATATTCAGAGCACGCCCGAACTGAATAAAATTGAGTCTGTAGCGTTGAAGGCGCCAGATACTGGAGAGGAAAATCCCGATTCGGGAAAGTTAGAAGAGCTATCTACTGATTTGCTCATCGCGCCTACGTCAGACGGACTTGATAGGTTGCTAACAGTCAGCCGGTCGGCTTTGATAGCCGAGCAAAAAAAGGATGGCAGCCTGGAAAACGTGCGCTGCAATGTCAAAGAAGGTATCGCCAGGAAAACTGCGCGTTTTGTGGAAAGAGGTGGAGTCCTGTACCGGAAGTATCTAGACCGAAGAGGAGTGGAGTTCGATCAGCTGATCGTGCCTCAATGCTATCGTCAGGATCTGTTGCGCTTGTCGCATGGGGGTTCGTGGTCCGGACACCTAGGAGTTAAGAAAACTAAGGACCGTCTCTTGCAAGAGTACTATTGGCCAGGGTGTTTTCGGGACGCAGACCATTTCGTGAGGACATGTGACACTTGTCAGCGGGTGGGCAAACCAGGGGACAAATCGAGGGCGCCGTTGAAATTGGTACCTATCATTACGGAGCCTTTTAGACGGCTCGTTATTGATACTGTGGGACCTCTGCCGGTAACAGCCACGGGGTACAGACACATTTTGACTGTGATCTGCCCAGCGACAAAGTTCCCTGAAGCAGTGCCGCTTAAAGAACTCAGCTCAGTTGAGATAGTTAATGCACTACTGTCCATATTTGCGCGAGTTGGTTTTCCTGCGGAAATCCAATCAGATCAGGGCACAGTGTTTACTAGCGCTTTGACGACAACTTTTCTCGAAAGGTGTGGGGTAAAGCTGTTACACAGCTCAGTGTACCACCCACAGTCGAATTCCGTTGAGAAGCTCCACTCCGTCATGAAGCGCGTGTTGAGAGCGTTGTGTTTTGAACATCGAACTGACTGGGAGCTGTGTCTGCCTGGGGTGATGTTTGCTTTAAGGACCGCGCCGCATGCGGCTACGGGGTTTTCGCCAGCTGAACTGGTGTACGGTCGCTCGCTTCGATCTCCGCTTCGCATGCTTCGAGAATCGTGGGAAGGTAGGGGCGACGACCCAGTCGTGGTGGAGTACGTGCTTAAGCTCCTCGAACGCTTAAGAAGGGCACAGGAGTTGTCAGGTGAAGCAATGACAAAGGCCCAGCAGAGGGCCAAGGTTTATTATGATCGGACAGCCAGGGCCCGTCGTTTTGAGGTTGGCGATGAGGTCATGATATTGCGCACATCGCTAAACAACAAACTAGACGTGCAGTGGGAGGGCCCAGCGCGAATTGTTCAGAAACTGTCGGACGTTAACTACGTGGTAAGTCTGCCAGGAAAGCGGAAAGCACAGCAAGTTTACCACTGTAATCTGCTCAAACCTTATAGACAAAGGGAAGCAGTGGTGTGCATGATGGTAAACGTTCCTGAAGAGCTTCCGGTCGAGCTTCCGGGACTAGGCTCAGTGACGAACAGGGAAGACACCGGTCAAGTCATTAGTGACCTTATCAGTAAAGCACCGCTGTCGCCTGAGCAGAAAACCGAACTACACCAGCTATTACAAGAGTTTCAAGGTCTGTTCTCTGAGAGGCCTGGTAGGACTTCGGTACTTACTCATGATATAGAACTTACCTCCCCAGAGCCAGTACGATCCAAGGCGTATCGGGTGTCACCCCGCCAGAGCGATATTATGGAGGCTGAGGTAAAGAAAATGCTACAGCTCGGTGTTATTGAGGCAGGTGAGAGTGACTATACCTCCCCTTTGATTTTAGTTGAGGTACCGGGCAAGGAACCTCGTCCTTGCGTCGACTACCGCAGGCTTAATTCCATCACTAAGGATCAAATTTATCCGATCCCTAACATCGAGGAGCGCCTTGAGAAAGTTAGTAGCGCTCAGTTTATTTCCACCCTAGATCTTGTCAGGGGTTATTGGCAGGTTCCACTTACAGAAGAGGCTAGTAGGTATGCGGCGTTCATTTCACCGATGGGAACATTCCGTCCTAAAGTGTTGAGTTTTGGTTTGAAGAACGCGCCATACTGTTTTTCAAGTCTCATGGATAAAGTGTTGCGGGGACAGCAAGAATTCGCTTTACCGTATCTAGACGACGTAGCGATATTCTCCGCATCCTGGTCTGAGCATATGACACACTTGCGGGCAGTGCTAACCCGCCTGCGCGAAGCGGGCTTGACAGTAAAGGCTCCTAAGTGCCAGTTAGCACAGGCCGAGGTTGTCTACCTCGGTCACGTGATTGGTCAGGGTCGTCGCCGCCCCTCTGAAATAAAAGTGGCCGCTGTGCGAGACTTTCCGCAACCGCGCACAAAGACCGATATTCGGTCGTTCTTAGGTGTCGCCGGCTACTATCAGAGGTACATCCCTAGGTACTCTGATATCGCGGCTCCCCTGACGGATGCTCTAAGAAAGACAGAGCCTCAAACAGTCGTCTGGGACGAGACAAAGGAAAGAGCTTTTAGCGCCCTAAAGAGTGCCCTAACAAGCCAGCCTGTGCTACGATCGCCAGACTATACAAAAGGGTTCATTGTTCAGTGCGATGCTAGTGAGCGAGGCATGGGCGTTGTACTGTGCCAACGGGAAAATGGAGAAGTAGAACACCCCGTCCTGTATGCTAGTCGTAAGCTGACCAGTCGTGAGCAGGCGTATAGCGCCACCGAGAAAGAGTGTGCATGTCTCGTGTGGGCCGTTCAGAAATTGTCATGCTATCTAGCCGGCTCGAGGTTTATCATTGAGACAGATCACTGCCCTCTCCAATGGCTGCAGACCATCTCTCCCAAAAATGGCCGCCTCCTGCGCTGGAGCCTCGCTTTACAACAATATTCCTTTGAGGTGCGTTACAAAAAGGGGAGTCTCAACGGTAACGCCGATGGCTTAAGTCGAAGCCCCTAACGTAGGAATCAGCCTCAAAATTGTTTGTTACTGATGTTTTTCTTCCTGAGGCAGGATTTTTTTTAACATATTGCTTTTGTTTAGTGTTTCAAAGTGATGATATGCTTTCTAGTGCAATTTTTCAATTTGTGGACGCGTTCTGAGTGATGCTAGACTACTGTAAGGAACTAGGCAGTGGTATAAAAAGGGGAAAGAGCCTGGCAGGGCTTAGTGAGGGTTGTGCCGTGCTTGCTGACTGAGCGGTGGAGTTTTCAGCGTAGTTCTAACGCTTGCCGGGAACGAGAACAAAAATGTGAACTCTCCCGAAGTCACTTTGCAGTGTCCCGTGCGAACCTGAACGAGAGAACGAGGCCTTCTCTGTGCGCTGCGCTCAAGAAACGTCAAGGGACGCCCGACTTCGGTTATGAGCATCATCGAGCGACATCCCTCCGGACAGCGGATGCAGTCCCCTGTCCATCGGGATCTCCTTTCCCCGGCGGGGCGGTCTGTTGCGTTTCGCCTGCGACACGTGGTTTTGCCGGCGCGACGGCGGCGGGGCGGCGGACATTTTGGCCCGATCGTCGTCACCGCAACACTCATCGCCAGGTGTTTCCAGGCGCGTCTGCGGCGATGCGACCGCCTAGGGATTTCGTTCCAGTCATTGTGCCCGAAACAGGCGATGCCAAAGCAGGGATCTCATTCCAGTTATTGGGCCCGAAACAGGCGATGCCAAAGTAGGGATCTCGTTCCAGTCATTGTGCCCGAAACAGGCGATGCCAAAGCAGGGACCATCTTCTCGTTACAGTCATTGTGTCCGACCGGCAGCGCCACGACAGTGTGCTGCGCAGCGCCACGACCAGGTGCTACGAGATCGTGCGCAGCGCCACGACATGGTGCTACGGCATCGCTACGACAGTGTGCGTCACCATTAGCCCATTGTACATTCACGTGCTCGTCTTTTGAGGGGTTCCTTCTTGCCCTCAACTGCGAGAGTATAAAAACAGCTGCCCCCGGACGCCAGAAGAGGGCTCCGATTTCTTCCGTTGAGTGAAGTGCTCTCCCGTCTCTCTACTTCGGTCAAACCTGACCGCCAACTCTTTGCGATGTTAAAATAAACAAGTTGTTTCGTTGTTACCTGTCGACTCATGCTTTGCCGGGACCTTCGGATGCTTGCAGTTGTACCCCAGGCCGCCAGGCCAACGCTACCCTTGGGGCTTGCGACCCAGGTACAACCACGGGCGTCAGCGCCGAGTTCCCAACAGATCGTACCAGCAGTCGGATCCAAACAGCCCCGGCCGATGAATCGGGTGACAGCGGGCACAACATTACTGAAGGCAGCTTCGCGGCTGTGACGAAACAATGGTCGAGGACGAAAAACGGCTTCGCGGATTCGGTTTCCTGCGTCTGCCGCGACAACAGCGACCAAACAGAGGCAGGTGACTCCGCCATCGGTCGACGACAATACGTAAGAGTTCCTAGAGTCCACGCGATGCACCAGTCGGCGGGAACAACATCGGAGAGAAGAGCACACCCACAGGCACACAGAGACGACACACCACGTGAAAAAAAAGAAAAAAAAAGGAGGGAAAAGGAAAGGCTGCCAGCACAGACAAAGACGAGCCGAAATGAGGGACCGCATCATCCTCCACTCTCGTGGGCAGGCAGGAGCACACGAGACACTGCGCGCTCAGATGCAGACAGAAAAGGGGGGGGGGGCGGGAAACGCGAGCTCCACGGTGCCCTCGCAACGGGGCAATGCGACACCGCTCTCCCCCCACATCCCCTCACGTCTCGTGAGAGACCGCGCACATCCGCCGACCAAGCCGCGGAGAAGAGGAGCAGGCCGAATCGCGGGCGCGCGCCGCTTCTCATCACGGCGTCGGTGTCAGCGCAGCAGCAGCAGCAGGCATCGCGAACACACGCCGATACGCGAGACACCGGCCCCACATAACAGACACACGCTCGCACACAGCCGAGCAGGGAGGCTTCGGTGTCGCGGGGCAGCGGCTCCGTTTTTCTTCTCTTACGTCAGCTGGGTGTCCGCCACCCCCGTGGGCTCTTCTCCAATCAAGTATCGCCTTACAAGCCGCCGCCGCCGCCTGTGGTGTATATTACGCGCTGCTCATTGCATGCAGTGTGTCTTGTATGTTGTTGCTTTCCATACACCGCTCGAAAAAAGCCCGGCAGGCGCGGAGGCGCCTGAACGTCTATCAGCGGCTGACGGCGGTGAGATCACGTGAGCTGCGGATGAAGTGCACGTTACGGACGCAGCAACGCGCCTCATACTGCAGTCGTTACTTCTTTCTAAAAGCGACTCCAAAAATGGTCAACAATATTTGAACTGACCTCCTCCTCTATCCCTCCACCCGCCCTGATGGATCCGCTTCCTGGGGGGGGGGGGGGGGGGGGGGGGGTAACATTGCGACACACGCTCCAACGACTTCTCGCAACGCTCGAGAACGTAACTAAGGGCCGACAATGTAAGCATCACTAGCTTAGCATCGACAGACATGTCACTGAAAAAGCTAGTGGTCGCCGGTGATTTGTTTTCGAATTAGAGATTCGAATGAAGGACAGTATACGGTGCAACTATTTCTCCGTAATTAAGCCTTGCTGGTAGACGAGCAAGGCGATCGAGCGGCACAAGCTACGATGACGGCAGTTCCACGCTGCTTCCTCATATGCTGCGGACACGCCCGCTGATTATTGGAGGTCTAATGCGGCCGATGTTTTCCGTCCGGCTGACAAATATTACATATGCGGTGAAATGTTTGTGAATCGCAACTCGCTTCGTCAAAGCGCCTACACCGCCGCCAATGATTAGGAAAACGTGCGACGACAGATGTATACACCAGAGCGCTATGTAATAAACCCTTGGTCATTCCGGGCTGTGAAACCCAACTGTACCTATATCGTCAGCGTAAACCTATCGCAAGCGCTTGTCGATGTCTTGTCTGCGTCCGCGTTCGGCCTTCACGCTGTACACTCACGATAATGGATCAACTAGTCAAGTAAGCAGTCCTTGCTAACTGTACAGACGTGATAAAGCCTCCCCCCCCCCCCTTCCACCTAACTCGGCGCACAGTGATTTAGAAAGATTAGAGAAAGGGATAATTTTTGCATCTTATATCGGCCGTGTTCTGGTGAAATAGAGTATTCTGCATTAGGGCGACGCAATGTGAGAGAGAGAGTGTCAAGAAGAGAAAAGCGATCATATATGACGACAGTAATGGATGAGAAAAAATTATTGTAGACTGTGCTTTCAAATATTCATCTATCTATAGGCAACGAACGTTATATCTACGAAGCACGGGATCTTCAAAAAATATAAAAGTGATTCGCGTTGCTTTGCCAGCAGCATTTAGCGGCGTATACGCGTGAGAGTAGATATTACCTGCGTTTAGCCTACGCATTCAACACTAAGTAATTCTTGTAATGACGTTGAAAATGAATGAATGAATGAATGAATTACTGCGCTGCCTGAAGCACTGTTTGCCACCTGCGAATAGGGGCACCTGGTCACCTACAGATGCATCTGGCCACACGTTCGTGCGAATTTTCTATAGCAAAACGTGCACCAGATGCTGACGCAGCTCCGGTCCATGGAAATAGATAAACAGCTAAAAAACAACTCGACCCATCCGCAAGAACGGCCTAACGAGCGGCTCAGCGTGAAAGAAACGTGCACAGCGTCTGCGAGCTGGTGCAACGAGTAAGCAACAGATGGCGCTGACGACCCCGAGCGCCCCGGCGGCACGCGAACGAGCGACGTCCGGCAGCAGCGGCACGACCGAAGAGCTGGCCTACTTCGACAGGAACCACGGCCCTCCTTCTTTGTTCTTATGGTTTCACTGCTTCTCTGTTCGCGGATATACACATAGACGGTGGGCGTGTCCGTAAACATCGATCCGGGCACAGGCTGCCGCGACCAAGCCTCATTCCTGACTGCACTGTCCTGCAGCGCCCGAACACGACACGAGCCGCTTGCCACGCGTCTAGAGGGCACGTTCCTGCCATAAAAAGTTGGGACCGTGACTGACCCAAGGGGAGGGGCCGGGCAACGCCATCGGCAGGCGCCGTGTTTGCCCTGTTCTTTCCTCCAGCGCGTTAAAAAGAACCTAAACGATAAGAAGTTACGATGCATCGAAAAGCGGAGTGGCCCGCTATCAAGCGAGCAATAGCCGCGAGCGGACGAACACGAGACCCCGACGGCGAAGGCCTCTGTAACGACGCGCCGCGTCGTCCGAGGACACCTGCGCCCCCTGCTGTTGGGGCGAAGGAGTCGTCTTCTCTTCCGGTCCTCCCTCGAAGTGCGCTCTCGAGTCGGGAACGCTCCCGAATAGGCCTCGATCACCTGCGCCAAGCTGCTATTAAGTGACCTCTGCCGGTGGCCCCTGGAAGAACACTTCCACCTCCAAACCCCTCTCCACCGTCAATGCTAGCACCCACGGCACTGTTCCTTCGCGCCTACAAGCTGTCTCGGTATACTTCGCTCTCGAGTCCCAGAGAAGAGCGCATCACCGCTGCTCCGATTTCACACCTGGCAGAGTGCGAGGAGTTTACACCCTCTTCACCCACCCTCCCTTCCTTCCTACCCAACCCCAAACATGGACTTGCCCTACAACACAGGATGCAACAAAACACCGCCGCCTCGCGCGCCTACGGCAACGTACGCGCGCGCGCGCAAGGAAGTCCTGCGCCGGACGCGTGCGGCCAGCGAGGCCCACTTCTCCTCTTCTTCACTCGCGGTCGCTCGGACACCGCAGCAGCAGATGTTTTCCGTTCCTCGCCCTCCACGAAAAGCGGCGACGCAACGGAAGCGCGAGAAGCGGAACAGCCGCGGCTGCGAGAGACACGCCTGACGAGAAAGGAGGAAAGAGGGGGTCTTCTTCCGGAGTCGTCGTCTGCTAGGGATGAGAGCGTGGCAGCAGCTGGCTGTGGATGAAATGAGTGAGCCGCCACCGCCGCCGGTCATTCGCAGGGTGCGGCGCTTTCGAACAGCAAAAATGTCGAAACGCTTGCCGCCACCGAATATTGCGGGCGAAACGTGGTTCCCATGTAATGAGGTAGAATTATAGCACAGGGCACTCGGGAAGAACGGTGAGTGCCACCTACTTACTGTACGAAGTGCCTTGAAACAGGGAATAACTCGGCAGAACTGATGAATCGGCCCACTGCATCCGGCCTCCTAGCACAGGTAATAGTATAGCTGCGTGCGTACAGGGGCTACAGCTCCTCGACTGAGCCACAAGTGCGCACTACCTGGCGTGCGCTTGCCTTCAAACTTTTCATAATCCCTACGCGGTATGCCCCTTGATGCAAAGGAACGGAACACCAATGAAAGCGGTATCACTCATTGGCCCATAGCGATGGCTCAATGGATATATGTATACATTAGTGATCTTAGGTTCTGGTGCACATTAAATCCCTCCAGGTGGTCGAGATTAATCAGCAGCGCCACACTTCGGCACTTCTTATAGCCCTTTTGTTTCTTTGGGACACTAAATTCAATCATTTATTTTCATTTGCATCATTAATTAAACGTTCCTAATGGCTTTGGGAAACTCGTCGCGCGGCATGAATGCCGCCCTGCTGATTATGCGGTTTCTCCTCTTGGTCTGCGGAAGCTTGTGGGCTCACGCGAAGGAACGTTTGCGGAGTGTGTGGCAAATGTACCGTGCACGAGCTCGTGTACGAGCGCTTCTAAAGAAGAAACGAGTAATCGATAAGTGCAATACGCCGTGATCCATCAATGCGCTGCAAGATCCAAAGAACTGTCAGAAAGCATGCCTCCTGATCGGCGGTTCAAAGACACGAAAATGCATAGGGTGGCCGGAAACGAGGCCAACTAAATGCAAATGATCATCAATTACGCCATTTTACGCTCTCAAAACCCCAGCTGCTGCGTCCTCTTATACGAGGTGCTGCCGGCCTATACCACATTCAGTTTGCGCCTTCAGTGAAGGCGCGAACGCTTGCGAAGTGTTGTTTGTACGTGTTGCTCACCGGACGGCAATGTGACAGCTATGTCCGACCTACTTGGCAGACGTTCCTTTTCTTTTCTTTCTTTCTTTTCTGGCTGGCTCCTCACTACAAGCGACTAGCAGAAGGAACATATACACAGAAAGATAAATATGCAGTGAAACCCGGCATATGAAAGGTAACCGGGCAGCGTAAATTAAACATCGCGGAGGAAACGGTGGAAGTAAGAGGTGGCCTGAAACCGTTACAGATTCATTTACAGCCACAAACAATCCTCGAGTCGTGCCGTAGGAAAACGCAGATGCGCAGATATTACTGACATGCATCCTCACATCACCATCTCTCATACCTCTTTTACAGTCTCTCATGTACAGTCGGTGCATAAGCAGCAGCGACTGAGACGGCACTCAAAGGAAACGACATTGCAGACAGTGGATGAAGTGGCAGCAGACGAAGGAATCGCGTGCAGACGCCGGAAGTCATCGGGAGAGCAAAGAACCGGAAGCGAGGGCCTCATTCGTCGCTCTCTATGGGCATCGACCGTCCATGCCCGAGCCGAGCAAGGATACATATTACATGCACCGCAGCAACGGTACCTCTAGCCAGTCTACGCGCAGTGAGTCCACTGGTAGTTGAACTACCCGCCGCCGCACCGAAGTCAAGAAAGAAGCGGTCGTGGGCGTGCGTAATCAGGGAGGAGGGGCGGTACGCCAAAGGACACCGCAACAGGGCTAACGGGTCGTGACCGAAAGCAGAGGACGTGAGAGAAGGGAAAAGCAAAACCGCTAGAGGGCCGAGCGAACACAACTATGAAATACATGAGCACAAAGAAAGCAGCAAGGAAAGTGAAGACACGCTGGAAGGAAGGAAGGCACCTCCATCACTGTACAACTGCTACTAACACTTCTAGAGGGAGTCCACAAGCAGACGGCTGAGGACCATCGTCTCCTGCCACCCGCCGCCTGCCTCCTCACCGTTTCCTTTCCTTCCGTAGTGGCGGTGCGTAATGAGGCGTCAAAAATCTCGGCGGTCACGCTAGGCGGCGCGCACTACCCCTCCTCTTCAATGCCGGTGGCGGCTTCAACTATAGGGGAGCGGGCGCTACTGTGAGTGAGCAGAAAAACGTTACACAAACACGAGGCGAAACGTCGTCCCCCTTATTCAACCCGCTCCGGTACATACGCGCATCTCCTTTCGGCTACATCGGCTCATGGAGGGCGCTTAATTTTCTGTTCCTTTCCTCTTCTGCCGCTTCGCCCTTGCTCTGTCCATGCGTGCCAGTGCTCACGTGACGCGGGAAGAAACGTGGTGCGCTTTAGTGCGCGATCGCAAGAGAGGAAAGAGTGAAGCCCGTAACACTGCATGCTCGAGTATGTCGGCTGGCCAACTGAGCCCGGCGTAGCGAAGATGCGAGCCCGCCAACAATTCGTTTACGGGTGCTTCGCATAGTCGCGAAATATGCGCATGGGGTGTCAGGTAGAAATAACGCGCAGGTTCACAAATACGGGAACCACTGCATGGAACCAGAGGCCAAATTGTGAACAGCGCTATAAGAACACAACGCCTGTCACGTGTTCGAGAGAGGCGGGCCACCGTTTTCTCGACGTGAATTTATTGTCCGTCATTACGCAAAACGGCCACGCACCGGACGCGCGCAGCTAAGCTGTCTTGTACAGCGCACGGTTATGTGACATCGAGCCTTCAAAGCAGTTCTGAATAAAGCACCAAGGAGCAAATCTGATCTAGACGCCTGCTGGGCCACGCCATATGAAAGCGAGCAAGACGGGTACGTCGTCAGCGCGGTACAGCATCGATTTATTATGTGTTGCCGAGCATGGAAGCAAGACGGGAGTCAACGCGCAGCTAACGCCGCTAAATAATTCATACGCGTATACCTCCCCTAAGATTGCGGTATATACACAGCTCTACGACCTAACGGCAAAATGGGAGAACACACACACACAAACATATATATATATATATATATATATATATATATATATATATATATATATATATATATATATATATATATATATATATATATATATATAAAGAACACGCGAGCAGGGGCGATGCGTTGCCAAGTGGCGCTGATCGAAAACAGAAAACGCCCCGGACTGGGAGCAGCAGCAGCAGCAGCAGTTCAAAGGCTCACGATTCAGCCGCTTTTCACAAAGCCGTAAACAAACGACAGCGAAAGAAAAAAAGAAAATCGAGAGAGCCGGGAGAAGATATAGCTGAGAAAAGGCCGCCTCTCGGCAGGGGCAGCGCAAAGATCAACGTCCCGCACCCAAACAACTAAATAACGCCCCTCTCTTCCTCGAACTCGCTTTCCCTCACTTCGCGCTACCCCTATATGACGTTAAACTTCCGACGTCCGCGCAGAGAGCGTCGTCTAAAGCCACTACCCCACGACTGCTGTGGTTACGGAGGCGATGGGTTACTGATTCTGTGCGATTACCGAAAAGGAAAACATAGCACAAATTCTGGTAGCTCGGGCAGCATTGCTTGCGCTAGCTCACGAGGAGTTAAAGCAAGCGATCGATAAGTGCAGACAAAAGAAAGCGGACGGCACTTGGTGAACTAATGTCTTTGTCATGTAGGAATAATTTAGCAACGGACGATAACCGCAGCTCGAAGCAAAAGCACTCGCATCCCCGCCACACTGGCCGAACCGCAATCGCATGTACGCTTCAGGAATGCTGCACGCAACTAGGGAACCAGGCTCTGCTGCGCGTGCATATAGGCGCGTCGTGGCTGTCGCTCCAGGCACGAACAAGTTCACTCGAACCGATTTAACTTTTCCGACACAAAAGCGAACGAGCAAAAGAAAGGGTTTGAACACGATTTGATGGCTTCCGGAACGCCGAGTGAGGGTTCAAAGAAGCAGAAAAGATAGCACGTGCGCGAAGGCACAGGGCAAGAGAAATACGGCGAGCAACACAGAAAAAATGGCAACAAATAAATATAAAGGCAGGCGCCCCAACCACGGTTCGATGATACTACGCGTACCCGCGCGTAACGACGGGCAGAAGAATAAGTACGGAAGGAGTAATTTTTCTTCGTTCCCTGTGGTAAAATAAATATAAAAGTAAAACGTAGATTCGTGCTAGTAAAGTTAGCAAAGAAATGGGAACATTTCTTTTTTTCCTTTTTTTTTCGCAAACGCGAGTAAATAAGAACCACAACGAGTGGGCGTAATTGTACTTTCTTGGAGCGCGAAAAGCACGCTATAGCGTATGAAGCGAGAAGTCGTTCGAAGCGGAAGAATTTAAAAAAATAATAATATAAAACAAACAGCGAAGTAATGAAAGCACGCCAGACTACTCGAGAGGTGCTCAGCAAGCAGAAACTTTGCAACGCACGTAATAAGCAAATGAGCAAAGCATGCGGCTCGCGCCTTCGCCGCGACCAAGAAATCAATGGCGCGCGAGAGAAAAGAAAGATTAAAGTATAAAAAGATCGAATTGACTCGAGTTATGTACGCCGTCGCTTGCAGAGGAGAACGAGGAGTAGGAGAGGAAGACTTCTCGAGTAAGTCGAACCAAGAAAAAAGTGAAACAAAAATGTGCGCCACGAAAGTGCGCAGGCAAGCCGAACGAGGCCACTGAACTCTTCTTCAGTCTCAGCCTATATAGACACCTTCAAAGGAGTCCGACTTTCGCTGAGAACTTCGCACACATGCCTTTCCTTCTTTTTTTAAAAAAAAATTTTTCTCCTCACAAACAAAGAACCAGCGCAACTGAATTCATCAAAAAACGGGGCCGAAGCAAACAGTTACAAGTTGTATACGTACTTTGGCGCATACGCAATGCATGCGTCATTTCGTACGGACCCATATACTTTCGTATACGGCTCTCCGAAATGGCCGGTGCACTCTATCTAGCTCTGCAGAGAGAGCTGGCGTGGCTCCTGCAAACCCGATTGTGCAAAGCCGGCGGTCAGAAGCGTACGTCGTCATGGAGACAAATGCACGGGGAGATCCGCACGAAATGTGCGGGAGGTGTGGTGTCTCTCGTCGCCGCGCCTTGCCGCGGTAGGCGCGCCTGAAGACAGTATATGTAGAAAGGAAACTTCAGAGACAGATATGTGCCCGCGGTCAACGACGTGGGTCCAAACCCCCGGTCCATGACGACGGCTTGAAGACCGCAATCGAGTAAGTCGGGCCGTTGGAAAAAAGAAAAGCACTAGAAGCGTGCTCTTTTGCCTCCACATTGCCGGTGCACGTTTTCACACGGTTTTCTTCATTTGCAGAAACTGCGAATCGCTATAGTGGGCGACAACTTTCGACGGGAAGGACGCCATTGATATATGACGCAAAGCGAGGACAGGAGACGTCGAGAGTTTATCGCGTTCATCACACCGAAGCAGTTCAAGAGGCAACGGTATATAGTTATACACGACACGCTTCCGGCAAATCTCTCGCGTGCGCGTGTATCTTACCCGACGACATCATGAGAAGCGCGCGTGTTAATTGGTTCTTCGAAATGGGGTTTGACGAATGCTGCACGAGCTAGCACGTTCCAGCTCCCCGCCTCTTTCCTTGGCGTTGGATGAGTGGATCAATTCGGGCGACGCAAAACGGCGGCGGAAATCAGGCCGGGCGTTCACGGAGCCTATATATCTGTCCAGTCGTTAGGGGCCCATGCATGCTGAAGCGAAGAATCCATGCGGCGATGCCCATACCACGCGGAATTCAACGCTGAATGAAGACGTTTGCGCTTTTCACACCGCTACAGAGGATCAGCATCGAGCGCTGGCAGATGCATGTGAACAAGAAATTGCAATAAGGCAGCGGCTAAGACTCGATGAAAGTCCCGCGAAAGCGAATTCAAGCATTCGCGCGCCGCATCGAGTCAGCAGCGAGAGAGCGCGAGGGAAACCGTCGTAAACAACGGTTTCCTGGCGCGGGCCGCAAGTCTTCAGGAGTACCCTTTCTCGATGGACTTTCAATACGGGGGGCACCGGGCGCGCGCGTTCTTCGAACGGGCGAAGCGCGCACGCGACGCCGAAACGGAGGCGACGCGGAACACGAAAGGAGGCCAGCATCTGGAAAGGCGATAAACGTGCACGCAAGCTTTGTATACAGCGTGCAACGAAAAGGAGCTGCCAACCCCGAGACGCGTGTTCCAACTGCTTACGTGTTTTGTTTGGAGCGCCCAACATACGCCGACGTCGGGAAAGCGATCGCCGGAAAGCGGGGTACAACAAAAGGGCGTCGGCGTCCCTTTGTCGCAGCGCTAGCTGTCGGGCATTTCGAGCGTCACCCACACAACTTACGGTTCTGTTTAATTTTGTACAGAATTGTTTATTTCCTTGCAAGTGCGGCAACCTGCAGTACTTCCACTTGGCGGAGTATCGAACACGAACAGTCATTTCGACAGTGTGCATGTGTATAGTTGTGATTTGAGAGAGCAACGGCCACAGATCAACGTTTACGCAGCGCGTTACGCAGAAAAGAAACTTACGGAATTGTGATACTACAGCGTGCTCACCGCCGCACATTCCTTATTGGCGCTTATAGAGTGAGCGAGCCCGCGGGAAGTAATAAGTAATAGATAACCCGCACGCTGTCAATCGCTAAAGCATCCATTCTCGATCAGGGTTCTTGTTTACGATGCTGTAAGTGGTATGCACCCCGAGAATTCACGAGATTGCTTTCATCCGATGAGACCTCGTCAATTGATTGCCCTATCTGCCGTAGTGTGCAAGACTGAGACAAAAGCAAATAATAAATAAAGGAAATTCTGGCAACAGGAATACCAGAAGACGACACGAGCGCTCACTATATATATATATATATATATATATATATATATATATATATATATATATATATATATGACTTTTCCTGTTTTTGTTGTTTTATTTATTTATGTGTTGTCTGTATTTCTCGATCAATACCACCAGTTTGTACTGGGCGCCGGTGTGCTGGTTTTCTCGTCCGATTGTCCAGAATCACACGCTTTCGCCTTCAGGAAGTTATCGTGCCGTACTTTTTTTCATAGTGCGTACTTTGAATACGCTAGTCACCGCCCACAAAAAAGCGCGGGAGACGAGGTTGGACTCAGAGAGAGAAAGAGATGGTGGGGGGGGGGGGGGGGGGGGGGGTAGGCGGACAAGACTCGTACAAGAAGGCTGCTCTTCAACGCCGAGAAACGTTCGGTCCCAAACGAACACGAGTGCCGAAGCACAAAGACGTTCGGGAAGTGCGACGAGCACGTCGTGCCAGCGGCGATGTCATCGTCGAAGCGGGCCGCTAATTGGCCGAAATCGCTTTTCGAACGCTGCCGAAAGACGCGGAAGAAAAAAACGGGAGAACACAAAGAGAATAGCTCAAAAGTGAGGAGGCCCAAAGAAAAGCAACTAAGATCAAACGGTAGAGACGCAAAAGAAAAGAAAAAGGACAAGAGGATTAGAGGGAGCCCTAGCTATTATAGAGAGCGGAAGGGTGAGGGTGGGGGGGGGGGGGACGATTGGGCGCAAATGAACAGCGAAAGCTCGGCGGCAGTGAGCGTCGCGACAAAGAAAATGCTTTTAGTTTCGAAGAAAAGGCAAGAGCTGGCGGAGAGAAGGAGGGCGAGAGAGAGGGTGAGAGACGGCGGGTCCCTAGGGAGAAATCCCTGTCAGAAAACGAAGCACGATGGGACGCCGAGGAACGCGCGCGTTGGCATCGATGCGGCAGGAAGCGCGGGCTGCATCGGCCTCCCTCACGTCGCGAGAGCTCATTGATTATACATAGCCCGGAATCCTCTTCCACCCTCCCCCCTCGTCACTGCCGCTACTCTCGCCGCCCTCTTGTAGCGCAGGTATACGTTTTAATCCTCTTCGCAACAGAGGAGCGTCCTCCCATCGTCTCTAACCTCGCCTCCCCAGAGACGAACGCGAGCATAACTGAAAAGACACTTTCGCTCCGCCGGTTTCTTCCTCCCTCAAACAAAAGTCCTTTCTTGACAATGCTAACGGCGTAGTCCCCGCTTTGGACTGCACAGACGTTGTCTGTCTGCCGTCACCAACTCTTTTTTTCTTCTTTCTTTCTGCGCACCCGCAAGAGGAGTTCACTACGCCGCTCGTTTCGTCAAGGAAGACTTCGAGGCTCGAAGATGGAGACAGCACGGACGCTCCTCGCGTCCTTCCAAATTTAGCAGGGGAAAAAAAGGGGGTGGGGGTGGGGGTGGGAGAGCTGTAATAAGGAGGAAGCTGCACAAAAGCAGCGCCGCAAATTCAGGAAGCGAAGGTGTCACCGTGCGTACGCGTGGTGCGAGTCCCCGAGTCGACGAACGGCCTGGCCCCTCGGAAAGGGCCCGGCGCCGACTGCAGAAGCCTTTCCAGAACCGAGCTGCCGAGCGAAGCAGGGTAATCCCTGCACGAACCGGGCTTAGCGTCTATGCCGCGTCGCGTATTCTGACAGCTTTTTGCGAGAACAGCCGTCATTACGACTGCGCGTTTTTTGTCTCGCGTTCTGTCTCGCGTTCCCCCCTCTTTCTCGTGCTGGCATTTCCATTTTACTCGCCCCGACCCTTCTTCTGCTTACCCGCCTGCTCAAAGCCGTTCGGCGAAAAGCGCTTCGACGGTCATTTGCCTTCTTCAGCGGAGCGGTCTTTCCTTTTGTTCGCTTCTTCGTCGTCCGCTCGATCCAGCCGAAGTATCGGGCACAACGGAAGCGCGAGCGGCCGTCCAACCAGCCTGCTACCGTTTTCCGTTCCACTGTACTTCGCCCGGTCCTCGAGTCACAGGTGTGAGCGCTACGTGACGCACTCGGGACGACTGAACCCACCGCCCACGAAGTGCAAAAAGAAAGAACGCCGCCATCTTAGCCTGGCGTTCCCTCTCTTGCAGCCTCTTCGTTCGCTTCGTTCTACTCTTCCATTGTGCGGCTCAACTCTGTGCTGCGTTCCGCACACAAACACACACACACATGCTCGTTGGTTAGAAGAGAGAGACCTTCGCAGCTTCGTCTCGTCCTCAAACAGCCAGCTCTTCTCTTTCAAGCAGCGGCGCTCTCCTCTGTAGAAGAGCGAAGAAGAGGCGCCACCGCTGAGTGACGGATGAAGAGGAACGACGGAGCCAAAGGCGAAAAGGGGGGAGCGCGACCCTCCATCCGCACTTCCTCGGCGTTACCGCAGCGTGCGTCGCCCGCCCGGTCGCAGTCATCGAACGACAAAAGGGCCGCGCCAATGCTTCCATCGACGCTGGGACGTGTACCGTTCCTTTTAGCGCCGAGGCCCGGAGGCTTTCTTCGTTCCCGGAATAGACGGAGCCCCACCACCGCCACCACCGCTAGGCGGGGCCTCCGGCGAAGTCCTTTCGGTTCTGCCGAGAACGTACAAAGAGCTAGGTGTTCCTGTACGCCGTGCTGCGTGGGATTGGCAAGACGAGTGCGGGTTATGCCAACACGTGGTCAGATCATAGACGAGGCGAGTTCGCGATGTTCAAGCGGCGCGCCTATCTCGTATAAACAAATAACTTCGAGCAAGGATCTGGCCGGGGCCCGTAGTCACGCGAGGCTCTCTTACGCTGGAATCGTTCGCAAGAGACAAATTCCAGCCAATCCTGATGTCATATCATTAGAGAATGCGGCCGGCAGAATGGCGGATAGCGCTTACGAACAAAACGCTTCGCGAATTCGGCCCTTGAAGAACCTACTCGGACAGAACGGCGTCGAATTCACGAAGGTCTTCGTTCTCAAGCGTATACTTCGGCAGTGATCAGCCGCCGTCGCTAAAACTATTTCCACCATCAAGATCGGTTAGAATTCACCCTTGCGAGTAATTTTTGCTTACGAGATTTTTGTAAATATGCACCGGGAGCCTTCGCCTACAATTTCACCTCGGCTTCGAATTCTTGTGTGGTATCAGAGCCTCCGAAGAGCGTAGAATTCGTGAGTTCAGAGACCAAAACGGCACCCGCAGAGACGAAAACCCGCTAGGATACCGAAAGGAATGCCGGGGAAAGAAAATTTACAATTCAGATCAAGCGAGGTGCAGTTGTACTATGAACATTTCGATGTAGGCGAAACGCAAAAACGCCCCCGGGAGTACCGGGCGCTGGATGTGCACCTTAAAAGAACACAGGTGGTCAAAATTAATCCGGAGTCCCACACTACAGCGTGCCTCATAATCGTATCGTAGTTTTCGCACGTAGAAACCACAGAATAAATAAAGAAAGAAGGCAGAAGCAAGTATGGACACTGAACCAAAGCATGCGCGACCCCAGTTAGAGGACTAGCTCACACCGGTACCGTATCCGTTCCATTCGATACTCTCCAATCCATCTGTCCTTAAGGTGGAAGAGGAAGCGCATTGCTCTCACACTTGCCTAGGGCTGCCCGCACCCAAGCCTGCGGCAACTGTGAGGAACATGCTCCTCGTCGGGCGGCCCGAGAGAGAGAGAGAGAGAGAGAGAGAGAGAGAGAGAGAGAGAGAGGTTCCGTACGGCGAAGCACAGCCCGACAACCACCGGGTGCAGAGGGTAATCAGAGCGACGGCAGGGGAGAAAAATGAGATCCGCGGGCCGCGCGTCCTCCGCCTGTGTCTTTGCCGTTAATGATTAACGAGCCGAGGCCCGGAGGCCGCCGCCGACGGAGGAAGCAGCAGCAGCGCCCGCATAAGGAGGAGAGACGGCGACGGATAAGGAACGCCGCGGCGGCGCGGCATTCATTTCCTAGCGACCCATCGCGGCATTCCTCTTTATTCCTTCGCGCATGTTGACCAAGAGCCGGCACGGCGGCAGCGAGGAGACCCGATTCGACACCGGGGGAGGGGGGGGGGGGTCGCACAACGGCGGTCATGCCAGCGCGATAGGAGCCGCAACATCGCTGTGCATCCAGCGAGACAAAATACAATATACGAAGAGCAATGGAATAAAGAAGAATAAAGGCAGATAGCCGAGAGAACGGGGGAGAAGCTGGGCGAGAGAGGGAATTCACGAGAGCGCGAGACGAGCAAACCTTCTCGCCGTATAAGCAGCTTTCGCCAAATCAGGCAATCTGGTTATAAGAAATGTTAATTTTTCCCTCTCTCTCTCTCTCCTTCCCCCATCTTTCATCCCCCCATCCCGTTCCCATGTGTAGGGTAGCAAACCGGTTGAGCTAAACTGGTTAACCTCCCTGCCTTTCCTTCTCCACTTTTTCCTTCCTTAATCTTACCCTCGTTCCCCTCTCTCTCTATTCATTAGTTTCTTTAATACACACACACTCTCTCTCTCTGCCACTGCCATGACTCTACAAGCAACGGGAAAGCAGGCCAAGAAGAGGTTGCGCGCTGCCGGACGGTTCGGAGGAGAGAAATGTTGAAAACGAGGGGGGGGGGAGGTGAAATGCGGCGTATTAAGTATACCTGCGCCATTATTACGGAGCGCGCACACTCGCTGTGCCGCGAGTTGCGTAAGCCGCATCGTGTATGCCGTGCCGCGCGCGGTATATATAATATTCTGGGAGGACGCGAGGCTGGGTCGTCCGTGCGAGCCGCGTCAGAGCAGACCGAGGCTCTCTCTCGACGCAGCCCCGTCGCACGCAAGCCAGAGAGCTCGCACGTGAAAACGACGGCGAGGAAGACGAGGCGCTATACATCGCAGCTGCCGACGCCTCTTTAGTACAACCGCGTCGGCACTCCATGCGAGCGACGCCCGTCCACGCCCACCGCATCTCGACGCGGGGGCACACGCACACTCGACGGTCGGCGGGGCGCTTGGCGCGTATCCAGGAGAGATAGCGCGGACATCAAACGCCGCCGCCGCCGCCGCCACAGAACGTGGGCGCGCACGCGCGACGTATGGCTCGGACAGACAGCCCCCCCTCCCCTCTCTCTCTCTCTCTGTCTCTCTCTGAACACTTGTTCCGAAGCTTAGCGAGAGAGGTGCGATGCGGGATTACGCAAGGCTATAAGACCACAGGAGTGAATCCCTCAGGTGGGGGCGCCGCTAGGTTTTCAATATTCTCAGAACGTCTGGTTTGCACGAGGAGCTTTGACTAAATGCCTGTCTGTGCACGTCTCTGCACCTTCTCTCTGTTCCATCTCTTTCCCTCCTCCCTGTCCCAGTGCAGGGTAGCCAACCAGATTCTCGACTGCTTAACATCCCTGCCCCACCCTCTCTCTCTCTCTCTCTCTCTCTCTCTCTCTCTCTCTCTCAAGCCAAACCGGCTACTTCTGAGGTCCGAGAGGTGAAATCGAGTGAAACTGTTAAAGTTTAGTCTATTTAAGGCCCCTTCCCCCCAAAATAAGTCAACATACTACAGGGTATGACAGAACGCCATAGTGGGGTCGTCGTATTAATTTCGGCTACCTGGGGTTCATTTAACGTGCACCTAAATTTACGTACACGAGCGTGTTTTTCCTTTTTTTCGCAGCGCAGTAGGCGCGGCAGATATTCGAACTCCCGACCTCGAGCTCGGCAGCAGAACGCATTAGTGATCGAGCACTCGAGGCGTGTTGAGTAAAGGAAGGGCACGGAGGAGCCTCGTTTTCAGGGACTTGACATATGTGCAAGGCCGACAGACACTGAAGCTGAGAGAAAGCGCAGCAGAAGAACGACTTCCGGTATTTTCTCTGCTCTCTCTTCTTATTTTTCTTTCTTTTTATCTCTCCCTCCTCTTATATGTTTTGTTCTTTTTATTTCATTGTCAATTGGTAGAGCAATACAGGCTAGAGGTTGGGAGCACTGCCACCGGCGGTAAGTTCTCTCTTATTAAACAATGATTTCATTTTGGTTTATAACGAACATCAGTATAGACGTAAACTTGCACTTTCTCTGTACTTAACAGACAACTCTAATTAATCAAACCATTCAGCGCTTTATCCTTTCCTTGGCTTTGGTGTTTGTTGGCTTCGTGAACTTGGTGTAATTTTGGAGCCGGCTCGCTGTGATAATTTGGGCTCCTCTGCACTGATCTTTCACATTTTTCGCTGTTATTAACGTGAATACCAGACGTCAAAGAGGCAGCAGCAGAAAAAGAAAAAGAATTGCACAAACACAGTCATGTGTTGCACTGTAAGAGTGACACAGACTTTACAGATGCGCTACGTGCTTCTGTCTTCGTCGTGCCCGCTGACATGCACTGTCCCCGCTAACCAGACATCGATCAAAGGTGCTCTCGATATCAGTGACGCAAGCGTGAGCGCGGTGTATACCCAGTGGTGATTATTTGGGAGAAGCCTATTGCCGCGCTACTCGACCTGCGCCTCGCTTAACCCGCCACAGAGCCCTTTACCGAACATGAACCGAAGCTTCATTGTCAGCTCACTTTCATAGAAACAAAGAAGAAAAAAGAACCGGCCATAGCTAAGCACACTGGCAGTGTATGAGCTCAGACGCTGGAGCTCAGACTACAGGTTTCTATTTGAAGCCACAAGCAGTGTGTCCCCGTAGACTTCTCGGCATCGGACATCACGAAGTAAGCTATAGCCAGAACTGTGGGCGGTGTGTAGCGTGTTATACCAAACAGCGTTTGTAAATCCCCAGAGGGGGGTGTCAGTTCCGGACGTAAAACACCAGCAACTAGTAAGCAATCAAGGTTGTCCAATAGCTCACATGAATACGTGACCTGTTTTGCCTGTATCTACGCGGACGTTCCGAGTGGGCGACACGCGGGCGCAGAACACCCGAGGTATATTGGTTTCACGGAGCAAGCGTGTGCTTTAAGAGGCCCGGGTCAAGGCTTTCAGCTGCACGCTCGTCAGGACAAACCGTGCAGGCGGCCCCCGAGCCAGGCGCGACGGCCGGTTACACGACAGCCTTAACGTATCGTGTCATTGGGCGAGCCTATAGCTAATCGCGCCAGCAGGCGCACGTACTACGCTGTCGCGTGTACTAGCTTTCGCCCGCCTAACTTCACCAAGGACGTTGGCACGTCGATAATTCTCCGATGTCACGCAGGCCTCGTATAAGCGAAGCGAGTTTTAGCGGGCCGTGTGCAGCCTTGATTGTGCTATAAGCGTAACGGTGAACGGTCTGAGCAGTCGTGCTTTGCAACGTTGCTGTGCTCGTGAATCCATAACTCAATTTGCGCCGTTTGCTGCGGACCCCTTTTACATTGCGGATACCCTCATGTGAACTAAAACTGTCAGTGGGTTAAGAGGAAGCTTTAGCTCGGGCCCAACTCCGACGCGGCCTATTCAAATACATGTAAAACGCAAAAACGTTCTTATGAGATAACCCCTGGACCGATTTTGATGAAATTTGTCGCATTTGAAAGAGAAAGTTAAATTCTAGTGACTGTTGGAAGTGGAATTTCGATTTAGGGCTTGAATTCTCTTAAAACGATTTTCAAATATTTGACCGTTTGAAAAAAATAGAAGCACGAAGTTTATAAATTCATAGCTCTGCATCAAGAACCGATATCGCGGTTCTGTAAACCGCATCCATTAGATCATTCAAAGCGGACAAATTCAATATGTCATTTTACATCTTACGTGAATTTGTTACGTTGGTTACAACGGTTTTGCAAAAGTTGTATTTCTCTATGATTAATTTTTTTTATATTCATGTGTGACATATCAAATTTGTCCGCTTTAGATGTACTATTAGATGCAATTCACAGAATTGTATTATCATTTTTAGTGGTTAAGTTACAGAGTTGTAAACTTGATAGTTTCGTTTTTCGAAAATTTTCGATTTTTGCCAATTTTTAATAAAAAATTGACGACCTAACTCAAAAATTCGAAACCAACAGTCACTAGATTTTAAGTTTGTCTTTTAAATGCAACAAACCTCGTCAAATTTGGTGCAGTGGTTGCCGAGAAAAACGAATTCTCCTTTTACATGTATTTAGATAGGGGCACTTGAGCTAAAGCTTCCTCTTAAGGACGACCTAATTAAAGACGACGTAAACGCTTGCCACGCAGGGGAAATGCTTCGAGGGCTGACCACGTACACTTAAAGTCATCGAAACCGTCGATAAACAGTGCTCACGAACGTGACAAGGAAGGAAGCTGTTTACATAATGAGGCGTTCTTTATTTCCTTTCTTTCACGCCCCAGTGTTATATTTACGTATGTATACCCACTAACCCAACAACAAACCCTCAAGCACGCAACTGTGTTATGCAGCAACTCGTGTCCCACATATAAGATCAGATAACACACGCGGGCGGTAGAGATATGGCTCTATACACTACCTGCCGTTCACGCATAAAGAAACAGCTAGCGAGCGCATGGGACGGATCAGCCTCGATTTCAGCTCGTTTTTTTTTTCTTTTTCGTGTACACTGAAGGGCATCGTCACTACACGGGCAGTAATCTCGTTAGCGGCGCGGTACAAAAGCTTTACGCGCACTACTTTCTTGCGCGCATCTCCTCTCATAAATACGGCGCAAGTCGATTCGGTCCAAAAAACGAGCGGTGCGCACGATCCACTCGAATAAGAAAGTGCATATAGGTCACACATCGGAGGCCTTTATAGGAAGGGCGCAAATAGAAGGAAAATGAGAGAGCAGAGAAAGAGAGATGCCTAAACAAAAGAAAGTGTTCCCTCCACTTCGCAAAACTTCGCGCGCGAAAGACATACGACGGGAATGTCTCGATGGACCAATCGGAGTACAAATAAGACAGACAAGAGCCCTCGGCGAGACGGAGGCTGTACGTATAAGTCATCGTACAGCGAGAATAATGGGGCGGGATGGAGGAGAGATGGGGGGGGGGGGGGGGGATGGAGTAGAGGCAGCACTTCTTCGGAGCGTGGAAAACGGCGGAGACACTAAATGATTCACGTAACGCGCGGTCGCCGTTCATATGCGCCCATGAACCGCCATACAGTTCGCCTCGCACTGAAGAAAGAGCAGAGGTGGCAGTTTGTTTCCACGGGAAACGGGGATTGGAGGCGAATAAAAGAAGTATCATAGTAAATAGCACGCCACGTGAAACGATAGCAGAAAAGAGCGACGGAACATACGAAAACCGCAGCGACAGAGAACAGCCCGCGTAATATCGCTGGGCCATTCAATAATTTCAGAAACTTTACGGAGGCGGCGTTCGCTCCTCCGTTTTCTTTTCTTTTTTCTTTTTTTAACGCTCGTATTTCGAGTCTCCTCTCTAGAAAACTGAACAACCGCAGATGGAGCGAGCTTTACCGGCTCCTTTCTTTTCTTTTTTTTTTTGAGGCATGTAGTACATGCCGTCGAAGCCACCGCGAGCACGGAGACCAATCTCGCCAACGGCGATCGAAAGGAGGCACTGAGAGAGGAGGAGAGAAGACGTACAGGTCTAAGCGCTGTGCGTGTGTGCTCTACGCGGAGCGCTGCAGCGAAGGCGAACGCTCAGTGCACGGCGACGAGATTTCGGGCCCTCCCCCCCCCCGCGGGAGGGAAGAAAAACACCGCGCGAGCTTTACCCGAGGGGAAATCCAATTCCGTCTATGGCCCATGGTCGTCATATATATCTATATCCATCTATATCTGCACGATATACATCCACATATAGGCGGGCATGAAATGGCCGTAACGGAGGGCCGCTAGTGCAGTAATGTGCAAAAGGTCTTGTTCAAACAGGAAGAGAGAGAGAGAGAGAGAGAGAGAGAGAAAAGAAAATGCGAAAGCGAAGAGACTATACAGGAACCTCAGAAGATAGAGCCAAAATAGAGAAGCTCGAGCCAATACACGCAAGGCTGTGTAGTGCACACACTCAGAGAGCCCCAGCCGAGACCCGGTATAGTACAGCGAACCACGCTGGTGCTATAGACACACAAAACACAGCGCACCACAAGAGGTTTTATATAGACCCACAAAACACAGCCCGCACGCGATCGCTTTGCGGCCTGCGCTGCCGGCTTCCGCTGCTGCCTCTCCGGACAGGAGGCGAAGGGGCCGTGCTCGTAAAAACCCACTAACGTTTCCTCCTGTACATGCACCCTCCTGCGCTTTTTTTATAACTTTTGCAAAGTTCTGCCCGCCTTCTTCAGTTCGCCTCAGCCAAGAAACAAATCGCGTTTTCTCGAAAGAGCGAGAGAAAAGGGGGGAAGAAATATGGAAACACGCATACGCCACCTAAGTCTGCGAGCAGGCGTGAAGGATAGATTAAGACACGCACGTTATACACAGGAGAAAAGCAAGGAAGAGAGAGAGAGAGAGAGAGGAAGAAAGAGAGAGGAGAGAGAGGATACAGGAGAAAAGAAACCAGTCAAACAAAACGAACTAGTGAAAGGCGAACTGTTCGGCTATTTTACGCTAGTTCTGCAGGCGACCTCCTCGTTTAGAGCAAGACGCTTCGTCGTTGGTTTGGGGAACGCAGTAACGGCAGAGTGCGCTGTAGTGGCGGACGCCGCAGTGAAAAAAAGAGCACGTCTGAAAAAAAAAACAAGAAAGCGACAAACGCGACCATCAACGATGGCATTTCTTGCAGAGTCGCGCAAGTTTTTTTTTTTTTTTTCGCTGCTGGAGCCGCTGCAGGCAACGTTCAGCAGTAGCCAGCTCGTTCCACGCTGCTACAACTCTCGTAGTAGCGCGGTTTCTCTCCGCGTTATGGCTCTGCTTACTACCACCCCCCTTTTTTTTTCTTCTTAACTGAGAACATGGCGCAAGCCATAGTATCGACGTCGGCGCTTCCTCACATTCGCGTGAATTAAAGTGTCTCGCGCGCGCAGCGTCTCCAACACCCTTCCATAGCGCATTTCTGCTTCTTCATTTCGTTTTACTTTTCATTTCCCTTGTCCCCCTTCCCACTTTCACTTCAAACTTCTGAAGTGCACCGAGGCAACCACAACAATTCGATCACTTCGTTTGTTGCAAAAAAAGAAAAGAGAGAGAGAGACCAATCAATCAAAGAAAGCAACGGCAAGCAAAGGAGACACGAATAACCGCACACCCACCCAATCGATTTCAATTTCTCGCCCGAGACAAAAGGGGGCAAGACAGCGACAAGTGCACAACGCGACAGGGAGGAGGGAAACAGAGGGTGGGGGTAATGCTCTCGAAGCTTTGAAAGCACGAGCTTGCTTGCGCGTGCTGGCGTGCGACGCCGCTGCCGCGTGCGGGTCGAAGCAATACAGCGCTCGCAACACGGAGAGGAGGAGGCAGATGGTGAGCGAGAGAGAAGAGGTGCTCGGACTCGCCTCGCTGTCAAAGACAGGAGGCGACAAATTTTTCTGTTCTCTCATTTTCGCCTTCGGGCCAATTCTTTTGCCCCCCTTTCTCGCTGTCGATGTCCCCCACCTATGTAGTATATGATGGGCGGCTTCCTAGACTGTTACTCACACCAACTTTCTTTTTCTTCTTCCGATGCGCACAGCGGTGAGGCCGGAGGTGTAGTTAGGACAGCTTCTAAGACCTCGTGACGCCGGGCGCCCAACTACTTCCCGTTATAAGTGCTGCCCTGCAGGGGCTAATACCGCAAAGACGCCTGTATAGTCACGCTTTCCTGTTTGGATATGAGATGTTTCGGACAATGGAGGGCTGCTATAACACGGGTCAGAACCCGATTTTCGTTTTCGTAATAAATGTATTTCTTTTTCTTCTGCTCACGAAAGGTGAGTCTGCATTTACAAAGTGAAACAACATCGTCAAATACAAAACGCACTTAGGCACGGCTCTAGGTAACACGGGTCGCGATGGTATTTTTTTTTTTTTTTTTTTTGCACAGTATGATAACACTTTTCCACCACAATGCAACTGATGCAGCGGACACCCAACGCAACACATGTGCTATAAGAAACAGGTTTCTTCACCTCCGTCACTTCCTACCAAAACCTAACTCAACGTACTTCCCTCCGCCCAGTGACCGACTCAGGTCACATCCAACCGTGCCCGACAGTATACCCGACCGCTTACATCGAATCGGCAATAATGCGAGCGACCTCACTATACAACCTTTACACTGAGGTGCTCGATCATTTATACAACCCCATTATTATTAATAAATATATATCTCTCTCTGCAATCTTTATGGACGCCGGCTCGTACATAATTCCGATCTTTAAACAATCTGACAAGCACTTCTTTTTTCGTTCAACCTTGACAAGGTGCGGCGATTACGCGCATCGTTACGGCATTTCCGGGGGCCACCCGCGCCTCGTACTTGCGCTCGAGTTCGTGCACACGCAAGTACACATAAACACACACACATACACACACACACACACACACACACACACAGGGAAGGAAGGGTCCACGGCGGCGCGATGATTAATGTGTCTCCCCGGTATTGTGCGAAATTGGCTTCGTTGGCTCCTGCTCCCGAGCTCCTTTTCTTTTTTTTCCCCCTTCGCAATCTCTCACGCCTCCAAACACGGCCTCCCTCGGCGCCACCGCGGACGGCGACGCGTTGGCGTTTCGCGCGTTCCGGCGAAAGAAGCTATCGCCCGCAACAGCGCGGCAAACAAGCGAGCAAGCCGCCTCGAATGAAGTGCACTGTACGACAGGCAAGGCCGCGAGGATTCAATCTTCGAGCCACGGAAGGACGCCGTGCGCGGCGGCTACAGTTTCGTAAGCAGAGAGACAGGGTCAGCGTTATTCTTTTCCGAGGCTCGTTTCAAAGCACGCGGGGCAGGGTGTATGAAGTAACGTTTGTGGCCAATTGAAGGGCTATCGTTTTCGAAGAGGTTTTTGTCACCACGTACTGAAGAGTATGTACTACAACCCAGATCGGTATTGTAGGATGACGTGCTCCACCGAATGAGGAGCCGTATTTCCGCGATGACATTTCCACAAGTCACATGTTTGTAACGGTTCTGATGGCTATCAGTCGTGCCGTCAATTTCTCGGCCCAGGACTGAGGCTCTCCCTTGGAATTACGTATGGTTACGCGCGCTAGTACTCGCAAAAAAAAAATCCCAATCTCCAGCTTTGCTGAGTGGGCAGGCGTACAAACAGAAACATTAGTTTGAGCCAGTCGGCGAGTTGTGCGGCGCCCGTAATGTCGCATGTGTGTGTTTTTTGCCCACGCCGGTTCCGCACCGCTGATGTCGCGAAGAAGGCGTACAAGCCTGCGTTATTCCAACATGGCGTCCGAGATCGGGCGGCACGCGCTGTCCTTTTGTCCCGCCCCGCAACTTCACGGGCCCTGTACTGGGACTCGCCAGAAAAACCTTCTTCAGCGCTGAAAACGTGTTTCGTGTGGCGGTGAGGCGAGAACATACTTCCATGCACTGGCTAAAGTCACACAGTTTCATATTGTATTTCATACTAAACTGCAGTTGCGCGAGTGTGACAAAAGTGTGTGTGTGTGTGTGTGTGTGTGTGTGTGTGTGTGTGTGTGTGTGTGTGTGTGTGTGTGTGTGTGTGTGTGTGTGAGAGAGAGAGAGAGAGAGAAAGAGAGAGAGAGAGAGAGAGAGAGAGAGAGAGAGAGAGAGAGAGAGAGAGACCACAGGAGCAAGTCAGCCAAAGATTCTCACAACGGCGTACACGACCGGACCATGCACTGTTGCGCGCCAATATGCGAAGTCACCTACCATACTATCTCGCTCTACGGCACCTTGAATCTATCGGCTAGCCACGCAGCAGCATTGGTGTGTTGTGTTTATAGGGCTTCGCGCGCCGCCTCTCCACAGGAAGGGAGATACCCCAGAGTGCCCCCAAGATAGAGATAAGCTCCACTCCAGCGACTCTTTCTGATAAGAACAACGCGATTTTACCGTCCCTGTGCGCTCCCCCTTTCCCCCTCTCAAGCGTTCACCGCGCGCTGGACCTCAGCGCACGCATCGTGAAAATCCCCTTCCACGTGGGACGAGCCTCCTTTCCCGCTTCCTCGCCTTCTGCACAGGCGCGAACACACACACACGGACAGACACGCAGTCGCACCATATCCACTTTAATTCCCGAACACGGTTCTGGCACGGTCCTTCGTCGCGCCGTGTGCCGTCTTGAACGGGAATCGATGCCTAATTTGCCGGTGGACAGGCAGCCGGCGAAACGGAAACGTATTATTGCTCCCCTCCTCCCCCGCCTGCTTTTTTTACACCGGCACTCGCGAAACGCCGCCCGTCGTCGCAGGAGCGGCAGCAGCAAGCAAGCAGCGCTGCGCGCAAACACTGGAACCGCGGCAGCGAGCAAAGAGATAATAGGATGGAGATGTAATAGAAAATCTCCTTTTCTTTGCGCGCCACTGAGAGGTAATAAATGCTTCCCCTCGCTCGCCCGCTCGCTGCTTCTTTCCTTCTGCACCTTAGCCTCATTTCTTTTTCACTCTCTCTCCCCTCTCTGCACGGCCGGGAGAACGTGGGAGTTCCTTCTTTTTCCCTCTCCCTCTCTTTCGCCCAGCCGCTTGTGTTCGCTCCGGTGATTGCGTTAGAATTTCTTTTGTACCTATTTATTTATTTATTTATTTATTTATTTCGTAGTCTGCTGCTGTGGCGCAGCTCGCTTTTGTTTCCCTCTCTTCTCGGATCACCCTTCGAAAGAGCGATACACGCACGTCTCCAAGGGCACCAGGGAAGAGCGCCCCGCGCGTACGCCCGGCTTGTCTCCGATTGCAAAGTTTTCTCCGCCAGCGCGCGCGCCTGAGTTGAGCCGAAGAATGGCAGGAATTTCGGGGAACTGCTCGCCCGCTTGTTCTACTGCAGCCGCGCCCCGTTTCAGCCGCTATGGTGTTTCCCTCGCGTTCGCCCCACTGTCCCCTGCAAAACGGGAACTTTACGCGCGCCGATAATGAAAACAATACGTGAGAGAAGGAGATCGCAAGAGTCGGGCAGAAAAGCGCAAACTCATCGTGCCCTCGACCTTGCTTTCGCCGCGCACGCGGCTCAGCTCTGCGCTCGCTCGCTTGTCTGGATCACTTTCTTCCGTTTTGTTGTTGTTCGCCACGCCTTACGTGTCCCTCGGCGAAAAATCTGCTCCTGGTGCAGCGAATACGACGGTATACAGCGATGGCCGAGAATGATGCGAAAAATAACGAACGAACGAAGGAACGAACGAACGAACGAACTTGGAAAAAAATGAAACAGATGCACGAAAATCACGATTCGAAATTCCATTTCCAGTAGCGTGTTCTTCACGTGCTCTCTGCCACGTTTATGTGTCTGACCAGTGGACGGTGGGGATATTGCTATCGAAATACAGATGTTACGTCGTGTTTTCTATCCCATCGAAACGCAGGAGTCCCCATTAGGTCAAGCCAGGCCAGTCAGAGTTATTAAGACGAGCTGAAAGCGGCGCGTTCGCTCAGAGCACGAAGTTTTGAGACGCAATCGCGAAAGCGCAACATTTACGACACATGTGACGTATTCGATCCCGGGGCTCCAGGTGATTTCTGAAAAGAGCCTCGCGTCCTCGAAACTCGCGGAGCGCGCTCACACGGGCCAAGCCCGCAGCCACATTACAGCTGCCCAGAGGCTCGCTGGAAAGTGTCCAGAGAAATGGTTGGACAGCCAGCCAGCTGTCACGGGTCGTTACGAACGCCGGAAGCAGCATTACCGAGACGCATTCGTTCTCGAGTCGCGTAGCACCACTGCAGATGCGACGCGAAGGGAAAGCGGTCAGGTCCCGAGCAAGCGGGCTTTCCCGCAAAGCGTCGACGACGCATTTCGCTACAGCGCTCGCAGAAATGCGAAACACGGCGACGGCGCATGCGCCTTTCGCGGTGGTGGCCCGCCGGACGGCTGGCCGCAGCTCGGTTTCTAAACGTTGCGCCATTAGCCTAATAGGCGGCCGCACATTCCCACGTGCACGCATCAGCTGGACGCGCGGTCGGCAGACGACAGAACAAGAGGGGTGGGTGGAGGCGGTCGCCGAAGCACACAGACGCAATCGGCCTGGGATGCCTCCGTGTGTCGGAAAACAACCGGACCGCGGCCGGAAAACCAAGCGTCGATCTTGCGGCCAAGCCCCCCCCCCCCCTCCCCCATTCCATCCCTTCACAGTGCAGGCCGCTAGACGAGCCAATTAAGCGCCCGGCGCACGTTCCGCGTTCCGGCCGTGTGCGTGTGAAGCGCGGGACCGGATAACGCCGCTGCGCTGTGCGCAAAGTGACCAGCCGACGGTCGGTCCGCCACCGTCGAGGCCACCACCGGCCGCTGTCCCGGCACCCGCCTTTTTTAATTATTGAATGCTGCGCGTTGGAAGATGGCGTGTCACGATGTGGGCTGAATACGCGAAATTCGGAACAAGTGACAAGCGTATAGATGGCTATAGTTCCGGTCGACGTGCTCGCGGCATACCGTCCCGAAAACATCTGTTCTGTTAATGAGACGACTTTCTCGGTTTTGGAAGCCAACTGCTACGTATACGCCACCTACGTAACGGCAACTGCCGGGGCATTTCGCATTTTGCTGATATCAGGAAAGGGTACGGGTGGCTGAATTTCTGTCGAACTAAATTATAAATAAGCACGTAAGGATGACAGGGATAAAAATAATAGCGCCTATATATTTGACAAGTGGAGCAAGCTGGGCAGATCCCCATAAAACAGCCCAGGAACAGACGCGGAGGCAGGAATGAAAAGGCCAAGGCGAGCGCCCTGTAAATTATTAATTTAGTTATGTGCAAGCATTACGAGTGCCATGCTGGAAGAAGTGTACACGTGGAAAGGCTGAGACGTCGGTCAAGTGGTATAGACCACCGTCGGGTGCAATTCGCTCCTCGAAGACGCAGGACATGTGTCGAGTGAGCTCCTAAACAACACTTCGAAATGTGGTGAACGCCGTTTAAATCATGGATCCGGGACCTCAATTAACGGGGTGCGACATAACGCTACGGCTTTTCTCTACCATCTATCGCTAAATCGCCAGATTTTTCTTTTCCTGCGCCCGCGTCGGCTTTTGCATTGCGCCTATGTTTCCTATATTGAGCAAAGGGGCCAGACAGGACGCCGTTCGCGACATCGATATATCGAATTTCCTTATGTATCGAGCTTCTGTCATCCCTAATTAATGAACTAGTGAGACGAAGCTTTCGCACTAATGACACTTCATAGAAATTAAGAGTCACAATTGCCACTTAAAACGCCTGCACGTAATAGTTAATGGTGTTGACACGCATTCTAAGTACTTGCACGAAAGGAAAATCACCTTGTTTCCTCCTTGCTAGTTGATGGCGAAATAGAATGCCGGCTATGAATGGATGCGCGCAAGCTCGCGTCTTGACGCAACTCGTGCGAGAATCGGAGACGCTTTTTCTTCCCAGCAAAAGCAAGTAGGTGCTGGTGCTTTGCTGTTGCTGCAAGCTGCACGGCACTGCCTGCGCCCGAAGTCAAGCGGACCCGACGGGTCGAGAGCCATGATCAATGGAGTCTAAAAGGTTCGCGCACGACTCGTTCGTCGGAGAGAACCGTTATTAAAGCGCCAGTCACGAGTCAAAGCGCACGCGGCGCCAATCGGCCGCCAAAACGTACATTTGTCAAATATTCTGTTTAGCCAAAAGCCGCGCGCTCAAGTAACGCTGACAACGTACTGTAGTACATACACGCACACGTGGCCCTCGTTTCCTTGAAAATCGGGACGTTTGTTATAACAACGCCTATTCCTTCCATCACTGAAGTTCCCATAGTGTCAGGTGCGTCTTGATGAATTTGCTCACGGTTTGCACGTTTCAGATAAGATGTATGGCGAGTTAACGAATGACAGTAAAGGCGAGCTCGCCAGTGACGAAAAGGATGCAAACTTTGCCTAACGGTTTGCGGTAGGGTGCCGATGGTGGACCAAATTACCAAGGGAGCCTGCCCGTACTGCTGACATCGGTTTGATTTCTTCAAGGAGCTTAATGCTAACCAGATGAAACCTACGCAGGACAATACATAACATTAAGAATTAATCAGCGCGCTGAGCTGCTCCCGAGTATTCTAGCCGTCTCCAAGCGCATTAATGTTCGCGGGGAGAATTTTTTTATGTATGATCTCCTTCGTGTGTTGCTTAACAACTTCCGTTAAGCAGGCTTTACAGCAAAGCACGGAGTCACCGAACCGTCGGCAGCTTGCACATAATTCAATGCCTTGGTCGTATCTGCACTGTCACGACACGCGACGGCGATTTGACCATCACCCGATGGCGTAGAGTTACGCATAAATTACAGGGTTCTCTGCGAAGTACGATTTCATTGCTGAACGTTGTCGATCCTTCGCGAACGCCTTCGAAAAGAATGTGCTAAGTTTCGTGCCAGAAGATCATATTCACAGGCTATCATCATGAATCACGGCAAGTGTCGCACGGTTCGATTCCAGCGGTACGAAACATTCGCGACGCTATTACGAAGAATCAAATGCCAAGGTTGTGCGTTATGAAATTCGCCGGTATCAGGTGCGTACGACTGGACTCGCGCAACCAACAGGTCTCCGTTGTCGATGGTAAATAACGGCCGCAGTCAAATTACACGAAATGTCGAAACACCTGATCCGTCATTCGAACGATCACGTCTCCGAACACCCGCACGTGCGTCCACGGTGTCTCGCTTCGCCTCGGTGAGCTGTCGGCCCAAGGAAACGGGGGCCAAGATAGAGAGATGGTCATGCGCCTTGGCTCACCTGAGATTGCCCGCGAAGGGACGTCGTTTTCGAATCCTTTCCCTTGGAAGGCGTACTTGACGCCCGAGCAGCCGGGTTCACTGCTCTGCGCTTCGGCGGCGTGCCACAAGTTCGCGACCAGAGCGGTGGCGGCGACCACGAACACAAACATGTTCTGCTTCCCCATTGCTCGGCGGCGGCGTCTTTCGAGGCGATCGCGAGAGGCCAGGCGGCCACAGGGAGAGGCGCGCGCGTTGTCCCACTCGAGTGGCGTGCAGGCACAGTCGGCAGACGATGCGAGGAGATTGCTATGTAGTCCTGATGTATCCCATAGCAGGCTTCTTGAGCGTGCTTCAACTTCGAGCGGTGACTCTGCTCGGCAGACTGCAGCGATCGCTGTCGCAATGCACGCTCTTGTGAATAACAATCAGGGCCTTTGAACGGAGCACGACATCCCGCACGCAACGCGCCCGCACGAACAAATGCAAGCGGGAGAGGAGCGCGCTTCCCTCCTCAGCTTAACAATGCCCAGCGTTGCCCGACGCGCGCGATGAATTGCGCCAGGAGAAGCGAGCTCCGCGAGCTCTCTGCGTCAAGAAGCGGCGGTGGCGGCGGCGCTGCTGTCGGTGGAGCCCATGGAGGAAGGAAAGAATAGGAGACAGCATTTCGTCACGCAGCCAGCCTTGGCAAGCGAACGCTCCGTGAAGCCACAGTGGTGGCCCAACACGTGACCTCCTGCGCCAAGATCCTGGAGCAAGAGTCGAGATTTGCTGAAACGTTTGGTTCCCAGTGTCTATGCCACTGGTTTTTATTCGGTGCGCGCTTGTTCAGCTGCTTTGCCGTGGCTCTGCCTGCAGAGCGGGAGCACTAAAACCAACCGCGCACTCTGACTTACGATCATGTGTTGGGCCACCATTGGCCCACCAGGTTTGGCTTCAATTTCGTTGCGGTGTGTTCGCTACTCTTCTTTCCTTCCTCCATGGTGGGGCCGTTCAGACTGCCCTTGTAACGCACCACACTGCTTCAATCGCCGTTTAATACCCTTGAATAGCAGAAAACCTGGTAGGCTGGCCTAACGCAAGCAGTAGAAAAAAAGACTCACCAATTTGTAAGGAAACGGTTCTGAAAAACAGTATTCTTCTCTCGGTCACTAGAGGACAGTACCATCGATAAACTGGTGTCGGAGTTCGAGCGCCTTTCTGGTATGCCCGTTTCTACTGCCAGCATCTTATTACCAAAGGCTGGATTATAGCTGTGCACCCTATTCAAGTTTTCCTCTGCCTATCGTTTTTCTTCGTTACAGTGCACACGGTACACAGTCCTCTGAGGAGGGGCCAAATATAGGCAATGGAATAATGGTGGCTATTGTAGCGCCATCTGCTGATAGCGTATTCAACTTATATTTTGGCGGGTCTTTCCGGCAAGTTTCAATTCATGGTAAAATGACTTAGTGAATGACGCTGTGTTTCTTGTCAACTGTTTTTACTACTCGCATGGATTTACACTGCATAAAAATGCCTATATTATGACAAAAATTACAAATAGACAGAGTAAGTAGCATTGTGTGATAGTGGTTCGTGTACGAAAATTGCAAGGACATCATCTGGCGATACTTGTTAAGTGTTATTAATGCGAAAGCATCATATGCGCCATGAAACTCAAAATCCGGCGATGTTCAAAACCGACCTGGGCCGCTATCTTGTACACGTTCGAAAAGTCGACGTTCGATTTCGCCTCGCGCGATTGTCCAGGCTGCGCCGATATCGCGGCCGAGGCCAATCTAGTCCAATCGCGTGTGGCGAAATCGAACGTCAGCTTTTCGAACGTGTACAAGATAGCTGCCCTGGCCCCCTCCAAATATTCACTTGTCCTATCCCCAAAATTCAGGTTCCCTACTCTCAAAATTGACATTGCCCAATTCGAAAACTCACTTGACCTACGTTCAAGACCGACCTGGCCCGCTCCCAAAACTGATTTGGTCCACCCCCAAGATTGACTGCAAATTCGAGCGCATAACCAAGTGAAAGGAATCGCGCAGAAAGGTACATTCAATGCATGTAGGGCATTCAATGCCTCTAACTTTTTGCTTCTCAAACGTACCACTCCAGATTATTTATAGATAGATAGATAGATAGATAGATAGATAGATAGATAGATAGATAGATAGATAGATAGATAGATAGAGAGATAGATAGATAGATAGATAGATAGATAGATAGATAGATAGATAGATAGACAGACAGACAGACAGACAGACAGACAGACAGACAGACAGACAGATAGATAGATAGATAGATAGATAGATAGATAGATAGATAGACAGACAGACAGACAGACAGACAGACAGACAGACAGACAGACAGACAGACAGACAGATAGATAGATAGATAGATAGATAGATAGATAGATAGATAGATAGATAGATAGATAGATAGATAGATAGATAGATAGATAGATAGATAGATAGATAGATAGATAGATGTTCCGGTTTATTGTCGAAATTTTCACGCCAACTTTTGTTCACGCCGTTAGCATATTTAACTTGAAAACGTAACCGAACTTGTGTTTTTGTTACATTGTGCGAAATGTTCTGCTCAATATCCTCACATTCATGTTCTGCGAAAATTTTTGTGAGCAATACAGCGACCCTGCTTTTCGATATTTGATTCAGTAGGGTAAAATTTATTGTGTCTCTCGTTCTACTTGACCAAAATAACACTATATGCCGAGTTGCTGCATATTTCAAGTTTCTGAAAGATATGTAACTTCTCTACGGACATTACAACAACGCTTCGAGCTATGTTTCATAATTTATTTCCTTACAACAATGCTTGGAAGCTAAGTATCATAGAGAAAGCTTCTCGTGAAAAAAATAATACATTTATCAAATATACACACCTTGCTTTGCAATGTGTACAACCGTAGAAGGAGGCATACACGAAAAAAAAAAAAAGAGAGAGAGAGAGAGAGAGAGAGAGAGAGAGAGAGAGAGAGAGAGAGAGAGAGAGAGAGAGAGGAACTGTCTCGGTTGTTGGCGGTCTCATGAATTCAACTAAAAGAAATTAAACAGCCAATCGAGTTTATAATTTACCCATATTTCACCTTACATGGCTCCCGTGCGCCGTTCAAGCCACCTGTTTACGTCCACTTCATTGCCGAATCCTTCCCGATGGCATTCATTCATAGCTTAGCTGTATGCAGCTTGCACTTCGCGCTTTGGTGGCATTTTTAATTACCAACAAAGCGCGTTGTTCGGGTACGGTGAACAGTAGTCGCTTGGTAGCCTAGCTATCATAGCTAAGAATATTCTCGTGTGAATTAAATTCTGTGAGGAAATAGGCTGCTATCAGGAAGAAAAAGAGAAATAAAGAACTTTAACGGGTTCCTTCATTATGCTTCGCAGTTTTGGTAAAGGGCCGGCAGGCAAAATGTTCATTGATTCGTCCTCTGAGCGCCAAGATTTTCGGAAGCAACTGAGATTAGAACTTTCTCAAAGAATCAAGAGTGGCGAGATTTCTTTCCGCACCAGTGAGCGGGCATGAAGGGGCCGCTTATTCCATCGTCCTTCATGTTCCACCTGCTGCAATCGATTTTTTCTTTTCAATGTGGTCCTGCTTCATTGTTTTCAGGAAATTGATGATCCCGTTAGCAAAAGCCTATCTTTTTTTTTTTGTAACAAACGCTTTAGAAAAATTGTGATTTGTGGTCGTGGTAGTTACATTCCTAGTGTTGCTGATGGTATTAGACTTGTAGTATTACTGAAAAATCTGGCTTGGGTTAAGCTCACGATTGTTTGGCGTTTAGATAAATTAGCTACTATTGTTCTAGTTAGTTTTTGCTGAATCTCTCTCTTCCTTGCAAATTTAAAGCAACGCCGACGAAAAATAATCGACTTCTTGTGAGGAGCGCCTTCGATGAGAACCGTGGACTTTTTATTCTTTCTCACGGAGCTTCAGGATTTTCCAGCGTGGAAGAAGAACTCCACCTGCAAATAGACCAAGGTGAGAGCTGACTACAGAAGCAAAGGCCCACTTTTCGGCATGCACTCAACAATAAATGGACGCCTACGGACCATGTGCTCCAAGAAACATGCGGAACATTTTACATGCAACAGGAGGCAAGACAATAGAAACTGATGCACAAAAGCCCACTTAACTAATTATTACTAGGAGCCCCCTGAAAAGAACTTCAATTATTTCTCTCTTCACTTTGGCTTATATGAACTTCGTACGATACACAAGGAAGTGGGCGGCAGCGCAGTGTAGAGGACGCAGCTCTTCCGTACTTTTCTCACACCACGAACGGAAGAGAAAAATAGACGCATTACTTGAAATAGACCAGAGAAGGGGAACCGAAGGGCTCGATTTTGTTAATCATGACAGCATAAAGCCAACAGACAGTGAAGCCAAGGAGAGCATCGGGGAAATCAGCTGTAGTTAAAATTGAAATGTAGGAAATAAAGAAGGAAAGGGAAACGAAATTGGGCGAAAACATAACTTGTCGCCGGTGGGAGCCGAGCCCACAACCTACGAATTTCGCGTGCGTTGCAATAGCAATCGTGCTACGGCGACGGCCAGCAATCCGTCCACTAACTTGGGTACATGGAGGAAGGAAAAAATACAAAACAAAAAGAAACTAAGAGGGAGCGTCACGTGATTCAGCTAGCCTCGGCAAGCCAACCTCCTCTGAAGCCGCCCCTTCCGCTCTCTGGGGCCTTGTGCGCGGTGCCTTGTGGGTAAAAATAGGCCCACATTGTTGCCGGACCATTCGTGATTGTTTGGTACGTGGTAACGTTCATTGCTTTATTGGCGCCTGCCGTCAAAGCAACGGAGGCACGTAGGAAGTATAACGCGTGGCCTTCTGCTGCAGCGGACGTCGTTCTTCGCTTCATGAAACATCGTTCCAGCGCACATTTGAACACCGACGAGAAGAGAAGGACAACACGAACGCCGGACTTCAACTGAATTTTATTCACGGAAAACAGATCGGAAAATACGGAAAACGAGTCCGGCGTTCGTGTTGTCCTTTTCTTCTCGTCCGTGTTCAAATGTGCGCTGGAACGATGTTTCATAATGCCAATCACAACCAACTAGCCCAGCTGTCCATACTTAGTTCTTCGCTTCAAACGCGTTGCCTTGGAACACGAAGAAAGACTGGGGAGCCAGACCCCATGACGACATAATTTTCAAAGCATCACTTGCGCTTATCATTTGCGCAGTTAGCGCTCTCACCTCGAAAACCGTCCAAAGAATGCCAGAGCGTGGTCTATTGTTTCGTCAAACCAGCTGCGGTGTATACCGTAAACTCCGGTGCGTATTTTCTTGCTAATGTTTGTTCGCTGTCTTGCACCTATATAGCATAAGACGACATGTTTCACGGGATAGTTATTTGTCGCGTCTTCGCTTAGTAAAAGGTTCTGCTGGGCGCCTGTCGTTGTGAAATAAATAAATAGCATTACCCTGCACTCTAAACGCCGAAGTCGTCGCCTTCCCTAGAGATTTACATGGTGGTGGTGGTACTATTTCGTAAGATTGCGTGGTTCGACGTCATTACGCTGTTGACACGCGCCTATTACGTTCTCGCCGGTCTGCTGAGAGGCAGAAGACATTCAGCAGAACGACAGCGTTGACTGGAACCGTCAGCCATAACAATGGGCCGGCATGGCCTTAAATATGGTCGGGGTCCCCGGCTCGGCAGTCTGTCGCCGTTAGGCACAAGATGGGACGATTTGTTTTTTGTTTTTTTCACCCAGGAAAGCAGTCGCTGCGGGCCCTGGACGCACGCTTGTGCGCCTGCAAATATTTGCAGGGGCGAAGTACATCATATTCCTTCCTAGAAGATAGCCCCAAACGCGACGAATCGCCGTCGCAAGGGCGGCTTGGTTGCCTTCACACGTTTGCAGGGCGAAAGGTTTCCTCGTTTTCCTGAAACCAACCCGAAACAAGACCTGTCGTACTTTAGGTGGTCATGGCAGGTTGTTGGGCACAATGACGGTTGATTACCGGACGCCTTCGTTCGCTACAGCCTCGGCGCCTGCCTAAGCGGCGAGCCGCGTGGTCGTTCGGTGCATTGGCTGACTGACATAACAGATCGAGACTCGACTGCTTCATGCACTTTGATTCCTTCACTCAGCCTCGGCGTGCGTTTGCCTCGTCTACTATGTGCGCATATTCCAAAACTCCCGCAGCAGACGCAACCAAAGCAAGCCAGCTAAATTTAACGCTTACCTATCACGGGAGGGCCTATTCGAGCCGAATCCTCTGAATTTTTTATGACTAGGCTTCAAGGTTGTCACGTGACGATACCACCTAGTTTTTCCCCCCCCCTCCTCCATGCTTGGGCTCCATGTTTTACAAGATCTATCCTAAGAGTGTTAACCAGCGCCACTCAGAGCCATGGTGGGCGGATGTGGAAAGTCCTTTTTTGCCCGATGGCGTCACATGTCAGGTATGCAGTCATAGAACCGGATAAAAGTGTCCGACTCCACGGTGACTCTGATTTTTGAACTGAATCACTGTGAACAACAGTTATAACATATAGCAAGAAATCGAATGTTATTTGTACACACTTTCTTTCCTTCTTTCTTTTTGTTTGTTTGCTAGTTCAGGTAACGCTTCAAACCTACACTACGTGCAATAACTTTCCTTTTTAGCGGTAACTATACACCTTATTCGCTCTACAAGATAAATTTCACGACACTATTATACATACTTACTCATCCTAGACATTTTTCGATGTTATACACAATTAACAACCAATTGTAACACCTGCTTAATTGCTGTAACAAATACAATGTGTTCACTTATATACTGTATAAGTGAACATGGTGAATGCATTGGTTAGAACGCTCGGCTGCAAACTGCTTGTCGTTGGTTCGATCCAGATTGGATATGCTCTGTAATTTTTTCTTTCATGTTACGTGGTGCTGTATCCATATAAAAGTGGGTCGCATAAGATAACATATGCGAACGAAAATGATCGGCCGGATTTCTAGACTGGGTGTTCCATGCTTATTAGTTGAACAGCTAGTTAGTAGGTAATGGTCATCGGGTGTTGCATGCTCGATGATTTAAAACAGAAGGCGTAGCTGGGACAATGCATGAACGATAATATACAGCGGTCGTATCCACGAAGGTTTTCGATCGTAGTGCTCTTTGTCATTCGCTGGCTGCCGTTGCTAATAATATGTCCAGTATCAAGACTGGCTGGCATTTCGTGAATACGGGCCTAGATGCGTATGGCAAGTGATAAGCCAGTCATATTCACTATCCTGACTTAGATTAAACAGAATAATGACATCATTCACTTGAAACTTGCCGTTGCATCGCACTTCTCTGTTTGTTTCACAAGTACATTTATTGTAATAGGCTGCCTCCACTACCTCTCGAAAGGCCTTTGCCAATGTCAAAACGCCTCCATAACAATTTCGGTTACTCGCGCATTTTCGGTCACACATTAACCTTCGACAGCTTTGCTCTTCCACGTGCCATTTCTCTGTGGAACGATTTGCCCGATAATATCGCTTCCTTAACAAAACATGGTGCATGGTGCCGTTAAAGGTTACCTGCGAGAAGTCGCGCTTGCGAACAGAATGTTACATGTGCGGTTTTCAGTGCAGTATCTCGCCAATATTACTAGGAAAAAACTGTATAAGGACCTAATTGACACTACGCTCCCTGTACCGATTTACCGTATATGTCAAACCATGGAGGCCCAGGAGATGGCCTCAAAAGGGTTAAAAGAATGCCAGTACACTCTTCGGTAAAAACTTTCTTCTTTAAACTACACACTAACACATTATCAGTTAAAACATGGATGCATAACAAGGGTATTTTTGTCCCGTGGTCCATTAACTGCTTCTTATGCAAGAAACCTGAAACGATAGAGCATGCGTTTCTAGATAGCTGGGATCCCATCTTTTTCTGGGATGTGCTACAAAGGACTTTAAAGAAAGAGTTACCTTTAGGTCCACATGTAATAATATTCTCATCGGTAGAAACGGAGGCTTTTCCGTATGACGCTATAATGCTCCTGGGCCTCCACAGTTTGTGGAAAGCTAGAAGGCAGTTCAACAATGCCGATGTCAATTCGCGAACTACACGTGATCACTACATTGAATCTGTAGTACGGTTCAGGGATGTCCATCGGGCACTCCCTGAACAGCCAACGTGGATTGACATGCTATATAAGCTTGCAGCATCGAAAAAATTTTAATATGTCGTGCCAGCAAAATCCTTGTTGGCATGTTTTCTTTTTTGTGTAGTGTTTGTGTATGTCAAAGCCGGCAACAAATAAAAAAAGAAAGGTCAGCCGTCGCCGTAGAACGATAGGTAGTGCAACGAGCCCGTAATGCGTAGGTTGTGGGTTCGACACCCACCGGCAGCTAGTCGTTCTGTTTTTTTTTCTATACTTTCATTTACTTGGGCTTATAATAAATGTTCGCACTTCAATGAATAATTCCAAATAATTAACCCTATGCTTTGCTTGGTTTCGTTATCTTTTGGCTTCATATGGTTGTGAATAAAAAAATCGCGCCCCTCGGTTCCCCTTCTTCCCGTCTGTGACCTGATAACCGGTTATTTTTTGCTTCTGGCCTGCCAACTAGTGTTTCTTGCAGTCTAGTCATGTAGCGGTTTCAACTTTTACGCTACAACAAGTGATGTTTTCCTTGTAACGGGCCCTTTATTGTGCCCACGGTACAAAAATACTTCAGCAGACTTTTTTTTCTTTTTCGATAACTTCTGTTATTTTTTCGACAAACCTTAATTAGCGTTTTTGGAAACCCAGTCCTACAGCTCCACGTCATCCTGGGAAAGCTTGTTTGACCAGGGTCTAAAAATGTTGCAATCCGGTTCTAGGAGTTCGTGGTTCGGGCTCGGGCAGCCCTAATACCTAAAACATGGTACTAGGCCTGAATTACACCGGGGTGTCGCCCTGGTTTACTATACATATTTAGAACTCACAGCTAGTTCCGAAACATAGGAGCACACACCACGTCGGGGAACGTTACATGTCTGAGTTTGAGCACACAAGATCTCCGAGCACACCTCACTGCACTAAAGATGTCCTCGCTTTTAAAACAGTCACTTTTAGACGATGGAATTCGACGACCGTGTCTCAGCCAATCGTAATGGTCGAATTGTTCGCACAATCCCGCACCCTTCCGTCGGACTCCGCCTCCGATCTTGCGCGGTCGCCTCCGCATACGCTGTTCCCACGTAAGTTATCGACGTTGGACCCTCGAATTAATTAGTGGGCTCTCCGTGAGAGTCAGCTTGCAGTGATGTAAGAACCCCATGGTCATGGTGGTCGCTACCGCTTCCAGAGAACGCGGCGGTTGTCACCTCGAAGAGAGCTTTGTCGACCCGTCGGCAGTCGGCGCTGGGCTCCGTCGTCGTCCTTTTGGCGGGCGCTGGTGAAGGGGTCGCGTCGTGGGAGAGCAATAAAAAAAATGCTCGTTGCCGTTTTGCGACGCAACGATTTTAAGCGGCTATTCGTGCAGTTCTTTTAATGACAATTATAATGATCTCGTGTTTAAAGCCGATCCCAATTGTCCGCGATATTTCGCTGTCTATATCTTTCACTAGTCAGTACAAACATGTTACATAATTATAGCGGAATAAATGTTCCTGTTGTATGCGCGTCGGCGTTTCACTATGCGATATTCGGTTCGACATTCGAAGAAGTCAGTATTCTCCCACATCTAGTTATCATACCCAGGTGAACGCCTCGTACGAACGAAAAGCTTTGTGAATTTCAATGTTAGAAGCAGTACAAAACGGAGCCGCAAGATTCGTTTCATCCAACTGCGACCGGCACTCTATGTCACACGAATTAAAGCAGACTTGTCCCTTCAAGCATTATGTACCCGTGCAACAATCGCACTGTTATGTCTAATACGCCAATACATTCGCGGCACAACAAAGCACAAGTTGCCCGTCGTAGCCCCAGTACATATTTCTATAGGTGTCTTCATAATCATCTTAGCCTCGCGCGAATATTTGGTAGAACCAAAGCTTTTAATTCCTCAGCGTTGCCACAAGCCAATAGCACTCTGGAATCATCTTCGTGCCAGCCTTGTCTCCATCACTAACCCTGAAACATTCTGCGAGAATTTATACACTCACTTCTTGTAAAGTTGTCTGTTCAGTATTGTGTATAATTTTTGTAGTCAGTAACAGCGTTCCTGTTTATGCTTTATGTAATTTTGTTGTATTTCTTCCCCCATCACTCAGTTTTCCTATTGGACCCACTTGTATGTATGTATGTATGTATGTATGTATGTATGTATGTATGTATGTGTGTGTGTGTGTGTATGTATGTATGTATGTATGTATGTATGTATGTATGTATGTATGTATGTATGTATGTATGTATGTATGTATGTATGTATGTATGTATGTATGTATGTATGTATGTATGTATGTATAAATCCCCAGTTCTTTACCGCCCACGGCGCGAGCAATTAGATGAGACTGTCAACTGTAAGGCCAGCGTATTAGCGCACTTGCACGCGCGATCTGTAGCGTCCACCTGGTGCTGTGAAGGCCGTGGCTCGCATACCTCGATCCCCGAATCTTCGGGCACGTCGGTGCAGTGCACGCCATTCTTGTGCAGGTCTCTTCCCACGTCGGCTCGCAGGGAGTCCGGGTACAACCTCCTCGCGAGAACCTGCCGAGGAAAATATGGCGGCCTGCCGTTTAGTGCTATCGCGGCAGACTCGCTTGCGAGACGCCGGCCTCCACCCACCACGACCCCATCAGGGGTCTTTGAATTCAACGTGCATTCACTCCTTGTTCATTGAAGCTGGGACAGGCTGAAACTGAACTGAGGGGTGAGCACTGACGAGCGCTATATTACCCACGACTACGTATACAATGAGTAGAATAATCGAAAGAGCAAGGGAAGGGGGGCGAAATTTATGCGCAATTACTTTTTACAGCAATTTGCCGCAAAACTCAACATATGGCGAGTATACGCGATCGAAACGAGACACTGCCTCACCTCATCTATTTGGTCACCACTCTCGGCGTCTTCGTCGTCATAATTCAACTGTCCCATAAGTATACTTTAATGAAAGCTCGAAGCCTAAGTTTAAACACGTTCGCATTTGTCATTGTCTAGCAGCGACATGCACTAAACCATTAACACCTGCCGCGGAAATGCAATAAGAAGACGCCTTACAGAAATAATAAAAAAAGAAGACTGCGATATATGTTACTACAAAACGTACAATGAAGAATGATTTTTGGCATATCTGAAGAAAAGCAGTCGAGTGTGGCGACAAGTCTGCTGAAACAATATTTTTTTTCAACTACCCCACCATTTAAACATCAATTCCCTAGGAAAAGAGATGTCATGTCACTCACTCATCTTAGTACCGGCTTTTTAATTATTCCTATCCTCGCGAGCGAAAAGCTTGGAACTCTTGCAGCTAACAAAAGTAGAGAGGACAATGGAGTAATTCTGCCGGAACTATATAGGTGATATGTGACATTATTTATGATAACATATTAAGGTATGCATAATTACGTGCACACGTCAAGATTTAATTACAAAACTATCAGCTTTTGGTATTCAAAGTAAAATAATATCATGAATTTCATGCTTCCTAAAAAGAGAAAGACAAAGTGAGCGATCGACAAACATATATCGCAAGAACTTGATGTTTGTTCCGGAGGGCCTCAAGGGTCAGTTCTTGCACCAACCCCCCTTATTCCTAATGCATATTAATTACCTCCAGTTCTCCTTTAAAGATCCCATTTAGATGGGACTCTTTGCCGACGACTGTGTTGTTTACACAGTTGTACATAGCAAGCGATCAAATAAAACTTGATAGATCGTTGCAGCCATTTCTACTCTCGGTGAAACTCTTGGGGTACAAAATTAAATACGCCAAAAACTAATTGCATCTCATTTTCCAATAAGAAAACGCCACCTAAATCTATATATACTATTGGAAGCGCGGAAATTGTCAAAAGTGATCAGGTGAAATATCTGGGTCGTAACCTCACGTCTGGTCTTAATCGGACACCCCATATATTTCAGCCATATGCCAGAAAGGAAATTTTGTACAGCTCCCGTACATGACAAACTAAATGCTTACAAGACACTAATCAGAGCAAGCACGCCGGTTTAATCTGGAGTCCCTATCAAGAACACTTAATCAGCAAAATAGAACGCATGCCAAAATTAGCTATTAAATTCGCATACTCAGACTACTCAAAGTACTCTAGTGCTTCGGGTATACTCTAGTGCCTACGAGTGTAAACTTGTAATCATTTTCACAACGAAGAATCACTTCTAGACAAAAATGTATTTACATCTTATGCCATGGCCACTTCAATATACCGAGATCTCATTATCTGCATGAACCTCTTCGGAATAAAATCTATCGAACATCGCGGTGTGTTGGGATACCATTGATTCCTTTGTAAACCACATCCAGTATATTCAGTTCTCATCGTGAAAGTTTATAATTGCTAATAACTGCATAAATTTTGTGTTGTTGATGTAAAGAAAACTTGTTCATGCACCCACTCCTGCATCGGCCGTAATGGGCCTGCAGTACTTTAAAAATAAAATAAATCAAACATAATAAAGCGACATAATAAACAACCTTGAAAGTTCGAAGTAATTCACCGCTTTCACCTTGGTGGGGCATACACAAAACATTTTCTTTATAATGCTCATGGTGCGCTGCTAAGCACGAGAGCGCGGGATGAAATCCCGGCCGCGGCGGCCGCAATTCGATGGCGGCGAAATGCAAAAAGAGAAAAAAAAAAAAAGCGTCCATGTACCGGGCATTTGGCGCACGCTAAGCAACCGCAGCTGGTAAAAATTAACCCAGTGTCCCCACTACGGCGTGCCTCATAACCATACCATGGTTTTGGCACCTTAAACCCCCGGTCTTTTCCTTATTTTTTTTAATCCCCCATCGTGCAAGCTCCACCTCAAGTTCGTGTGCAGAGGCGGACAGGGACTTAGCCCACGTGCTGCTAGGCTGGTCATGAGCAAAACGTGAACAAGGTGAATGCAGGAGCCAACGTTTCGACAAGTGGACTTGTCTTCTTCAAGGCGACATATGCTTTCCTCGCCACAGTATATATAGGTGGGTTTCTTCTAAAGGGGAGGGGAGTCAGGCGGGAGGACGCGGAAACGAGGGAAAATGTGTCAGCGTGTCGAATTGAGAGTAAAGGAACGCTGTGTACAAGGTCAAAGCCAGGACCGCCTCCACCCCCACCCCATTCTGTCAACACACGCGCGTTAGCCGGCGTGTCAAGGACGTCTGACACGCCGGCTGACAAAAAAAAAAAAAAGAAAAGGAAGGAAAGGGGAAAAGAAAAGGTGGGGATACGCCAAGAAATCAAACTAAGTGTTGTTGCTTATAGCTTGAGGTTTAGCATAGCGAATAGATTCTAAGGCTCCCTTTGAAACGTTTATGCCTATTGGTTGCAATGTCTTGAACTTATGGATAAGGTATGATTCTCTGTATTTTCTTTCTCGTTCAGAGCGGAAATTTGACTGTAAGATGTAGAGTTTAAGTTCATCAAAGTTATGACCTGGTTGGTTGAAATGCTCGGCGACGGCTTTGGGAAGCTTTTTAGCTGTGTCCACGCGATGTCCGTTTAATCTGACGTTCATTGATTGTCCTGTTTCACCGATATATTGTTTCTTACACAAGGAACATTCAAGCATATAAATAACATACGAACTTGTGCAAGTGAAGCTAGATTTGACTTCATGTGTATAACTATTTGCGGTGCTTTTAATTTTAATGTCACTTTGAAGGTGCCTGCAGGTTTTGCACCTAGGGCGACAACATGCTTTTATTACGGGGGAATGCTGCTGGCTGACTTTTGCCCAGACCTCGATTTATACTTAAAACTGATATCAAAGGAAATTCTAGAGTCAACGCGGCATTGCCGGAAACGCAAAAATTTGACCCCCGCTCAACACGAAATCCTTAAAGAACTTGCGAAAAGGAATGTTATTGTAATAAAACCAGCAGACAAAGGCGGCAGTATCATAATCTGGCCTATAGAAAAGTACAAGAATGAGGCCTCTAAACAACTGACTAATCACGCCCATTACAAAAAACTTGACTCTAACCCAACTTCAGATTACAGCAATATTGTGTTAAGCACAATAGCGGAGCTCCGGTCCAGGGAATTAATCACGCAATCTGAATATCGCTTTATGATGCCCAAGAACAAAACAGCTGGCCGCTTTTATCTTCTTCCTAAAATACATAAAGTTCCGGTCGAAGAAATATTTACAGCAGAAATCCCAGGTCGGCCTATTGTGTCTAATAACAACACACCTACTGAGTCACTATCTAAATTCTTAAATCACCACCTGTCAAACATACCCACCACCCTCCCATCTTTCGTTCAAGACACGCCGCACTTCCTTCGAATTATCGACGGCATCAGCGCCAACCAAATCCTTTCCGACCGCGCGATTCTAGTCACTTTGGATGTTTCTGCCCTTTACACCAACATTCCCATGAGTGAAGGAATTGAAGCCGTTTCTAGATCCCTCGCAATCAATCCCCAAGCGCACGCTCCATAAGTTTGCTTATCACTCCTTAGGGTAGTTCTCACGCTCAACTATTTCGAATTCAATTCTATACACTACCTGCATATTTTCGGCACTAGCATGGGTACGCCATTCGCTCCCACGTATGCGAACATTTTCATGGGACAGCTTGAAGCAAACCTGCTGAAATCCTACCCTTTAAAACCCCACACCTATCTTCGTTACATTGACGACATATTTATAATATGGGAACACGGCACAAGCGCCTTAACCGACTTAATTAGCCGTTTCAATCGCTCACCACTCTCCTAGTCAGATCGACTTCCTGGACACGACGGTCTACTTAGAAAACGGCAAACTGAGAACGACACTTTACCGGAAGCCTACAGATAGCCAGCAATATTTAGATTACAACAGTCATCACCCGCGACATTGCAAGCAAGGAATTTTTGTCGGACAAGCGAAACGTATAAGAAGAATTTGCAGCGAAGACCACGATTATATCCACCACCTAAATGACCTTAAATCAACGCTAGCAGAAAGGAACTATCCACAAGTTGCTCTCGATAGAGCTTATGATACCGCGTCAAGATTGGAGAGACAGTCGGAATTGGCGAAGAGGCCGCCCACATTAGAATCTGACAGACCGCCGGCCTTTATAACAAAATATTCTAATGCACTCCCAAACATAAACAACATCCTAAGAAAATACCACCCAATATTATCAAGTAACAAGCGTCTGCGAAAAGCGTTCCCGGATGTACCCAGTGTTACCTATCGCCGAAACATGAACCTTAAAGACATGTTAGTGCACGCAAAAGTCAGCCAGCAGCATTCCCCCGTAATAAAAGCACGTTGTCGCCCTACGTGCAAAACCTGCAGGCACCTTCAAAGTGACATTAAAATTAAAAGCACCGCAAATAGTTATACATCATCAGCCTAGTTACGCCCACTGCAGGGCAAATGCCTCTCCCATACTTCTCCAACTACCCCGGTCATGTACTAATTGTGGCCATGTTGTCCCTGCAAACGTCTTAATGTCATCCGCCCACCTAACTTTCTGCCGCCCCCTGCTACGCATCCCTTCCCTTGGAATCCAGTCCGTAACCCTTAGTGACCATCGGTTATCTTCCCTCCTCATTACATGTCCGGCCCATGCCCATTTCTTTTTCTTGATTTCAACTAAGATGTCGTTTACCCGCGTTTGTTGCCTCACCCAATCTGCTCTTTTCTTATCCCTTAACGTCACACCCATCATTCTTCTTTCCATAGCTCGTTGCGTCGTCCTCAATTTCAGCAGAACCCTTTTCGTAAGCCTCCAGGTTTCTGCCCCATATGTGAGTACTGGTAACACACAGCTGTTATACACTTTCCTTTTGAGGGATAGTGGCAACCTGCTGTTCATGATTTGAGAATGTCTGCCAAACGCACCCCAGCCCATTCTTATTCTTCTGGTTATTTCAGTCTCGTGATCCGGATCCGTGGTCACTCCCTGCCCTAAGTAGATGTATTCCCTTACCACTTCCAGTGCTTCGCTACCTATCGTAAACTGCTGTTCTCTTCCGAGACTGTTAAACAATACTTTAGTTTTCTGCAGATTAATTTTCAGACCCACCCTTCTGCTTTGCCTCTCCAGGTCAGTGAGCATGCATTGCAATTGGTCTCCTGAGTTACTAAGCAAGGCAATATCATCAGCGAATCGCAAGTTGCTAAGGCATTCTCCATCAACTTTTATCCCCAATTCTTCCCACTCCAGGCCTCTGAATACCTCCTGTACACATGCTGTGAATAGCATTGGAGATATCGTATCTCCCTGTCTGACGCCTTTCTTTATAGGGATTTTGTTGCTTTCTTTGTGGAGGACTACGGTGGCTGTGGAGCCGTTATAGATATCTTCCAGTATCTTTACATATGGCTCATCTACACCCTGATTCCGTAATGCCTCCATGACTGCTGAGGTTTCGACTGAATCAAACGCTTTCTCGTAATCAATGAAAGCTATATATAAGGGTTGGTTATATTCTGCACATTTCTCTATCACTTGATTGATAGTGTGAATATGGTCTATTGTTGAGTAGCCTTTACGGAATCCTGCCTGGTCCTTTGGTTGACAGAAGTCTAAGGTGTTCCTGATTCTATTTGCGATTACCTTAGTAAATACTTTGTAGGCAACGGACAGTAAGCTGATCGGTCTATAATTTTTCAAGTCTTTGGCGTCCCCTTTCTTATGGATGAGGATTATGTTAGCGTTCTTCCGAGATTCCGGTACGCTCGAGGTTATGAGGCATTGCGTATACAGGGTGGCCAGTTTCTCTAGAACAATCTGACCACCATCCTTCAACAAATCTGCTATTACCTGATCCTCGCCAGCTGCCTTCCCCCTTTGCATAGCTCCTAAGGCTTTCTTTACTTCTTCTGGCGTTACCTGTGGGATTTCGAATTCCTCTAGGCTATTCTCTCTTCCACTATTGTCGTGGGTGCCACTGGTACTGTATAAATCTCTATAGAACTCCTCAGCCACTTGAACTATCTCATCCATATTAGTAACGATATTGCCGGCTTTGTCTCTTAACGCACACATCTGATTCTTGCCTATTCCTAATTTCTTCTTCACTGTTTTTAGGCTTCCTCCGTTCCTGAGAGCCTGTTCAATTCTATCCATATTATAGTTCCTGATGTCCGCTGTCTTACGCTTGTTGATTAACTTAGAAAGTTCTGCCAGTTCTATTCTAGCTGTAGGGTTAGAGGCTTTCATACATTGGCGTTTCTTGATCAGATCTTTCGTCTCCTGCGATAGCTTACTGGTTTCCTGTCTAACGGCGTTACCACCGACTTCTATTGCGCACTCCTTAATGATGCCCATGAGATAGTCGTTCATTGCTTCAACACTAAGGTCCTCTTCCTGAGTTAAAGCCGAATACCTGTTCTGTAGCTTGATCCGGAATTCCTCTAGTTTCCCTCTTACCGCTAACTCATTGATTGGCTTCTTGTGTACCAGTTTCTTCCGTTCCCTCCTCAAGTCTAGGCTAATTCGAGTTCTTACCATCCTATGGTCACTGCAGCGTACCTTGCCGAGCACGTCTACATCTTGTATGATGCCAGGGTTCGCGCAGAGTATGAAGTCGATTTCATTTCTAGTCTCACCATTCGGGCTCCTCCACGTCCACTTTCGTCTCACCCGCTTGCGGAAAAAGGTGTTCATTATCCGCATATTATTCTGTTCTGCAAACTCTACTAATAATTCTCCTCTGCTATTCCTAGAGCCTATGCCATATTCCCCCACTGACTTGTCTCCAGCCTGCTTCTTGCCTACCCTGGCATTGAAGTCGCCCATCAGTATAGTGTATTTTGTTTTGACTTTACCCATCGCCGATTCCACGTCTTCATAAAAGCTTTCGACTTCCTGGTCATCATGACTGCATGTAGGGGCATAGACTTGTACCACCTTCTATTTGTACCTCTTATTAAGTTTCACAACAAGACCTGCCACCCTCTCGTTAATGCTATAGAGTTCCTGTATGTTACCAGCTATTTCCTTATTAATCAGGAATCCGACTCCTAGTTCTCGTCTCTCCGCTAAGCCCCGGTAACACAGTACATGCCCGCTTTTTAGCACTGTATATGCTTCTTTTGTCCTCCTAACCTCACTGAGCCCTATTATATCCCATTTACTACCCTCTAATTCCTCCAATAACACTGCTAGACTCGCCTCACTAGATAGCGTTCTAACGTTAAACGTTGCCAGGTTCAGATTCCAATGGCGGCCTGTCCGGAGCCAGGTATTCTTAGCACCCTCTGCAGCGTCACAGATCTGACCACCGCCGTGGTCAGTTGTTTCGCGGCTGCTGGGGACTGAGGGCCGGGGTTTGATTGTTGTATTCATATAGGAGGTTGTGGCCGAGTACTGCACCAGGGTGGCCAATCCTGCTCTGGTGAGAGCGTGCGTTACCGGTTCTGGTCACCGGGATCAGGCCGCACTCCAGGCGTGTTTGTGCAATTTTCTCAACACACGGTTTTCTTTTTGTATTTTCCGGTGGAGAATTGCGCGGCAAATCCCGGTGCCGCGCAATTCTCCACCGGAAAATACAAAAAGAAAACCGTGTGTTGAGAAAATTGCACAAACACGCCTGGAGTGCGGCCTGATCCCGGTGACACATAAAGTCAAATCTAGCTTCACTTGCACAAGTTCGGATGTTATTTATATGCTTGAATGTTCCTTCTGTAAGAAACAATATATCAGTGAAACAGGACAATCAATGAACGTCAGATTGAACGGACATCGCGCGGACACAGCTAAAAAGCTTCCCAAAGCCGTCGCCGAGCATTTCAACCAACCAGGTCATAACTTTGATGAACTTAAACTCTACATTGTACAGTCAAATTTCCGTTCTGAACGAGAAAGAAAATACAGAGAATCATACCTTATCCATAAGTTCAAGACATTGCAACCAATAGGCATAAACGTTTCAAAGGGAGCCTTAGAATCTATTCGCTATGCTAAACCTCAAGCTATAAGCAACAACACTTAGTTTGATTTCTTGGCGTATCCCCGCCTTTTCTTTTCCCCTTTCCTTCCTTTTTTTTTTGTCAGCCGGCGTGTCAGACGTCCTTGACACGCCGGCTAACGCGCGTGTGTTGACAGACTGGGGTGGGGGGTCCTGGCTTTGACCTTGTACACAGCGTTCCTTTACTCTCAATTCGACACGCTAACACATTTTCCCTCTTTCCGCGTCCTCCCGCCTCACACCCCTCCCCTTTAGAAGAACCCCACCTATATATACTGTGACGAGGAAAGCATATGTCGCCTTGAAGAAGACAAGTCCACTTGTCGAAACGTTGGCTCCTGCATTCACCTTGTTCACGTTTTGCTCATCGTCTTGAATTTCCATCTCCCGCGTTCCCCGTCTTTTGTTTAGGCTGGCCATTGATACACCCAGCAAAGGCAATAGATACGCTTTAAACTTTGGGCTCTGGAAATCATCCTTTGTCCTGTGGTACAATGCTTGGAGCATGACCAGTTAGTGGCCTTTATTGAACAGCTTTCAGTGCAGTAAAGTACTTTTTTTATGTATGTACGGACATGTGAGTGAAATACTATAGCGACGATCTTGTGCAGTGACTCGCCTTCGTTGTTATGTTTATTTTTTCTTCTAGTGTCTGTGCCCCCTAAAGCGCTATTTTTGTCTTCGATAATTATTAATTTTTATTGGTTATTCTAAACCATTTTTTTTTTATATGATACAGATGGAGTAGCTTGAGCCGTACTGCTTCCAGCCTCTCCAGTAAAGTCCAATTTAACCCCATCTACCAACAGATAAAAGTAATAACTACTTCTACTGCTACTACTGCCAGTCTACTGCTACTACTACTGCAAGTACTGCTAGTACTGCTGCTAGTCAAGGGTAAAACGGACGCCGACCAAAAACATAAGAACAAAAGGAAACAAGCCGTTTCGGCTCCGATACGGGCGCCTTGTTCACTATGAAAGCAAACGAAAGGGCGAGACATTAGTCTGCCCAGACGGATCATTACTAATCCAGACTTCTGATACCACGCTGAATCGCAATGCCGGCAGCCTTCCTTCCGTTCATTCTGGCTGTTTGCGCCATCTATTTGCACGTGCATAATGGCCTCTCCCTTTCATTTGCTTTCATTGTGAACAGGGATCCGAACCATCTTGTTTTATTTTATTTTTACGTTTTTTGGCCGGCGTCAGTTTTTACCTTTCACGATGAGCAAACCCGACGAGACGAGTTTTCGTCGACCTCTCGATTTTCGCGTTACCGCTACCTGCACACAGCGCACAAGCTAGAAGTCTCTGCAGCTTTGGACTGATTTTTTCAGTGCGTGGTTGCAATGTGCCTCCTCTATATATTTGGCTTCCGCTGCAGGAAGAATAGTGAATGAGCTTCGCTGCAGGGGGCAGCAACATGCCGAGTTATCAGAACAGCTTTTTGAAGTATTCGAAGCCTCTAAAGCTATATACGTAACATCACTCTGAACACCATGATACCCGCCGTGGTTGCTCAGTGGCTATGGTGTTGGGCTGCTGAGCACGAGGTCGCGGGATCGAATCCCGGCCACGGCGGCCGCATTTCGATGGGGGCGAAATGCGAAAACACCCGTGTGCTTAGATTTAGGTGCACGTTAAAGAACCCCAGGTGGTCAAAATTTCCGGAGTCCTCCACTACGGCGTGCCTCATAATCAGAAAGTGGTTTTGGCACGTAAAACCCCAAATATTATTATTATTATTTGAACACCATGAGCCGGCTCGCTTCGATATTATAACCCGCAAAAGTATGGTGAATACGTACGTGCAAGGAGGAAAAAAAAAAGAGGTCATTAAAAAGTATGATCCTCTGCGCCTGGTGCACGTTGACTGTCGTGGAAAAGTGGCCACCAACTGAAACACCGCTGAGCGGTATTTATAACGTATACGTTAGGGTAAAGGAGCAATGGATCTAGGCGCGCATTCTCACAGGGTCTGCCGGGCCGACGAGTTCCTTGAGGTGCAGAGCCGAGTTCTGGGAATCCGACGAGCTCCTGATTTCCATGGCTAGACACGGACCACTGCACAGTTGTTGCACCATGGTCTGCGGCGCCGGCGTCCAGCAGAGAAGAAGCAAAGAGAAAATACATGCATACACGAGCCCGCATGTGTGGTCGCTCTTTCTTGCGGCAGCGTCAATTGCGATATCACCCGACAAGCAACGGCGTTGCAGGATGCAGTGGCAACACAGCTCAAAATCAATCAAGTGAACTCTGAATGATTTAAACACCAACCAACAGCGGGAACTAGGGATACAAGGGTGCAGAAAACTCGCACAGGCTCATAGCTGTAACGAGGTTGTCGAACCGACTCGGAACTTAACCGAACATGAGAGCTGAACAGGTATTTTCAGCTGATTCGGAAATGAATTGAACGGTTATTTTTCCGCCACCTTGGAACTGTAGCCGAATCGGAACTTATTGGAGGAATCTTTCCGAACCGGTTCGACAAATGGTTCAGAAGGCTCTGCGGGCCCTATGAAGGTCACGTCAGAGACGAAACGTTGGATAAATGCATGCTCAGATCACCCCGTAGTTAGCGAACAATTCCCATGCTAATACTAAAATTACTTCGAGTAACCTCAGCTCAGTTCTGTCACCATTACGTTGTTAATTTTTCATGCAACCATTTACGCGATATGGCTCCCTTTTACGCGATAAAAAAAAAATGCCAGTGCTTTGTGAACTTCGCACAAAGGGAGATTAACAATTCCGCTGAACTTCTTTTTTTGTGTTAATGCTGTACGCGGCCGGATGTGCATCAGTTGTAATCCAACTATACTCATGAGAGAACTCTATAGCATTTAATGTTCTGCCCATCATTGTGGTTGTGCATGGCGAAACGTATGACGTCTATGCTTCATGGGACAATCACAGTGAAAGAAAGAGCGATGGAAAGCCCTCCACTGAATCGTATACGTATGGGACTGAGAACTAACCCCGTTTCAGTGTGACATAAGTATGATTCACTTTGCACAGGTATACCAGGCCATTGCCGGAGCTTGATGTAACGTTGCGAACTAAGACAACTAGGAGAAACAGACCCTTGGTAGTTCTTACCTGGGTGCAGTGCCCGCATGGCCATAAGATGACTAATATCCAGCAACCCTACAGCAAACTACAAAGCGGTGCAAAAAGCCCGTAACGCGATACACGCGCTAATGCGTATATATATATATATATATATATATATATATATATATATATATATATATATATATATATATATATATATATATATATATATATATATTGATACAAGGCAGAAACACTTAAACAACGCGCGCAGGTTCGTGCGCCCGCTCAAGACGACAACAGCGTATTGGAAGAAAAGACGACGAAATAGTGGAACGTGTTTTCGCCGCACGCACTCGCATCGCAGGTGGCCGTTGTCGGCGTCTACAAGAAGAAGACGAAGTGAAGCGTCGCTCGAGAGAGAAGAAGGGCTTCCTGATCTTCCGTTTAGAACGCGGCAGCGCTTTTTATTTACCGCCAGGGCACAAGTTCGCCCACAATAAATAGTGTTTCGGGCCCCTCGGTTAACCCCCTTTCTTCTCGTTTATTACATACGAAGGTCTCGAATCCGGCTACATTGATGCCTTCAGGTAGCATATGTGGGTTTATTGACCAGTTGCCTTCACCCAAAAAGATCACGTTCTCGTGACGCCTGCGGCAAAAAAGGACGTTCCACGTCCGCCGCCAAGGTCTGTGAGTGGTGGCGCTGGCTAACACTCCCAGGGTTCTACTAGCACACGTAAATACCCAAGACAGTGGATGGGAAAACAGCGCCGCGGTAGCTCAATTGGTAGAGCATCGCACGCGAAATGCGAAGGTCGTGGGATCGTTCCCCACTTGCGGCAAGTTGTTATTTCATCCACTTTCATTTCCATCAATTTATCGTTTCTTTATTTCATTTATTAAGCACAATTAATTTCCCCTATGTTGTCCATGGCGTCAGTGTTTGTTGGCTTCTTATGATATGACTAATAAAAAATCGGGCCCCTCGGTTAACCCCCTTTCTTCTCGTTTATATATATATAAACGAGAAGAAATATATATAAAAAAGATATATATATAAAAAAGATATATATATATATATCTTTTAAAGCAGGGTTATATATCTGTGAAGAACTAGATGCAGCGCAAGGCGTGAGCCATTCACAGGCGTCTCCTACCTCCGAAGGAGGGGAAGGGTGTGATCGCTTGTTCGCTCGCCAAGCGCCCGCAGTTTCCCGCCAGTTCAGGCCCGGCAGTCAGTCGGGGAGGTCGCGTTTGGTTTGTTCTGCCGAAGAGCAGGCTGCGTTGAAGGAACGGCAGCGGGAGCGGACCGCGTCGTGCGTTCGGCCGAAGAACAGGCGGCTTTTCATGAACGCCGCCACGAAATCGCTTGAGAAAGGACTCGTCGTCGACTTGCCGACGTCGCCGTGAAGGAGCGCTAAGCCGAGGCGTTACGACAATGAAGTCGCGGATCCCGGGCTTCGCTTGCACCCGTGTTCCCGGTAGAGAAGGGGGTTATCATTTTTACTTTCGACCATGTCGCTTTGAGCTCGCCTCCTGAAACTTTGTTCCACGGGAAATGGGGAAATAGGGAGGAGGGCTTAGTTAGAAAATTTCAGAGGGTGGGGGGGGGGGGGGGAATGTCGACTCCTGCCCCTTCTTCAACCTGGCTACGCCAATGCTTTTGTAATTATGCCAGCGGTTGTCTAAATTTTATGTCGCTTGTGAAACATGCCTTTTTATAACGCTCTGAAGCACTTGAATAAGCAATTCATTGCAAAGACCGCAATGAAACCAGACATACTGAACTTTACCTACACATTAGCCATAACGTTCCCCTTATTTTCACGAAATATAAACAGACGGCTTGTTTAATTGAATGACGAGAAGGGGGAAACGAACTACCTACCCAAATAAGACAAAAGTTCAGTAATAGTTTGCAGTAATAGTTCAGTAACAATTTGCAGTAATAGTTAGGCCTCCCCCTTCCTCCTTCCTAATGCCCCCCTCCTTCTTCATTTCCACTGAATTTGAACTCGGTGCCGTATATAGTTCTCTTGGGACTCTGGGAAACAATACGGATAAAGGCAGCATGATACTTTGGAACGCTTGAAGAAGTTATCTTCCACAAAGACTGTTATTATTGTGCGCAGATTAGACTTATTCTACGTAACCCGCAATATGCCTCCCACTTCAACGAAAAATAAACAAAGTACCTGGCATAGTTTACGGATAATATGGGGGAAACGAAATATATGCTTAGTACAACGGATGAGAATTGTGAGAAAATCAGTGTTCAGTAATTATTTTCAAGGCCGCATAATTATTCTAAGCACTTCCAGCTTTCAGTACACTACACACACATCATGGTCCTTATTTTCTTTATGAAATTTCTGCTGCCTTTGCTCCTTCTTAATGAACGGGAAACTTTGTAAGCTATTCAAATGGCGCCTTTAAGCGGGCCGAAAACGAAGTTCTAGCACTTTTAATTTAGCACCTAAATAAAGCAGAGAGCAGAGGCTCCCAAATTTATCTGCATATCACCCGAACGTTTCGCACATTTTCTCAAGTAAACTTCATGGATGACCTATATATATATATATATATATTTTGTGCAAAATGTGAGAATAGGCATATAACGTTTGCGAAAACGTCTAGTCCCGCCAACAGATCCGCGGTGCAAATATGACAGCGCCGAGGCTCCCAGTTATTGAAATAACGGAACCTGAACGGTGCATCGTTTTGCCCTAATTGTATATTCGTCGCGGCTGGCGAGTGTTGCGACACAAAGACGAGTGCCTTAGGCATACCCGCAGCTCTCTTTGTAATACAATGTTTGAATAAAAACTATTACAAAAATTACTCCACCGCGTTCTCAGAGTTCGGTTTCAGGCTCTACAGAACATAACAACGCTTTGGAAAGGCAACAAAGCTGTCACACAAGCCTGTGTCGTTGTCGCACCTTAAGTTATTAGTACCTCAGTGTTCCTTCAACCTGAACGCGCGAGGTAGACGCAGTTGTAAAGCAGCTTCCCCGCCCCAATAAACGACATTAGACGTCTTTGCAACGCGTTGGGTACTGTGGGCTCTCGAAAGCAAACCACAGCGTGCGCGTGTTTCTCGGGTCGCAATGTAGAAAATTTGCTGCGTAATATTAAATACATCAGTGATACAACAATCCGTGTCACGTGAGGACACAAATAAACTATATATCGGTCACATAAATTCGAGGTTCAGGCCGAGAAACGTTTTCGAAATATTTGATTTCTCTCAAACTCTGAACCGATATCAACCCGTCTGAACCGGTTCGATATTTTTGCACCGGAGCTGAACCTAAACCGAACCAGAAAATATGCGGAAGGCTGAACCTGAACCCAAACCTAATCCGAAAACTTTTCGGTTCAACACCCCGGCTATAAATAGTGGCGCGTGGAGCAAGTGTGGAAAATTGGGGGACATTTCGAAACGCTACGTTTTAGAATACAGCTCTATAGACTGCCGATATTGCAGCTACGTCGTTTGACAAGGTAAAAAAGAAGGAAAGAAAGACTTACGGTGTAATTTGGAGCAACACCCTTGTACACCAAGAGGAACTCCTCTGCCTTGGCGCAATCGAGATGGAACTGCATTGTAAAAGAAAGAACGATAAGAAATATAACTGTGCTTGCACTTGTACAGACGGGAATTGCAGATCCGGAAAGTGACAAGCTTTCTTTGAAAAGTAACTGCGGCAGAAATGGCCATCGGAATTGCTTTGAAGGACGATAAAGGCTAGGAAACTTGGGGCAACAGCCACATGCCTATTGATTCACTGTGAGGTCCAAATGCCTGCAGGCGAAACAATTTTGCAAAGTGTCGCTTAGCAACCATTTTTTTATGCGCACATTTAGTGAGGCGGGGAACGAGAAAGAGAAGTAATAAGGAAAAGCAAAGTAGTGAAATAATAGAAGAAAGAGAGAAGAAATGTTGACAAAGATGTTATATGCGTTTTATAATGGCTGCGCCGCAGCACAGAAGTGTAACGTGGCGGAGCACGCGCACTGTATTGTGATGAAAGGGAGTGAGAATTCTGGCAAGAAGTGAGCGTAAGCAGCGTGTAGAGAGAGAGAGAGAGAGAGAGAGAGAGAGAGAGAATGAAGAGGAAAGGCAGGGAGGTTAACCAGATATGAGTCTCCGGTTTGCTACCCTACACTGAGGATGGGGGATAGGGATTAGAAAGATGACAGAGAGGAAAACGAAAAGTATACTTTGGTGGTGCCTTTATGACACCAAAGAGGCAACGAGCACACCGAAGCTGGAACCTGGACTGCATCTACATTTGATCCCCTTGGGTGCGCCGGAGATCCTGCGCCGTCTGCTCTGTTATCATCTAGGGTAATCTCCTGAGACCTCTGCTTGTCGGTATTTATTTTACTTTCGTATGCTAAACGATCTCACAGAAACTTAACTACTAAAGTGCAACCGTCATTATGGAAAGCATATAAGAACCTTGCTGAAAAGTTCACGTTATGTGCGCACACATGCGGAAGCGTTATCTCTCTTTCGAGCTGGACATGTGCGTAATGGGATATAGTAAAACGGTTCTCAGCTTTTAGGAGTATACGCAGTGGGTAAATGATTGAGACGGTAAAATATAACGCACGGAAGTTATTAACCCCATTACTTAGCAGTTTATCTGCTATGCAGTGTTCATTTGAGAAAGAAAGAAAGAGCGAAAGAAAGAAAGAAAGAGAGAAAGAGAAACAAGCAGGTTGAGTCACTGCCTGAAAAATTTCCGTTGGGCTCACTAATTCTGTGCGGGAGTGACGGATCACGCCCGCATATAGTGGCTCGTGCTACTAGTTCTAGAATTATTCATTTCAGTTTGTCGATCTCCAAAATCCTCGTTGTTCACGTTGTATTCTGCGCTTGACATGACAAAACAACTTCAAGTAGGGTAAGGTCATGGAGCATATAGACGGGTATCCAATCACGAGGTCCTACAAGAGCGCGCACTACGCATTCGCTTTTACGCTGTTCCCTGCCTCCCGCTGTCTCCCGAACAATATGAGAGCGGGACAGGTATAACGTAAGGATTCCTTTCGTTCAGTTCTGTCCTTTTCTTATCAGTCACACTTCGCGTCGAGCCGATACCGCTGATAACGTGGCGGAACGCTACTTTTGCCACTGGCGAAGCACGATTAGGAATAGCATTGAAATCGAAACGCCACGTCTTCCCTGCCCAGCGCAGAAGTATTGGCTTTAGCTTGGCCGAGATTCAGTGGACTTCAATTGGTTTATTTTGATGATGTGCAGGCTTTTTGTGCGTGTGTGTGTGCAAGGAGCAGGGATGGTCGAAGAGGGCCAATTGTTTTACATTAAATGTTAAAAATTAAATCTAGCGTTTTACAAGCGAAATCACGATATTGTTGTAAGGCACGACCTAGTGGGGAACTCCGAACTTATTTGGCCACCCCGTGTTCTTTAACCTACACACAATGTACGGTAGCACGTGTGTTTACAACGAAGCGGTATGTGGCTAACCAATTCGTCCGTCCGCCGCCTGTACGCCGAAAACTCCTCCGGCGCAACCCCGAGCGCATGCGCAAAAAAAAAGTGACAGAGAGGCTCGCGATTGGCTGCGCCAGTAATGACGTCGTTGCTCTCCATCGCAGCCGAGCGCGCGCAGCAGTTTCTCTCCGGCACCGGAATGGGTAGGCCTCGCGTCATATGTACTCCTGAGGAGCAGGCAGCTTTTGATCAGCAACGCCGCGAGCAGAACCCAGAACGAGCTCGTCTACGCCGTGCCGATGCTGCAGCCCGGGCACAAGAACAGGCTCGCGCAGCCGAGCGCGAGCAAAAGCTGCGTACCGAGGATCCGGCATCCTAGCAAGCCGTCATTTAGTGAACCGTCGGGATTAACCCAGTGATAAACACCGGGGCCGCACGTTTCAGCTTCGCTGGTTAACCATCTGTACGGAGCGCTTGAGCGGTGATTTTTTGTTTTGGCCCTCATCAAAATGCGGCCGCTGCGGCCAGGATTTGATCCCGTGACTTCGGGCTTAGCACCGGCAAGTACAAAGCCATTAAGCAACCATGGTGACTATTGCTTTACTTTGCAAGCTGCAGTTGCAGTGGGGGCAACTTCGCAAGTATCGCTTATAACGCGCTGTTAAAAGGTTCGGGGCAGTGCAAGCGAAAACAAGTACCTCTACAACCACCTTACCATCTGGAGCGCCGTAACCTCGAAACCCGAAGTCAGTATTTTCCGCAGCACACTGCTGACATTCCCTGTAATGCAAACGAGAAAACCCAATAAGATTTACACTCGTACAAACCACAAAGTGAACTGTAAGCGACGCGTTAGTGGAGCAGGATTTGGAAAAGAGCCGGTCGGTAATCGCTTAAAGCTAGACAACAGAGCCGAACATGCCGCGCATTGAGTTTTTACATTCAAGCTCGGTACAACATAACGATTCTTTTTTTGTTCTATTCTATTTCATATCATCAACCGCACTGGACTGATCGGTTTCAGTGATAGGGAAGGCGTCTTGGACCACTGACGGGTCGCAGAAAGGAATATAATTGGAGCAATATCGTTACGTTACAGCTGCTCTGAGCTCTTGTGACACGACCTTAGCAATGAGCAAAACTGTTTTGAGGCCTGCGGATGTTGTTTGTGCCGTGCAGACTTATTTGAAATACTTATAACAAAGGCAGACTTCGCGAAAATAAGTAACAAATCTAGAGGCCGAATTCCTGAAGGCTTCGGTTCGAAAGGAACGTTCCTCAATTACCGTTCACATTCGCTAACATTGCGTTCCCCGCTAGGAACGACCTGTCGCGCGGTTTCGTCCGTGCCGCAACCAGTTCGTCTCCTTCAAAGCCTGGCTGCCTTTGCAGCAGCAACACGTGACCTTGAAGTGAGAATGCAGCGAGTTATGGGGCACGCATGTGCACTGAGCGCGCCACGATGGCGAATGGCGTCCACACTGGTAAATGTTCGCCAATGATGCGTGCTAACATGGTGCTACCTATCTTAGCAGATAGAGCGAGAGAAGGAAAGACAAGGGAGAATGCCGTGACGGTAACAAGAAAACTGTGCCGTTGTCTGTCCAACGCTGGAGGAGTGGTACGGCTGACAGCGTTGCAAGCGATATTTGCGGCTGTCAAGAGGTCATCGCATCGTACACCTGTTTTGCGACCGTCCACTGTTGTGCCACCCCCCTATCGTGTCACTGTAGTTCCGCTGTTGTGGCATTAATGAGCCGCCGTGCGTGCCATGTACTGTTAACAGCGAAAACATTTTTTCTGCTACGCTGAAGTAAGGTAGAAATAACCCTTTTCAGCACTTGCAAGCTTAAAACTCGAACGTTGATCACGGTTTGTGTTAAAGGAAGAAATGTGAACAAACCGTCTTTGAAGACGTGTGGCTTGACGACGCAGCAGGTGGTTTTCTCGAAAACCGCTGTGTTACAGCGACGATCGAACTGGCTTCCAAAGAGCACCACGGATTCCTGGAAAGAAGGATAGAACGAAAGAAAGAAGGGAATAAATAAATAAATAAATAAATAAATAAATAAATAAATAAATAAATAACGAGCAGTCGAGTGCTCAGTACTACGTACATCATTGCTATCCCACTTGAGGGAAAATCCTTCGCACGAACCTGGTGGTAACCCTCGCGTAAAATGGCATTGTAGGTAATGAAAATAAATGTTGCTTCAGAGAACTTCTGTGTCTTATTTCGTTTCTAGATGTTTCCTTTCGGAAGCAGGCGTGCTGTTAAACCAGCGGCGAACCACACGATCCGTCGCACTTATGTTATACGCCTCCAAATAGGCTGTGAACTGTGACGGTAATTTACCATGATTTATAGCCACAGTTCATTTCAGATAGTTATTCAAACCTGTTTCATAGCTACAGCTACAGTCAGAGAATCATCACGTGCTGCGGAGAGCTATCGTTATTCGTCTACTTAATCGTCGTGCGCATGCCAGCATACTTCTCACACATTTCTTTTTACAATTTCGGACCTACTCCGCAAAGAGCTTCAGCGTATATCGTCGACCTCTCTCTCTCTCGCTCTTGAATTCGCCAAAAGCCCGTTACTTCTGAGCTTTGCCAAGTAAATGCTCCTGGATGGTCGTTTCATGCATCAATGACGTTTACCTTGAGCCAATTAGCACTTCAACTAGGTCATCTAAGTTTGTTCAACTGTTTTATTGCACCCGTGTTTGCAAGTACAACCCTTACAAGGGAAAAAGAAGCTTTGAAATTAAAAGTTATGCTTTTGTCATACAGGCTTTGTGTTCTTTTCTGCTGATACAGACGGTTGTTCGTGGAAGAATCAACTTGAACTGTACGAGGTGTACGAGCTGTATGCCCGCCTGGAAGTGATAATGCTGCCTAAAATATGGCTTCCTACACTCTGGCTTGGCAACTTTTATGACACATGCTGCGCTTCTACGTACATACACATACGGGCAGTTGACTTACTTGTGATTTCGCTATTTTTAATTTAATGACGTGAAATCTCGAGTAAGCTCAGTCGTCGATCCTGTCAAAACACGGCGGTTTCTCCTCAGTATCCTATCAAAATTCACGACGACGCCTCATACTCGGCTCACTGCACGCTCCGTTTTCTACTTCACGCAAGAACGGTCGACAATTTTAAACTCTTCTCTTGTTTCCTTTGCTTTCCCTCGCCTTGATAAATCCGCTTCCTGGGGTGGAAACAATGTTTTATTCATTTTATTTAAATAAACGTTCCAACTACAATACGCTTCTTTTCTCGTGACAAGCGTTGCGAGAGTGATTGAGACTCTGCGCTGGCTTCTTGATTATATTAACTCAGTTCCTGCGAAGCAACAGTTCGCGACCGCTGACTTTTGGATATACGTTTAGAGACTTACACGCCATCTTGAGACGACTTCCAGCTTCCCCTCCCCCCCCCCCCCCCTCGCTCTCCGTATTCCAACAAAACATCCAGAGAGCTCCCGTTTCTTCCGAAGTCCCAGGCGCTACTACGATGCTCATCTTGAGCAGTCGCCGATGAGGCAGAACGAGTTGGCAGAACAACAGAAGTACTAGGGAGTTTTAGAAATAGGGACCGCGAAGTTGACAGGCAGTGTCTGCCAGGGATACAAAACAAGGCAAAGAAGAGCGCACTTTTTTTTTTTTGAGCTGTGTTACAAGTAAAATTTGGTACAAACCTTCTCGGCTGACGGCTTGTCCTTTGAGATCCAGCATAGACTTTGCAATGTGACTGCTGTATGCAAAAGTGAGTGAGACAGAATTAAGTTGAACAATATCAAAAGAATAACCACATCTGGCAAATAGCGCAATAGAGAAAAGAAGCATGAGAAATGCTTAAGATTTGCTGTACCACTGCTACAACAACAACAATAACAACAACGCCGACGACAATAATAATAATAATAATAATAATAATAATAATAATAATAATAATAATATAAACGGCAGCCTGTTTCGACATATCCCGAAACTTAGATATAGTGATTAATTACGTAAGTTTAAGTAATTTTTTACACGGTAGTCCGGGTTCATTTTCCGGAGCTGTACAACTGGGGACGCCTGCTCGATCCCATAGTACCTTTGCGGTCCAGAAAGATAGATGGCATATTTTTTTTCTTTGTTCCAGTCGTACAGTTAGTTTCACGAGGAGGAGGAATAAACATTTATTTTGGAAACAGTATTCCGGGGTAAGCCCCGGTTCGACTCTCGGTGGGAGGTCTCCTCATTCCAGGAACCCTCTGGCCTTCGCTGCCTCCTTGGCCCTGGCGACGAGGCGTCTTTGTTGTTCCAGGTCCTCGGAGACGAGCTTGGCCTTTCTATGAGGTCTTCGCTTTCTTGTCTGGCGTTGCAACAGTCTCTCGGTGAAGGCAACGCGTCTCTGTCTAGATGTCATGGACATTCGAGGATCAGGTGCGCTCATAGACTTTTTTTTTCGAGTCCTAGTGCGGGGAGTGTTTTCGTAAGCAGCTACCTACTGCAAGAGGTGCCTCAGCATTGTTTTCATTCTTCCTTCAATCATTAAGGGTATGCTACGATAGTTTTTCCAATCGAGTAGCTGTTTTGAATGAGCTGTCTGCGTCATTCAGCGAACGTCGAAGAATATGAGTATAGTAGGGGCATGGTGCGCAAAAAGCAGTTGTGCTTCACCGCACGCACCTCCAATGCGGAGCAGAGAGTCCTTTCAAGGGGGTAAAAACGGTGATTGATTGAATGGTGACTGAAATTCGACTAGCCACTAGCTTTCCCTACTGCTCATTATTGCTAAAACAAAGTGGGGAGGTCAATTTTTATTAGGGGTATTCGCACAGTGAAGTTTCAGAATCGAGTTGAACATGACTATTTTAGAAAAACGACCCTCGAAAACGAATCGAATACCGAACATTTTATCATTTATGAAGCAATAACAAATACGAATTTTGTGCGGAGTCTGCTTGGTAAAAAAAAAAAACTGAAAAAAAAGTTGCAGGCTTATGTACACTGACGTATACTTGCCGTTGACAATTAGCCGTCCGAATAGCCGAGGATCGTGTAAATGACTAACAACTACATTACGTCATCTGGGGCCTCACGGCAATGACACTAATGAAACAAGGGAACAGCATGTTAACAGAGGCACATATACAACTGTGGGCAGGAGGCGCAAAGACGCAGCCTCCGTGGCCACGGTTTATTTAGGCCGGCCAGCCCCGGTGTCGCGGGATCCCGGGAGCGGCCATACTGCGACTGCTCAGGTCGGGCTCTCTAGCGTGTTGCTGTTGTTGTTGCCTCAACACATGGCTCGTCCCTATAGGGAGGATTGGCCCCACTAGGTTGATTGGAAAGAGCAATTAATACGAAAAGGGGAGAAGGCAAACATTCAAAACGAACTACCAGGGAACTAAATGCTCACAGAACTTTCTAGAGGCGCTATACATAAATTTAGGATAAAATGAAAATAAAGTGTCCCACGGTCGGTACCCGAGCAGCGATGGCTTCCTCATGCTTCAGTGAACTTGTGTACAGCAGTAATCATTGACCCATGGCTTGTGCATAATTGACAGGCATTAAACGGCAAAATGTTTGGTGTAGTAAGCGCTAAACGCAGCTTATACTAGTTGGAAATACGACGAACTTTCTGCGGAGGAAGGAGAAGCGACGGCAAGAAACAAAGCAATGGTCCATAAGTTTCCAGTTCATTGCAAAAAGAGCAGAGGTTAGTTATGGATAAACCATATCTATGAAGGTAAAAATTTAGGCGGGGAACTTTACAACGGAAGCTTGATAAGGTCTCCTCGCATTGTCGTGCAATGCATTTTCTCGGGTTCCACTGGAAATTTAGATGTCGAAAATCGTTGCGGAAAGCAGGGATGATTCATAACAATTTAGAAGTAAAAGGCATTGAAATCAAGCTCCTGTTATAAAGGAAAAATCGGGAAGAATTTTTAAGACTGAGTCATTCAGTGATAACGATACGAGCGAGTCATCTGATCCATTTAAAAAGATTCCACTACGACCGGGGACCAGGACAAAGCAGCCTTCAGACAAACTGTCCGGTGCAAGAGTCGAAAATACACTCAGAAGGGGTGACTGATTATTAGAAGTTAAATGTGTACAAGCCGAAGGCGCATCGGTAGCAATTATTATTTGAGGTTTCAGCGCACCTAATTTTCTGATGGAGAGAATAAATGCCAAAACTTCTGCAAGAAATATTGGGGTGTAATCAGCGAAACGGAGAGCGAAAGGTCAATTGAGTTGATTTGGAAAGATACCAACTCCAGCCTTCTCTAAAATGTGTGTTGCCCTCGTAGAAATAACCAAGTGAGACGGAAATTGATTAGGATGATCTTGAAGGAGACTTTCAAGTATGTGCACTGAAAGAAGTTTTGCATGTTTTCGGAAAATACAATCGAAAAACAGTTTCACCTTTAACAAATTAGTTTTTGGAGAAATCAGGCACGGTAGCAGAACATGAAGTTTTGATAACAATGTCTGAACAAAAACTTGTGGTTGTCGAAAACGCGGCCAACGTGTCCTGAAAAATAAATCGAAAGAACTGAAGAAAACGAATTGCAAACGGAAGAGGGATGCATCGTAAAGCTTTAGAAATGTCAGGACAGTAAGTTTCTTAAACCTGGACTCAAGAGGAAGAATTTCAGCTTCCAGATAAAGCACATCGTCAGCCACAAAATTTGGCAGTTCAAGACAAAGACGCAGTGCTTGACTTTCAATGTATATACAAAGTCTTAGCTTGTATGCTGCACATCCTGAAAAAAGAACAAAGCTGAACTCGAGAATGGGGCGAACGTAAAGTTTATAAATGATCAACAACATAGCCCTCCGCATACCGTCTTTTTATTACTGAAACGGCGCAAAAATCCCATTGCACGTTGTCCTTTACTAGCATTTATTTCGATTTGCTGCTGCTAGTTTGGTGTGCCATCATACGTTATTCTTAAGTACTTCAAAGCTGCACCTTGCGGTATCGGCTCATATCGATAATGAAGAGAAGTGAAAACGGAATTTGACAATGGAAACGCAAGTAACGAGCATTTCTTGGGGTTAAGGGAAAAAGAGATTCGGTCCAGCCAGGACTCGAGCGCAGACAAATAAGATTGTAAATTTGGTGTAACGTATTGATATCCCGTGATGAAGAGAAAAATGCAATGTCATCAGAAAAGAGATAGAGTTTCACATCCCGCTGAACTCAGACAGAAGATAACAAAATAGTTAAAGAAAGCGGTGAAAGAACTGATCCCTGGGGTACGCCTCTGGTATGTTTATATGTGCCCAATGTAACCCCATCCTTGAAACAAAAGAATTGTCTACAAGAAAACAACTCTTGTATCCAGGCCCGTATTTAGCCTGGAACCTCACAGCTTGCTAGTCTAGAAATTAAAATTCCATGTTCGACACTGTCACATGCTTTTGGAATATCTAAACCTCAATTTGAAGAGAGAAACAGTAAAAGTGGTCAAGAAGAAACAGGCCAACCTAGATACAGTAAGGGTACAAGCACACAAATTCAGGCTGGTACTTGCAAACAAATATGCAGCCTTGGAACAGAGAGAAGAAGATGGCACAGATGTAATGAATGAAACCGTAACTAAGGTAGCTTCAGAATCAACAATTGAAGTGGGAGGCAAGGCACCAGTGCAACCAGTAGGCAATAAGGAAGTTATTCCTTATATCCACAAGCTTTCACACAGCGTGAAAAAAGTTGCCACTAGACACGGTGTACAAGTTGTGTTCTCGGCGCCATGCAGGCTTTCAAAACTTTGTGCCAGGATTGAAAACCGGAAACCCAAGAGCTTCTGCACTTTTCGCCATGTTTCCAAATTCACAGACTGTTCCACCAATGTTGTTTATCGCATACCGTTGTCGTGTGGTAGAGCGTACATCGGACAGACAGGCCGCTGTGGCAATGTTCGCTTAAAAGAACATGAAACGTCTGTGACGTCCGGTGGAGGGGCAAACTTTCTCGCTCACTGCCGAAGTTGCTCTTGCCATCCTGTTTATGAAGACACTCAATTTATTGGTAGCGGAGCCACGAAATGCGAGAGAGAAGTCATTGAAGCTTACCAAATCCAAAAACACGGTCACAATCAGTGCGTGAGCGCACCCTCCGTATCGCTATCTTGCAAAGAACTGGCTTTTTTGAAAAAATGCCACCGTTAGAATGTGTCATTCACATATGTTTTTAAATGTTTTTATTGCTCTTTATAACGAGTGCGTTGGTTTTGTATGGCGCATGCGCGTGTTGATTTTCTTTTCTTTTCGAACCAAGTGCTAGGTCCATCTAAATAGGTCGCGAAGCTTGGAACGAAAAGTGTGCCAGAACCTATATCCCCAAAGATATAAGCTAGTGGTGCACGATTGAAGCGCGATTAGGTGAGGGGGGGACAAACACTGTAACTAGCAAACCTATGTACGTGAAAAAAAAATTTCGAAAATTTTAAATCAGAATACTGCCATACGATAAATATTCCGCTTCAAATATGTTTGCTGTACCAATACAACAAAAGTTTATTTTTTTTTCTATTTCACAATTTGTTAGTTCGTTCTTGGTGACTCATACCAACCAGTGATTCGGGCGTAAGGCTGTTATGTTGTGCGGAATGGCGTTGCTCACTTCAACGTAGCGGTTTCATCCGAGTTCTTTTTATTTCCTTGCGTGTTTGTTCAAAGTGCGGCATTTTCTTCACTTCAAATATTGCGTGACCTAGCAAACGGAATTCATTGGCGAAAGGTGCGAGTGCAGGTTTTTTGTTATCGTGCAAGTTCGAGCTGCGGCATCCGACGCGCTTGTCGATCGTGGGGAGGATAAATGCGGAACGCTCCGTTCAGCGAAGAAACATCGCGGTATGTTGGTTTACTCTCCGTAACACAGGCTCTGAGTGTCCGACGGGTAGCAACATTAGTAAGTGGAGTGTTTTTTCTAAATGATAATGTGGGGCGATGTTATCTTGTCCGAAAACAGTTGGATATGAATACGTGGTGTCGCAAGGAATTACGAATGATTCAGTGAAAAGGATCTGCATATGTTGCTGTACGTTACGAATTTCTGCTGGCCATAGTATTTTTCGTCCATTGAAAGGCGTCATGTTTGGTCAATCATATTGGTTGCATTATTCTAGACGAATAAAAGTGAAGTTGCTTTTGAAACCTCTGTGGCAGTGTCAGCTATTTCCATCCTATTCTCTCACTTTCCTACGGGAAGCTACTGGAGCAATTGCCATCAATAACAGCCTAATTATGTTCACATTAAGACATACGCCACTCCTATATTTAAAGGACACGTCGGCGCTTCAGCTGAGGCAAGTCGCAAGCTCGCCGGCTCGCCTCAGCCTCAAAAGAAAAATAATTGCCGGCGTAGCGGTCGAAATGCCGGACGCTAAAGAAATTCAAACATTCGCGCCAAGCAGCATGAGATCTTGACGTCACTGCCCTTTCCGATTGTGACGTCACTTTTTTATTCTTTATTTTTTTTTGCTTGCGGTTAGTTGTCCCCACGATACGTAGATGTCGACGTTTGCAACGAGCCGCCATTTTCTTGACATGTGGGCTTCTATGGAAGCTTCGCTACCAGTTTACATATATACCTTGCGAACTCTTTCATCAAACCCTGTTGCTAGTACCAGCGTGCGTGGTTGTCTTTTTCTCCCATCTTGTGCACGCGTCTTCGAAGACTGGGTTTCGTTCTATGTTTGTCAAGCTATGTACTAAAAGGCTCCGCACCAGGCCCTTCTACGTTACACCTCTCTGCTGCCAAAGTTGCCCATACATTGTCTTTCATTATTTAAATAATTCGGAGGAATAACATTGTAATTACAATGTTATTCCTCCGAATTTGAGAACGGCAGCCAAAAAAACAGATGTAATGGGTAAAAAACACCGACAGCGCATGTCCGTTATGTTATCTCTTCTCAGACTAAAATATTAAAAGTGCGAAACAATAACAGGAGATCGACCCACGCAAGAGGCCGGGTTTGTATACCAGAAATCTCGCCTTCGTGCATAGCGTTCGTAGCCAGCGTTTTCCGGTAAACGTTATGGTTACATAAGCTTCAGTGGCCGGGAAGCATGAAAAGCAGTAAGGCCGGCCTTTGAACGCTATCGCGTTCCACTCTTAAAGGCGAAGCTTAAGCATCCTCCAAATTTTTGTAGGAATTATTGAAATTTCGCAGGAAAAAAGAAGGGATAGGAAGGTGTTCTTCGGCGAGCAGTCCCGTTTAGGAGGAAATCCAACTTAATTCAATGGCAGTTGATGCGGTGCGGTCCGCTATTAGGGTACAAAAGCAACAGCAAATGTTGAAACCATGTGCTTCGCTGGCACGCAAAATAATAGGACCTATCTTCGAAGGCATCTTGACGATTTGTAGGGGTGAGCAATGCTTCGAGTTTGAGAAATGACCAAAGAAGCGAAAAATAAATGAGCAAGAAATATGAAAAAAAAATAGATAGACAAAAGGAAGGGGGGGGGGAACGAAGCAAGCAAGCAATTAAGCCAGCAGACCAACCTGCCATCTTTTGAATAGCCTCTTTGGTTGCCGAAAAAGCAAGCGAGAAAAAATAAAGGCCGTTCACAATGACTTTTTCTTTGTAAGTTGAGCCTGTCATCGCGGCACGAGATTTGCGCAGGATACACCGCGTATATCGATGGCTCGATTTGGTGACGAGCTACATGGAAACGAAACGAACACTCTTCCAAACAGAGCTCAACATTTTCGAAACCGCGCTGCTGCGTGCTTAATCGCATCGCGCCATTCTGGAAAAGTGCACGCTGACGCCTGTAGTTATGGAACGGGAACCGTGCTCTTAAAACTTCTCTTTTGCAACTGCCTTCCAAAAATCGCCACTACCACGGCAATTCCCTCGCTATGACGTCGATCGTTATAATGATTTACCGGCAAGGACAGCCCATTAGCGAACGCCTTTACGTTAAATCAGGTTCACGATTACCGGACCTGCAGAGTGCTAGCTGTTTAGTGCTCTCCCTTTTCCTCCAACCTAATGTTCACTCTTCCGTCTGTATGTAACTTAAAGAAAACGGAAGTTCTATGGACACGAAGTCATACCTTGCTGGCCCGAATCTCCGCCTTCCGTCTTCACTGGTTGGTTCCTAAGCCTGGCGAGTACCCTTTCTCCCAGAACCTGGATGCAGACAGCTGGGTCGCTTAGGAGACCCTCGTCGAATCTGCGTGTGTGGTGGAAGAAAATAAATATTGTACAAGCGGGGCAACACATTGCCTACGTCGTATTGTTACAGCGTAAGACATCGACAGCTTTCACAAAACGCACACGATGTCTGAGGGTTAGGCGAGAAATGTTGAGTATAGTGGCATTTGAAAGAGAATACATCACTGCTTCTCCACTATCTGAGACTTCCACTCTGTATTCTGAACCGTGTGCCCAGATTTTGCGGAATTTCTATTAACTCGCGGATCCACTGATCCCCGCTATGTGTCGCCGATGAAAGCATACCATGAATCTGTAGGCGTGAAAAAGTTTGAAAAGTATCGCCAATTAGAAATGAGCTGCTGGTGCGAGTCAATGCAGAATCTAGCAAACGCCTGAAAGAAATCCTAGAAACTACATTCTAAATATTTTTACACAGCCACATGGGTAACACCCCTATTTCTAGGACTTTAAATGTTTTTATACCGCACGACAACGGAGCGCTAATTAGACGTGCTATGCGAAAAGGTGCGATCGAAAACTGCGTAATAATTCTGAGTTTTGAGCGCACAGAAATATGTGACAAATAAATTTGACAGCGATAGCTTAGAAAGTTTATTTAATGCGTTTTTGCTGTCGTCTCTCACAGCTATCATAACTTTTACTTGCCAGAAAAAGTCGGCAAGCATGCCTTCATTGGCCCCCGCCATCAATTCGATCTTACCGCTTACACGTGAGGGTGTTGGCCGTGTGACAACCAAACAGTCTTTATATACCCATAAAAGTGTAAAAACGCTCAGTGTGGGTGCAGTTATTCTGGCATGATGACCTAGCTTTCCGGCTCAGCAAGGTTATTTATAAGTGACTCCCTAGTTGACAATGTCACCGGCTGATGTACCCTTTGAGGAACATTTCAAACTGGCATCACATGACTCACATCACAAGAAGCCGATTAATGAGTTAGCGGTGAGAGGGAAAATAGAGGAATTCCAGATCAAGCTACAGAACAGGTATTCGGCTTTAACTCCGGAAGAGGACCTTAGTGTTGAAGCAATGAACGACAATCTTGTGGGCATCATTAAGGAGTGTGCAATGGAAGTCGGTGGTAACTCCGTTAGGCAGCTAGGATACCAGCAAACTATCGCAGGAGACGAAAGATCTGATCAAAAAGCGCCAATGTATGAAAGCATCTAACCCTACAGCTAGAATAGAACTGGCAGAACTTTCGAAGTTAATCAACAAGCGTAAGACAGCTGACATAAGGAAGTATAGTATGGATAGAATTGAACATGCTCTCAGGAACGGAGGAAGCCTAAAAACAGTGAAGAAGAAACTAGGAATTGGCAAGAATCAGACGTATGCGTTAAGAGACAAAGCCGGCAATATTATTACTAATATGGATGAGATAGTTCAAGTGGCTGAAGATTTCTATAGAGATTTATACAGTACCAGTGGCACCCTCGACGATAATGGAAGAGAAATTAGTCCAGAGGAATTCGAAATCCCAAAGGTAACGCCGGAAGAAGTAAAGAAAGCCTTGGGAGATATGCAAAGGGGGAAGGCAGCTGGGGAGGATCAGGTAACAACAGATTTGTTGAAGGATGGTGGACAGATTGTTCTAGAGAAACTGGCCACCCTGTATACGCAATGCCTCATGACCTCGAGCGTACCGGAATCTTGGAAGAACGCTAACATAATCCTAATCCATAAGAAAGGGGACGCCAAAGACTTGAAAAATTATAGACCGATCAGCTTACTGTCCGTTGCCTACAAACTATTTACTAAGGTAATCGCAAATAGAATCAGGAACACCTTAGACTTCTGTCAAGCAAAGGACCAGGCAGGATTCCGTAAAGGCTACTCAACAATAGATCATATTCACACTATCAATCAGGTGATAGAGAAATGTGCGGAATATAACCAACCCTTATATATAGCTTTCATTGATTACGAGAAAGCGTTTGATTCTGTCGAAACCTCAGCAGTCATAGAGGCATTACAGAATCAGGGTGTAGACGAGCCGTATGTAAAAATACTGAAAGATATCTATAGCGGCTCCACAGCCACCGTAGTCCTCCATAAAGCAAGCAACAAAATCCCAATAAAGAAAGGCGTAAGGCAGGGAGATACGATATCTCCAATGCTATTCACAGCGTGTTTACAGGAGGTATTCAGAGACCTGGATTGGGAAGAATTGGGGATAAAAGTTAATGGAGAATACCTTGGTAACTTGCGATTCGCTGATGATATTGCCTTGCTGAGTAACTCAGGGGACCAATTGCAATGCATGCTCACTGACCTGGAGAGGCAAAGCAGAAGAGTGGGTCTAAAAATTAATCTGCAGAAAACTAAAGTAACGCTTAACAGTCTCGGAAGAGAACAGCAATTTACAATAGGCAGCGAGGCACTGGAAGTCGTAAGGGAATACATCTACTTAGGGCAGGTAGTGACGGCGGATCCGGATCATGAGACGGAAATACTCAGAAGAATAAGAATGGGCTGGGGTGCGTTTGGCAGGCATTCTCAGATCATAAACAGCAGGTTGCCATTATCCCTCAAGAGAAAAGTATATAATAGCTGCGTCTTACCAGTATTCACCCACGGGGCGGAAACCTGGAGGCTTACGAAAAGGGTTCTACTCAAATTGAGGACGACGCAACGAGCTATGGAAAGAAGAATGATAGGTGCAACGTTAAGGGATAAGAAAAGAGCAGATTGGCTGAGGGAACAAACGCGAGTTAATGTCATCTTAGTTGAAATCAAGAAAAAGAAATGGGTATGGCCAGGACATGTAATGAGGAGGGAAGATAACCGATGGTCATTAAGGGTTACGGACTGGATCCCAAGGGAAGGGAAGCGTAGCAGGGGGCGGCAGAAAGTTAGGTGGGCGGATGAGATTAAGAAGTTTGCAGGCATGGCATGGCCACAATTAGTACATGACCGGGGTTGTTGGCGAAGTATGGGAGAGGCCTTTGCCCTGCAGTGGGCGTAACCAGGCTGATGATGATGATGATGATGATCACATGACTTGCATGACTTCCGTGTAAACAGACACTCGCAAGAAAGATGCCAAGGCGCGTTGAACCCAAGCAGGTTTCTGCTACGCTATGTTCGTGCCTCCCAGAACGCGTACAACAGTGCCCAAGCCACCGCGGTTGAAATGGCCATTTTATAAGCAACAACATCTCGACGGCCTGCAGATCCTAGTACCATGCAGCGCAGCGCAACAAGACGAACGGTAAAGTGCGTGTCACTTTCTTCACGTCCTTACTGCTGAAACTCGCGGATGCTCACATGTAAAAATTTCCGTGCAATTACTGGTACTCGTGTGGTACACTGGCGCTCGCTGGCGCTAGAGGTACTCAAACCTGGAACACTCACACTTCCTGCTGGTTTGCGCTCAGCAGCTTCACATCTTGGGGCGTGAGCCTGAGCATGAGCGCCTTGCAGACCGTGGCCCCCGCTGCCTCGACGGCCGCCCAGACGTCTCCCAGCCTCTTCACGCCAGTCGGTCTCAGCACGAGCACGGCGCTGCATGGGAGGAGCCGCACATTGAAACAAAAACCGAGGTGCGTACTCGCGCGCGAGTGTGTGTGTGTGTGTGTGTGTGTGTGTGTGTGTGTGTGTGTGTGTGTGTGTGTGTGTGTGTGTGTGTGTGTGTGTGTGTGTGTGTGTGTGTGTGTGTGTGTGTGTGTGTGTGTGTGTGTGTGTGTGTGTGTGTGTGTGTGACAAGGAGGTAACATTTTTTTAGTTGCTGTTAATCTTTCGGATCTACATATGGGATAAACTTTCTATGTAGAAGTTTCACCATCGAGAACGAAGCGACAACTTGCGTGCAGTCTAACATGCCTTTCCCTACGTAGTGTTCCCTTGATGCGGCCGCCATCCATCGCCTTTGAATATCTGCAGGTTTCAACATCTACGTAACTTTTCCCAAGTATATTGAAAACTACAATCCGAAATCCACGAACAAACGAGTTCATGTGACAATCGGGGAAACGATAGGCAAAAGAGGTGTGATAGGCGAAATAGATGTGAAGTGACGAGGGGAGGGTTGGCGTTGCTCTACTCCTAACAAGGTTGCGAATTGCGGTCACAGCTAACCACGAGCAGCAGGGGTTCTCGTACGCGTTAGGGAACTTCATTAGCGGTGAAATTTTGAGTACAACGCAACCCCCTGCTCTCCAGTGGTGCCATCGTTAGGTTGGTCGCTACCTTTGTAAACGCGCTAATTGGATCGCTTGTATACGAAACAGTGTAAACAACTGCTCGAGAACAGCCCAGGGCAGCCTGGCGCGCATTGGTCTGTACTTCTTTCTTTCTTTCTTTCTTTCTTTCTTTCTTTCTTTCTTTCTTTCTTTCTTTTTTTTTCTTTCTTTCTTTCTTTCCTCAGGAGGGTTGTGTTGTAACAAACAAGAAACCCCAACTTATGCGTTGCCTTGAACATGGGTATTTGCACTGTTGTCTGTATCTAGGTTATGTGAGGGCCAGATCCCCTCCCAGGACTACCTTCGTTTCAGGCCGAACGGATTACCTAGGCTTGACAGCACAAGCTAATCGCTACGAATAAGCTCTGACGTGTTGTTGAACGTTCTTCTTTGCACATTTAATATGTTACACGGTTTATTTCTAGTACCACTTTGATTGCCAAAATGTTTCGGATTGCTATAGGTAAACTTCATTTTTAGACGGTGAAATGGAGACTATTATCGAAGATTAAGCACTGACACAGCAACTTTCATCATCCGTCGAATATTGAAGAAGCTCTTGATGAAATCAATGAACACCGTTTACAGACAAAAAGAGGATAGACTGCTAAGTGCGATGCATACTGTGGTAGTTTCAGAAAAAATTGGCGATAAGTTATTTCACTGCTTAACGAAAACTAACCTGTGCTTTACTTTCGGATATTCAGGAAAACTTTAAGAGTGTTTCTGATTATTATGCCTGGCAGTTTATCAGACCCCGTTACCATACAAACAGCGCTCAGTAAATACAGGCAGCTTGATTAAAGGAAGGCGCCAATCTGAGCGCAATCAGCACGTAAAAGTAATTACGGGCAAGATATACAGAATGTTCACTTCAAGAAGTAATACATGCATGCACGGAAGTAACAATCATGTTGTGGGAGGCGGCGAGCCGCCTCCCACAAAATGTACATGTACACAACATGTACAAAAACATGTACGAAACATGTTCAAAGCATGTGCAAAAGTCATGCGTATAGAAAGGGGAGGGTCTGCAAGTCTATATACATCAGTGCCAATTCGTATCGTCCGTTAAGAAGTCCAGGAAACGTCCGTGTTGCGGCGAGGGCCACAAATAGCTCTCTGGTGGCCGTGGTTGAGAGTGTCTGAACGCAGGGCGCATTGTCTAGCACGTTGAGGGCGTGGTCTTGCGTTGTCGACGTCTATACGCACCCAGTGCGGTGCAACTCGGCAAGCATAGTTGAGGCATGCTGACTGGTTTTTGGCGAGCGCCGAGAGTTCAGGCCGTTGAGGGAAAACACGCAGAAGACGGTGTTGTAGAACGGCGTGCAACGGTGGCAGTGCCGGAGAACCGCGAGGGTCGCGAGTGTGCCTTGTTGCCCTTGCTGATTCTTGCTGCGTCACCATTTCAGGTGCGCGTTCGGTTGTGCAGATGCTGTCGTCGTTGATAGCGTCCGGTTCACGAAATCCGAGAGAGGTATACCAGGCAGCACCTGCAGCGTAGGTTGCGAGCGAGGCGCAGCCACAGTGATCCAATAGTGCGAAATTACGACCTGCCGCAGGTTCTCGTGGGTGCCCGGCCCTGGTAGAAGTCGGAGCTCCGAAAGAAAACCATCTAGCAGCTCGCGAGTTGCGTGAAGATAGCGCAAGTGTTGGTCACTCACGTTGTTGATGTTAGAAGTGATTCTCGAGCTGATGAAACCAGATGGCAGAGCTGCTCCTACAAAACTTCGGTAGGTCATACATCCGCACAGAACATCGGAAGGCTCCATTGCTGCTGCTTGCGGTGAAATCTCGAATGCGCATAGCATCAGGGCTGCGGTGGTCGCTGAAAGCATTGCGAAGGTTGTACTTCTGGCGTCGCCGTAGCTGAGAGCGTGACATTTGCGCCTAGTTGAGCCGGTGGGACAGCCTCTGAATAGGTGATGAGTGAGGGGCCCTCGAAGGGAAAGCGGTTAGCCTGCGGGGACGTCCAAGGAGGGAGAGCGACGGGCCGTAGAATAGCCGAAAGCGCTTGCGTCTGACCCAGTGAATTCTTTGGAAAGAGTCGTCGCGCAGCTGCCTTTGAGCTGGGGAGGACGCTCACGGACAGAGTAGAGGTTTGATGCTGGGGCCAGCGTGTGCTGACGATCGGCACTGGTGGATGCATGCGATGTGGGACGACAAGACGCGGAATGACGCGACGGTTCGAATGGCAAGACCTGCTGTGACTGAGCACTCAAGGTTACTCCTTAGTGAGCAAGGCCGGCTGCCCGCAAGTCCTTGTAGATGTCGGGGCCAGTGGGTGGTAGCTGGAGCCTGGAACTAAGCCGGAGCCTGGAACTTTGCTGATACGGAAGTGGCTGTCGAGCTGGATGAACCAGATGTCCGGCATGTCGATGTACAATTCCCGGACACCCTACAACCGCGGGACGTCTGCCGGACCACGTGAGGTCATGTGACTGTCGCCTTGGTGGAATCGGCGCGTTGACGTTGGCATGGCTGAGCTCGGTCGTCCGGGTGACCACCTTGTGAGAGGCGGCGCGAAGAGGTAGCCGCCGTAGCCACGGCTTATTTAGGCTGGCCAGCCACGGTGCCGCTGCATCTAGGGAGCGGCCGACACCGCGGCCGCTCAGGTCGAGGGTCTAGCGTGTTCTATTCTCACGCTACGCGCACGTGAGCCGTCTTCTTCACCTGCTCTGGATAAATGCGCCGCTACAATATAAACACATACGTATCTATGCATGCAAGTGCAATTTGCAAAATCTTTAATCTAGACTTCAATCCCGTGTAAATCAGTAGAAAAACAAAAATAAGAAATAGAACAGACAAATTCGGATTGAGAACTGTGAATTTGCCAATTTATTCTCATTCTCATTGGTACGACATGTACTCTCGCATTTTGATGCGATGGGTTTTTCATGCAAATAAGCCCTGGTGCAGTAAAGCCAGTTGGTGGGCAGCATATTTCCTGTGCAGTTCCTGCTATGTCTTCGTTTTTATTTATATAGCACAATATAACCATATTGCACAATGACAATTTATGCGCGCGCTAGCAAACCCTTCCTGTTTAAAATTCGCTTTTCTTTTTGTTTCTTCCTTTCATTGTTTTTCCTTCATCCTTTTAATTGAACTGCTTCATATGTTACCATATTACATTGGGACATTACCTATTTCTGTAGAATTTGTTTCATACCGCTAAAATTGCTTGTTAGACATAAAGTGTGCTTCTCACTTCTGTACTAAAGAAATTCCAACCATCTTTGTAGCATCTTCCCTATGTACTCTGAGTTTGTTCTGCGAACTGCCCACTGCCGTCATTTGGAGGAGCAGCCACCTTCTCAAGCTACTCGCTGCAGTGGCTTTTTGTGACTGCTCCTTCCCTTCCTTCACAGAAAGATAAATAAAGCATTTAATTGAATTGAAGATTAATCGTAGCCCTCCACTGCGGTGTGCTTTACAGCCTAGGTATGAACGTTAAGATAAACAAATAAACAAATAAATAAATAAATAAATCCGGGAACCGCAGAATTAACGCGAAGCGATGTTCACGCATCGTTGCGCCACCATACCGTTCGTGCTTGGGTCCCAGGAACGCGGCTGTCTGAGCGTCGGCGTATCCCAGGATGCGCAGGTGTCGCGAGAGCACGGCCACCACGTTGCCCGCGTACAGGTCGCGCAGCGAACAGTCCTCGCACTCGGTGCGCCGCAAGAACACGCGCCGAGTCTTCAACTCGATCTGCATGCGCGACAAAAGAAAAAGGCAGAGAGAGAGAGAGAAACAGTACAGGGAGGGTGACCAGACGGACGTCCGGTTGGGCACCCCGCACGGGATGGCCATCCTTCCCTCCGCCTCCTCCTCCTCCGCACGGAGGAGGAGGAGGGAGGTGGCATTGTTTCTCCTTTTTTTTTCAATGCCAAACGCAGAGCGCGGGGCCAATTAGCTTTGCTCTGCGCACCGTCAATCTCGGCGCTGTCACTGAGCTCAGTAGAGATTTAGGGTGGACATTCGGGCCGATATAGGAACTCTCGAACCGCAGCGAACGGTGATGCTTTCTTGGCGATAGAAAAGCGTTGTTTTTTTTCAACCTTGTATTTTCGACGAGACCGTTGCCTCGCCATGCCAATCAAGCCGGAATTCGCATTCGAATACAGAACAGCATTTTTCAGAACAGCAGTAGCAGTCTTTTTGCGGAAGTAAACATACACACTCCAGGGAATGACCAATGATTGAGTCGGAGAAATACGCTGAAGTGTGTAAAGCTGAGAAGCAAAGAAAAATTGAGTATATGTTTGGCAGAACGGCCCAGCGCCTGCCTTATGAAAATTATATACGTTATCGCCACCCGGCTCTACCAACAGTAACTTCCTATTGCAAGAAGCAAAAGGAGACGACGACCTCGACGACGAAGCAGCAGCAGCAGTAGTAGTAGTAGTAGTAGTAGTAGCAGTAGTAGTAGTAGTAGTAGTAGTAGTAGTAGTAGTAGTAGTGCTATAACGGTAGCGGTTTTGGGCTGGCAGCGCACATTCCAGAGACGGTTTCGATTCCACTTGTCTACACGTGCATAAAATATACCATGTCTCTTGGATGCTACTGGCATAATTTTGATTGCTTAGCTAGCACTTGATTCACAATTCAGCGAGCGGTTGGACTGTTACAACTAATCCACTCTAACATACCTGTTAGGTTTGAATGGATGCTTTCCCTAATTGCTCCAGGGAATCAAAATGAATGAAATAAAATTTAGCAGATCAATCAATTATCCAAATCTGGTGACTAGCCATCAGGTAATGCCGGCATTGACGGCTTCCCTACCTCGTGTATCACGTTCCACAGGATGTACGATATGACTACGCTATGCCCAGTTAGCCTCTTGCCACGTTAATATGTGCTTTTCGGGTTATCTTTACTTCAAACGTGTCAGATTACCACATAGATCGAAATTAACCGATTGCCTCAAATTTTAGCGTAAATTCTTTTATTATATCCATGGTAACAACACGGCTCAATTGTTCAGCTGCCCAGACTGTCGACGACGTGGCGTCATACAACTAAACGTAGTCGTTATTATAGTTATTTTGAAAATTACGGGTGCGACCATTACAAGCCCACCGTAGTAGTGCCGCAAGCGCCGCGAAAAGGCCTCATCGTTTATGAGACTTTTTGTGAGATGAAGAACGAGAACGCTAAAACACTGTTTCTCCTTTCTTTTTCTCTCGCTTCCATCGCACATCCAAGTGAGTCACCGGACAGTTTATGCCCTGTACCAATTGAACAAAAGGACGGCCCCGAGAAATTGATTAGGAGCCCACAATGCGTCATTAATGATAATTTGCAAGGAACACACTAATCCTGCAGAGCAAGCGTCGTCAGACATGCAGACGTTCACGCGGCTGTTCACTCATGGGTTCAAGAAATGACTCATGCAATTTCAAACACCCAAAGCAGCTCACCATTTCCACCGTCGAGTCCCTGGTGAAGAAGTTGAGGATAAAATTTCTCACGGAGAAGGTGCTCGCATCATTCCATTCGGCGAGGAACGAGTATTTTTTGCCCGACACTGAGCAAAGAAATGAGAACGGTCCTTGCAGTTTCTCATGATCCACACTTCGCACCCGCTCTCGATATGCGTTCGCTTTCCCTCACTTTTCCATCCTGATTTCGACCGCTTCCAGTACAGACGGGTGAAAACTTCGTGAATCTAATTCCAGCGCCTCTCCTCCAACCATTCATCACACAGTGGCTGTACATTTAGCAATGTATGCACCATTAGGGTCCTAGAGAGCCCGCCGCTGTGCTGAAACGTGCGAGCTTATTTATAGTGGCGACGGCCCTGATCGTATTGCTGACGTCGCGGGATGAAACACACTTGAATTCGTTCTATTGTACTGCGACAACCCGTTGGGCGCTTTGGGTATTACAAGAACAATGCGCAACACTTGATGTGATGGGGCGAACATTGTTGTACATACCGGTACTCCGCGCGAGCAAAACTTTCGGTGCGCGCGTCGTATTGACGTCGGATGTGAGAGCTACTTCTGGCAACAGCGGCGGAACGTGACGGTGCCATAGAAACCACGGTTGGAAACAGACTGCTGGTCGCTTTATATGAAGCAGACGCCTCTCTCCTCACATTGGAACACGGGCGTACAAGTAGGGATGAATATTAATTTAACTGGCCCAGTAACCGTGCACGTAAGATCGGGACTGTCGAAACTTGCAGCAACCGCTATACAGCAATAACTGTCAGTCCAACGCCAATACACGCTCTCAGGTGCGTCGAATGTACTCGTGTCTGCAAAGTGCCCTTCCTTCGTCGTTACTTTAACGTCTCCCAGCTGTATACATGCACTTGGCTGCATTATACACATGAGTGGAGAGAGCCATCGTTGGAAGGGACTTGGGTTTCCCTTTCTGCAAATTATTCTGCTGGAACAAACAAAGGATAGCAGGCTAACGCACGGGATAAAAGATACCTACTTTGAAAACCGCCGGATTCCGAAGGGCAGAAAATTATCCTCGCCGGTGCTGGACGCAAAAATAAAGTGCGTCCGCTCGGATGTTGGCAGGGTTGCCAGACGGCGCGCTTCCCCTAACCCCCGCACCGCCAGGGTTGACGGCTAGCGCAGACCGAAGTCCATCGGTATATAGCGTCGTTCGATATTGACCACCAGTAGCAGTATTTAGTGAGGGGCTCTCAGCCCGCCCATACAGAAATCTTGATGAAAATTCTGTCGTGTTTCTCTCAAGTTGTCATTGCGTTCAATGGTCTCAATAGAGGACGTTCAACAAAGAGCGCGAAATGTGGACGTAGCGAACCTCAAGGGAGACTGCCTTATATCAGGACTTCCGCCGAGCAAGTTGTAACTTATCTCTGAGGTATAAAAAACATCAGCAAAAGTTTTTGCTACGCTTTGCAAATAAATGATTCTGAAATCAGTTTTGTTCTCATGGCATGAAATCCTAAGATAAGAAACTTATCTGCTGCTGACTACCCAACGATTTTCATTCATAAGTGCTCTTTGTGATTCGCCGGTCCCCTTCGCTAATAATACGTATAGCATCAGGTTTGGCTTGAATTCGCTTTTGCGCACAGCTGTAGCACAAGAGATTTTTGTGAATACGGGCCCTGGTCAAAATCGATAAAGTCTCACTGAACATTGAGCGAAAAGGCTTAGTCTGGGACCCCTGCGGCCTCAGCAGTCTCTCAGGCCTGCCATACTAGTCTGTGCTGGTCCCGTGGGTCCGGCCTGGACAGCAAGGCCTCCCATTGGTTAGGTTGAGGTTCGTCATGGGACGTGTATTGGGAATGCAGGAGACATTCCCAGATGGTGTGGTAGAGTAAGGCGTATACGCTCCATAGTATATGGACATTTGTGAGAGCAAAATGTGGGTTGCGTGGCGTGAGAGAGTGAGGCGGGGGAACATATTTGCTCGAGGCTAGTGCCATTCCACGGTCTTTCTTTGTGAACTCTTCCTATTCACTTATTCCTTACACGTAATTCGTCGTCTTATTCTGTCATTTTTTATTGAAATGAAGGCATATCTTGTGAGTGAATTAGAGTGATGAGCAAGCGAGTGGATGTGTGTGTGAGTTGAGCGAGCGAGCGAGTGAGTGAGTTAGTGAGTGAGTGATTCACCCTCTGTCAGCGGCCGCTGCACTGTGGCTGCCATTTTCGGACTGTGTAGCCAAGGCAACAGGGAACATCGCTTCTGTGCACCGAGAGCATTTTACCTTCCCAGCTATGCACACGCTACGTTTTCTCGTTGCATCGTTCCCTATTCGCTTATCATTCAGACCTAATTTTTGTCTTATTGTGTTATTCTTTATTCTAAAGAAAGTATAACCTTGTTTAGATGAAAGAGAAAGACGAGCTGGTATCGCCAGTGACACCAGCATCTGCTTGCTTCACGCTTCACATGAATTGGAACACGCACTTGCGCACACACATACATACATACATACATACATACATACATACATACATACATACATACATACATACATACATACATACATACATACATACATACATACATACATACATACACGCGCACACACACACACACACATACATACCACGGGTAATAAATCATATTTGCAGATTGCAGGAGATGCATAGGGTGTCCCACGTAACTTGAGCTAAACATTAAAAATATGCAAATGCCCCGTAGCTAGACAAAATTAAGGTAATGATGTTTGTCGTCGCTTGCAGATGCTCAGAGTATTTTTTGTATTTCGCCTAATTAAATAATTAGTCTTTATTAATTCATTAACTTCTCGAATATGTTAGAAAAAAAGTGTCAATGCGAAAATTGTAGAGCGACATGAAAAACTGCCGACACAGCTTTCTGTTGCTTAATACGTGCTATAATAAAAGTGTTTTTCCAAGCACGAGCGAAGCCCGCGAACACACGCAAAGTGCCTAGAACGGCCAGTGGCGCAGCAATTTTTCGTGCGACTGGCGCCGCGACTGGTACTTTCGTGTGCCAAGCCGATTAAGACATTTTCGGGCGTCTCGAAGGCGCACCTTTTTCCAAGAGGCGAGTAAGAAACGCTGTTCTTTTAGCTCAGTGTTCAAAACCGGATTTGAAAATGCCAATCTCACGAAATTTTCAGATGGGGCAATTCCTGTCACTTGTCGTTTTCAGCTACAGATACAAAGACTGTTTCTCGGCGTCGTAAGCACTAGAGAAAGGCTTTGTTGCGACATTTTTCTGCTAGCCTGTGACAACGATTTCATGCCATAAAAAGAAAAGAAGAACGAAAGAGATCATTATTATACTGCCAAGAGCCTGGAGAAGTGTACAATAAACATAGGTTGAGTGTTGGAGGTGGGGAGAGTGCAGATGAAAAGAAAGAATGTTACTCAAGCTGTAAAGAGCTTTACTGCACCGCTAGTTCTCGCTCACAGAGAAACAGGCTTATCAGAAGCAAACCGGTGTAAAAGGAAAGGAAGACTTGCGTTGACAAACTGGTGAGACACGTAATCTGCAAAACGTAAGCGCTGAACAAGATACCGCAGTCAACCTATCTGCAATTTTCCTTACCCCTAGCCTGATGCCTAAGAGCTATCAAAACTAAGGAAACACGTCTTTATGCACTGAAACATGGGCGATTCACATACGCCTACAAGCTTTATTGAACAGTATATTTGCAGCTACCAAGGTAACCATACATCGCGGGAAATCTAAAGCTTTATATCCTTACAACGGACACATAAGCCCCTATATCTTGGTCTTCACGAACGGGCGAATAGCTGCCGTCGGTGTGTCGCACGTGACCAATGACGTGTAGGAAAGCGGCATCTCTGCAAGCTGGAGCGACGAGCCTTTTTCCCGCAATTGGCGCAGGTCGGGGCCGTTTTGCTGGGCGGAGGCTAGAGCTTGGAAATCCACAGTGCCAGCAGGCACAGCGCCGATCCACGACAGTGCGTCAGCTGTCTGCCTTTCGATCCCAGAGATATGGCGGATCACCGTGGAAATATCGGAGATAAAGGAAAGTTGCCGAAGCTCACGTTCTGAGTACGAGGAGCTGTTGTTCTTGAAAAATTTGATAACGGCTTGTCGTCGGTCCGAATGTAAAAGCTACAGCATTTAAGCACAAAAAAAAAAAACGGGAATGCTTGACAGAGCACTAGATGGCCAACATCTCCCTCCCGAAGGTGTTGTAGCGAGCTTTTGTAGATTTGAGGAGCTTTGAGAAGAAGCCCAGCGGTCTGCAGTCTATGCCATCGTGCTGCCGCAGTACTGCACCCACTGCCGTGGTCGACGCGTCTGCCATAAGGCGAGTTGGCGCGTCGGGCCACGGATGAATCAGCAACAATGCAGTCGCCAACCACGTTTTGGCTTCCTGGAAGGAGTGCTCGTGCTCCGAGGACGAGTGGAAGGTAGGCGTATTTTTTGTGTGTGTGTGTGTCGCGACGCACCAGGTCGGCAAGTGGCTGTAGAACTTGCGGACAGGATGGTATGAAGCGCCTATGGAAATTTGTGAGCCCGAGAAACTAGCGCAACATTGGGAAAGATGTTGGAGAGGGGAAGTCTTCGAGTGTCCGCACCGCTGATTCCAGTGGCGTGATGGCTTGGTTTGAAATGCAATGGCCGGAAAAATCCATGGCTTCAACTCCGAAAATGCCTTTTTTGGGGCTTTAGGACCAGGCCGTGTTCATCCAATCACTCATATAGAAGGCGGCGAAAGTGCCCATTGTGCTCTTCGTCTCTGCGACTTGCAACAGTAATGTCGTCAAGGTAGACGAAGCGCGTAAGCTCGTCCATGAACTTTTGAAAAGTTTGCGCCGCATTCTTCCAACTGTAAGGCATACGGACAAACTGAAATAGGCCTAAAGGAATAGTGATTGCTGTCTTCGGAATGCCGCTAGGTTCGACAGGAATTTGGTGATACGAGCTCATCAAATCAATCTTGCTGTATATTTCGGTTCCTGCGAGATGAGCGCCGAAGTCATGTATGTGGGGAAAGGCATATTGACCTGGAGTAGTGATGGCATTCAAAGCTCGGTAATCACCTCAAGGCCACTAGTCACCATTGTGCTGCTTTGGAAACAGATGGAGAGCTAAAGACCAGCTGCGGGAGGAAGGACGAATAACGTCGAGTTGAAGCGTGTTCGAACTCATGGCGGGCGACTTCCAACCTCCGTCCAGCGAGCCTCCATGACCGCGCGGCGACAGGTGGGCCGGTGGTGGTGAAAGGAGGCGTCACCTTGTGTTTCACGGGCAGCGCATCGTTTCGGGGCTTCGTGAGTGGCGGGTACTCAGCAAGTATCTCATAGTACAATGAGACCGGCTGAAACGCACGGATGCCAGATGAGGTGAGGTTGGACTGCAGGGCAAGTACGTCGAGGGATGTGACGTTACCCTTTAGGCGCCGATCGCGAACACTCACAACTAAGTTTAAATGGCCGAGGAAGTCCGCTCTCAGTGTTGCAAAGCTGACGTCGGAAATCACAAACACCCATCTGTGCAAGCGCCGGAGTCCGATGTCTATAGCGTTATTGACCGGAGTCCACACGACGCGATGGCAGTGTTGTTCACTGCGTGGAGCCTGGGTGTGGAGTTGCCGCGTTGGTGATCTGCGGTCGCGGCAGAACGATAGGAAGCTAAGCTCTGGTGTCCACGAGGAGGCGGGTGCTGGTGATGCGGTCGACCGCGAAAAATAGCTGGCTGGCGCGAGGGCCGATGTCGCATGTCGCCGTTCGCGACTGGCCGGTGCGTTTCCCGTCCACGAACAGGGCTGGGTGCAGCGACTTGCTTGTTCCCAAAAGCGTTGGCGATAGCTGCACAACTGCCGCGGCGAGTAGGGCGCTGCGAGACTGTGAAAACGAATGGTTGCGCCGAATGTGGTCGCCAGAGTTGCCGCCCGTCGTCAGCTTCTCCAGTGCACTGGTAAGGCGGTCAACTGTTTCTTCCAGGCGAGAGAGTCAGTCTCCTCGCTCTGAGATTCTCGCAGCGGCGATGGGTAGCTGTGACGCTGAAGAGGTGTCGCATATGCGGTCAGTGAGTGCAGCTTGCTGATCGAGACTTGTCGGAACCCGCGAGCACCACGCGGGTGGGCCGTGGGAGGCGCCGCAAAAACAGCTCGCGCAAAATAGGCAGCTGGCTGTGGTTTGTGGAGCGGCCATCCAGCAACTGACGCAACCGGTGCAGGAGTTGTGACGGTCATTGGTCGCCGAGTTCCTCGGAGAGGAGCTGTTGAAGCCTACTCTGTTGCGATGGCTCGAAGCGCTAGAGGACCGTGCGTTTCAGGTCGTCGTGTGCTGTGGCCGAAGGCGTACCCGCTAGCAAGTCGTCTATGACATCGGCCATGTCGGAGGGTAGCGCGGCGACGACGTGCAGGTTCCTTGCTGTCTGTGAAGTGATGCGCCGGAGTTGGAAACGGGCCTCTACTTGCATAAACCAAACTCGGGAATTCTTGGCCCAAAAGCTGGCGAGCTGAAGCTCTGCAGCGATGAGAGGAGACGTAATGGTGCCGTCATCTCTGTCAGCAGAAATAGGAGCAGCGTCGTCCATGGCTAGTGCCCTCCCCCCCCCCTACCCCTCCCCCCCAAAAAAAAGATAACGTAAATGTCCTGGGTCACCCCTTGTTGGGAGCTCGGTTTAGCGGAGGCAAGTAATACTCTTTTTGACAGGTTGAGTACGGCGATCCGACTGGGTTTATTCAAATGTAAAAGCAGGTTTGCAGAGTGGAAGTGGCGCCGCAGTCAGACAGCCGCTTTGGTTCGAGCAGGGGGCAATGACCCCCACGGCGGGGACAACGAAGTGACGGACGGTCCCTACAGTATACGAACAAGTGTTATTTCTCTCTCACGTTTTATGCCTCATATGGCTGCGGGGAAGGAATTCATTGTATTATTGCTCCGATTTTTTCCTCAGTGAGCACAGTTCACGGCTCTGACATATTCAAAAATTATTCGTAAAACATTCGCATTCACTAATATTGATCATTCGATTCCAAGGCCGAATCAAGTAGGGCAGTATTCGACTCATTATTTGAAAGTTGCAAATATTCGCACACCACTAGAAATCAAGTGCACGAATGTTTTCTCATTTCCATCTCGCCGAAATGCGGCATTGGCTGAACCCTGGACCTCGAGCTCAGCACAGCGACGTCATGGCCACTGAGCTACCCCGCCGTGGGTTCAAATCAATTTACGTTTCGCGCATTGTCCGTGGCCCGTACGGCGCTACGCCCGCGTTGTCACCGGTATGTCGGCCGGCCGGTAACAGTGGATAACCAGAGGGAAGTAGAAGCGCGAGTGAGAAATGTTTAATAGAAGCGTTTTGACTTAATGCGTGTGAAGACGTTCGAGCTCTTCATTTGATGAGGATAGCCAGGGCCCGCACGCGTCGCAAGAAGTTTGCTGCGCGTCTTGCTTTTATAACCAGGAAGCCAGATCTAGTGCACCTCTCTCCCGTCTGTTTCTTTATCTGCTTGTTTATTTATACATACTGCAATCGCATCAAGGGATTTTAGCAGGGTGGGAATTACAATCGGGGCTACAACCTTAGCTGGGTAACCCTTAGTATAGGTGCACAAATTCACATCTATAAGGTACATTGTAACTAATATATTATAAGGTACATTTTAACTAATACAAAATATAAAGTGCATTGCTGCCCTTGAAAAATAAATTTACAAGGTGCATTGTTATTCTTGAAAAATATGTAGCCTTAGAGGTTACGCTGTAGTGTATTATTTTCTAAAAGCAGATGTAACCTCTAAAGGAAGTGTTAAATTTAGGGGTTACGTCAGCAACTTATAGGGATATATTTCTTTTTGATTGCGTTCTATTTTTATAGCTAACCTAGAAAATTTACAATGTTCCACTACAAGATGTTTGCATCTCGAATTGGGCCGATATTGTCACGCCTGCTAGTTGATTGATGTTTTCACCTCACATTAAAGTTATGCTGGTGTTTAAATTGTGGGACTATAAAGAAGAGACTTCCACTGTCCATGCATTTCATTAAAGCTTTGAAGAGAGCATGTAATTTGCTCGAATTGGTATTGACCCAAACATTTTCTTTCAGTGCCTTAATTCAAACTTCTGCATTACAATCTGTGGTGAGAAGAAATCAGAGGCAAGTGACAGACATCACAATGTTGACCCCATTCGAGATGCAGAACATCTTGAATCATGACGCGGTGATATATTTTATAGGTTAGCTGTAAAAATACAGCGCAATCGCAATAAAGACATCTGAATAAATAACTGAAGTAACCCCTAAATTTAACATAGCCTTTGGAGTACAGTTCCTGCTTGACTGCCAATATAACTCAGCTGTAGGTTTCTAACATATACTGCGTCTGAGTTAATGTGCCTCCAAGATATGATGAAAGACAAGCTGCAGCCTATAGTTATGTACTGAATACGGATAAACCAGCACAATGCAAGAACACTTACCAAGTTCATCTATTTTTCCACGCGATCCGCGGCAGTGGTCACAGTAGTCACAGTGAATGTTCGCCGAACTGAGGACGCTGTAGCGCTCACAATCACAAAATGACTCCTTGCAGCGGCCGCCCGCTATCCCAAACAAGTCCCGGTCCGTCACTGCCATTGCCACTGACAAAATTGGCGCGAAACCAGCAACAAAACACACGTGCACACATGCAGGCACACCTCATAACGCCATGTTTGCAACTACGTCCCGTCATGCAATGCTGGAACTATATAAGGAAACGCGGAGAGATGGCATAAAAACATGGCCGCTGCTGCTGCACTGAAGTTCAGTAATTGAAGCACGATTCGGACATTCAGATCCGGCTGCCCATATTCAAACAAAGACAGGTTCGTTGAGGGTAAAACAAAAACACAAATTTGTGGACATAGTGCGCTCTTGGAAACAATGTTGCCGCATTGAACAAAATCATCCTTTATTGCCATCATGGTGGTATAACTTCCAGAAAACTGTATCTTTTATCTGTCTACACGGCTCCACGGTAGTGGAGCGGCTGTGTGCGGCTTTTCCGTGCTGGGTTTGTTGCCGCGGTTTGTTACGCTGACATGCATTGGCGCGTTGCACCAACTGTGTTGCTGCTGTACAATATAGCGAAATGTGGCGCGTTGCTGACGTTTACTCGTACCGTTGCTGAGTACAAAACTAATAATGGGAGAAACGTGCCAAGCGTTTTAATGATTGCATTTTGTTTGCTCAGTGTTGCACCTCGGCTGCAGAGATTGTTTGCTAAAAATGCTTAATTAATATACCTTCCATTGGGGCAAGACTCATTAAATTCTTTGGACGCTTTATAGGCAACGACGCATGCATTGCGCTGGATGGTTGCAATATGAGGAAGACGTTGGTAAGTACATCAGTATGCGATTGAGCTTGCTCCATGAATGCACCCAACCAAATTCCTACTAAATAAACATGGCAAAAGGGCGTTCCAAGTTCCTACCATATAATAATAATAATCATGCTTCTTTTTTCTCGCCTCATGAAGAAGGCAGAAGTGCCAGAGGAGCACTATTCTGTCACGTGATAAACTAAACGTATGTCAAAAGTGCTCCCCAATCCGTGAATGTGAGACTCATAACAAACAACAACAAAAACACTTGCGGCGGCGTGTGTGGGCAGCGGCATGCCAGTCTCTGACAGTCCTAGGAAAAAACGAATTTCTAAAACAATTATTACGCGATTGAAAGGCTGCGACAGTGAGATCGCGACGTTGCCTTGTGACACTACCCTGAAGAGAAAGGCAATACTTTATTAGGGTCTATACTATAGTGTCGGTTAATTAATTGGTACACAAATTTGAGACGGGAAACTCTATTTCTTCCACTCATGGGCGAAAGATTTGCTCTTGACAGCAGTGCATTTACATATGTTCGACCGTAACAGTTATAGACAAATCGGGCAGCCTTTCTTTGCGTGTTTTCAATCCTCCTTATATTAGTCAGTGTGAATGGATTCCAAATGATGACTGCGTAATCAAGTATTGGTAGTACTGTGGATTTGTACGACAGCAAGCGAACACTAGGAATGGAGCGCTTGAGAGCCCTCCTTAGAAAGTAGTGTTAGCACAGGCCACAAGGTAATCAATGTGTTTATTTCAGGAGAGATTATTAGTAATCCTTACCCCCAGGTACTTGTAGTGCTGCACCTCACTGATAAATGTATGGTTTGAATGATGTTGGAACGTAAGAGGCTCCTTTTTATGCGAAATGCTCATAAGCACGGTTCTCTCATACCTCATAGGCATCTGCCAAGTGTCACACCAAGCGATCACTTTTTCAAATGCAGCGTTTAACGTTATTGGATAATGAAAGCTTTTTACCTCAGAATAAATAACACAGCCATCTGTATACAGTTTTACGCTAACGGATATGTCACTGACAATGTCATTTATATATAAAAGAAAAAGAAGCGGTTTAAGCACCGATCCCTGCGGGACGCCAGATTTTACGGAAACTTTCTCAGAGCATTTATATTTAAATATAACAAGCTGATGTCGGTTTTGGAGGTAGGCTGAGATCTAATTAGTTAACTATATGTTTTAAAGCGAGATCTCTAGTCTGAAAATTAACTTTTTGCGCGACACCTTATCGAATTCTTTAGAAAAATTCATAAAGATTGCATCTGTCTGAACTCATTGTTAATTGCCAATGTGAAACAGTGAACAGTCTCTACTGATTGTATACTCGTCGAATGGCCTTTTCTGAATCTGTGCTGACCCTCAGATAGGGCATTATGGGCAATTAAAAATTCAGAAATGTGATTATGAATTACATACTCGAGTAGTTTACAAACCGTTGATGTTAGTGATAGTGGCCGATAGTGATTGCATCTTTCTTCCCCTTGTTGTGTAGCAGCTTCACTCTGGCTGTCCTCCAGTCAATCGGCACTTGTCCTTCATTCGACGATTTGGAAAACAGAATGTGCAAGTATTTAGAAACCCATTCAGCATATTGTTTGAGAAAGGCAATGGGCATTTCATCAGCCCCACCGGATTTTTTCACATCGAGTTTTTAGAGCATATTGAAGATTTCCTGCTCACCTATGACAATGTCAGATATTGGTGGTAATGGTGACACAAAAGTTGGCAAGTTGCCATCGTCGTTAGTAAAAAAGGACTAATTTGGTTTATTAAATGCATTCGCGATCCTTGTGCCATCGGAAACCTGAACACCATCTATCATAAAAGCGTCTACATCGGTAGAAGTTGGGGAACGTGATCGGTAGAACATCATTGAGGCTAAGGAAAACGGCCGGATTATCAGGAATTCCTGGAGTCATTTGACACGTAATACTGTCAGTAACAGTTCCGGCTACGAAAGAAGGATCGAGAAGAGATTTACTATTTTCTTGAATTCTCGTGAAACCCTCAACAATTTGGGTGAGGTCAAACGTGAAAGCAATATCCAACATTGCCTCTCCTGCCTTACCATCGTGATTCTTTAGGGACATTGTTAACCAATGAACATTAGGCAAATTAAAATCTTCAGATAAGCTTATTCGATCATCAGGTTTAACTTGTTCACATAAATACTTCTTCAATCCATTCATAGTACTGACAGTAGAGTTAGGAGGCCTATACACGCCTTCTATAGTATACTTAACATTACAACTATAAGCTTTACAGAAGGTACACTCAGTGCCGGGTACATCAGGCATCAGGAACACATTAAGAGCACTGTTGTAGATTATACAGACCCCGCTACCGGGGTCTTTCCTCTAAGAACTGTATCCTGCAGGAACGAATTCACCGTTGTAGACCTCATAACTCAACCATGTCTCTGTCAATATGACAAATCAGAATCGTTAACAATAACGAGTCCCTCTAGGTCAGTTCCTTTGTTGACCACGCTCCGGCAGTTAATATTTAGAAGTTTCAGGGATTGATGCTTACTATTCACCTGTCAATTTTGTCGAGCACTTCTCAGCCTGTTCGTAATGTAGAAATGCATAGACGTGAAACTAGTAGTATATGATACGAATATACAAGCAAATCACACACAAAAACATGGTAAACATAGAAAGAAATGATGCTCAGTGCAGTGCCTTTATTGTTATATTTCTCTTATTAACCTTTTAAATCGTGTGACCAACCTCTCCTCAAGCCCTTTCTATCCATTTGTACCGCCTCCTCCTCCTCCTCCGCAGTCGCACGTAGGCGAGTCTACGTAGCCAAACAGCTTGCTCTCCAATAAATACTTTTTTATATCTCCCTTTATACTACGAAGACGCCGAATTTCATCCATATTTGCAACACACGCTGGGACATGTTACGAATTTTTATGTCATGCTCTGGCTTGTTTGTGTTTTCACGTGCCATTCGGATAAAGCACGGCTAGGACGCTTATCGTATATAGGTCTACGCTCAGCAATTCCAGGCATGACTTTAGACGCAATAATTACGCGGGAATATGCGCAGTACTTGCGTATAGTCAACTTCACGACGCAAGCGACCATGTGCATGATGTCACAACGTTGTTTTATTGTGATAGCAATTATACGGACACTCCAGCGCGCATTTCTGCCGTCGCCGTGAAGATCCGTATGAGTGAAAGTGTGTGCGGGTGAGCCGGCGAACGCGGTTCTCTCGCAAGTGCCCTCCTGTGCGGCTGCTACGGTGCCCCGATGTCCTCCTCGCCCGCCGCTCCGTACAGAGCGGAGACAACCACAGCATGCCACAGCGTCTTCTACGGCGTTGGCCACGCGAATCGCGGATGCCGTAGTAGACGCCTACGGCGGACGCCGTAGGGACGCGTTGCCGGTGCTCGTGCGTCTTGAAAGCGGTCTGCGACGCGGCGGAAGCGCGCGCCCGCGCGGGCCTCATCTTCAAAGCGCTCTGCGATGTTTGCAGAGAGCGCGTAGTGCGGGCAGCTTCGTGTGCGCTGTCATTTCGACGTTTTGTACGCCTTGAAGCGACAGATGCACGGAGCCCAATTGGCTAGCGACTGCTGCCGTGATTCCTAACTCCATCTTCACAGACAGTATGCGCTGTCATCGAGCGATGTGCGTTTATGTTTACCTGTACGCGCGTGTGCTGGTTAATTTACTTAAGGCACGCTGACAGGCTAGTTGGTTTGAATCCATGAGATAATGTGTAAGCGCGACTTAAGGACGTAGAAAGAAGCAGACACACAAGGAAAGCGCTGTATCCGTGTGTCTGTTTCTTTCTACGTCTCGTTGAGTCGCGCTTACATATTCTTTGATTGTTAAAATTAGTAAGCGAATGTTAGGAAGTTTACGCGGCCGATAAATGTGCTATCCTTACTTCGTACAGCTATGCACTAATTTGCTATCGCAGTTGGTGCTTCGCCTGTCGAGCGGAACTGCGAGTTTTTTTTTTCTTTCTTTCTTTAGGAAGTGAATGCAGCACTTGGTTTCGAGCGCTTGGCAAAGATGCGTAGTCCGGTATTTTACAATGTCCAAAGGGGGGGGGGGGGGAGGTTCGATAGGGTTTTCCAGGGAGCGGGAGGGAAGGTTTCTTGCGAAGAACGGTGAAGACGACGAGGCTTTACTAAAGGATAAACTGCATTTATTCACCGTCAACAAAGCCGGTGTAAGAGCTCTGAGAGGAGGATGGACTTGCACTCCTATATGTCCTTTACAATGGTGGTTAGCCGGAGAAGGAATCGGTAACTAGTTAAAGAGAAATGGAGCGTAAACTTTGCTCGTGACCTCGTAAACTTTGTTGAGCGTGTGTCCGTGGCTTGGAGGGAGGCTCGCCGTCGGCTCCCGCCTCGAGAGCATCGCGTTCGCCTACCTAGTTCTTGGACAGGTAAACCCACATCACTTGGTGGCTTCAGGGAAGAGACGATGAAACAGAAACGCGACGGATACACAGATGGCCCAGGAATAAAGTCGGGTTGCGTCACTCGTCCATCCGTACGATGTTCACCACTTGGGTCCGTGGCTCGGAGGACGGCTCGCCGTCGGCTCCCGCCTTGACGGCACCGTTGCCGCCGTCCGTATGCAGAACCTCGCTATAGAGCCGGTTGACCTTGTCGATTCGGTTATAGCACAGTTTGCAGCGACACGTCTTGCAGCTGACGCGGGCCGCGTAGCAAGAGCACCGCTGCCCCAGGCACACCGGCCGGAGCGGGTACATGCTCGCCGAGCCACACCGACAGCCTTGGCGTGCCGCAGACGTCACTGGCTGCTCGTAACGCCGCACAGCGATTGGCAACGGGAGCTCCTTCGCAGAAGGGTTGCTGCATTCCGACGTCGAACCCGAGGCGGGCCGCCTGATCACCAGCACTGCGAAAGAGTAGAGCAGCGTTAATAAACTGCCAAAGAAAAATCTAAAGTCGGAGGGTATAACCCTCCGAGGGCGCCTTCGACGGTGCAATCATTTCGCTCGAAGTTCGAACCGAACCTTTATCATCCACTGTGAACGATGGGCGCATCTTAACGGTAAGCAGAGTGCCTCGACAGTACCGTTTCTCGACGTTTAGGGGGTCGACGCGTTTGTCATTGCATGTGGTACAACTGCCGCATAGCCGAGCCCTCGCGGGTCATCGGAAGTGGTTGGAATTAGCTCCACTTTACCCCTCCAAGAGTGCAACTCTAGCTGGTATAGCAACTGCTTTCTTGCTCTCCGAATTTAATTTCTTGGCTAAAATATTTAGTAATATCGTGATTTCCCATACCATTTGCAAAGATGTTTAAGTTTCATCCCAAAACCAGTGAAACAAAGAGAAACGTCGAGCAGTATCTGGGCATAGCCTCCTATATAGGCTATGATCTGGGTCGCCATTGGGATACAAAGGGGCCCGCGAGGCTGCCTGGGGGGTGTCGCCACGCTCAACGGCGTCTCTGCTTGCTCCGCCGACAAAGAGTTACTGCGGTGGCTCCCTTTAGGGAACCCCTACAGTAACTCTAGCGGCAAAGTAGGCGGAGCACCGATCTTCGGACTACGGATGAAGTACGAAAGGAAAAATAATTGTATACAGAATGAACCACTACGTTATCCCCGGCCATGCAGTTTCTGACAGGAACTTCAGAAGTAAACTATTATCCCGCCCAAATACTACTACTACTACTACTACTAATAATAATAATAATATTATACTCATGATATAATAATAATATTATACTAGGCCTTCTGTATTTCGTGCATAGGCAGGCTGACAGCGTTACCCGACTGGGGGTTATCGGTTAACGTATGAATGGGACAAGGAAGTTTCTAATTTAATTTCTAATTAAACATCGCAGTTACGATTTAAAAGAGCACGCAGAACAGAACAATATTTAAAGGAAGGTGTTTGCAAAATGGGCATGGTGGCAGAAGCAATGCCTCCGAATTGTACTCCTGCATCTCAAGGGGGCAGGCAGTGCATGCTTTTAAGAAAAAGTAAACACATTTGCATCATCATCTTCTTCCACATCGACTGAGCTACAATGTAATGAAAGGCGCGCAAGCCTTTCAGGAATCTCAACAGAAGTGCTTCGATGGGGGCAAAATAAAACAAAAAAATTCGAAACAAGACAAAAAAAAAAAAACCGCCCGTGTACCGTGCAGTGGGTGCACGTTAAAGAACCCCAGGCCAAATTGATCATGAGTCCCTGACTACATTGCGCCTCATAATAATATCGTCTGCTCTGCATGATAGCGTCTGTACGAGTTTGATACGCTTGATATGTCAAAATGTAAGCAAAGAGTAGCAAAAATGGTTATGACACAAAGGGAGCAATGTAACACAAGCGTGCGACCAGCGGCGCCAGAGGTTTAGACGAAACGCACGACCAATCACTTGAAGCATCGCGCGCTATTCGCAGAGCACAGCCCTATACGCGAAGGCGCTGCGCATCTGAGTGTCGCATCGTGAGAGCAATTTACTAAGCCTCGTTCGAAACACACGTACAGCTTGTACTGCTTAATCGATACGCGCGACATGGCGTTTAATGCGCTCAAGCGAGACTACGCAAACGTACACCAAGGCGTGGACACAGTCAACGCGCCTGAAACGTCGCTCTCTTTTCCATAGGGAGCTCTCTGCCGAGTGTTGCGACCATGCGCCGCAGGACGGCGCGCGCCACCGTACCGGTCCCCATGACAACCACAGCCGCCGCCGCCGAAAGCTCACGACGCGCCAGCCGCTTGGCTGCCGACGTCGCTCCCGGTAGCGTGTTTCGATTTACGCCCAAGCCCAGCGCTCGATCGCTGCGCCGCCATGCGCCGCCCGCACGTACTACATCTCTAGGTACTTTTTCGCCGAAGCGCCATGATACGCGCCCTAGATGTATTGGGTTTTGCGTCCCTGGCTGTGCCAGGGCGCGCAGTGTGTTCGGGCCAGCCCGCATTCGCAGAGTTTAGGCGGCGTAGGTAAATTTTAATTCTGAATGCTTAAGCAATTGTATGCTTACCCAAAGAGAAAACCGTCCCTTCGTCCGTCCCGTGATAAGACGACCGCTTTCGATATAGCGCCCGCAGTAGCGAACGAATTTGCCTTTGCGCTGCCTTCCGCTTCAACGGAAATGAAGCGGCGAAAACACAGGGCTGGCGTTGCTCTCAGTTAACGCCTCATTCTGCAACTTTCGCAGATCGCTTTGAAGTTAAGCGGACCCGCGTCTCTTCAAGACTATGTAAGCGGCAAGAACACAGCGCGCGAAGCTATGAGCTGTTGGCACTGTTTTGTGGGTATCGCAGATCGCTTTCAAGCTGCGTCCCACGCGGCATTGACGTAAGCCGCCGCCTTAGTACATTCATGGCTCAATAATAAAGAATTTTAGGGCGTCCCGTATTCCGTCAAGCGCGGGCGGTTTGCCAGGTGAACGGGGGCGTAAACGTCAGCAGGCCAGATTGGTGGCGCCAGCTGTTGGCGCAAAGCTCAACCACACAAACACGGAGCCAATTGCTATATTCTGCTTATCTGCTGGTGTAAATTTTGCACAGCAGCGTAATCGTGTGGACAATTATGCCACTGCCAAAAATTTGCACCGGCACCGAAGCAGAATATAGTAGCTTACTGCAATTTTAGCTCTGTGTTTGTCTGGTTGAGCTCTACGTCACCAAGGCGGCTGCATCGCGCCGGCCGCTCACGTTGCTCCCGCCCATCCGGCAATCCGCCCAAACCACCCTGGTGTCACCAATCCAATGGTGTCACGCGGATGAATAATCCGCTAAAGAGCGATAACGGCTTATAAAATGATCGGAACGGTCATCAGCGCACCTCGGGCCTCCACCTGCAGTACTTTAATTGCTTGCGTCATCAATGCTCCTTGCGCCGCCGTCGGCACTAGTTCGTGTCGCCACTGAGCTGTCGTTAGTAATGGCCTAATCAAGTTACATAACATTGGTAATGACACCGGGCTGCGCGGAGGTGAGCTAGTGGCACAATGCTTACGCATAGTCTAACTCCCAGAGGAGTTTCTGCGAGATTTTTTGTTGTTGTTGTTGTTCCTGGTCGTTTAATGTGCGTCGTGCATGGCGCCAGCGCACTGCTATTGTTTCTGCTGGAAGAGCGATAGTGATATCAATAAGGAAGCTTGAGCGCAGCGATGATGTGACTCGTGGTGCGAGAAACCCTCCATGCCCCACGATTATTCCAGCTTTTGTAGATCGAAGCGCTTCGCACACCACAACCAACTTCTTATCACATCCCTTTATCCGCTTATCCAAACTGAGCGTCCGCACGCAACTCTTATTTCGAAGCAGCCTATAGGCGGCTTGTTTTGAAACACCTATTTTCTCTTAGCGACAGCTGGGTGAGCAGATTGTGCGCCCAGGCACAACATCTCCCTAGGCCCACCAAGTACCTACAAGGATCTAGGGCGCTCGCCGTGAAGCTTTGGGGAAGAAGTACCTAGAAACGTGGTACACGCGAGCAGCGCATGGCGGCGCAGCGATCGAGCGCTGGGCTTGGGCGTAAATAGAAACACGCCTCCCGGTAGCTGCGCCACCAGCGTGTTTACAAGGGCTGTGCGCGAGAGGCGCTCGCCACCGTACCAAAAGGAGGAGAGTACAGACGAGGGAAGGGCAGCGCGTTTGCGGCTCACGTTCCAGGCATGTATATTATAGGAGGCGTTGACACAGTAAATGAACACTGCGCACGAGACGCGACATAAACGCCGGCCACCATCACACGGCGCTAAAATAGCAAAGGAAGGTTAACGTCGACGCCACACATGCGCTACTCACCACTCAGGGAATGCAAAATGCAGCGAAATGCAAACGAAAGGAAAAAAAAAACGACAGCGTATATAAAAAAAAAGAAAGCACCCAATACACAGAGCCACAAACACATTCCGGTATTGAAAAGCTAACGCATTGCCATAACAGTAAGCACATGATGACAAGAAAAAAAGCTGTAGCGATTATAAAATGCAACATATGAACACGGGGGAAAGGGAGGAAAGGAGACGAACACACAGTGCATATCAAGAATAGCACGTAATAGGCACAGTCACAATCACATTCCGGTCTTGCAAACTAACGCACTACCGAAACACAACGAATCTGCAAGCGGATACACAGTCAGTCTCCGTTGGCTCTTGAGTCATTTCGCACGTCTTCGGTCTTCGTCGGCTAGACGAGCAAACGCAGCGTATACGCACACGCGAAAGCTGCGCACGAGCGGTAACTGCCGAAGTTCTTTGTTCGCCTCTTGGGCGCTCGTAATCTCGTCGTGTCCCCGTAATTCGTTCGCGTCATGGAGCGAAAGGCTTATTTCTCGACTCGTGCCCTCCGTGGGAGATCGTTAGGCCACCTTCCAGACTGACTTTCTTCAAATTAATCCGAGCACCTCAAACAACGGCCGCGGCGCGGCTCGTCATTGGCTCGAGTAGTCTGTCACGAGATTTTGAGAGAGGGTAACGATCTTCACTAATCCAACCGCTACTTTCTCTCTCGCAAAGCTACCATGGCAACGAAACTTCAAGAAAAAAAAGATAAATAAAAAGGAGATTTCGTCGGTTAGGTTTTTTTTCCCCCCCCGATGTTTTTCTTGCTCTCTCTCTTCGGCTACTGGAAATTGAAAAGCGACGCAGACCACTATAATCTTTGTGTTTTTGTTTGCCATTCAGTTTTCTTGAGACCTACCTGAGTGAGCCGAGCCGTTGATGCATGCTGGTATAACGGCTTTTTCAATGAATTCTGCTGAACGGACATTGAACAAAAGTGCTTTTGGGGTGTTGCATACGCGTGCGATGTTAATAAGTTACCAGTAGGCTTAGTTTTCGCCAGAAGCGCGCTCCTACGTTCTTTTTATTATTATTGTTACTTGCGTTATTCTTTTTTTTTTTTTCAATTGGCGTTGATACTTTTGAAAGCGGTAAAAGAGCGGATACGTGGGCAAGTTGGTATACAAACATTTCAGAACAAGCAGAATGATTACGCAACGGACGCATATATCTACAAGCAGCAGAGAGCGCCTTCCTCCATGAGAGCGCCCTTTTGAATTTCTTGCGGGCAAGCAAGCTTGTTGAGGCGCTTGGCGCGTTACAATTTGTGCACCTCGACAGGTTGAGCCGCTGCAATTCCTAGCGATTGTGCGTGTTCGCAGAGTGTTCTGCTCTTAGAAAAGTATATATCGCATTGATATCTAGGACACTGAAGAGATATTAAATGTAATAGACAAAGCCACACGAATGTCTGAATCTACAAGTACGAAGATCACGCAAATCCATGTACATGGTCCTGAATATTTGCTACGCACGTTCCAAAAAGCCGAGCTACGAGCCGAGTTTGAAGCTTTTAAGCGCATGGCAAACAACAGCACATTACAGCAACCCATACAAATTGCGGACCACACTTCCAAATCACCACCGCAGACATCACTACAACAAAGTACCGCCTCCAGCGCTCAAACGGTAACGCTGGAACAGTTAGCACAAAACATGCAACTAATGTTCGCAGAGCTACAGCTACACAAACTCAAGCGAATGGTAGAGGATGCGCAAACAAAAGCCGCAGCCATCCCCCGAAAGAGGGTCAGTCAAAGTCCGGGAGCTCCTACCGGGACACCGAAAGCTATAGAGCACAGTGATAGTGACAGTAATGCCCATGGATAATATGGCAAACAACACAAAGACCGGACACATAGAAGTCTGGCAATGAAATTGCTGCACGCTACGCACTAAATTGGCTAATTTCACGCACTACATAGAATCGGCGCCAATCCCTCCTGACGTTATCTGTATCTAGGAAATAGGAAAACAAAATCAAAAACTCAAAGGATACGAGCTTTATGTTCACCCAGATTACCCTCAAGTAGCCACCTTTGCCAAGAAGGATGTCGCGATTAGCGTAAATTATTTTTTGGGGGGAACCTATTCAGCACCACATAACCACGATTTGGCCGCAGACAAGGGGCAAACCTAAAACAATTATTGTCAACGTTTATAGTTCTCCCAGAGAAAAACAGGCGGATTTCGAAAACGTGGTGGCCACCGCGGTGCGACTCGCTCAAGGTAGGGACACATTAATATTGTTAGGCGACTTAAACACATAACACTCAAACTGGGGCTACAGTAGAGACAATCCTAAGGGCATCTTGTTAGCAGACGTTGTAGAGTGCTACGGACTTTTCCAGCTAACTCAACCGGATCTCCCAACGCGAATCGGTAACAGCGTGCCCAAGGACACTTCCCCCGACCTCACGTTCACCAACAACGAAAGTGAGACGCGATGGACGAACCTAGGTGAAAACCTAGGAAGCGATCACTACATCTTAAGCATATCGGTTAATGCAGCCAGGATTCGAAGAGCTATTGGCAAGAAAAGGCTATCCGACTGGACCAAATTTCGTGAAAAACAGAAAACAATCGGCAACATAACAGACGTAGAAGAATGGGCCGAGCAGATCAGAGTTATTCACTCTGGGGTCACAAAAACAATTGAAACGACAACGGAGGCTCCAGCCGTGGATCTTCACCTCTTGCATCTCTGGGAAGCCCGGAGAGGCCTCACAAAAAGATGGAAAAGGCAGAAGCTTAATCGCAAACTCAGGATACGGATAGCTCAGCTAGCGCAGGAAGCTAACGAATACACACAAAAGTTAAGTGACAGGAATTGGCGTCAGTTCAGCGACTCGCTTCGGGTCACGTTGACTACAAAGAAAACATGGCGCATTCTTCGAAGTATGATTGACCCGGGAGGAACAAAAACAGTCGCGAATCGCACACTCAAGCTGCTTGAAAACGAGTTTGAAGGTCGGGAAGCTGACATGATAGACAAAATTAAACAGATATACGTAGGAACTGTTCCTACTGGGCAATCCACCAAACCCGTTTACGAAGGTCAGGACCAACCGGAACTAGACGCCCTCATAACATTTGAAGAGGTTTATGCAGCGGCACACTCCTTCAGGAAAAACACGACCCCAGGGGTAGATCAGGTCACGAACGCAATGATTCTCAATCTAAGTGACGACACGCTAAAGAGCTTGACCAAATTCTTTAACGACCCGGTCTGGACAGAGGACAGCGTCCTTCCAAAAGAATGGAAGGAAGCAAAAATTATTTTCATTCCTAAACCAGGTAAGCCTCGTAACATAACCTTCGACCCATCTCCCTAACGTCGTGCGCGGGGAAACTCTTTGAAAAGGTTGTGCAGGTCCGGCTCTCGAACCACATAGAGCTAAACAACATGTTCCCCTCCAACATGTTCGGCTTCCGACCCCACGTGTCGGCGCAGGACGTTTTTCTACTACTAAAGCACGAAGTCCTGCACCCCAACAAAGGGTCGGACGATACATTTGTACTGGCATTGGACATCAAAAAGGCCTTCGACAACATCTCCCACCACACTATTCTGGAGGGACTGGAAGCGGTGAACTGCGGAATGCGAATTTATAACTACGTGCGCTCGTTCCTCAGCGACCGCACGGCCACAATCGGATTAGGCTCCACGAGGTCCGACACCTTCAACTGTCCCGACAGAGGTACCCCTCAGGGAGCTATACTCTCTCCACTGCTATTTAATGTAGGGATGAGAAAGCTAGCCCTGAAGCTAGATAAACACCCGAATCTCGGCTGTGCGATATATGCCGATGACCTCACGTTCTGGGCTCACCAAGGGTCCTACGGGGACAAGCAAGAAACTCTTCAAAAGGCCATAGACGCAGTCGTGGAATACGCGAGGGCGGCGGACATGGCATGCGCACCCGAAAAATCGGAATTCATTCGGGTGCGTGAGAAATACGCAAGAAAGAAGGACTGGGTGCCATTCACTCTGACTCGCGACGGGGCGCAAATTCTTGAAGTGGAGACAATCAGAATATTGGGGATGTGGATACAGCAGAACGCTGGAACATCCCACACCCTTCAAAAACTAAATGCGGTCATAGGAAACGTGGCCATAGAATGATACGGAGAGTGGCAAGAAGCAGGGACAGCCTAACTGAGGGAGAGACCACCAGCCTGGTTCACGCATTCGTAATTAGCCGAATCACATACGCCCTTCCGTATCAGGCCTTGACAAACCAAGAAAATATACAGGCAAACACAATAATAAGAAAAACCTTCCAAGCCGCCCTTGGTCTTCCCGAATGCGCTAGCACAGAGAGATTCGAGGGACTGGGTCAGCACAATACTTTTGACGAGTACGCAGTCGCGACGTTATACGCTCAGAAAGAACAACTTTGTTCTTCAACTCAGGGCAGGGAAGTATTGGCGAGGTTGGGCTTTCCCCTGATACCCCAGTATTGCGGAGAGGAAACGGCACAGGTAGACCGCAACGTTCGATCGCACATCGCGGTGGCCCCAATTCCCAAAAACATGCACTCCAAGTACCATCCCGGACTACGCAGAGCAAGGGTAAAGACTCTTCACAAACGTTTTGGCATGGGACCGGGGGTGTATTATACGGATGCCAGTCGAGCCAGCTCAAACACTTTCTCCATAGTCTCTACATGCAACAACAACATAACAACGGCATCCTTCAAAACCGCCTCGGCATGCGTGGCAGAGGCCGCAGCCATCGCCTTGGCCATTCAGGACGCCGAGCGCCAAACCAATTCGGCTGTCATGCTATCCGACTCACAAGCGGCTTGCCGCCTGTTTTTACATGTAATGGCACCCAAATCAATAATCAAAATTTTAGACACTCAACTAGAGGGGCACCACGCTATCGTATGGTGTCCTGCACACGAGCGACTGGAAGGAAACGCGAGGGCAGACCGTATTGCTCGACGATTAAACGTCCGAGCATGGCCTAGCGACACTCTTCCACCGAATTCTCGTGACATCCTCCTACAGCAAAGGCAGGAGCGGAGACGTTTTGGACATCCTCACTCCGATTTAAACAGTCAACAGGAGAGGGACTGGCGTCGTATTCAGACGAATACATACCCCAACCTTCACCACCTACACAGAATACACTCCACGAGGTTCACTGACGAGTGCCCGTGGTGCACAGACACACCCACACTAAAACACATCACATAGGAGTGCCCCAGGAGGCCTCCGCACATAGACAGCCCCATATTACACCAACATCAACTAATGAGGAATAGGCAGTGGGAGGCATGGCTTGCGGACGAGGGTCGTTAGAGCCAGTTGGCTCTTCTGGTACAGGCCCAGCGAGCCGCTCGTGCTAGTGGGGCCCTGGAATAGGGGCTCCAACCATCGTGCCTTATTTTATTTATATTGAATAAAGCTTTTTTCACTCTCTCTCTCTGTCTACCGCTGCACTGTTCTCGCTGAAATTTTGCAGAACGATGGCCTTTTGGCGTCGAGTTCGTTCAGTATAACACTTGGTACAGTTAATTGCCTGGTTTTAAAGAAAGAAAATGCAAATTTGCCTGCGCTCATGGGGATGCAAACTGCTTGCCGCGACGGCGCAAGCATAAACTTGTGTCTCCCTCAGCTGCAAAAAGCAGTGTTTCAGGGAGGGCTGCTGTGTGTTGCCTGCCCCTGGGATACAGTGGCTAGCATAGAGTTTCTAAATAAATACCCTAGAGAGAAATGTGGCGCTGGTGTCTACGAGGGTTCTCCTTAGCGTTGCCTCAACCTGCATGGGTATGATGCATAGAGTTTCTCACTATATTACCTATGAGAAATCTGGCGCTGCTGCGCTGTGGTTTGCATGGGAACGCTGGTATATTGTGACTTCGGATTGGCGTCGTTCTTGGAGAGCCAGGACACCTTGCAGAAGCGCCTGGCAAGCACTGTTCCGTCTGTCACAATGATTAATTTTCTACTGAAACAGCACGTAGAAAGCTATTTTAGCTTTATTATTACACAAAAGCATGTTTTGTTTAATTATGATAACTTGTTATTGCATGTACAATTATATGAAACGTAAAAAGTATCAGCGGGTCGCCAAAGTTGGAGGACAGACGACAAGATTTGCGCTCGCTTTAGAACAGTTTGTCATCTGTTCCTGCTTTTCTTCGCTTGGTTATGTATTGTAGGTGAGTAAACTTCACTGGAAGATGTAATATGCGTGAATGGAAACATTTTATGAAGATATTACTTTAAGAACGCGTTATTTGTGTTGCCATATCCACGTTTTAGACGAAGCCTCTTACAACACCAGCCAACACAAGCCTCGCAGACACATGTACCATCATTCAGAAGCACAAGTGATGCCTGAGGTCACTTTTAGTGCGCCTGGTATTCGAAAATTGTTAGAAAGTGTCAGACCGGCTAAAGCGTGTGGCCCAGATGATATTCCAGCAACGATAATAAGGAACTGTTCGGCAAAGTTATCTTTGTACTTTCACTGTTTATTTCGGAAGTGCTTAGTTGAGAAAGCACTACCTCGTGATTGGAAATTAGCACGTGTTACACCTGTTCATGAGAATGGACCAACAAATGACGTTGAGAACTACAAGCCGATGTCTTTAACTAGTATAACATGTAAAATATTTGAACATGTCCTTTATAGCTGTATAACGACACATTTCGTTAAACATAATATTCTGCATCCTAGTCAACACACATTTCGGCAAGGTATTTCTTGCTCAACGCAGCTTGTTGATTTCACGGATGATTTGGCTCTAGCAATAGGTAAGCGTAAAGTAGTTGACTATTTACTTGGAGTTCAAAAAATCATTCGATGTTGTTCCTCATGACCTTCTTGTTAGTAAATTACGGGGCTATAAACTGAATGAATCTGTTATTGCATGAACAGCCGAGTATCTCTCTCTCTAAGACAGCAGTCGTTCGTTCTCAACGGTTGTTCTTCCGGATATGTTCCCATAACCTCAGGAGTTCTCCAGAGCTCAGTTCTGGGCCTTCTTTTGTTTCTCTTGTATATAAATATTACTATTGCCCTCATATCATGGTTCAGAATGTTCGCGGATGACTGTGTAGTTTACAAGAGTATGGATAATGAACGTGATTCCGAATACCTGCATCATGATTTGAATGTAACAGCATCCTCGGTGTGCCCATTCAGAAATGTCGTTCATTATTAAAAAGTGTGTTCACGTCACCTTTGCAAGGAAACGTTCATACCTGTTGAATACGTATACCGCAAATAACGCTGCTTTAAACACGACCAGGGAATATAAATATCTAGGAGTTTATTTAACGAGTGATTTGAGGTGGACTAGGCACGTTCACCACACAAAAGTTAAGGCTGCACGTGTTTTGGCTTTTCTAAGACGAAATTTCAGGGAACTTCTATCTAACTTAACAGAACAACTGTATTTCACACATATGCGCTCATTGTTAGAGTATGCATATGTTTGCTGGGATCCGTATATGAAAGAGCTGGCCGATACGCTTGAAAAAAATACAGAATAGGGCAGTGCGATTCGTTTTAGGTAATTAGGATCGTCAACTTGGTATGAGAGAAAGCAAAAGTAAACTTAAATGGCAAGACTTGAAAGATCGTAGACGAAACCGCAGGTTGAAATTTTTTCATAATATCTACCATTCCAAAACTCGAATCGATAAGGAGAAGTACATCCAAGCGCCGTGCTACATATCCCACAGAAGGGACCACAGTCTCAAAGTAAACGAATTTTCCTTTAAAGGTGACGTCTTGCGCTATTCATTTTTTGTTAGTTCTATACGAGAGGGGAATGATCTTCCGCCTACATTTGGTATCCATTGTCCCTAAGGATGATTTTTGCCGCGCTTTGTGTAATTAGTTTCCTTGTTATTGGTCACAAATATTATGCTTATTTTTATGTATCCTCCTGCTGTAATGCCTGCAAAGGCGAAGCAGGTATCAAATAAATAAAATAAATAAATAAATAAAATTTCCATGACGGCCACAGCGCCCCTTAGGAAACTACCATAGACGGTGGCGCCAGATTTCCCTCTAGGTGTTATAGTGAGAAACTCTATGGAAGGATGGGAAGTACAGGCTTTGGATTGACTTCGATATTTAGGCTAGTGGCGTTTGCTTGCAGAACAATAAAGGAAGCTATACTAAAAGTTTTCGCATATAATATAATTTTATTTCTGCAGTATCCTATATAATGCCCTATACATTACATAAACTTTGTATGACTGAGATCGAAGCATGGTTTACCACTGGGGCCAACCAGAGTATGCATTATTCTGCAATTCTGTTCCCGTTTTAGCCTCACTGAATATTTATTATTTATTTTTACAACAGCAACAACAACCTTGCATGTACATATGCATGTACTGTTTAGTGCGCTGCGCATGCGATGTGATTTGAGCTTGTGCAGTAGACAACTTGGTGCAACAAGCCTCAAACCGCAAACTTATTTTTTTGACACCGAGAAATTGACCCCGCGAAGTGTTGATGGCGCTGCCGTGCCTCCAAAAGCCGCCAGTGCAGGACGTATGGGCTTCTATGGCCCAGCTTCGTTACCATGCGTACCTTGGCCACTATGCATGCTGCTGCCATTGCGGCAGCTTTATAGTCTTTGTAAGCATGTACGAAGTAAAAAAACTGAGGCATGGTGTACTGAGTAGAGGCCAGGAGAGGCCCTGCCTACTCCGCGCACTAGCAGGTACGTGAGGAGGAAGTCGCGTGGTATTTTGCGCTGTAGCTTCCGTCTGGCCATGACACAATGACGGTTTTGTTACGGCACTCTAAAAAAAGTTTACGCCCTTTGGGTTTTATTTTTCTCCTCAAACGATAATCGTCATCTGTCTTGCCCACATTTCCTTTCTTTAACGCCGCGAGCCCAGTACTTCCAGCCAGCGCCTCGATGACCTGCTGGACGGCCCAGAGTTCGCGTTTTGATTGTCGCTCCCTGCGGCTGCTTCGAGTCGCGCCGGGATCCTCCCAGACATGGCTTCTTCTTGGTACTTGGTGCAATTCCACAGCATGTGTACGAAGCCGGCCGTCTGCCTTCAGTAGAATCTGCACTTGCCTGTCGGGTGCGTCTCGGGATACATTCTGTGCATCAGCGGCGGGCTGGGGAGTGAGCCCGTCTGCAGCTGTCTGATTAATACAGCTTGCTCTCGAATCAGCCCCGAGCAAGAGGGTGGGAGAATCCTGCGAGCCAGGCCTTGGTTATCGCGTTGTACTCGGTCATTCTGTCCTCGGTGCTGAATCACAGCGGCCAGTCTACCGAGGCGCGGTCCGTTAGCGCGCGCGCCTCGGCGTGTGCAGTCTCGTTGTGGTTGGCGTTGCGGTCCGACGCCTCGCCCGCGTGCGCCGGGAACCACTTGATTCTCACTTGTCGTTTGCTGCCGTCGTCGATCTTGGATGCCTGCAGTATGCGCACCGCTTCCTTCGCTATCCTGCCTTTGGCGTAATTTCGCCCCGCCTGCCCCGAGTCGCACAGCACCGCGTGGCAGTCGCGGTCGGCGATGGCCACCTCCTCCGCTTGCTCTGCCTTGGTGCATCTCTCGTGCTGGCTGTCGTGCGAATGGTGCCGGTCGCGTCGACGAAGACCGTCGTGAAGCCGTGTAGCTTGGCGTCCACGCAGCCGCGTCCACATAGCGTGCGTGTCCGTCGGCCGCGTGCTGGTCTATCAACGCCTTGGCTCTCGCCGCTCTCCTCCCTTTGTTATATCCCGGGTGCATGTTCCTCGGTATCGAGTCCACTCTGATGTTGCGCCTGATCTCATCGGGGAAGGGGAGCTGCATCTGCTCCCTGCCTTGGAATCGCATTCCCAGGTCGTCCAGGATTTTCCGGCCGGCCTCGGTCGTAGCAGTCTTTCGAGTTGAGCGGCGCGTTGGGCCTCCACTATCTCCTCTAGCGTGATGTGCAACCCCAGCTGCAGGAGGCAGTTGGTGCTCGTTGTTTCGAACAGCCCCAGTGCCGTCTTGTAGGCTCTGCAGATGAGTATATCTACGTTGTTTCTCTCGCTCTTCACGTCTGCTAGGCCGCCACGTACGCTGCGTGGCATATGACGAACGAGTGGATCAGTCTGATCATGCTCTCTTCCCTCATTCCGCTTTTCTTGGTCGTGACTCGCTTGAGTAGTCTCGTGGCGTTCGCCGCTTTCGCCATGAGCCGGGTGACGGTCTCGCCGTTTCTGCCGTGCGTCTCGATCGTCATTCCCAACACTCTGATGTTGTTGACTCTTGGGATCGCGTTTCCTTTTCTGCTCTTGACTTTGATTGCCTCGTACTCCCTCGGGTTGCTCTTGGGTTTGCGGTGCTTGACGGGCGGGTGTACAAGAAGCTCCGACTTGCCCGGCGAGCATCTGAGCCCTCTTCCGTCGAGTTAGGTCTTTGATCGCGTCGACGGCCGCTTGCAGAGTGGACTCGATGTGGCCATCGCTGCCCCCTTCCACCCACAGCGTTATGTCGTCCGCGTATATCGTGTATCGGACTTCCGTGATGTTCTTGAGTCTTTCGGACACTCCTATCAGCACCAGGTTGAAAAGCATCGGCGAGATGACCGATCCTTGAGGTGCGCCTGTGCTTCCCAGCTTCTCCTGCGCTTGGAAGTCCCCCGCTCTGATCTAGGCCGTTCTGGCCGTGAGAAAGTCTTTGATGTAATTGTATTATCTCTCTCCCATGTTAAGTTTCGAGACTTGGGATAGGATCGCCGAGTGCTTCACCTTTTCGAAGGCATTCTGCAGATCGAGTCCCAGTAGACGATTTCAGTTTAGCGTTTGCAACCGAACGTAAAAGCATTACGCGCGTAAAGAAATAGCGTCGTCCCCATTGCGCATGCTCGGAACGTTATTTGGCTTTCTGCGGTTTACGCGCGCTAAGATAACGTACGTTATTTGGCGAGTTTAACGTCCGTAATGCTTACGGAAGCTAAGAAATAGTGTTGTGGAACATGGGGAGGGGGGGGGGCGGCACCCATGGCTCCCGCTTCAGCGTGAATTCTCGTGATGGCTGCGCTCTCACTCACGTTGATCGCCAGTAACTGTGTAATTAGCTTTCCCTTTCTCCAAACTAACCTGGAAGTTAGTTATGAGCGCACAGTACGTTCATTTTCTGAGATCGTTCGGCGATTCTGGCGGCCGTACGCCTAACGAGACGCGCCCGCATAGCACCAGCAGGATGGTTGCTAATGGACCGTCTTGGCTTGGCTACGTTTGGCACGAGGCACGAGACGACGCCCTGTTTTATAACGTTTTCTTCACGTTTGTGTTTCCGTAAGGTAAACTAAAGGACTTGAAAGGACACGCACCGTAACGTCACACAAAGGTGCTTACGTTACGTAAGGCGACAAACGCTATTCTAAAGCTGTCTAGTATCGCTCAGTTGTCGCTGGTGATGCCGTTGGTGATCTGGTGCTTGAGTTGTATCATTGCGTCTTGGGAACTGAGGTGCTGCCTGAAGCCGATGCTAGCTTCCGGGTAGAGGTCTTCTTTCTCGAGGTATTCTCATCACCTGTTGTGCAGGACGTGCTCCTACACCTTGCCCACGCAGGGCGTGATCAATATGGGCCGGATGTTGTCCGTGTCGGTTGGCTTGCGGGGCTTGGGGATCAGGATGGTCTTGGCCTTCTTCCACTGCTTCGGCAACGTTCCCGTTTTCCAGCATTTGTTGTAGTAGCTCGTGAGGCTGTCAATGGATTTTTCGTCGAGGTTCTCGAGTGCATTGTTGGTGATGCGGTCCGGCCCGGCCGCCAACCGGATGTTGAGGTCCTGCAGCGCTGTGCGAATCTCTTCTACATTTATGTCTGTCGATGGGCAGCCCCCCGCACGGCCCGTGGCGTTCCGTGGGCGTAGTCGGCAGGTATCTGTCGCCGATGCGCTTCGTCACCTTATCGGCTCCGTGTTTCGTGACTTCCCGATGGATGAGTTTCGCCAGTCGGTCCCTTTGGTGTGACTTATTTCGTCGAGCAGACGCTTAAAGGAGTACTGACACAAAAAAAATCCACGTGGTTTTTTTCTGCTTTAGTAAGTAGTAAATGACCCAGTAATCACGGCACGAAACCTCATTTAGTTAGGAGCGCGACAGGTAATTATTTGCAGTCTTTTTCGTAGCGACCAGTCGAAGTTTCGGTTCCAGAGAGCGACGAGGCGGGAGAAACGGGAATGTAAACAAAGTGGTCACGTGTTCAAAAAAAGCCGTGACGTATGCTCTGACGCGCAGCCAGCGTGCGCGAAGCTGAACATTGTCGAGCGACTGCCGCATCGGTCGGACGACCGCAGCCAATGGCAGCGCCTGTAGCGTGAACGTCATGGTGACGTGGTAGACCCGGCGCCGGCGAGCGGGCGCCTCGCCGCTCCGATCATGTCCGTTTTTTTTTTCTTTCCCTGGTCGAAACGCGGGCCTCTTTCGCCGCTGACGGCGGCACATAAATGGGCTACAATTTGTTTCTGACACGAAATAACTTATAGAATAAAGTGACCTTGAAAGAGTGCGAGTTATAAAACGTTGTGCGAAATAGTAAACCGTTGGCGTGATTTCTATTCGGACGCGGTAAGCGCAAACGCGCCAGCAATCGTCTGTATACGAAGCGGCTCGCCTAACTGGCCTGTTTACTCATCGCTACTAACGGCACCGGGAAAACTAACCGTATTTTCACTTAAGAGAAACATAAATGTTCAGGCATTGATTGTGCTGACGAATTTAGGCGCTTTATTACGAGCTGCGGACGCATCGCAAGGACCCTCGGCCCCGCGGATAGACGGCCGGCGAGCTAGGCCTACATCGTCTCCCCAGCGATCGCAAGCTCGCTTGGCATGCTCGTTCGCTTCTGTCGGCGCCAATTAAATCAAATGTGCTGCAATTTAAGCGTGACATAACTGTGTACACGTTATGTCACGCTTCAGGCGCTTCGTTATACGAGCTGCAAGCGATCGTGTCACAAGCGCAACCGGTGTCGGATTCGATGGCCCACCGAGATATGCCATGGCGGCTCTTGGCCATCGGCGGCTGTCAACGGATCCGATACTGCTAACGCGGCCTTGCGGAAACACGTCTACAGTGCTCGCCAGTGGCGCAGCAACAGGGGGTCCGGGGGGCCGTGGGCCCCGGGTGCAAGGGGCCAGAGGTGGGGGGGGGGGTTGCCATACGCCTGAAGACACCCCTCTTTCTGCCGGCTTGAGTGAGCGCAAATGGCAAAGAATGCCCCGGTATCCAGTATCCCGAGCTCATGTACCCGACGCGTTGCGCCGAAGAATTGTCGGCTGCAGCTCTATCAACACCCCACGAAATACTTGCACGAATGTGTGGGCTAAAAAATTTAATTCGCAATATGGTGGCTAAACTATTCGCCTTAGCGGAACGTTTCATGTGGGGTGCGCTCATGCCGTGCGTTCATGCTGGGAGCAGGAATCGCTAAACATACAGTGAGGCGTTGTAAGGCGTTGAGGCTCTTGGGCCCCTCTTCCGTTCAGAACGCACAGCGATGACGAACAAAGACAGCAGCAAGAGGGCCTTCAACGAGTGCGCCCGGCTCTCGCGTTTACGGCGAAGCGTTCTATGAAAGCGACGTTGCATAAGTGCGGTCGTCAAAAGTCGCGAATGGGATTATCTGGATCGTCTTCAGACTCAGTGCGGCGGAAGAGTTTGACGGCGTATGACTCGACCGACTGTATATTGGCCTCGAGCTCCACCACTGGAAATGCTGGCGCCACCGTCGGCGTGACGTGCTAGGAGGGATCACGTGGACATAGCGGCCGCGTCGGCTGCTTCGGGCGCGCCGAAGCGAGCTGAAAATGAGTTTAAATTCCCTCGTACGCTGCGGTCCTCATTTAGTGGCGAGATTTTACCGCTTCGAGTGTCTCCTTTACAACGCTTGAAAGCACCACAATAGGTAGTGACTGCCTTTGAAGGCGCGCAACATGGTAGGCTACTGCTCGGTGCCGCATTGCCGGACGTACGCAACGAAGCCCGGTGTCAGCCTGATTCACACGTAGCCGCAGGACAACAAGCTACGTGAAGCTTGGCGCACGAAACATAAAACCGGCAAACAATCATCGGCTACAAATCGGGTATGCAGCAAGTACAGACGCGAGGAAGATTTCTGCTACGGCGCCGGGTTTGCGATATTCGGAAAACGCGCACTGAGACGCTCGCCCGAGTCCGCTGCCCGACTAATGTGATGACGGTTTAGTCTATGAACTTGTCGATGCTATAGATACTGGCAAGTTCACTGAAGTGGAAAGGGAGTGGTAAGAAGCACATTTTTAAAGAAAGCATGGCGTATGGTCATGTTTGTGTTATGAATTAATGCACCGGATTACAAAATAGAAGCAGCGGGAAATGGCCCGCTGAGAACATCGATAAACATACAATGCGACGCAACTCGAGAAATAATATTGAAACGTCCAAGAATTTAGACGAAAAAAGACGATTGAATCGTCGCGACGGCACATCACAGTCCCCGTAGGCGTCGAAATCTCTACAATGAAATTATTTTTGAACAGGTCTGATAGCGCCCACGCAAAGATGATTGCTTGTATACTGTCAAATGCTCATATTCTGCGGCCTAAAGCTCATGGCACGGTGCGAAAACGCGCACGCGGCGAAAGCGAAACAGTTCGCGGACAAGCATGCATGCAGACGCGCAGTCGGTCGCTGCGAACCTGTGCGATCGCTGCATTGAGGCTTCATTCTATTACGCTCCATTTAGTTATACAAACACTATAAGAACATATTTCACATAGTTTGCTCTCAGCGTTTGCCTACCTTTCACTTAAGAAGCCGGTTCGGGGGACTCCATCGCGGTGACCACGCGCGCGCAGTGGCGTTCACTGTACGTATTCGGTAAAGAGATAGCGTCTGTAAACGATTCTGTGCTTTCAGTTTGACCAAGATTAATATTTAGACAGTAAAAAACTTCTCTCGTTTCGAAAGTATTTACAGAAATGTCCGGGAGAGCTCCCGCGTGGTGTCTTCAGTGAGCGCTGACAGCAAAACCTATGAGGGTCGCGCCGCGTGATCCCTCATACTACGCCAGCGAGGCGCTTCCGATAGATGGCGACTCCGTAACTCCTCGCCGCCAATAGTCGCGGGCGCCGCGATGTTCAGCTCGCTTTTACTTCCCCTCTCCCACTCACTCCGAGAAGCCGCTGCGAAGCCTGCCGTTATGTTTCACGCTTTCCTTACCCTCGAAAGTTTAAGAAAACTGTTGTTATTGTGTGACTTCACGTCGCAAGTACAGTGTCTGTGTCAGCTGCGCAGAATTAAAAAAAAAACGTGAATTGTGTAAGGATATCTCCCGATATTCTATGAAGTTATGTGTCTTTGTGATTACTAGGAATTCGGTAGCGTGAGAAATATGGCAGATAAGTCATAACCATATCCTTAATAATCCCTCAATTAGTACTTATAGAGGAAGCACTTCAATTTCATAATTGAGGACTCAAAGTCATATTATTAATTCAACAAAAGCTTCCTAAACAAAATCGTTTTTGGTGCTACAACCTACAGTACTTTGGCACTGCGGGCGGCGCCCAGTATGGCAGTAGCGAAAGAAATATGAAATACTGGACCAGTGAGGTTGATCCCTCAACCCTCTCCATTGCGAGTGCAGACCAACAGGTTTCGCTGGCACGGCTTCATCGCGTTTTTTTTTTTTTTTTTTTTTATGGTGACGCCAAGAATCGACGCGAAGCGTGCTCTATTCTGTTCCCAATCTTTTGGTGGTACCGCAGCTCGGATAATCCCGTTTGTACGTCTAGCAGCAAATAAAAACAGGGCTTTATTGATCAGAATGAAGAGAACTCGTAATTGTAATAACATTGGCGCCCGCGCAGCAGGGAGGCAGATGGTGTTTTCCGTTTTTCTAATATGGTGGGGAGATCAGCGTCACTCAGACACAATTTAATTTTCGTTTTCGTTCAGGGCTGCCCATAGCCAAAATACTGCGGGCCGTAGTACCTACGACGATTTTTGTGAAGTTGTTATTGGGCAAGATATGAATGTCGGCCTTCAATGTTGCAAATGAAATGTTGCCGCTAAAATTGGTAGTTAAAACTTTATAATTTTTTTTTTACTTGTGACGTGACCCGTATTTGCAACGATGCCGCATTTGTATTGGTTGCCAAGCCTTACAGTCTGACAGAAGATGTGCACATGCGCTTATCACAAGTTATCAGTGCAGCACCCTGTGTTATTCGGCGCAGAAAAAACAGCGTGTACTGGCCTCGAGCTGCACCACTGGAAAAGCTGGCGCCACCGTCGGCGTGACGTGCTATTAGAGATCAAGTGGACATAGCGGCCGCGTCGGCTGCTTCGGGAGCGCCGAAGCGAGCGGAAAACGAGTTTGAGTCCTCATTTAGTGGTGAGATTTTCCCGCTTCGAGTGTCTCCTTTACAACAATTGAAAGCACTACAATAGAAAGTGGCTGCCTTTGGAGGCGCGCGACATGGTAGGTGCCGCAGTGCCGGACGTACGCAACGGAGCCCGTTGTCAGCCTTATTCATACGTAGCCGCAGGACAACAAGCTGCGTGAAGCTTGGCTCGCGAAACATAAAACCGGCAAACAGTCATCGGCTACAACTCGAGTAAGCAGCAAGCACTGACGCGAGGAAGATTTCTGCTACGGCGCCGGGTCTGCGATGTTCGAAAAACGCGCAATGAGACGCTCGCCCGAGTCCGCTGCCCAACTAATGTCATGACGGTTTGGTCTATGAACTTGTCGATGCTATAGATACTGGCAAGTTCACTGGAGGGGAAAGGGAGCGGTAAGAAGCACATTAAAAAAAATCATGGCATATGGTCATGTTTGTCTTATGAATTAATGCACTGGATTACAAGAAAAGAAGCAGCGGGAAATCGCACGCTGAGAACATTGATAAACATATAGTGCGACGCAACTCGAGAAATAATATTGAAACGTCCAAGAATTTAGAAAACAAAGAAGATTGAATCGTCGCGACGGCACATCACAGTCCCCGTAGGCGTCGAAGTCTCTACAATGAAATTATTTTTGAACAGCTCTGATAGCGCCCACGCAACAATGGTTGCTTGCATACTGTGAAATGTTCATATTCTGCGGCCTAAAGTTCATGGCAAGGTGCGAAAGCGCGCACGTGGCGAAAGCGAAACTGCGCGGACAAGCATGCAGACGCGCAGTCGGTCGCCGCGAAGCTGTGCGATCGCTGCATTGAGGCTTCATTCTATTATGATCCATTTAGTTATACAAAAACTACAAGAACATATTTCGCATAGTTCGCTCTCAGCGTTTGCCTACCTTTCACGCAAGAAGCCGGTTCGGGAGACTGCATCGCGGCGACCGCGCGCAGTGGCGTTCACTGTACGTATTCGGTAAAGAGATAGCGTCTGTAAACGATTCTGTGCTTTCAGTTTGCCCAAGATTATTATTTAGACAGTAAAAAACTTCTCTCGTTTCGAAAGTACTTACAGAAATGTCCAGGAGAGCTCCCGCGTGGTGTTTTCAGTGAGCGCTGACAGCAAAACCTACGAGGAGCGCGCCGCGTGATCCCTCATACTATGCCAGCTAGGCGCTTCCGATAGATGGCGACATCGTAACTCCTCGCCGCCGATACCTGCTTCATTCGCGATCTCTGGGAAAGAAAGTGAAGGAGAGGGGGACCCGGGGGGCGTACGCGGTATCCAAGGCGGCTGTACTGGTGCTGAAACCCGGAAATTGTCGATATCCTCGCCTTCCTCGACTACACCCGGGGGCGGGGTGGGGGGGTGACAGAAGACCTATGGGCCCCGGGTGCCAGATGACCTAGCTACGCCACTGGTGCTCGCATAGACGTGTTTATATTGGCATCGTTTTTTTTTCAAACAAGAGAGCTGTGCAAATACGGTTGCTTTCACTTTCTGCTCGAAGTTACGCGCATTCCGAACTTCCACGCAGGGGCGCCGCTTCTGGGCGGAGCTACCCGCCGCTCGCTCATTCGTACCATGTGTCCCGAATCGCCGCATGCGGCAAGTCGCACACGATGCGCCGTACGACAGATCGCACGGAAAATCGCACCATGTGTCTGGCCAATCGCACCAGACGTGGCCAATCACTTAGCGAGTCAGATATTGCGGCAGTCGATGGCGAGGACGAACCTCAACAAAACCCTCGCATCGGCCACGATCAATGGTAAGACACAACAAATCGGCGTTGAACGTTGTGGCAGCGCAGTCAAGCTGATAGTGTGGGAAATATCCCGATGGACACGACCAAAAATGCAGTTGCAGCGACACTGAGAGCGTCAAGTACAACAGCTAGAACAAGCAACAGCAGAGGAGAAGAGCACATGTAAGCCGCATGGCAGCCAACGAAAATTCGTGACGTAGCCACATGACGTAGCGTTTTCTTGGCTATTCACAATCCCGGTTGATGTCAATGTCGCGAGGTGCTCTGTTTTGCGGTTGGCTGCGCGCACGTACTCTAAATTGATTTTAAATATGTTCTAAGCGATATTCGCCGCTGATATTTTATAGGCGGTGTGTGTGTGACCAACTAAATCGATCTCACAAGTTATCTCGACTTCAAATTTTTGTGTAAGTACTCCTTCAAGCAAGTTCCATGTTTTCCCGTTGTGCATCTGGCCGTCGGCGGCGTTGCATATCTCGTTCCACTGTTGCGCGCATAGCGTGCGACAGTGTTCCCCGATTGCACTGTTGAGTTCTGCGACTTTTTTTCGTAGCCTACAAATGAGGCGTTGCTTTATCCATCTGTTGAGAATGGACTGCTTAGGCTCAATGAGGTGGGCCAGTCGGCTGTCCATTCTGTTAGTTTCAAGGTCTGTTTCTCTGGCCTTGGTTGAGTTTCGAACGTCTTGGATGATCTTGTTGGCCCACGTTTCAACGTTGTCGATTTCGGTCTCTTCTTCCTCCTCCTGATTTCTGTTATCTCTGAAAGCCGTCCAATCGATCCACGTATGTTTCCTGACGTTAGTATTGCTCTGCTCCGGCATGACGATTTTCACGATCATGTGATCGCTGCCAAGGTCCATCCCCGTGTTCCTCCATGTGATCGTGATCGGTTCGTTGTTCTTGACGGACGTGAAGTCGGTGGTGGTATCTCGGTACACGGAGTTGCCAATTCTCTTTGGGTGAGCCGGGTCGGTTAAGAGGGTCGAGTTCCACCGCGTCTTGGGACAGGTTTCTGATTTTCGCACTGCCCTTGACCTAGCCTCAGGCCGGATCCATCGCATTAGAGTCGCCGCACGAGATCAGCGTGCTCTGGCCGGCCGTCGTGCTTGCCTTGTGAAGAATGGCTTCGAATTTCTGCAGTCTCCGCGATGGATTACTGTAGGTGCTGAAAATGAATATGCTGTTTTTTCTTTGCTTGGTCGGTATGAGTTCGGTCAACGTGTATTCGATCCTGACGTTGCTTAGCCGGTGTTCGACGAAAGTCCCTTCCTGACCAGGGTGCACAGGCCTCTGCCGTCGAGTGGGCCAGCGTGCACCCTGTAGCCGGGGAGGGACGGCTTGTCCGTTAGCGTTTCTTGTAGTAGGAGCACGTCGGGCATGCGCGCGGCGTGTTCGATGTGCTGCTGGACAACCGCCCTCTTCTTGACGAAGCCGCGGCAGTTCCACTGCCACACTGTTATGCCTGTGGAGTTGGAGGTCATGATTGTCCTATTCGCAGTTCTCCGGGTTGCTGCACTTGGTTGACTTGCTAATGTGGAGGCGCTAACGTTGTGTGGCTTAGTACTAGCTGCACGCTCCTCTCGAGATTGTCGAGTCTGTGGACGTTCTCCGTTTGGAAGGCTTCGATGGCTTCCTTCATCGACTTGATCATATCCTCGAGGCTGTTGAGTTTGGCCTCGACATTGTTGTTGCTGCCGCCGGTGCTGCAGCTGCAGAAGTAGCGGGCGACCGGCCTCACACTCTAACTTGCGGAGTGCATGAACTCCTTTCAACGCTAGAGCACAATACTGGGACGAAATGGACTTAGGCAACGGTATCGCGGTGGTACACACCGCGATTGGATCCGTCGGTCGGACCACTACGGCGCTCACGTCCGTGCGGCCCGGTGTGGTTGTACGCTGACGGCAAGAAATGTAAAGAGAGAAGAATCTGCTCCGACAAGATGGCAGAGTAACAACTTCCGGCGTCACCGAGCTTCACAAAGGTCGACGTCAAGGCCTATCCTTTTGCCTTCCTCCATGGCGCAGCCGAAAAAGTGCGCATCGATTTAAAACTACCGGCAATCAAACCTCGACCAATACGCTGTCTCTGGGAGGTCACGTGCTGGGCAGATACCGCGAGGGAGAAAGAGAGAGTGGCTTCACGGTGTGCTCTCTTTCCATGGCTAGGCTAGAACTAGCCACCCTACCAAGGCTGGCTGCGTGACGTAGTGCTCTCTCCTACAGTTTATTTCCTTCCTCCACTGATATTGCTCTCTGGAATAACGTCACGGTAATGAGTATGGCACCCTGTTAGGCACTTCGAGACAACTTTGGTACAAAACTAACATATCTCACAAGTGTCCCACAACCTCGTACTTGCGAAATGTTATTTCTTTACGCGCGGGAACTGCGTGGTAGTGTTTGTAAACTCCGAAAGTATGTGTCAGCACTCCCCCAAGAAAACGAATGAGGAAGCTCCGATGAAAATGCGAACAGGTAACTAATATAAAATGCAATTAAGACACAGACACTCAATTCGGTAAAATTTTATTCTCTGTTTTTAACAGAAATTTATGTTCAGGTCGTCACTGAGAACCTGTGCGTAGTTGCACTCCAACTTGAAAGTTGGTTTGGCATCGATCAAAAAAGAAAAAAGAAAGAAAGAAAAATAAACACTCCTACAATCGCAAGTCATTTAAATATCAGATGAAGCATTCTCTCCGCCACAAGATAAAACTAGCAGGTCCCCGAAAGAGATTGTAATGATTGCGGAAAAAAAACACAAAAATCGTGAAAAAGAAGATGAAGATCTCATGCCAGTCTGCCCAGAAAGGAAGAGCTCACTACAAAGAGAAAAAAATTGTGGAAGTTTCACTATCCGTCGGGCAACAACTTCGAGAAATGACCGCGCTCTGCAACGGATTGCGTTTATTTCACGGCCAAAATGGCCGTTCATCTTTTGGATGAAGTGAATTTTGGATTGCCTTGATTTCCATAAACATACTATTTATGGGGGATTTAAGGAAAAAGTTGCACACAGCAAATTAAGAAACCTTGTCTAGTCGTGTGTTCCCTTGTCTTAACAAACAATAATTAACAAGTAGACGAATGAATATTTGTTCGATGTGAACTAGTTAAGAGTAACAGGAAGAAAGAAAGCAAATCGTTGTAAATCGAGCGTAGCCAAATATTTTACTATGATCCAACAAAACGGGCACGTTTCACTACGCCAGCGTCACAAATCGACTACAGGTTAATCGCAACATTCATTTTTTTTTTTTTTTTGCGCCTCCAGTTTCTGACAAATGCTTTCACGGCAAGTGCAGCTGTAAGAGAACGCCGATTTCGTCATATCTTCGCTTTTTTCGAAACAAGATCACCATGGAACAGCTCTGCATCGTTTGTACGCGAGAATTTGTACACTATCAAATTAAGTAAAAATCAGAATAAAATTTATATGATGCAGTGATCCTCGCAACGCCCCCTCGGCTTTACCTGAGCGTATACGTGTCGAGAAAACAAGATTTTCCCATTCATTCCCAAGATAATAGTCACAGTGCAGTTTTCACACACTTGTACCGAAGTTGACTTGCAACGAATCGCGACTACGCAGTCAAGAATTACTTTTCAAATACTAACTCGATCTGCACGTTGCTTAGACTACATGGCTAGCGCATTCAACAAATAACAGCACTACCGAACAAACAAAAAGCTGCGAGAAAAACCAACAAATGCAAGAACAATTTAGTCAGAGGCGCGGGCATTTTCTCGATGCGTAAGCCCGAATCCCAACTAGAAAGAGCTCTCACTTTTCAGGAGTCGGCAATGCACACACCTCTACATTTAAGTACGCCGAGACCACATTGAGTCGCGCTTTTCGCGCGGTCTGGCGAGCGAGCATAGAAAAAGGGTAGGTGCGACAGTGCGCCCTACGGGAAAGTTCGTGCACATAACCCAGGACCACTACCATATCATAGTGAACACCGTACCGCATATGAACGAGACACAGAAATCAAAGCACACGAGGCGAACGCTGAGGTTATTCATTGTCTGCCGTTGCGATCGTGTTCTATGCCTGTTCGGAATCCAACGATTACGCCGCAATAAAGACCCCTCGGTCGGTTCCGCGACACTGGGAAGCTCTGCGCGGGCATTTGATACCAACAGCCTTCTCGCAGCGTTGCGCGATTACGTTTAACGTTCTTGAAATACCAAAGGAGTGTGTAAGGCGCTCGCCCGCGGTTTGACCACAACGCCGTAACATTAGTTAATTGGTTCGGCTGGAAAGACATCGCATACTTTGGCGGTGGCTCTCGGAGCTCCCAGATTCAACTGGCCATTGCATCGGTGCGCCACCCGTTTCGTAGTCGACATGCATTCAGGGTTCGAGAATTGTTTTTTGCACCGATTGCAAGCGCTAGAAGCATAGGTTGACGCTGTGAGTGATTCTGAAAGTGCAGCATGGCAAATGCTCTCTTCGGAACGCACACACTAGCCAGTCAAAGTTGGGATCATCACCGTAGGACCCTTTTTCGAGAAAGCACTTCATGCTGGCCACAAGACAGACACGAGCTAGAGACGCGAACCCTTTCCTTGCGACATGGCATTTTCTTTTTTCTTTTTTTTTTGCATGGCTGCAGATACCGTGCATTTTCGCAGTTAGGCTCACGAGTATGTACATAAATGGTTGGTCAGTCAAGAATGCACTAGTCATCGGCCGTGAGCTACTGGAAGATCAATAGATATCCTGCGTTCAGAACTCTCTAAACGTATGGAGCTTTGGGCAAGTACTGTTATGCACACAGTACCCGACGTACTTTTGAAAAGCATTGTGTGTCAAGCATGTATTCAATATTCAAAAGCCTATGAGAGCCACAGGCGGGCACACCTCTACTGAAATGCTTCCATGCGCATACTATTAATTCCACTGAACTCCTGCCCTATTCCTAAGGAATCAATAATGATTCCTTATATATCCTGCACTATTTCAGCAAGACTACTGCAGATAAACTACGAAACCAGGGGAACACCGATGAAATGCTTCAACAGGTGTGACTGTTTGTATTCAATTGTTAGAGAAAAATTAATGAGCTGTACATGTGAATACTAGCACACCTAGCTGCTCTGCACTACTTAAACTAAATCTGCTGTTTGAGCTTATCTTTTAAGAAAAGCAATGCGCACAAAACCAAACAGCCAGGACACACATATTTTCTGATTATTTGTGAAGGTAGCAGAGCTAAATTATTGAACATGTAATAACAGCAACGGTCAGAAACGAATAACCACGGCGTCGGTCAGAAAATGGCAGAGAGAAATAAAAAGCAGTTTCTAAGAAGGAACAGAAATCAGAAGAGATCTCAATACTGTACAAATACAAAAGGCAGTCGGTATCCAAGAAGCAGAACCATTCTGCATTCCACCACAGGCTGCTCACAAGAATCCAGCAGCTCAGTGAGAAATAAACCAAAAACTGAAAACTCTCTCGTGACAAATTAAAAAAAAAATGAAGACAGCCTTGTACTGCCACAATCAGAGGCATTATTTTGGCCCATAGCGTGCGACCTTTATTGAACTTTACTCTTATTTATCTCTGTAAAAATATGCCGCTGGTATATTCACCGTAGTTACAGGCAAAATTTGCATATATGAAATATGTATATATTTACAAGATATTTACACATGCGAGGGAGCAATAACTGTACAGGGAGCTGTGAACTTCCGAGCAAGCGGCTCACACGAAGAAAATCAAGATTTGAAGTCTGCATAACTTGCATCTCACTCGGCACATTTCATTTCGTACCTGTGTTTGTTTGTGCAACCAGCGGCTAATTCACTCAAACCTTCTCTCCTAAACAAGTTATTGTTGATACATCACAATGCATGCAGGTTGCAATGCAGGTGCAAGATGGGGCAAAAGTGATACCAGAAATGGTGCTTTGACCTGAGGATGTTGGCTAAGAACAGCAGCATCTGCAGAGGGCATAAGCAAACACTCTGAGTAGTTCACGAAATTCCGCATCTTCTTAATGAGCACAACTTTCACACCATCCAGCTGGAACTTGCTACATGCTCCATTTCTGTGAGAGATCATTAAGTTATCCTAGTGTGAATAAGACATTTATAGTACGGGTTACCTTTTCGCTCTTACACTGCCAGTACCCCTGCATTTGCAAACAATCCACGCTCAATTCATGAGCTTTTTCCTTCTATTAGCACATCCATTTGTGTAAGTTGCTGGGTCTCTTTAATTAAGTCGCTACAGCATTTTCTGATATGTCTCAGTGCACAATGAAAACATATGTTATGTCCACCAAGAAAGTGCAATACAGAAAGTAACAAACAAAACATTATCTGTTAAACTTGAACATTCCTATTAAAAAAATCTTTGTTCTTGGTAAGGCAATAAGCATCATTTGGAATAACTACACACATGATTTGAGGAATTGCAAAGCAAAGCACTGCCACCTTGTTGACATGACAGCCAGGATGACTTGCATAAATATTGAAGCAATGTCAATTATCTATCAGATCCACCATTGAGTACAGATGCCTTCGGCCAATGCAAATACAGTAATTTTGAAATGCTGGCACATACATCATAATTGTGTAATAACTTCTGGTGTCTAACTTTCTTACACATTCTAAATAGAAAGCTATACTTAAAGAGCTGATCATGCAAAATGAAAATAAGGACTTGGTATAAATTCTCACCAAGGGCCATAGTACTCTTATAAAAGGACATTTGTGTTATTGTTCGTCGAATAGGAACCTCGGTAAAATGCACTGAAAAGAGATGGAAGCAACACTAAAAATGCAAAAGAATTACATTTTCTATTGTATTGTTTGTTAGAATTGAGCAAAAGCAATCATTAAATGTATAATTTACTTTGACTTTGTTGCTTTTTTTAATAACACCCTGTGCAAAAACAAGGCAAAATAAAGCAAAAAGAAAACAACCTCCTTCTGACAGCACTATCCTAATGGTGATGCAACAATGCCAGAGTTTCAGTCAATGTATATTTGCCAATAGAACATTAATACCAAAGGAAAATTGCATGTTGCATGTATAGAACACAAGTGTAAACATAAATTTTAACAGTGGTACAACCAAGGTTCTTAAAAGGAAATGTAGTGATGTTTACTAGATTAATTTAGTACGTCAACCCTATATGAAATATGTTGAGAAAACGTCTTCCAACTTAGTGCTACACTGAACATCTTACAAAATTATTCAGAACTCAACAAACTTGTTCAAACAGTAAGATGTGTCAGGGCTGGCCCATCATTCGACATAGTGGCATATCTTCTCTTGGCAGTGCAAAACTTTGAGCAATATGATGAATGCCCACTTGATTGAGATATTAAAAGCATGCAGAGAGTAAACATAAGCCTTAATGCTTATTTGGTAGTGTGTTTACAGTGCAATGATAAAATTCATAGGATGTGCTGCAAGTGATTGTTGATCTCACGGTCTAAGGCAGTGATCAATAGTCAGCACTGCTTGCTTCAAGGTGCTGCCCTCCACAAAACGTGACAGACTAAAGCATATAAAAATAACTTCAGGTAGAGTGCAAAAGGGCATGCAGGTTCGCAAACGGGGTCAAAGATACAGTGCTGTGTCTTCGTCTCCTTCCATCATCCTGTGCACTCTTCTGCACTTGACCTTAGGTTATGCAGTACCAACTAACCTACCAGTCTGTTCTTTAGAACTCCATATAAAATTGTTTTATGGATGTTAAATGATTATCAAACTTTCGGCCCATCTTGCACCTCAAGTAAGGCATACCAACATCTGAACACAATAGAACAGGCACCACGAGAAAACAAGGAGCTGTACAAAGTAACACAGGAACATCAAGCTGTACTTCTCATTTGTGGGTTCAGTTTAAAACCTGCTGCCACACAGTTCATGATCTAAGCACAACACTGACAGTGTCTAGATGTTGGCTCGAGCCCATACTTGTTCTTTTTTTTTTGCTAGGCATGCTTTTTTCCTGGGCCTTTACAAAACTTTGCAACACAGAATACTGACACAAGCTTATTAACAGCCTGGAGTATACAAACCAAGAGCAGTCTCTCAACTTTACACTCACTTTGGCACAAAATATTCCGTTTTGTGAAGTGGCCTGAAAAATGGAATTATTGCTTTGATAAGCAGGCATCTGGGCTGTAATTTGACTGCAGACTAGCAGCTTACTGCAACAAGCATAGTTATGAAATCTGAGCTTAATCCAGAGTCAGCACAAGGAGGCCGTCAGGAGTACCAGGCTTAGTGAAACCATGATGCAAGGCACATGACATAAGTGTGAAAGATGAGGCACCACAAATACAGACTACCATGCTGCACGCTATTCTACAAAAAATACAAGCTTTAGCTACCAGGCATTTCTTTCATTTCCTTTCAATTTTTAGTTACGAAAACTTAAATTAAAATGTGAAAGTAGTTACTGTGTGTAACAAAATGTGGTTATAGTTACTGCCTGCATATTAGTGTTACGAGTCTGAAATTGTCATAAACTGTGAGTGATTTAGAAAATATATCTGTACAGAAAATCAAAAGATATAGCAAGGCGTTCGGGAAACCTATAACTTCAAGGAATGGCTTTTTGCTACGAAGGGATCTTGGCACTGCTACACATTAAATGACTTTTAGTGCACTGTGTTATGTGCGTGTGTCTCACAACAGCAAATTTCATGTATGGGTGCCTGCAAAGGCAATAAGAAATGTCACACTGCACTTTCTACATTTGCAGCCGGCAATCATGGTGCCTTATTCCTTAACCTCTATGTCAGTGTGTCAAAACTACCTTCAAGCACGTGACAGCCCTTAAATGCCTGCCAGCCCAAAGCTTGAAACCAAGACTGTCGACCGGCGTCCTAAAGAACGCTCTCGAGACCTGCAAGACTTGACGGCGCTTACAAAGCGGCCAAAGGAGAAAACCGCCCGCGGTGTTCAGCCAGTAGGTCGCTGCCATGCTAGAGTCCACTGGGTCCACCACTAATGAATACCACAGCACATACCCCTTCTCCAGGAAGGCCCTTCGTCACACTGTCCTCGCACAGGTATAGACCCACAATGCTGATGGCTTCAATGAAGGATGTGATGAAACAGAAACACGATCATACACAGATGGCCCTTGCACACACCAGCGTTGCGTCACTCGTCCACCTGCACGATGTGCACCACATGTGTCCGTGGCTCGGAGGACGGCTTGCTGCCGTCGATTGCCGCCTTCACGGCATCGTGACCGCCGCCCACTTGCAGAGCCTCGCCCCAGAGCTGGGTGATCTTGTCGACCGGGTTGCGGCATCCTTTGCAGCGACACGTCTTGCAGCTAGCACCGGCCACGTAGCAAGGGCACCGTTGGCCGCAGCACGTCAGCTTGCCCGGATTCAGGCTCGCCGCGCCACACCGACAGCCCCGGCGTGCCGACGTCGTCGCTGGCCGCTGGTAATGCAGCACAGCGGTTGGCGTCGGGGGCACCGCCGCCGAAGGGCTGCCGCACTCCGACGCCGACGTCGAATCCGAACCGGATCGGCTGATCTCCAGTACTGCGAAAGAACGAGTACGACAACATACGTTAAGGGCCAATTGCAACGAAACCGAACATGTTCTAAATTTGCTTTAGATAAGTATTTGCTGTTGAAGCAATCTTGATAAAGCTACAAGGCTGGTAATTCACGCAAGTTTCTTAAGTAAGCCCTTAAATAGCAGCTACTGATAACGATCGATTTGTAATGAGATCCCTTGTGAAACAGGGCGGCGACAAATAGCCACTTAGCCTGTTCGAGGTAATCAGGTTCTGCTATCTATTTCAGTCTAGCATTGCCTATTTCCACTTACATTATTTCTATTCTTTAATACATCTAAAATACATCCTAAAGCATGGGCCTAAGCCTGTGAGGACCCCAGCTCCATCTCTTCCCTGCTTTTTTTTTTCCAACAATACAAAACGTCTTCTCTTGCATGCTGATTCGACCGCTGACCAATTAAGGCTCCCACCATCAACTATAATAAAGAACGCATAAACCGAGACACATATTCTCGATTGTTCAAATCACCTGGTTGACTGATGCAAGTTTTCGCTTTGCATGATACGTGATGCGTTAAGATCGTCTGCACAAGCACCGCTCCTCCACGGAACGGCGGTAGGAAAGCAGAGAGCTGTCAGATAGCTGTAAACGCAGACGTGAAATTTAAGACGCACGCAGACGTGAAAGTTCTACGTGCGCTACGAACCGCATGCGTGGGACGCTTACTAGAGGGTTTTAGGTTAAGGGCAGGCAAGTGTGGGGCCCGCCAGCGCTTGGGGCTACGGTACTGCGCATGCGTAGTAGCGCACCCCAACGATTGCGTCCCCTTAATCTAAAACTATATATCATAATTAAGCGTAGGCAACAGATTATGACAGGAGGCCTCGCAACCCTCTGTCTGCAGACATGAATGCTACTGCAGCCAAGTTCGTTGAAGACGATTCAAAAGTTTTAGAATAGCGTTTGTAGCCTTACGTACGTTAAACCCAAGTACCTTTCCGGGACATTACGGTGCGCGTCTCTTCCAAGCTTTTTGGTCTAACGTGCGGGAATGCAAACGTAAGAAGGACGATAGAACACACAGCGCCGTCTGGCACATTTTGGCCAACGCATTCAAGCCAAGGCAATACATTTAGCAACCATACTGTTGCTGCCATGCGGACGCATCTCGTTTAGGCACACGAACGCCGGAATAGCCAAACAATCTCAGAAATTGACCGCGCTATGCACTCGTAACTACAGTTTCAGGTGAATTTAGAGGAGGCGAAAGCCCATTTCGATAATTACTGGCGATCAACGAGAGCGTAGCCATGACGAGCCTTCACGCTGAAGCGGGAGCAATGGGTGTCGAAATGTTGGACAACGCTATTTCTTAAAGTGCGTAAACATTAGACAGCTTTAGTTTAGGGTGTGTAGCGGAATAGCAGGATCGAAATGCGCTATTTCTCAGAATGAACGTTACCCTCATTGAGTGGTTTGCGTAGTTTGTATAAAACACGGCGGCGGTACCGGCTGCCCGCTTCGAACTGCACTTGGCGTTGTTTTTGTAGAATTAACTTCGTTCGTAGCAAATGACTGTGCAAACGGCTTTTCCTTAGTCTCAGGCTGCTTCGACGACATCGTATTATAGATAACCTTGAGTTTTCGTGATTGCTTCTCGTTTCGAACGCGTCCAAGCCTAACGAGAGAAACCTCCTGAAATGGATGGAGGGATGCTATCAGCGTCCCCTCTGGAACGGGGCGGTGGGTTGCGCCACCGAGCTCTTGTCATCATATTGCCCAATGGCCTACATATGTTAAAAAAAGAAAATAATAATAAAAAACCGCAAAGAATTCCCATCACCACGCTTTCTGAACGCTTATTGGGAACTTTGTTCTTTACGCCTCCGTTGTTTGTCGTTTGCCTATTTTCTTCCACCAATCTTCCAATCGCCTCTTACTAATCTCTATTGCGGACATGTCTACTTTGCCCGTTCTCGATGAAACCAAGGGCTTCAACGAAACCAGAGGTGCCTAAAACAACCGCTGAGTAGATATTTTCCCATTCTAACAAAACGTGCTCCTTCATTTCTCTAGCTTAACCGTAGCAAGCACATGCTTCTTCTTTGTTGTATCTCGCTTTATAAGTGCGTGTTCTAAGGTATCCTGATCTCGCTTCGAACAATAATGAGACTCTCCAGGCCCCGCACACTCGCAAGTTCAACAAATGGCCACAGAGGGCGAAAAAATCGACCGCGCGGCGCTGCTAAAGAAAGAGGCATAGTACACCAATTAAAAAGGTTCCCCGTTGCGCGCATTATCTCTTACTAGAGGCGCTGTAGTAAGCGCAATTTTAACCTACAAACTTTCTTTTACAATAACCGAAGCGTTTCTATTACATGATAAAGAGTACAAAGTTATCATTCCTAATTTACATTGAACTCTTTATTACAAACTTTGTTGTTTTTTGCCATTTTAAACGCAAAATAGCGCTCAGCATCATCGACCTCCCACGTGACATCTGGCCTGGATTTAAAATTTTTACCGGTATGTTCGCGTTCACGGCAGGTACGGATTCTTTGGTTCGTACATCGGTTGGTTATTTTGAGCTAAAACCTGTCTATTGCGCTTCGATATCTGGCGTTATTTAACTTGGGGTGTAAGCCGGAAAGCTAGGTTTCAGTCGTGAGCCGTGTGGAACACGTCTGCATCGAAATGGGAGCCGGGTCCTGCTGCGACTGGGGACAGCAATACCGGTGAGTCGTTAAATATCGCTGCTTCAATCGCTATGTAATTTATTCGTCTCGTTAATTTACAGGCGCAGGCAAGTTAACGAACTGGATGCTGCATTACATATGGACAGTCAGGACCCTCCGTTGCTGTTTCCGAAATAAACTTTCAGTTGCGAGGCCATCAGTATACACACATTCACGAAAGAGAAAGCGATATCGGAACGCGTGTCACATTTTTCATCTCGTTGTAGCCGTAGCCATGGGTGACTGAGTAGCCTTATCGATATATATTTTTTTTTCGAGGCCGCCGGCAACTTCTCTTGTTCACAGAACCGAATAACCCTTTGATAAACTGAAGCTAATGTACTCAATTTAGTGTATTAAACAGTTGCACGCATGATAATTCATCCATATTTCGTACCTGTTGGTTCCAAATGTTTTTGCTGTTCAGTTTGGGTTACCTCAGAGCATTTTTGCAGTAGTGAAGCGGTGCATCACGTTCATGCACAAAAAGAATGCATCATTTCTAATAGCTTCATGTCTTTCATCTATTTGCTTGTGAAACCAGCAGTGTGATCTCTTCTAGTGTATAAACGTGCGCACAAAGGTTCTCATTTATGATCTTAATAATACTTAAGCTGTTGATATGCATTGTAGTTATGCAGACATCAATTTTACGGAAAGTAACAATATTTATTTACCATGCTGCTTAAGCACCCTAGAACAAACAGTGCACATTTGCATGTGTTCTGTATTCACAAACGATTACAATGTAGATGTCGCACCTTTTCGCATTTTATATTGCAAAATTGTGCTTATTCAATTTCTGATGCAGTCAAAATTTCTGTTCCAGACGTGCAGTAATGAGGACAGCACCAGTATAAAGCTACACACTCCATGCACTAAACAGAAGCTGCTGCCTGCTACAACAAGGTAATTGCGTTGACTTTGGCTGCTACTACAAGGTAAACAACACCTGGTACAGAAATAAATATGCTTGATATATGTTGTATTGGCTTGCTAGTATTGAGATACATGTCATTTGTTTGTAGCAGATGATCTGAACGTTTGTTCATGTTTACATTTCAGCATAATTGGTTCAAACATAAAAGAAAACACTACATGAGTTTGGATAATCTCTGCTGTGTCTCATGTGCCACTGTTCTGCCCCAACAGAGTCTGTGCCAAGTACATCTCGGTCATCATGGGAGCTCCCATCTACACTAACAGGAAGGGGCTGGATCCGAATTCGTAAGACCACGAACAAAAGAGCCATTCTAGTATAATTTGGATGAGATATCAAGTCTACGGATGACTGTTTCAAGAGTGAAAAGAGCCTCCGCCATCATTCCACCAGCACAGATATTGGCCAAGTCATCCAGGTACCTCAACAACAAAAATTCTGTGTCTTCCGATGTACCTGCAACCTCTGAACAAGCACAGATGATGCTGGCCAAGAGTGTTCCGTCAGCTTGCCCTTCCTTAGTGAGCTTCGTGGCCTTGCCAATTCGTGCCAAGTATAATTTTGTTTCAATGAATGCAAGCTTTTTCATTCCACATTGTTGTTAGAGATCATTCCTCTTTCTCATCCAAACATTGAAGGTCAACTGATTCTTTGCTCATATTTAATACCAGTCACTGTCTAGAGGCAAACATATCTGTAGCAGTATTTTCTAGTGTATGTTGCCATGTGCAATTCCTCTCCTGAAATAACTGATGCGGCATTTGCGTGTGTCTTGCATTAACATTTACACTGTGTGCTATGTAGCATTTAACTTTTCTTAAAGTTTTTGGCTTTCAGTGCTTGCAAGGTAGAGTGGCTTCTTTCTTGAATGCAAGCTTTCTCATTCCCATATTGAATTCCTAGTCTCATTTCAGGATTGTTATTCTTGCTCGACAGCCTGTGTTTTTGTGCAAGCTACATTGAAGTGATTGATTGCAGAATCTGGTTTCGCCGCTGTCCAACTTGGTACTAGTCACCATGTTACATTTCTCATATGTGGGAGCCTGGTCAGTTGCATTGGGAAACAGTCTCTCAAGGCAAGCACCTGCTCCTACAGTCCGCACAGTGACATAGGCTGTGAATTTACACACACCGTGGTTGGTGCTCCCCGTTCCGCCCTTTCCTGCTGCTGCCGTGTGCAAATTTTGCTTGTGACCTTCCATAATTTGGCATCAACAGAGACCTCATACATGATTACATGGTTCGAAGTTTATGAAGTTGATATCCACATGTGTGGAAAGGCCTGCAAAATGGTGATGTCCACAAACCGACCATGCCCATATTTAGAGAATGTGGGGTACCAAGTGTGAGTTACACATCAGTGGCATGCGAAAGAACAAAAAGAAACATGCAGGTTGGAAAGGCAGTAACGCTAAAATGCGGGGCACTCCATGTCACTGTGTTGGCTGCGGCAGCAGATGCTTGCATCACCTGATTGCTGCGCAACGCAAGTTGCTTATCTTCAATGGCGACTGTCGGTGCAAACACGTGGGACGCAATGTCCAATCTGCTTGCGCTGCTGGTTGTTGCTTGTTACCAGACTACCATGTGTGACGAAGGCAAGCACCATGCCTACAGTCGGACGGTTAAATGTCCCGCAAGCCACCCGTACGGGTGTATGCTCGCTGTTGTCATGTGAATCATAGCCAATGTATAAGTTGAGCATTATGTTAGAGTATGCTGAAGTGATTTGATTGCAGAGTCTTGTTTCAGTGTTGTCCCACTTAATCATAGTTGCAGTGTTACATTTCTCGGATGTGGCGGCCTGGTCAGTTGCATTAGCCAACGGCCTCTCGAGGTAAGCACCTGCTCCTGCAGTCCGCACAGCGACACAAACTCCCTGTTTACATGTATTGCGATTGGTGCTCTCTGTTTGTCCTTTCCTGCTGCAGCCGTGGGTAAAGTGTGCTTGTGGCCTTCTTTGGCTGCGATTTGGCGTGTACGGAGACTATCATAGATGATTACGTGGTTTGAACTGTATGATATCCACATGAGTGGAAAGGCCTGCAAAATGGTTATTCCCACAAAACCGACCATGTCCATATTGAGAGCAGGTGGGGCACCAAGTGTGAGCGACACGTTAGCGGTCACCGAAAGAACAAAAAGAAACGTGCATGTAGGAAAGGAGGTAACGCTAGAATGCCGGGTAATTCATGTCGCTGTGTTGCCTATGGCAGCAGGTGGCTGCGTCACCCGATTTATTCGCAGTGCAAGTTACGGCGACTGTCAATGCATACAGGTGGGGCACTGTCCAATCTGCTTGCGCTGCTGGTTGTCACTCATTACTAGACCACCATGAGCGACGTAGGCAAGCACTGTGCCTGAAGTTGGATAGCTGAATGTGCTGTAAACGACCTGTAGTGCGTGAATGCCCAATGTTGTCATGTGGATCTTAGCCAATGTACAGTGTATTGTCTGAACCTTATGCGGTGATTGAATGCAGAGTCTAATTTGATAATGGTCGCCGTGTTATGTTTCTTCGATGTGGCGCCCTGGTCAGCTGCATGGGCAACAGTTTCCCGAGTTAACCGTCCGCTCCTGCAGTCCGCACAGCGACAAAGGATCCCAATTTACATGCACCGTAATTGGTGCTCTCCCCATTCGACCTTTGCTGCTACAGCCGCGGGCAAATTATGCTTCTGGGCCTTCATCGACCGTGATGTGGCCCATATTGAGAATGTGGGGCACCAAGTTTGAGTTACACATTAGCGGCCCCCGAAAGAGCAAAAAGAAACGTGCAGGTTGAAAATGAGGTAACGCTAAAATGCCGACTAGTCCATATCGCTGTGTTGGTTGCGGCAGCAGATGCCTTGCGTCACCCGATTGCTTCGCAATGCAAGTTACGGCGACTGTCGATGCAAACAGGTGGTGCACTGCCCAATTTGCTTGCGCTACTAATTGTCGCGCGTTACCATATCGCCATGTGCGACGACGAAAGTGAGCAGTTTACGAGCTCGTGTTAACGGCTTCAGCGTATCTCGAAATGCAAATTTTATTTCTGCTGTCGTACGAGACGATGCACTGCTTTTCTTCTGCCAATAAAGTCGCACGTCCTGTTCACTCACTTGTGGCTTGTTTGTATGGGCGTCAGTAGAGGCTCTTTAGTCTCCTGGCAATTAAAACGCGGCAGCTGAGGAATGCCGCAACGCCAGCAAGGCCAGCACGGCGCGCACCCAGCGTACGCCACCGGAATAAAGCGACCATATTGGATATTGCAAAAAAAAAAAGACATTTCCGCTTTCTGTTTAAGCAGCGCCATCTGTCGGGCCCCGGGCTAAGTTCCATGCGCTGCCGCTTCTTATTTTCGAACCACTGTGGAAGGTACAGTTTCCCTTCTCTAAAGTTGTTTCTTTATTCTATGGACTCTCTTTGAGTTACCATAATTTGTTTCTTTCGTGATATCGTTTTTTCCCCTCTTAAGGCTAAACCCCATTAGCGCGATTTTGTGCGCGACAGCGACGAGCGACGGGTTTGCGCGACGGATCAGGCCGTCGCTTGAACAGATCGCTCGGTCTAGAACAGATCGCTCGGAATCTAGAATTCGTCGCTCGTCGCCCGGAAGTGCTATGAGCGACTAGCCAATAGCGCAAAGCCGGAACTGGATGTACGTAACTCCAGTACTTCCGATTGTCGCACGGAACGAGCAAACGATTGAATTTTTATAGGTGCAAGGATAAGAACCTACTGCAAGACTTTCAGAAATATTTTATGCTGCTTTTTTACAGTAAAATACATCAACTTAAGTTAATAAAGCACGCGTCACGCTAGTTTCGGCGCCTATATTGCTGCCCTCATACCGGCAACACTGGGGAGACGTCGCTCGAAGTCATCGCTCGCATGGGGTGCAACTTGTAGGCGACGAGCGAACGCGACAGCCATCTCCATCGCGTCGCCTGTCGCTGTCGCGTGCAAGATCGCTTGCATGGGGTTTATACTTTAAGTATAGTCGGATACAACTTTAGAAAAAAGGGGGCGTTTACTCCTCCGAGGCGGATGCACACGGGCATCCACCAATGGGCGCGCACTCTGGACCGACGTCATGCGCCGGACGGCCGGGGATCCTGGCAGCCTACGTAGCTTAGCCTCCCAAACCGCTCATCCCTTCGATTAATATAAAGTTGTTACTCATTCGCTCTAATTTGTACCAACCTTAATCTATCTTAATCCCCTTTATTCCTGCTCAATCCACTTTAATTAATTTTAGTCCGCCTTAAGTCACCTTACTCCAACTTGTTCTAACTTTGATTACCCGTAATTAATATTAAACGTTGTTATACCATTTACCATCTTCCGTATTACTACTCACATCACACAGGACGCTGATGACGTCGCAATGATTTTTGGTACCGTGCACTCGCCGCGGACGACGCCGGCTTTTCTGCGATCATGGGACACACAAAGCTTTCGCATTAAAAAATACCGGCAGGAACCACCTCAGGTTGACTGTCGACGTCAATGCGATTAGTATTGAACCACTGCAGCGACACACCGCATATTACACCGCCGCAATAAGCGCGTCACTTACGAGGCGCGTCCTGCAACCGAGCTCCTCTCTCGCGCTTCCCTCTGGACACCTGCGGCACCTAGCGGCGCCACCGCGCAGTAAGCGCGTGGCGCGCATCTTCCAAGCTACATTGCCTGAATGCAGTATGTCAAGCGGGTTCGGTTCCGCCCAGCACCGGGTAAATTTTAAACGATTTTTGCTTGTCCTACAAAAAGCAGCACATTACGCAACGGCACATGCCCAGCCGCCCACGTTCTCAGCACAGCAGCCTGAAGCTTTACCCCATAAGACCACGGACCACCCAGTGACCCAAGTTGAAACAAAAGAGATTGGATACGGACGGACAAACGTTCGAAAAACATGGTGAAGTTCTCAAGGAATGCTATTCGCATTAAAATGAACTCCAAGCTTCGATCTCGAACTCAGTCGCGTCCTAACGTCACAGCGTGAAGCCACGAATTTCAGTTCTTTTTCTTTGTATACAAGCTAGTTTGGCGCGGGGAAAAAAATGTCCCGGAAACTTCTAGGTTGAGCCTCTGGTTTCCTTGGAATGGAATGCAGTCTTTCGAAGGCGTCACAGCAAACTGGGGAGGGCACCTCGGAGCGGCCAAGCCAACAGCCTCTCGCTTTTTGTAAAAAAAGAAAAGCTAAACTGTTTAGTGTAACTATAGAAGCACTTGGGAACGTAACATTCATGTTTCACGGTGCCCTGAAAAAACTATCATTATTCGAGTTTAGAGGAAATGGAAGGCACGTTGGATGTGAGGTGCCGTAAAGCTTACGAATAAGAATTTCTGGACCCTCGTAACAATTGCTGCACGACTGGCCAATAGAGGCACTTTTCGTGCATTCGCGGGCTTCTGTTACGCTCGGAAAAAAAAAAAAAACTTTTATTTAGCACGCATTGTGCAACAGAAAAGTGCATAGGGAGTTGTTCATGTTGCTCTGCAGTTTTCTCATTGACACTTTTTTACCCAATTATAATATTTGACAAAATGATTGATTAAATTAACACTAATTATGTATTTAGCCGAAGTGGAAAAACAATTTTGAGCATCTCCAAGCGACGGCAAACGTTACCTTGGTTCTGTCTAGCTAGGTGGCATTTGCATATTTTCAAATCTCGGGTGCATGATAGTTGGGTCCACCTCGTACAGTTAAAAGTCAATCTGACGAAACCCGATTTTACGACGTTCCCGATCTAACGAAGAGAAGACACTTCCATTCCCCGGCAGGTACCCACAGGGTTCAACGTTGTCGTCAACCCGAATTAACGAAACTAACTTGTCCCAATTCGATTTAGCGAAGTTTTTCCTGAGATAAATGAGGAAAAAAAAGACGGTGATTTCTTTGTAATTTTGACACAGACGGATTTTTCGTCGAGCATGCGCTCGAAATCTATCGCGTTAAACCATCTAGGCGCCATGGCCACAGCCCTAGCTTTACTTCGACGCGGCTGCACGCCGCACCGATGCGCGCAACAGCGGACTCATCACCGCCTCGGTATAGGGTTGCTCGGTGGTTGCTTTCGTTAGTGCGTGGTTTATGCGACAGATGGCTGGATTAGCGGCAAAAAGAATGCCGCGGTAGCTTTTGCGTATCGTTACGTTAAAATTTTAGATTTGAAAAAGAAAAAAACGAAAATTCATTTCTCGATTTTACAAACTTCCCAATTCAACAAAATAGTTTGAGAGCGGTCATCACTTCGTTTCAACTGTATATGTCAAAGTCAAATGGCGGCTTTCTGGCGGGTGTTTTGACACGTTGTAAGGCACGTTCAATTGCCGTGGCAACGCGGATCTCGGCTTGCTGGGATATTTCTGTGCTACCGTTCTAGGCAAATTACACACAAATCTAGGCTTGTCTGGCAAATGCAAAACCTGCGGTTAGCGCTGAAAGCGCCTTCCTTTTCAATGCTGCGGGTGGCGGTCGCTGTGTTGAATCAAGGACATGCAGCGCTCACGATATCCTGCAGCGTGCAGTCGCTGCAGTGTACTCCCTGTGCACAGCTGTGTAGTACGAGACAAGCGTAATACAGCGCTGGGACTAATGACGTTTCTGCTGCCAAAAATGTCGCTGCACCTGTTTTCAATGAAAACCCCATCCGCGTCTCATGCCGTTGCCACAGCTGCAGCAGACGACTCGCATTGTCAGGCGCAAGGGGGCCATTGACCTAAAGAGACGTTTACATTTACTGCATCTGCGTGCTTAATTTTACGGTTATGCAAATCACTATGCGTGTGTTTGCTATAAAAAGAATAAGCTCAATGAAGCGACACGTTTCTAGCATCCCCGATGACGTTACGCGGGGGAGCCAATCAGATCGCTCGCCCGAGTGGCGTCACTCAGCAACGCTACGCAGAGTGGAAAGGGGGCGGCTGATCGAAAACTCAAGGGAGCGGCGCCGCTGTGACTTACAGCCTGAATTACAGCCTTTGTGAAAATTCCTTAACATGAGCTCGAACGGGTTATATACGAGCCACCTCTCGCTAAGTGGCGCTTTGCTAAGTTGTGAAAGCGTAATTCACCAATACAGTCCAACTAGCCTTCATTTGTTCCCCCCGCCCACTTCATGGAAATCTGAAGTTCGAGATCGAATTCGCGAGCTGGTACACAAAACGTCTCTTCTATTGGTTCACGTGCCAGTGGAGGACTTCCCTATATGTAATGTTGCATACAATGCCACCAAAATCTCATTAACAAAATTAAAAGGACGCAATTAGCAGGACTGTGAACGACGCAAAAGCCTGCGCTGTCTAAACGGGCCTGCACAGAATGCGCTATATAGGGCGACGCGCGCGCATTCTTGCGCGCTTTAACCTTGAACAAACGACTCCAGCAATAACCTCTGAAGTCTATGAAAGGTTTTCCCGACTGTGAGCAAGCATATTGCGTGAATTGTACACGTGCTTTCTGTGACTTTGTCCTTCCTGCCGCACCGCGGCGCAGTGCCCGATCGTAGTTTTCACGTAGCAGACGACAAGGCACGGCGCAGCAGGGTATTCGCCTGCTGCTGCGGTCGGCCGCCTCCTTGTGATCCACGCGTTCACTACCGCCGCGTAAAATTTTTCGATGTTCAAGATCTTAACAGCCGGTGATAGCTGCGCGGAAGAGACAAGAAAACTGCGCAGTGTTCGTAAAGTTTCCGCCTCCGACGAGCACGAAGCGTATACAGGCTGGCCGCGTCTGTTCGGAGATTTTGTATGCAGCGGTTCGAAGCAGCCGAAAGATTGTCCCAAGTGTGAAAAGGTTGTGAAGATGAGTCTCTTAATGCGCCCGACATGTTTAACCTAGGGCCACTACTTAAACGCAGTAGAAGTAATTTCCTTGCCTCACGGAGCAGCCAGTTTGGCGGCGGAAGGACCGCACCGGAAGGTACAGGAGGAGGCAAACTAAGAGTTATTCGCAGGACGAGTGGTAACGTTTAAGGCACACCCCATGCGACATCTCTGAAATAATTTTGCAAACGCAAGCGCTAGGACAGTAACGATCACGTGCGTCGTTTACTAGCACGGCGTTACGGGCATGCCACTACACAATCAGGCTGAAGGAAGAACGAGAACATCCATCGACACAAGGAAGTTCAGTCGCATACGTTGTAGCCGTAGCACTTCGTACGTAACACAATCAGAGATGTTCGTTACACGGAGCACACAGAAATCGCGTCCCAAATGCGAACGCGTTCACTTTTGGTTTTATCTCACTTTCAAGAGACAACAAAACGTTCAAGTTCACGACAGCTACTTAAAGTTTGTACACCTGAAACGCTGTGGCTCACACGCCTCGCTCGCTCGTCGAGCTCGCGCTCAGCGCTGTTTGCATTTGGCACAGTTCTCCGCAACACAAGAGCACACAGAAACGGAATCCGGACAGGCGTAGAAAACACAGCGGTTGTGTCTACGGGCATATGCTGCTTCCTGCCGATCGCCGTATCAGTGGGATCGCTGTATACGTATAGCCAAGGTACTCACGTTGAACGATCACCGCTTCGATGCGCATAAAAATTACGCGACAATATTCAACATGGACGAACTTTGCCCGTAAGCATTGAGCGGGCACGTGAGCATGTGTTGTGTTAGTAAAATTACTTCAGTGCTATCGCCTAAAGCGTGGACAGCGGCCAGTATAATCGCTGTCTAAGTAATAAATCCAACTCGGAACCAAACGTTTCGTCCTCTTTCTTGCGTCTGCTTTGGGTAGCGCTTTCCTTGAACTATGTGCCAACCAAGTGCAACAAGAGCTGCTGGTTGTCCTTTTTGCACAGGCGGAGAACAGGCGGCTCGGTGGGGCAGTGAAACGGCTTTTACCTTGTGTTACGCCAATTACGCCATGAGGCCTCAATCCTCCGAGAGCGCAATAAATAATTAATTGCGTTACCCTTTAACGCGAGAAGTTAAAAACGCGCGCCAGAAATGCGATGCGGCTTCGGACGTGAAAAAGCGCGACCCATCACGACACCGAAAACTTTTCGTCGAGGTCTCGCGGTACCAGATACCAAAGCACCTCCATCCATGCGCCACCGATGGCGGCGAAGAAACGTGCATGGAGGTACTTTATCAGATGCCACTGACGCGTCCACACATACACTGCCGAAAAACTGCGTCTATTCGGCTACACGGTCATTGTATGGCCTTCAACAACCCAACTCCTAGACCTGCCTAGGAGCTTTCGAACCCCCGCCCCTTCCCTCCCCCCCTCCCCCCCCCCACTCCGACACCACCGCTTTCGCTGACGTGATGATTCTCCTTTTTGTGCGCGCTCGAAGTTGCACAGCGCTTGAAACGCGTTGTGAACGGATCGCACGAAAAGGTGCTGTAATTAATAATTTGTGTTGCTCTCGAGGCCTTGAGGTTTCGTACGGTAATTATGGGGTGGATAGTTCCTTAAAAAAAGGAAAATAAGAAAAAGAAGTGGGACACGCAATTTTCGTGGCCAGTACGTTCCCCCAAAGCGACAAAACTTTCTGCACTTCAGACAATCTTTCGGCTGCTTCGAACAAGAGCAAACAAAACCACTGGAAAGAGGCGGCTAGCGTCGACGCCTTCTGCTCGTTCGGCGGCTGAAATTTAACGTACACAGCGTACTTTTTGATGGGATCTTGATACCCATTGAAAAGCACGGCGACCGCGTCTCCGCACCGATTTCGTTTGGCTTTAAATCTCGTACGTTCGCAGCATCGCCTGCCCACTCTTCGTTACACCGCGCTTCGGCGGGAGCACGCCGCGGGGCCGGCTCTGCCATACTTGAGGAACAATGTAAAATGCAAACCATCAAAAAATCCAGGCTATGATCACTCACAGACCAACGCGTGCGCTTAGAAAAGAAAAAAAAAAAAAAAGAAAAGAAGAAGCGAGTGAGAGAGAGAGAGAGAGAAAACCGAACATAGCTGGAGCTCTATGGTACAGAAGGCAGTTGATCGTCGTGGTGGGTCGGCAATCCAAACCGCCAGCTCGTACTCCGCAACAGAACGATACGTCGATAAGTTGACTAAAGCTACAAAGTGTCCCTGCATGCATCCAGTTCAAACTCTTTTTCTTTTTGTAAATTATCGTAATTTCTAGCTTTGGACGGAAAGATAACATCGTTTTTGCATATGTAGTGATAAAGCAAAGAGGAAACAGCAGTGAAGCCTTGGCGTTGGCCTTGGCCGGTTTAAACATTCGCACATCTTTATTATCGCAACCATTCGTTGGATGCTTCGAACCTAAAGATCCGATGGGCGGTATAAATATAGGCCCCTAATTTCACCTCGACGCCGCTACACAGATTAACAAAGTTCAAACTGGCCGCCGCAAGAGATAGTGTCGCCATCTGGTGTCAACTCCACCAAACGTACGAGTGAGGGGCGGTAACGCGCGCCGCCGCGTGAAAGGTCGCGAAAGCTTCGGCACTCAAACCAGCCAGCCCTGGAAACAGGGGTAGCTGTACTATTCAAACTATTCGTCCCTCAATTTCACCAAATAGCGAGTGCGTCCAAAAGCGGCACAAACCGTTCGGCGAATCACAGAATCTCGTTTGCACGCAGAGTTTTCACCAAGCACTCGCGAAAGAATGCGGGATCGTGGCAGTGTTTGGTATGTCAGTCAGAACGGGGAAAACCGTTACACATATACGAGTGTCTGAACGCATTGTCACAAATTAACGGCTCGGCAACAGTTCAGTGTGACGGCTGCACTGTCACTTAATGTACATGCGAAGCCGTCCTCGAAATATTAGCAAGCATCCTACCAGCAAAAGAGTGCGCGGTGACAATCGCGAAACCGCGGTATGCGCCCCGAAAGTACACAGGGGCACCAACGGCACAGCCCCCTCCAATCAGGCATTTTCAGGCAACCAAAGAGAATAAACGTGCTGTTTTTCAAACCACAGTACCTACCTGCGGGCACCTTTATGAGCTTGTAGGGCGCAGAAATGGCACGGTCGTGCGCTAGTGCCAATGCATCTCCATTGAGCAGCACAGCGCGACGCGTCCTGTCACCATTCACACTTTTCGTCACCGCGGCCGCGGCTACGGCCGAAGTCCGATTCACAACACGCGATGGTTGAGTAGGTACGGTTGTGGATGCTGCTGCTACACACGATGAGGATAACGATGGAGAAAATGATGACGAAGCTGCCAAGGAAGGCACTGCGGACGACGTCGACGGTAAGCTAGTCGAAGTTGGCTCTGCGTGCCGATAGTTATCGGCCAGGTGCGACCCTTCGACGACAAGGTCCCTGAAAGTAATATTTGTACCACCATTCAGACTACCCCACTTCCTCTGAAAGCTGGGCGCACTCAGGTAGCGGCAGATCTTTTTGTAGCACTGTAGCACAATGCGAAGCTGCAGGTTCTCGGTGAAACCGGACGTGTTGTTGTTGCAGTCGACGCAGGGTGCGCTTAGCCGCATTGTCTGACCTATGCACCCCTTGCAAACCGCGTGCCGACACTTGGACGAAGACGAAGACATCGGGACGACCAGGAGATTGGAACACACACTGCACGCAAGTGCCTGCCTAAGCAGAGACAGCAGGCGATATATGTCAGCCCAGGCACTGTGGTCTTCGAGGTCCGATCCGAACACTTTTCGGCACGTTTCTAGGTAGAGGTTCAAAGCGTTCATGATTCACAATGCGGGCTTGCTTTGGAGGTCTCCCTCGCGCCCGCAATACATTAAAAACCGACTTTTCATGCGCATTTAGCGCTCGTTCCGACCCATGTTTTGTTTATGGGCTGCCGATGTCGCTGCCGCTTCGGCTGACGGTTTCGTTCCGAGGCATGGCGGGTCAGCTGTTAGCGGCGGACTGGCGCCGAATTTGACAGCATTTGTAGTCAATTGGCACTAAGAACAGCCATAAACAAAACTATTTTCATATTTCAGCATCTTTCAAAACCGCTTTCAAAGAAGGGAGCCACGGTTTTGCTCCATAAAACTTCGTTTAAACCAAGCAGAGACGGGCACACAGCCTCGCGTTCCCCACATTTTGCGGCTCAACTCGGGTCTAGCTTTTCTTATTTTGACTAAAAGAAGCAATAAACTAATAGGCATGCTTTTAAACACTATATTACAGGCGCGATAGTGTCAAGAATGTTTTTGTAAGGTTTAGCCTGCAATTCCTGCGCATATATTTATGGATGAATCATGATTGTAACACTGTTGATGAAATTATTGTTTTTGTTGCTTTTGTTTTTCCTGTATATTTTGCTGTTTCGTGCATTTCGCTTAGCTTACAAGTAGGATATCGCCAGTTTCGTCTTCGGCTCATTGCCCTGACATAACCGAACTAATATTGCGACATGTAATGAGCTTTGACTGGCGTATTTTATTTCATCAATGAACTCTGTCCTCTTGTGTCAACCTTCGACAAGCCAGTTCATGTTCTCTGTTTCGCTTTGAAATCACTATGCGTGAGAGCTTATATGCGGCATAGCTTCAGTGTTGGAGTAGTTGACGTTGGAGCCATATCCCTGCCCGAATTTTGTAGGAGCCGGCTTCAAGAAGCAGCTCATTGAAAAAAATAATATATCAGCAACCCGATGATAGCACGGGGCTACTCACAAAAAAGAAAAGGTCGACAGCTAAAAAAAAAAAAAAACATAACTCGTCCTATTGGGGATTGAACCCGGGACTAATGCCTTACCTTTACTTTCGCTTTACTTTATTTTTTCTTTATTCTCTTTACTGAATTCATAAAGTAACACATTAAAAATACATACCAAACCCAGCAACGCCGAGTTGACCAACAATCGAAACTCCAGCATGTACATTAGCACTTCTAAACTACAAAGCCAGTCTGGTTCCAGTTTTTATAGTTTATACACTTGAACCATTCCATTTACAGTTTCGCGAAAGTGATTCCTTATTGGCTTCACGTGCACTTATGCATGACGATCGGCCATTCTTGACAACCAAATACTATGTAGAATCAGAGGCATTATCATGTCAAACGGCGTGACCCCCTTTACCTACCTCCAACCCAGCCTGTGAGGATTATGAATAAAGGAATAAAAAAAAGAAACTTGCAGCTGTAGTCAGTAGTTGTAGTACTAGTAGTAGTAGTAGTAGCAGCAGCAGCAGCAGCAGCAGCAGCAGCAGCAGCAGCAGCAGCAGCAGCAGTAGTAGTAGTAGTAGTAGTAGCAGCAGCAGCAGCAGCAGCAGTAGTAGTAGTAGTAGTAGTAGTAGTAGTAGTAGTAGTAGTAGTAGTAGTAGTAGTAGTAGTAATAATAACGTGCTATGGGAGGTAATAAAATAAAAATAATTAATCTAGAAGAGAGAAAAATTACAATAAAGGGGTAAAAGAGCAAAGAAAATGAAAGGACATGGATTAACTCTTTCGGAGCCTTGTGCAAGCAAGCAAAAGCTCCAGAACTCCAAGAGGCTGGTTCACTTGTTCATGAATTCAAATTTGACAACTGACATGAAACACGGTGTAGGATATCACAAGTTATTGCTCGTCCATGATGAAAAATTTCGTCACTGCCACAACAGAATAAACGAGCAGAAATGGAATTGACTAGGGTGGGCATGCCGGCTTGGCATTCAACTTTAATACATGCATAATTTAGGGGTTTGAAGGTAATGTTGCATGTTTATAGGCCTGCAGAACAGCGAATAAAGTAGTTTGTCGCAGCAATAATTATAAGGTACGGGTTAGAATACATTCATTAATTTACAAAGGGCTACCTTGGCCACTTGTTTCTCTTCCTCCTGTCCTTCTTGTTTCTCCAGTCCTCTTCTTCGCTGGAACACCACATGAATTGCCATAAAATGTATACTGCTACTACTACTACTACTACTACTACTGCTACTACTACTACTAGTTAAAAAGTTGCCACAATTTGATCTGCACCACTCTGTCACAGCGCTGATAAGAAGCTACCTACACGACCGGTACTGCTACGTTAGCGTAAATGGTCAGTCAGAACTTGACGTGGTTACAAGTTAAGTTCCTCAGGGATCTGTCCTGGGCCCTCTTCTTTTCTCGCTGTGTATTAACGACGTTTTGGAAGTCATTCAAATTTCCTCAATTTTGGTACATGCTGATGACGCGAAACTTTTCAAAGAGGTAAAAAGTGTTAATGATCGCGCCGCTCTTCAGAAGGACATTGCAAATTTCGCGTTATGGCACGCTGGAAACAAGCTGGTCATAAATGCATCAAAAAGGAAAGTTGTAAGGTTTACGCGGAAGACCAGCGCTACTTTATTTCCAGCGTTAAAGATGCTCTTCTGCCAAGAGCTCAGGGAACAAAGGACCTTGGAATATCTCTTCTCTAAGTTTCTCGCCCCACACTCAACAGACGAGGCAGCGTACACTTCTAACGCTCGGCACAGTATGTTGGGTGACTAGAGAATTTATACAACCTGGACGTTTGTAACTTTATGTAAGAGCGTATGCCTTCCAGTTCTTGAGTACGCCTCCGTCGTTTGGGGCGGCACTTGTAGGTCAAATCGTGAACTTCTCGAAAGTGTGCAAAAAACGTTCACATCTACGTTTAAACATCCATTCTGTCAAAAGCCTTCCGTCTCCATAGAGCTACCACATACGCTCACGTTACCCGCCCTCACCTGTAGACGCAACAAATCGGATGTTCTTCTTCTTCACAAATTAGTACATGGAAAAACCTGCTGCTCGCACTTGCTTTCTATAGAGCGCTTTTACATTCCGCAGAAAGGCACAAGGAAACAGCGCGCCTTTGAGCCTTCAGATCTTTATGACCCTCTCTTGAGTGCAGGCGACATATAGCGCCCATTCAGAGTGCCTGGATATCTTCATGCCTAATTTTAATATTTTCCTGAAAGTAGTTGCAGAGGTAACTGCAATTTGCAGATAACTGAACAAAAGCTCTCATATTTGCTGTGTGTTCCGTCACTCTGTAATCCTTTCTTCTGTTTCTTCATTTTGCTTTGTATTCTCTTCGTGTACACATTTTATGCTCTCTTAAAATTATTATTCTTTTTTATGCATGCGCGCCCGTGTATGTGCGTATGCGTGTGTGAGCTTTCATTGTTCTCCCTGTGCATTGTTTTGCCGAGTGCGCCAGCACCAAGACCCTCGAGGTTGTTCCTGGGCACATTAATAAACACTTTTGATTGACTGACTGATTGATTGGTTATTATTAATATTATTTATGGAACCATGCCCGCTCTTTAATATCCTAAAAAGAGCATTGAAGATGTAAGAATACGTCTTGATGAAAATGGATAAAAAAGACAATCTTGTTCCGAACGTTGCTGATGCCTTTGTGGAGGATCACTGCCCTGTGTTTGATGTAAAAAATGTTTATACCTCAAGTAACCTTCATTCTCTATCTGTTACTTCGTGTGCATTATCAGTCAACGAAGACCTTGCTTTCAATGAAGATATTGTATGAAGCCCCTCAGACCTTCCCTTTCTTGTGGCCCTGATGGTATTCCTCCTGCACTGCTTACGACGAACGGAAGCATACTTGTCCCTGTTGTCACACGCATGTTCAATGGTTCAATAAAGTTTAGTGCGTTTCCTAGCTCTTGGAAGGTAGCACGAGTATTACCCGTGCATAAATCGGCTGCTATAGAAGTGCAGAAAATACATAGAGGCCCACATGAATCATCTGTATCGCATTTGCTGCTTTTTGTTAGTGCCAAGAACATTTTAATAGGTGAACGACATGGTTTTGTATCATGGCGCTCCACCAATTACACGTTGTTTATTTCGACTTAAGTAAAGCAAACATTTGATGTAGTTTACCACAAGCTCCTCCTTACAAAGCTCACGCAGATGGACATACCTTCTTCCATTACGGCCCTGGTATCTACTTACCTAAGCAATAGATCCTACTTCGTTTGCATGATTAAACAGAGCTCTGTTAGCTATGAGGTCACCAGCGTATTTCCTCAAGTATCCTTTCTTGGCCGTTCTTTTCTTACTAACTGTAACTGACATTTCGTCCGCGATTCAACACTCTTATATGCAGACGACTTCAAGCTATTTAAAGCTGTCGATAGTGTTCGCGACTGCACTGACTTCTAAAAGACTTTTTTTTTTTTGCCCTCAAACTATCGCACAGAGACTTATCCCCCTCCACCTAATTACTCTTAGATGTTTCCAAACCTTGCCCAGGGTCATTGACATGAGGGTCAATGACATGTCATTGACATTGACAAGCTGCAGCTTAGCAGCTTTTTGAGCTTGTCCTAGCATTCTTCTGTTTGTACAAAAGAAATGCTGAAATAAATTGACTTGACTTGACTTGACTTGGATCTTGGTATGTACTTCGACAAAACGATATGCTTCTCTTCATACGCTGGATACCTGAAACAACATGCCCTCCCTTCGCGCTCTTGGTACAGTTTGTCGAATATCGCATGGTTTCCACTCCCCTGTCGCCCTCCTGAAATTGTATTCGACTGTGTGCCTTCCCCTACTAGAATATACCTTTGTATTGTCAGAGCGGAACGTGGAAATCTAATTCTGACCTCGATGAACGCGTCCAGAATAAATTTATATCTATTTCCAAGTAGCGCTTTTGCTGTTTGCCGTTCTGGCGACCATCGTCGAGCCGTCTCAGATGTATTGAACTCGCACCTGTAATATCAAAACGTATTAAATTAAACATTTTGTTCATTTGAAAGGTGGTTCATAGTACTATACATTTTCTAAAGCTTCTTAATCTTGTACAATTTTCCTTGCCGCAAAAGTACACCAGGCAACGTTCCACATTTTCTGCCCGGCCTTGTTGCATTAAAGACTGTCCTATGACTCGACTCAAATGAACATGTAATAAGGATTCTGCCTGTATTCACATATTTTAGAGTTCATTTCCTATGTTTTGTAAATGTGTAGATAATAATGTTGTATGTTTAGCTCCCGTTTACACCCGCCTCCTCGTTTTATGTTTGCCTATTTGTTTTCGCTTCCCCATGTCATTGTTTTGTCTACCACGTTTGGCTTATCTGTACATTTTGTCTAATGTTTCGTAGGTGTTACTGGGCACTATATTGTACTTTTCACCGACCGACCGACCGACCGACTGACCGACTGACTGACTGACTGAGGACGTACACGGGACATCACAACTCCTCCGTTTCAGCCATCTATTGATCTTGCAACACTCGTGCAATCAACTTGATCGTGCATTTGGTTCTTACTGTTCTTACTGTTCTTACATTTGTTATAGCAACCTTGTCGCCTACGGTCATGCCTGTGCAGAGGCGCTTGTTCACTTACCCACAATTTTTTGCATTTCTTGCTCCCCAGCTGCGTCCTGAATTGTGTCTGCGAGTTTCAATTAACGCCGCATACTTACGCGTGACGGCCACTGCGGCAGTACCAAACTGTGAGGGTCCGTGATGAGGCCCAGAGATTCGGCTGTTCTCGTCACTATGAACACAACCTTGTTGAGTGGCCGTGCGCATTCCATCTTGCTCCAGTGCTCTCTCTCCCTCTTTCCGCGGCAGCAACGAGTTCCATCGATTTGTGGTTCAAGTGGCGGACACAATGCTCCCGCGTGCTAATGTGGGTAGCGGCAAAAATAGCAACAACAAGAAGTAATTCACGCCGTAAAGACACGACGCGTGCCTTAACACAGTCCATAAAAGGCTGATCCACAAATTCAGTTTACGAACTATTTCATTGTCGTTGGTTTTGCGTCACGAGCTACTGCGGTATATGTATAAAAAAAAAAAGAAGTCGACCAGCTTATACGCAAACGAAATTTCCGGATATTGTGAAGCTTTTTTCCCCCTTCTTTTTATTTTCTCCTGCGGGGTGAATGTCATGGTTAAAGATAGCAATATTCATACGGCGGCGGCTTATTGTTTGAAGTCACGTGGCCTAGTGCCGACTGCATCCACTGCTTGCACTCAGGGGACGGAGGCAGTCGCGAAAACTATCTCTGCTGCCGCTCTGCCAACGATTCATCGGGAACAAAGGGGTCATAAACTAGCCTATCTGTCGTTCAAGCAGTGTCTATTTCCCTCCCTCGATAGGTAATTCGCGTATTGTGGCGTAGGTGTGCACACAGGGTGGTGTTCAGTAAAGCCCCTTAGTGTTCAGGAGGTCTACCTGAGACGCAAGAAAGCACAACGTCTACATCGTTGTCGCCCTCGTCTCCTCCTTAAGAGTGTTCTCACGTAGGCGTGGGTAATCGAGCTATAACAATACGGCTACTGCCCTTTTCATACCTGCTCCTTCCTCTTCTCTATCTATTTCTGTGGGTACTCTTGGGGTAACTATTATGACGGACCACCGTATAGTCTGTTCTCCGGTACGCTGACATCTCGTATGGTGGGGCCTAGTCGTCGATATAGCCGCAGTCATGCTGCGTAGCTTAGCCGCGCAAGTATGTCGCAGCGTGAGTAGTCTTACGGCCGCTTAACCGTAGTACATCTACCCGCGGTATAATAACGTTTCTACAAATGCCACAACATTGCTACAATGCGATTTCTGAAGCACTGATGCCAGTGTCGCTCTTCTCTCTCTCTCTCTCTCTCTCTCTCTCTCTCTCTGTGTGCGTGTGCGTGCGTGCGTGCGTGCGTGCGTGCGTGCGTGCGTGCGTGCGTGCGTGGGTGTATATGCACGCCCGTATTCAGAAAGTTCACTCGAAATGCGGTAAAGCCCAAAGGACAAACCGGAGAACACCCCTGCACTGCACGAATCACGGCGACATTGATGCCGTATTGGCCTTTCAGGAGGAAGCTTTACACTTCGATCTAAACACGTGGTAACCGAGGAATCGTTTCCTCGGCAACCACTGCATCGATTTTAACGAGGCTTGTTGCATTTAAAATTTGAAAAAGTTAAAGTCTGCGTACATTGAGCAGGTTCTTGATTGAAGCTCATCAAATAATTTGTGGAAACTTTTGAAACTCGCAACGGAACGAAAACCCAGGAAAATCTGGATAATCAAGTTTAAAACTATAATATTCAGCAATAAAGATGTCACATTTCTGTAAACTACTCGTATCAGAACATTAAGTCAGACAAAGCTGATGTACTCTACACCGCTCTGAAGTGTACCACTGATTTGTGAGTAGGACCTTTGCAAAGTTATTGCAAACATTATAAGATTTTCACATAAGCTATAAAATTATACATCACGTAGACAGCAGTGAAGGTGCACGAGGTCGTATTTCACTTCTGGCAAAATCGCTCTGTCGAAATTAAGCAAACCAATATCTAAGTAATCGGATTATTGTTGGGGATGAAGTGCTTCGCGTTCACCTGAAAGTAGACCTAGTAAAGAAATAATAAAAGCCACAGTTCGCCATGCGTAGCACCTAGCTGTGTCAAATATTTCTATGTGATCAATGTCCATCTTGAACATTCTTCATTAGGTCAAATATAAATTATTCACTTATTAGGTAATTAGTTTAGAAACCTTGTACTTGCCCTTTTATGTCACAAGCGAACACTAACCGATTAATGATAAGATTATATCCAGTAAGATCATACTGTGTTTTTAGACAAGGGTGTTAGAGCGGCATTAAAATATTTTTCTTAATTGTTATTTGAGTTTCAGTGAAAGATACCTTATGGAGGAAATTCTCTCTCAGCTTGCTTGCGGGAAGTATTAAGATACTGTGACAGAAAAATATATCAATTTATCAAGTCACTTTCAGAAATAATAAAGTACAACGTGGTGCGCATAAGAAGCAATGGCGAGTGCCCCGGCCTCTTTCAAATGAAGCGATTCAACATTATCTCACAAATTCATTACACCATCGTATTATTTGATGCATAGCGCAGATAGATAGCGCAGTCGACAAGATGCATGCTTCATTAATCTTTCAACTAAAAATAAGAAGTAAACGCTGAATGAGTAAGAACTCGTTCACTCGTGTAAGAGACGATGCACCTGTATTTAACGCTAAGCTCGGACGGAACCCTGATATCTGTTGTCTGCCTTGTGAAGGACTAACGCAAGCATTGTCCCCGTTATCTTATCTGAAACCACCCGGGTATCAAATGTGTAGCGTGCACTTTCTGTATCCTATCACTTGGCTTAAGTGTCAAGCTGGACCCATTCAGCCGGGGACAGAATCGATATCCCGCCCTTAATATTTATCGAAGAGCTGTATCTGCGCAGAAAAGATGTGTGTGTGTGTGTGTGTGTGTGTGTGTGTGTGTGTGTGTGTGTTTGTGTGAGAGAGAGAGAGAGAGAGAGAGAGAGAGAGAGAGAGAGAGAGAGAGCTGCGTAGGTGCATTACTCTACCCGGACAGTGAACTACTTCGGATAGGCCAATGCAATCCCCGCCCCCCCCTTTGCTCCAGGGTCTTCTTACCGGGTGATATAGAACTTTCCACCTCGTCATTTACCATTGGGGCGGTCATGTCAGAATACGCACAGGCAAGTCACTGAACCCGATATGTTTAAGTTGCGACCAGACAGAGCCAGCCACACTTCGTCACATATTTTATGTTTAGTTATTAAGGCGAAAGCCTGAAGTTGCTTATACCCCCGATGGCCTTGAAAAAAACAAACGCGTCGTTCGGTCGAACGATACAAAAACTATCATTATGAGCAATGGCTCATACTCCTTAAGCAAGCAAAAAATGCAATGGCTGCTCCTTCTCGTACTGCAGAGCCTATGCAAGCACTCAGAAAAGGGAAGTGTACAGCGCATACATCCATTGGAATCACGCAGACAACGCACCGAAACCTAGCGCTTAGTCGAGTTGCACAATTTTTTTTAAGATAAGCACGTGACTTTCTTGATCGCTAATAATTTCTTGATCGCTTGACCTCCCTAAGCAAGCAAAAAATGCAATGACTCATCCCTCTTGTAATGTAGAGGCTACAAGCACTCAGCAAAGTGAAGCGAACGGTGCATGCGTTCAATGAAATCACCTATACAACACACAGAACCGCATACGTTTCAATCCCCTGCCAAGAGCATAGAATTTAAAGTCGAAGACAAACGTCGCTGGCGCGAGTCTGACCCCGCTATACGAGAGCGCGAAGTAGCAGTTAAGCGTCGAAAACGAGCCGTAGAAGCCGAACTGCGAAAGCAGCAACGCGACGATGCGAGACGGCGCATTACCAAGTGTGCAGCAGGCTTTCGCGTTCACGTGTTACAGGAGTGTAACATGCTGCCGAACTTCATAATTTTCATTTATTATAGTTGTTAAAGCAGATTGTTTTACGTCGTCAAAAATTTGCTGCACGGGACTGTGAAGAGCTGTCTCCCGCATAAAGGTCTAAAGGAAGAGCAGTCCATGAGTCGAGTTGGAGAAGGCTGGGTTGGCAAGCTGTCTCGCCCTTACCAGGGCTATCCACGAATGTACGACCCGAGAATGTACGTCTCCAACGCTCACCGCGACTGGGACGCCACGCTGGCCTACGTGACATTCGCGTATAACTCGTCCTCACATGACACCGCAGGATATTCGCCCTTTTATCTTTCGTATCGTCGCGACCCCATTTTGCCGTTTGACGCCATCCTCCATTCTCTGCCATATGTTGCAACTGAGTCCGTTCGTGCAGTCATCGATCGCGCTCACATGGCGCGCCAAGTCACCCGATCTCGTTTATTGGACTCGCAGCATCTGCAAAAAGAGCGTTATGACCGGTGCCATCGCGATGTTAAGTGCGTTCCAAGTGCTTGGGTGCTCCTTTGGTCACCATGTCGTCGGGTCGGCCTCTCCCAGAAGCTTCTCTCTCGCTGCACAGCGCCTTATGAAGTCCTACGTCGAGTTAACGATGTCAATTACGAAATTTCGCAGTTACAATTTGATCCATCCTCAAGTCCGACGCCTGTTGGCATCATGCACGTTTTTCGGCTGAAGCCATACTTCGCTCGCAATTCTTCACCTACCATGCGCCGGGACGGCGCTTCAGCACCCGGGGGTCCTTCTACGGAAGGATAAAAGAAGAGAAAGGAAGAAGAAGGGGTCGCGAGACGCTGGCTGCTGCGCGTTGTTGCTGGTCAGGCATATTTTTAACTACACTGACTGCTTGTGTATATATTGTAAATACAGTCTTTGTATATTCCCAACATCCCCGTAACAATATAGAAGGTAGTATTAGTAGTAGTAGTTGTAGTGGTAGTAGTAGTAGTAGCAGGAACAACGACGTTTCTATTTATGCACGAATCACATCCCGGCATATAAATGAGTATGGTAAACTATACCACACTTCTTCACGCCAGGAGCGTGTGATAAAAGGAAGAATTTATCCATTTTTTAAACTGATTTTCTTCTTGAATGCTGATGAAGGCATCCAAGAAGAAAATGTCATGAAAGTAGTGGTGATTGCCTGCCAAGTACTTTAAAAATACATGCTGAAACTCCTCTGGGAGTTGTCTAAGTACGCGTAAGCATTGTGCCACTTGCTCATCTCCATGCAGCCCGGTGTCATTATCAATGTTATGAAACTTGACCCAACCGGTATAAACCCTTAACATCTCTTATCGATTGTTGCCAACCTTATTGGACTTGATCCGAGCATTATGAACACTTATCGAGTGGTGCCAACCTTATCGCAATCGATCCAGTCCTTATCAGTCTTGTCTGGCATGATCTGATTCTTATCAACTCCTAACGGGCCTTATACACCTTATCGAACTTGATCCGACCCTTATCCACCCTTATCGGGGCTTATTAATCTTATCGGAATTGCTCCGACCATTATAAGCACTTTTCACCCGTTGGCACCTTATTCATTCGCATTGAACCATTACCAATCGTGATAAGACACATCTAAAACCTCAACCCTCCTTATCATCCTTGTGAACTCATTGACCGCCAACGTTCTTCTTTTTGAATTTATTATGTTTTATATATTATTTTTTTATATCGATTGGTCTTGCGCGACAGATGGTCGGACGGCTTTTCTCGTTGGGTAGGCATACAAATGCTTACACCATTTAAATGTTTGCTGTGCCAGCCGACTCAGCATCCTGATGGCAAAAGAACCAACCACTGGTCGTTCAGTTCGGTTCAGGCTGCTTCGATGCCTCGAAGTGTATGACACCAAAACAAATCCTGCGCAAAGTCATCTCTTCTTTCCTGCTTGTGTCAATAGAATATGGTGGTTTCTACCGACAGAAATGCATGGAGGAAGGAAATAAACTAGGAGGGAGCTTTGTGTAAACTAGGAGGGAGCCTGAGCCATCTTTTGTAAGCCCACTGTACGCGCAACCACCCCTTAGCCTTTATTCTCTCAAAACGCCGGTCATGTTCATGTGACCATGTGCTCTGTGGGCTCGACCCAGTGTACTTGGTTCCCGGTACAGGCTTTAATCGACGCGCAGTTGTGTGGAGGTGCTTTGCCAACCACTCTGTGCAGCTTTTCTCCCGATAGGCTCGTGCAGCTTCAATTGTTTATTGCGACCTTATTGTCTTCTTTGCAATGCATGAGTGTGGCCGCGGAACGTTGCGGTCGCACCTGTTGTCTTTTCGAAAGAGCTCGGTGGCGGCAGAAGTAACTAAAGCTGACCACGACGTGACCATATGTTGGGCCGACCTTTCCTGACTTCAAGTATGTTACATAACGCTCCTTCCTAGTTCCTTAATTCCCCCATGATAGAAGGCGCGGTCATTCGTTGCCAGTTATGGGAGAAAACGGGGCAGCCTCGGGATCTGGTGACTGTGGGGTTGCTTTGAAAGTATAGGTAGGGAGTCTCACTTACCGGTTGAAGTTAAAACAATCCGGGAGTTCGAACGTCACAAGAGATAAAAGGGAACATTGAGCGACGGAATAGGGGCCCAGAGCGCAAGCGACACTTGACAAGCAAATGGTCCATTTCCATTTTTCGATTTATTTACCCTAAAGGCACAGCTTGGGCATTACATAGGGGGGGAGAACAATTGATATACAATATACAATGATATACAATATACATTGTAAGTAGAATATCTTTATATGAAGTAGTACATGCTATATAACCTTTACATAACTTCTAATTTGACAACATCATACGCCAGTAATTCTTACATTATAAAAACAATAATCTGACATCTGAAGAAATGCAGGAACAAATGTTAATGTTATTAATTCACGAATGTTTCATTAAGTGCTTGTTTGAATATAATATGGTCAGTTATTTTAGCTATATTACTTGGGAGATGATTCCATTCCGATATGGCTAAGTGCAGACATGAAAACTACAATAGTTTAGTACGTGCAAATGGTTGTTCGACCTTAAATTCGTGATCAATTTGTGAGAATTTTCTTTTGGCTGGTAAGATGTGTACCTGAGAGAATATATTTGGGTTATGAAAAAGCTGATGAAAGAAAGTTAGCCGAGATATTTTTCTTCTAGTCTGCAATGGGATGAGTCCTAGGTCATGTTTTATTTTGGTGATACTTGAATGTTGTTAATAGTTACCTGTAATAAATCGCGCTGCCTTGTTCTGAAAAGATTCTAATTTGTTAATAAGATGCGTTTGGTGCGGGTTCCATATAAATGAGGCATACTCAAGCTTTGAACGAAGTACGGTGGTATATGCAAGAAGCTTAGTATCACTATTAGTCTGACGAAGCGTTCGTCGAATGAAGCCAAGAGATTTGCATGCATCGGAAACAATACAACCCACATGATTATGCCAAGACAAAGTCGGAGAAAGATGAACACCTAGATATTTAAATGATTCTGCAGTTTCTAGAGTCTCACCATTAAGAAAATATGTGTGTTTCGTAATTTCACTGCAAGTAGTAAATCTCATAAGTTTAGTTTTCGAGGTATTTACGCTCATTTGCCAGTCTGAGCACCATCTTTCAATCCTGTTCAAGTCATTCTGCAATTTATCACAGTCACCCTTAATGGCCGATACAGAATGCAATCGTCGGCATATAACCGGATTTCTGAGTCTATGCCCCGATAAATATCATTTATATAAATTAAAGATAGAGTGGGTCCCATAACGGAACCTTGAGGCACACCGGACTGAACAGGTTGAAATGACGAACGGACATTATTGATTACGACAGCTTGTCGTCTGTTACTTAAATATTCTTTAACCCAGTTTATTACTTTTTCGTCAACATTAATCAGCTTCATTTTATATATGAGGCGGTTATGAGCCACACGGTCAAAGGCTTTAGCAAAATCTATAAATATGGCGTCAGTTTGTGAAAGTTCGTGAAGGTTAAGGTGAATGTCTGTAGTTAGTTAAAGAATCTGGGATTCACATGACCGGCCTCGTTGAAAACCATGCTTGTTTGCAAATATAATGTGGTTGCTAGCAATGTACTGCATGATTTGAGAAGATAATAAGTGTTCAAATAGTTTGCATACAACAGAGGTAAGGGATATAGGCCTATAGTTTGTTAGCTTGTTTTTGTCGGCGGTTTTATATATTGGTATGACATGTGCCAATTTCCAGTCGTCTGGAATTTCGGCGGTGTCGAGAGACTGTTGAAACAATAGTGTAAGTATAAGAGCAGAAGTGTGCTTTGTCATTTTTAGTAGCTTAGTACAAATACCATCAGTACCTGGACTAGAAAACGATGGTAAACGCTCAATAGCTTTCACAATATCGTCACTTGTCACAGTTATACATTCCATAAATGGAGAACTACCAGAAAAATGGGTTGACTTATCCAGAGGCTTTTCGTCACTAAATACACTACAAAAGAATAAATTAAACCGTTCAGCAACATCCATGACATCAATTGCAGCACCAGACTCAGTGTCAAAAACAGGTAACTCTTTTGTAGGTGCGGGAGAAATGACTGTCCAAAATTTTTTTGGATCTGTTTTTAGGAATTGCGAAATATCCTGGTTGAAAAACTTATATTTGGCAGCCTCAATATGTAATGCACATTCTTTAGAAAACGATAAATATTCTGACTTAGCTTCGACAGATTTTGCGCTTCTTGCCTTTCGAAACAAACGTTTCTTTTTATTCAGATGTCGCTTAATCTCGCGAGTAAGCCATGGCTTGTCTGCTGTTTCATAGATCCATTTTTTTGGAATGTATTCCTCCCCGAGTCTTAACAACTCATCACGAAAACGAACCCAGTTATCTTGCAGCGAACAGTTTTCATACGTTTGCATGAATGACAGGTAAAATTCAAAAAGCTCGGAGTTGAAGCTTTCGGGATCTGCTTTAGAATAGTCATAAATCTTTTTTTGTCGCGGTTTCTTCACGGTCTGCGTTTTAAAGGTACAATGTATGACACGGTGGTCACTGATATACTCTAGTACACCCACGGTAACACGTTCGGGGTGTGTTGTTAGGAGCAGATCAGGAATAGCATTGTGCCGCGTAGGGATTTCGATAAGTTGAGACAACTGAAAATATTCTGAAAGGTCAACAAAATCTGCACAATCACGTGTCTGGCGCGTGCTAGGGAATTTTAAAGCAGACCACTCTATGCTTGGAAAGTTAAAATCGCCGGCCAAAATTATGGGAGAGTTATTATATTCGGATTGGATGGAGCCTAATACAGACTGCAGTTCCTCAGAAAAATCTTGTAGAAAGTCAGGTGGCCTATAGCATGCTCCAATAACCAAAGTTACAGCTGGTAAATAGCATGCAACCCAAATAGTTTCAAGAATGCTGTCAGTAGGTATGTGTTTTACCTTTATATTCTTTCTGATGGCTGTTACGACACCGCCTCCTTTTCTATCCACACGGTCTTTACGAAAAACAGTGAATGAATTTGAAATTTGTAACTCAGAATTGCTAACTTCAGGAGTTAATCCCGTTTCCATTCCGATTATAACATCTGCATTACAAGCGTGAATGAAGGAAGTAAGCTGATCTTGTTTGTTAAGGATGCTACGAAAGTTGGCGGAAATTATAGAGAATGTAGGTGTCCCACTGTCTTTCTGCACGTGGCGACTGCGTCATGGGTTTGCATTTCGCTGGACACATTCCATGACCCTGCCCTCGGAATGCTGGTACCGATATAATCTCCTGCCTATCTTTAGCTTATCGAAAGATAGCTTGAACCTTTGATCGGGTTGACAATTCGCTCGAGCAAAGTCGCGAAGCTGTTTGCGCACGAATCGTATTCGAGGTGAAAAGTCCTCATCTATCCAAACCTTTAATTTCAAATTTTTTAGCTTGAAAGAATTAGCCAGAATACTGCACTTTGTCTTGTAGTGCAGAAACTTCACTATAACTGACCGGTGCTTCCCATGCCTGCGAGATCCAATGCGATGTGCCCGTCCGTTACCTCGAGGCCAAGGTGATCTCTGCACAAGCTTTCAAGGACAACTTGAGAAGCCTCGTAGTCTTCTTTCTCTGCTTCGGGCAAGCCTTTGAATATCAAATTTTTTCTGCGCATGCGATTGTTGATGTCATCAAAGATTTCAATTATGTTAGGTTCAGAATCCCGCCTATCAGAAAAGGATGAAAGATCGCTTGTGATGTTATCGACACCTTTTTTGACTTCGGATAACGCTGTGGCATTTCCCAAAGAATCGTCTAGCAAGCTTCCACTTCCAAGGTCAGTTATACCTGATAAAATGTCCTTCATCTTACTGCTAATTTCCTTATGAAATTTTTCACGCGCAGACTCGGCACCCTTTAGCGCATCAAGAACCTTGTCTATCTTGTCAGGGGCGGGATTGACTTCAATGTCACCGCAGCAGATTAGGAGATGAGCCGCAGAAAACATAAGAATGATCTGTCGTACTCCCGGGCACCATGTAGCAAAGAAACCGGCAGCGGCATGAAAACGAAGCCCTTCACTACAGCTACACTGCAGTCGTTGGCTATGGCTTCCTATCCGCGCTCGATATGTGACAATGTCAACACCCATACTGTACACATATAATCATAGGCACTAGGTTTGGGATTTGCGGCGTGCACTGAGGTACAGTTTACAACGCTATGAACCTGCACTCACCTATAAAAGGCAGAACGATGTTTAGCGCTTTTCACAAACCCCTCAAATCCCTACGATGCACAATCCACAGGGCCCTTTTATAGCTGATCGCCGCCAGCAGGTACCGAATCAGGTATCACGTGAGCCAGAAGTCGACGCAAGCGCCGTCCGTAGCGGTCACAGTAAACAGCTGCGTCGATGCACCGTGGTTTACGATGCGCTGATCAAAGCCACAGTACGAAGCTCGTGGCCCGAGATCCCAACAGGTCAAGCAGCGACGTCGACGGTATCGCTATAAAAGGCAGAAGAACGATGTTTAGCGCTTTTCACAAACCCCTCAAATCCCTACGATGCACAATCCACAGGGCCCTTTTATAGCTGATCGCCGCCAGCAGGTACCGAATCAGGTATCACGTGAGCCAGAAGTCGACGCAAGCGCCGTCCGTAGCGGTCACAGTAAACAGCTGCGTCGATGCACCGTGGTTTACCATGCGCTGATCAAAGCCACAGTACGAAGCTCGTGGCCCGAGATCCCAACAGGTCAAGCAGCGACGTCGACGGTATCGCTATAAAAGGCAGAAGAACGACGTTTAGCGCTTTTCACAAACCCCTCAAATCCCTACGATGCACAATCCACAGGGCCCTTTTATAGCTGATCGCCGCCAGCAGGTACCGAATCAGGTATCACGTGAGCCAGAAGTCGACGCAAGCGCCGTCCGTAGCGGTCACAGTAAACAGCTGCGTCGATGCACCGTGGTTTACGATGCGCTGATCAAAGCCACAGTACGAAGCTCGTGGCCCGAGATCCCAACAGGTCAAGCAGCGACGTCGACGGTATCGCTATAAAAGGCAGAAGAACGATGTTTAGCGCTTTTCACAAACGCCGCAAATCCCAACGATGCACAATCCACAGGGCCCTTTTATAGCTGATCGCCGCCAGCAGGCGGCGATCAGCTGCCACCTGCCACCTCACCCTCCCACGTTGAAGTCGTGTGCTATAGGCGAGATTAAGAACTATAGTATGGACGCTTTGCCCTGCCGAACTATATTTTCGTCATTGTCATAAACGTAACTAAATTCCTTCATTTTAGTTAAAGTAATGCTGCTGTTGCCGTGCATGATTGGTAGCCATTCACACAACATTCACTGTAAGTGGACTAGTTCTTGGGCTAGGAGGTGCAATATTACTAGATGTCTGCCTAATAATATTTTTAAAGAAGAAAAATATAGGTCCATGCCCCACATTAAATCAGTTTTATGAGTCAGTTTCTCCCGTTTTCCCTTACAGTAAGGAACCTGCCACCTCACCCTCCCCATTACTTTAGGACGAAATGTGTTTTTAAAGCGCATAGAAGGTGCCTCTAATTTGTTAAATACAGACTTTATCGCCTAGCGAATGAACTTTGACGTGCATCGGGATACGTCATTGTGTATCCAGGAACAGCAGCACTGGTGGCAACATCTTTTGACACTATATTCATACATAACGAGCACAAAAATCTTTCTTTTTAATGCGTCCCTGTTTATCCCCATAGCGCGTTATATCAGGCCATACAACCTCAGCTCTTGCGTTTGACACTCTCATTTATAACCTAACCAGAAGAAACTTCCAGAGACGATGGGCACTAGAGCACGTCATCGTCTGCAGGGTCTATTATAACTGTCGAAAGAAGGGTCCCCGTACACGTCACACATTTATCGACCTTGCCTGAAGTAAACGGTTTCGTTCAGCGGCTTAAAGGCCCACTGTCATGAAATTTTACTGTGGCCAACTTTAGTTATATGCTACAATCGAAGTAACCTTAGTAAGTAGTGAAGTACTCTGATCAGTGCTTGTAAACGTATATTTAAGTAGCTCTTTATACGAAAGAACTTGTAACGTTGCAACGTTATCGCGTCATTGGTGTGTTTTAAACACACGAAGCAAGCACGCATACATGCACCTGTACGGAATGTTGTGAAACCTTACGTTTGTTCGCGACTTCATCACTGTTTCTCCACCGCACTAATCAGGCGCGACTTCTTTCATTGTCAACCTTCTGTGACTCCAAGGCTGGTCTCCAGAGTTTGCATCGCACGCCACGAGTCCCCGGAGCACCTCGTCGCAGAGACCGCGCAAGTCTACCGTCGCGCACTGTCGACAAACGACGCGAGGTAGTATTTAAATAGTCGCCTAGTCACTTCGGCATCCACTGGAGTGATCAAGAGGACACAGCCGCCCGATCTGAATAGCCTAGACGGCGTCAGCTGTGCATGCAGCTTTCGAGTGGCGAGCGCAGCGAAAAAAAAAATACTTCACGCGCTGGCGTGTCATCTATGCACCGGAATCAGTTGGATTCATCCGAGTCGACAACAAACGCGTTCGTACCCTGGATCGCAACTTACAGCTTCGTCTTCCGTCCAGCCTCTCACGACAATGACGACACTCTTCTAGCCTGTCTATGGGTTGCAGTACAGAGTTTTCATGTGAGTAATACCTTTCTCATCGGTATATGGCCAACATCGGTATGTCCTCTTCGTGACTTCTGCAAGTGCAGCGAGAGGATAGCGCGCACATTATTTACCAGCGGCCACGTTTCAAACAACAAAGAACAGCGCTGTCATCCAAACCGGACCAAATTAGGTGGACAAGCGCCCACTCGCACAGAGCAAAATTATTGGCCATTGACTTACCGAGGACATCAGCACGAGCTTCTATAAAGGCGCTGCTGCGCTAGCGAAGAGATACGGGATGTGCGAAAAATTGTGACCGTGCGACACTGTGCGACACGCCCTGCCTCACTGCAGGGACACAGACATGTTTGTGCATTCTTCGCTTTTCTTCGCTTCCTGCCCATTTTCCCATTCCCCAGTATAGGGTAGCCAACTGGATGTATGCTATGGTTAACCTGCCTGTCTTCCTTTCACTTATATATATATATATATATATATATATATATATATATATATATATATATATATATATATATATATATATATATATATATATATATATATATATATATATTCGCTAATTCTACATCGCGAGTACCAGCGTACATAGTTTGGAGAGCACGTTTCGTTATCTACGTATATTAGCATCCTAACACACATAAACCTACTATATAATTATTATCAGGCGGGGAGTACATTTTCTTGCCTGTTTCTGCTCCATTGTTCTTATTTCCGTGTCTAGCCTATGAACCGTGTGCATACTCACGGCAGTACTTTTATCGTGCAGACCCTCCCCCCCCTTCCCCCGTCTTCTCCATCGTGTAGACACATGTGCATCAATAAAATTTCCTTCTTTGCCAATAGTATCCGCTGCAACAGCTTCTTCGCGTATGCCTATATTGCCCAAGGCTAGACCTGAATGTCGCGCTAGTGTCTATCGCGTCACTCACTTTCATGTCGTTGGTAAAACGATTAAAGGTCGCAAACACCAATGTCATTCAAAGAGCAACAGCCTGATATTTCGGCATGAAAGCGCAACTTTTTTTGCCACACTCTTTACACAATAAGCCGGCAAATAGAGCGATGTCGACAGTGCTGTTTCTCAGTTCATATGTTCTTCGTCCATAAACCCCGTGAATTTTTTAGACTTAGCATATTTTAAAAAGTAACACGGAACATATAGCTCTATCCAGTCCTTTCTAGCGGATTACCAATAGCGCGCTGCGGACCTAACACGCATGGAAAATCGCAATATTCAGGTAGCTATATAATTAAAACTATTCGTTAATTAACTTGATAAATGTATGTATTCATTTTATGTAGGCACAGTCTGCAATTACAAAATTGAAGTCACACGACAGTGGAGCCATGCCATTTAGCAGAAATTATAAGACAAGCACCACTTTCAAGGTGCGAGCCTTCTAAACAATGCATTGGCCTTCCCGTTAAGTTCGTCTCGAACTCACAGAGGGAAGCCTTAGGGACACTTCTAACATGAACGTGAATGTATTTCGTAGGACAAGCTAAGGGAGGATATATCGGAAGTAGTGCTGTTTTTAGGATTTCTACCAAGGAGACATGACATCACCACTGCTTTCCTTCAATTTCGTGGTTTCAGTATATGTGCCCCAATGATTAATCAAGGAGATAATTAGTAAATATTCTTAATTACCTACACGGGAATGTCGATTTCTCATTCAGGTAATTTCCGCCTCTTCCGGAAATAAATCTAAAGAGGCAGAACAGCGCTATCTGTCACCTGCGATTAAAAAAAGAAAACTCAGAAGAAAACAAGACGACCAGACAACAGGTGGTACGCTTATAGTAATCTTCACTCTTCCACGTAGTAATCTCTTCATCATTTTTAAACTTAGCAGCTGGGTCTGCACGTTAACTTGATGACAGGTGCGTCATTTTCCTTCGTGTGTGCCAAAGAAATAGCATTTGCAACGTGCGGCATTACGCCGAAAGCTCAGTTTATTTTCCAGTGAGCCTAAAAGATTCGCTCCAACTTTATCAATTTTGTTGCTGTTCGACAACCGCTCGTGGTGGCCGCATTTCGATGGGGACAAAATCCAAGAACACTCGCGCGCTTGGATTTGGTTGCGCACATAAAGAACACGAGGTGGTCAAAATTAATCTTGAGTCCCCGAATAGGGCACCCCTAGTGACATATACAGCGCATTGTACGAGCATTAAACCCTACGAGAAAAAAAAAATAAACTAAAAGAAATATGTTGCTGTTGTAGCTTGACAAGCACAGTCATACCCTTCGCCTGGTGTAAAAATGGTCACGAGCTAAGAAATAAAGTGTCGCTAGTTAGCTCCCAGTGTGTCCAGTTCCTTCTAATTTTTTCTCCTCGCCTTCAACACAATACTACGTTTACTGCTCTTGAGGTGACCGCGGAGTGCGTCCTTGTAGGCCGTGCGCCGGTCGTTTGAGCACAGCAGCCGATGTTTTGTGAAGACGACGCACCTCACACAAACATCGCCCACTGTGCTCAAACAGCATTTGCTCCTGAAATTCGATTGACGTCGCGTCCATCTTCCAGTGTCGATGGAAAGGCGCGCGTTGTTTTGTTTGTTGTTCCTCCTGCGGAAGTGCTTTCCCCCAAATGGCGTTCTCTCTCTGTCTTTTTGTTCCTTCTGGACATTCGCTGACGTTGTTCAGTTGAGCGTCTGTGGGTCTGCCTCACCGTCTAGCGCAGAGCGCTCATTGATCGCGGTCCCCGGTGCGGCTTCTCTTCGGTTCGGAGGCGTTGTCACAGTTTTCTGGCTCGTCGTTCTTCTTTATTTTTTTTTTTTTCCTGTCGGGCAAGAGGCGTTACCCATTGCAGTAAATTAGGCCTTTGCTATAGGTATTGATCAAATCTATAAAGATGCATATTGAAGGAAACGCCATAACGAAGGCGCCTTTAAAATAAAGGGAGGGGGTAAAAAAAAGCCCATTTTTCTCTTTTTTTTTTCTACGTCTCTCTCTTTGTCGGTGCTGTCGCTCTGCGAAAACTGTAACGCACAGCTAAGTGAATTAGCCCAGCTTAGTCTCGTCAGCTGTCGCACAAAAAAAAAGAAAAAGAAAAAAAAAGGCTATAACGGCGCAGCAGCACGGCAGAGTACTCGAAAATGAAGCTCAGTGGCGAAGCGTCAAGAAAGAAAGGAAAACGGCGCCAGTACTGTTATCGACGCAAAGCATGTAATCCATAACTTATTCCTCAGTCTGCTTCTTTATTTATTTCGGTCTCACGCTACTGTTGCTTCGTTCACTGCCAAAATTAAAACAGTAACAATAAGTTTGTTGACACATATGACTGTATAGAGGAGCCAACATTGAGCTCTAATTGGACGATGCACATCACGTAGTAGTGGGAAGGGAAACTTGTTAAAATGTCTTCACCTTCCTTCGACTCCATGCGCACGCATTAAAGAAATCTGCCCATGCCAACGCAAGACGGTAGGAGGCATGATATGAACGCTGCTGATCCAAGGACGAAAATTTTTGTGGTTGTTCACTCTTACTTTCTCCAAGACGCCTCGGCTATTCGCCGCGATAGCGATCTGCAGACGGCAGCACCATCGCCGTCTTAGCGCGGATATGCATTCGAGGTGGAATTCCGGGCCCTGATCAGCTCTGTTCACGTGACTGTGCCGCTACATTCGCTGATGAAAAGTTCGAGAAACTGACTACAATCTTTTCGCACAACCCGCTCATCAAGTTCACTCTCCTAAAGAAAAGTTCAAACGAACTGCTCTAAATAATTAAGCTACTGCAAGCTGGGTCTACTATTTTGCATGACCTATGCACGTCCCCTTGTCACGCGCCTGCAGGCGCCGCTCTGTCGACTGAATGTTGACACATTTGTGACAACTTTCGCACGGACGTCGTCTGCATACTCCGCACTGCAGACGACAGTTACAGCTGTAAGGTCGTTAATAGCTTCCGCAGATGCTGCTGCTCTTGGAGCAAAAAAAAAAAAAGAAAGAAAGAAAGAAAGAAGAGAAGCGGGACCGTGCCGTGCAGTTGGCTGTATGCATAGCGAGTCATTCTGGTATTGCGCTCAGATCGGAAAGCCAAACATGAAGGCAGAACTGCCGGCAGCATTCGACACGCGTGAACAGTTTTTTGTCTCTGCTATTTTTATCACCGCGACATTAAGGTAACAGAAATAAATTGTGGTGTTTTACGTACCAAAACAACGCCGGAACATACCGGTGCGTAACTTGCTGGAAATGTGTTCTCACAATATGAGGCATATATTGTTGACAGAATCGTTCAGGGTGCATGAACAAGATTAGCGCGCCCTTTCACAAACTGCACTCTATCTACTGGCATCTCTTGTGTCCATGCAATGGGAACGTTGAAAGGGCGTTTTGAATATTAATTTCGTTCTTTACAGACGGAAGAGGTTGCCGAGTACGACTGATTCTAACATTATTAAATGTGCGTGCATATATTACGGTAATCTTTACCGGCGATCCTGCGGCTATATACATGCACTGCCTTTACACTTTCCCTTTTTGCTACTAGAATTTGAATAACGTTGAAAACAACAACCTAGAAACTGCAAATTTCATTGCGTCGTAAAGGTAAGCTCTCATAAACTCCAATTTTTGCGGAAACCAATCACTCCGAGAGATACCCCTTCCCCAACATATATTCTAAAACGCACAAATTTATCGATATGAGTACGTTCAGCAGTTAGAACGGTCAAGCCCCCCAGTCGCGTCTTCGTTCGCCTTATACTGGTATGCGCTGCTCGTGCGTTGTTGGCGCTTAGCTCACTTTCCCATTCAGGAAGCTTAAATTAGAAAGCTACGTCGATTCTGTCACGCCCTGATCTTACTTGCGGCGACAGCAGCAGGCTATATACCGCAGCCCGCACCACCACCTGCTTTGTTGCTGTATTTTCTTGTATATTTTTATTTGTGTAGCTCTAGGACAACTCATCTGCGATTCACGCAAGGTCGTTTTCGTCCGCGACGGTATTCCCTGCTGGAGCCTCCGCCAATACGTGCGCAGACGCCACTACAGTGCAAAATAATTTCACACTCAAAAGTGAAAGAGTAATTAATTATGGGGTTTTACGTGCCAAAACCACTTTCTGATTATGAGGCACGCCGTAGTGGAGGACTCCGGAATTTTCGACCACCTGGGGTTCTTTAACGTGCACCTAAATCTAAGTGCACGGGTGTTTTCGCCCCCATCGAAATGCGGCCGCCGTGGCCGGGATTCGATCCCGCGACCTCCTGCTCAGCAGCCCAACACCATAGCCACTGAGCAACCACGGCGGGTAAAAGTGAAAGAGTGCAAATCTGTCTATAACTCACAGCATTGCGGCCAAAAAGTAGGGGAGGGCGTGAGTTATTGACCAATTTAAAACCCTTAGTAACATTGAGGATGTTAATTATTTTACAGTGCATTCTCAAAGTCAGCGTGGTACATAAGCCCTGCACAAAGCTGTTTTTTTTTTTTTTTAAGCTGCGGAGTTGCGTGATAAACCTCGTGGGCCAGTGCGTCCGACTTCCAAGGGCACATTGCCGCGGAAGCACGAGTTTCATCTCACCCGGTGGTGGTAGGCGAAGTCTTGTCTTCTTCGTCGTATACGCGCGTATATAGCGTAATGAGTGTTTCCCGAATAAACGATCAGCTGTTAGTCATCGCTCGCATTGTCGTTTTTTTCGCGTGTCTTCTTTGCATGTGTCTTTGTTTGTTCGCGTTGTGCTAGGGAAATTGTTCCGCACCAACTACACTCCCTTTCATGCACAGCATGCAACACCCTGGAGCCTAGTAAGAACTTCTTGAGTAGCTGCACTCACCCCAAAAACAATTGGGTGTTTGATTTCATTTAGTTTTTTTTTTTTTGTCCTGTTTTTTTTACAACAATTATTAGAAATTGTTATTTATATACACTCAGTAATAAGTGAAGGAAAGTTGTCGTCCGTGAAAATGAGCTGTGTTATGCGACTGCTAATAGGCTTGATAGATCATTTGGCTTTTAGTTGCTTTCTGTATCGGGTTTTCCTTTTTGGCCCTTCGCGGCAGCCTCACGCACACACGCTCGCACGACCATAAGCTGATGGCGCGCAGCGAATCAAGCGGGCCGACAGCTGCGCCTGCATTGCGGTGTCGCATGTAAAATTGGCACGATGCTCAAAAGACGCCGCACAAAGGGCACGGGAAATAAATGTTCAGTTGAATAAAAAAATTGAATTAAAGAAATATACCCAGGCAATTAAGGTGTCGAACCCACGCCTTTTCGATCTAAAGCTGGATGTAAAAATCAGTTGACCACGAAACGCGGGGAGTGGTACAGTTGGATGAGAAATGAGATTGAATTGTAGGGTTTTACGGGCCAAAAACACGATCTGATTATGCGGCTGTACGATGAGGACAGCGTAACGGGCAGACGGACGGACCCAGTTGCTTATATAACTACGTTATATTGGCTGTCGCAGTAAAATAACCTTTCTCACTGGACAATTTCTTTTTTCACTTGACAGCGCAATGGATAAGTTGAGAGCCGCGTACCGCGCAATAGCAAAGCCCCTTCGTGTATTCTCCTAATGACGCAAATCTCGCAGGCTTGCTCGCAAGCTCGTTCGGACTTGATGAAACGGACTTCCAATCTGAGAAGTTACGCAGTCAAATTCCCATCCGGTAAAGTGCTCCTCCTGGCGAGAGTGCCTCCAGCCATTGAAGGAAACGAGATCTCATAAGTTTCACAGTGTGCTTGGAACGATGTCCCTAACTACTAGATATTATGATTACACGAAATTTGTTTCAATGAACAAAAAAATGCTAAAACTAAACTGCTGTGGTTTTGTTAAGGGTGCACCAAAAATGGCCAATATAAATGTTCAGCCAACACTGGCGAAGGTTGCTGTCACACGCTTCATGATCAAAGGTGCGCAGCGTCCGCTACATCCGACAGCGCCCAACATAACGGTTCAGAGGGTGTTCGCTGAGCCCATAACAAACCCTGTGCAGAACCTTTATAACACAGTTACCATACCGAGAAATGACCCGTTCACCATGGCAGCAAAACCGATCGCCTAGACAGCGATTAGGTGCCGCGTAGCGTCTTCCAACAATGGTTTATACTTAGCGTCCGCCTGTCTTGCTTTAGAAAAGGAGCTGATAATCAGCACTATCTGTTGTCGAACCGGGGTCGTTTAAACGTAGTGGCGGTAAGCCACTGCGCGGTGTACATACGTGCGGTGGCTGCACTTGTATTTTCGTTACGCGTACGTGAAGGCAGAGCCTCGCGACAAAATTTTGGCGCAGTTACTGCAGTTACTTCATCACGGCGTGCGCAGATGCTAGCTTCGCTCTTGCGACGGTACACAATGGGCGCGAAGCCCTGCATATGAAGAAACGATCTCACAGTAAAGAGACGCTCCTTACTGTCCGGTCGTTTCTTCACATGGTTTCGAGTCCCATTTCTCATCGTTATAGGTATAAACCAACTATAGCCCGCCAACCCCATGTATAGCGATACGTTAAAAATCATTCTGCAGAGAAGCCGCGGAAGTTTAAGTTATTTGCAAGCGCACAAAAGGCTGGTTCTAATCTCGTGGCGGCCAGTGCAGCTTTCGGACATTGCAATGCGGAAACAGCGTTTTTTTTTTTTCCCTGAATATATTGGTACTGCGGAACAAAGAGCAGCCGGCAGCACTTCAATAGGCAGCCTACACTTCCTGGCACTCGTGTTGGCTTAAAATAAAAAAGAAAGACCCCGAGCGCACGCCGCCGCTGCACTGCTAATATACTGTGCAAAGTGAGGCAGCTTCGCTAATCAGTTTGTTTTTCGAGGCGTGTGTTCTGCGACGTTGTTTGGCTGCGGCGACCCACTCGAACGTGACGGCGAAGCTGGGCACTCGACGACTGAGTGTGCCTGCGGACTCCAGCAGCAGCAGCAGCAACAGCGTCGACCACCGCTAACACTGCAAGTTCTCAACGAGGAGGGTTCAACAAATGTGCGACCGAGGAACACCAGGAGCAAGACCGATTTGGTGACGGGCTTAACTAACGCACAGCGCCGCAGCCAACCATGCCCAACATTGCAGTGCGGCGCGACGTGTTCCACATTCACTTATCGTGAGTATAGAATAATAGTCTTGCATCTTCTCCCGCGCACAGTCTATACTTGAGCGTTTGTAGCTGAGGAAACGTCAGCGGTCACGCTTAAACTTGTCGTTGTCGCCTCTTCTGCTCTGGTCGTGAGAAGAAAGAGCACATTTTATTATTCGGGAATCGAAAAAAAAAAATGTCAGTTCAAGTTGCACGGTTCAGAATAACGAGCTCAGAAAACACAATATTATGTCAATGAAGAAACGGTAACCGACGACGTCAAGTCTCTAGAGGCGCTTATTTTACTTTCAATATGTTCACATGTATTTTATTTTCGGTCGTTTTAAACCTCCGTTGCTAACCGTACATTCTTCCTTCTGTACACGTGTTGTAACAGGAGGTCGCCCTGGCAGTGCGAACTTTGGGGTTACCCTCCCTGTCTTTCCATTGCCTTTCTCTCTCTCTTTTTTTCTCTTGGGGTCACATTACGTAGTCATATATATTTGGCGTGCTCCTTAGAGTGTGCACGTCACTGGTTTTCTGTCTTCCCGTATTTATCTCTTTACACCCCGTTGCCTCTTCCCCAGTGCAGGGTAGCAAACCGCACGGGCGTCTGGTTAACCTCCCAGCCCTTTCCACCCTCCTCTCTCCCTCGTAAAGAACATAGTTTAAAGAATTGTTTGAATTATGGCGGGCAATTAACGCATTACAGTGTTTTAATAGCGAAGTTGAGCGAATCAAGTTGAAAGGCAAATGTGTAACGGGAGACAGAATGCAACAAGTCCTCTTGCAACAAGACAGAATGCAACAAGTGAATGGGCGCAGCCAGACTCACATAGAACGTGCTAGTGGACGTGTTCAGTTGATGCGTTTCCGTCAATACACGTCATTGTTGCACGAGTGAGTATGTACTGTGAAAACTAGCGTAACCAGATGGATTTGGGCCAACCAAGTGGATAGCACTTGCAAAATGAGCCAGATTACACGGCAGGGCTTTTTTAAAGTGTAGCTCAACACAAGCGACAAATTGTATCCCAGAAATGTGTCTTGGCACCTGGCTTGCTTTAGTTACAAATAAACATGTAACAATATATTGTCACATAAATTTTGGGAGAAGGCTAAGTTTCTTAAAACGTTGAATACCGTCGGTGAAAAAAACTGAAATTTATTATTATCGATTACGTCACTACTCTCCGGTAAGCAATGCTAAAGTTGGTTTCGGCTTGCGCTTGTTGTGTCCAACGAAAGTTACGGATTAAATTAATTTTATACTTTGATACCACTCAAGGCCAGCTGAAAACTTGCCTACGAATGGAAAAGCGCTCATCATTGCTAGAATGAGCATAAAGTTCTACCTTGTGGTAAAACACGAAAGCTCAGTTGCTAACGGAACCAATAAATCTTGACAAGTGGCTGGAGAATTTTGCAAGCGACTCGACGATAACAACAAGTCCAAATTCACTTAAACATGTAAGAATGAGCCTATATCATGCGCAATAGCGTACACAGTAGCAGAAGTAAAGCAGGAATAATAGTCATTTAGCAACTGCCTGTACGCTGGTCACGGCTTTTAGAGACGATTCACAGGTATAACATACTGCATAGAGAGAGAGAGAGAGAGCAAGGACAGGAAAGGCAGGGGGGTCAACCAGACGAGCACCCGGTTTTGTACCCTACGCTGGTGGTGGGGAAAGGGGAATAGAAAGTTCAAAAAAAGGGAGAGAGTAAGCACTGAGTTGGGAAGATGCACCGTTTATAGTGTCCCTGTGCATCCTCCCAACATATCGTGTAGCCCATCATTTCACTTATGATGTGCCATAGACCACCACAAAGACGAGTGTCAGTCTGCTATGCGTGCCACAAACCTTTCGTCATCAGTTACTAAGTTTGCAAAAAGAAATGTCCTGACACTCCGTACGTATCTGTAGCAAGTGGTTCGCAAAGAAGTGGGTCGTTGAGGATGTGTCCCGCACTTAACCGACAACCAGTCTTGTAACCAAAGCGTTGGCCGATGGTCTAGCATAGATATCGATAGCACACGAGATATAGCATTGGTTCAGCACTGCTCTTCGAGCTTTGTCCCAATAGCATGATTGTGCCGACTGCGATAAGCCGTCGACGGCCAGGTAAAAAAGGCGATGCACCCCCTGACTGTGATATGCTCAAAGAAGGCCAGTTCTCACCCGGTGAACCAATCTTTTGAAGAGAGCCGATCATGCTAAGCGTCGACCATGCTACCCACAGAAATCTATGTAGGCGCTCTATCCTCCCGAGTTACCTTATACCTCAAGGTGCGCAGGTGTGTTGTTTTCAGGTACCTGTGCGATATTAAACAGCACTGACTCCGTTCAAGATGTGTACCCGCAGCCACAATCGATCGCCATGCCATGGTGGTCAAATGTCTTTTACGGTCGCCATTGTTGGTTTTGAGGAGACCGTATTGCTCTCATACGGCTTTAAAATTCTCTTACGTTCTGCACATTCACGCATGTCTTTTATTTCGCTTCATGTCATGCGATATTTAAAACTAATGTATTTGTTATTCTGGGCGCTTCTCGTGTTTGATTTTTCCAGTCGAAAGACTGCCTGACTTCGGAGATGACAGACTAATTTTCGACCACCCCGGGGTTCTTTAACGTGCACGCGAGCATTTCTTTTTTTTTGCATTCCGTTTCCAACGGAATGCGGCCGCCGCAGTCGGGATCGAATCCTCGACCTCGAGCTCAGCGCCGCAGCCACTGAGCCACTTCGAGCGGTGTCATACGCAATCACGAGATGGCGCCAGGGACAGACACTTTTAGAAATTTTAAGCGAACGAGACGCCCGTATATGTTGTGATATCTTGAAATAGTTATGCGCATACGTACTATACATGCAGGCAGACAAATAACGTGTTTTCTTGCAAGTAGAGCGATAGATTATGCTGCACCTTACTTTTGTGGATTGTCTTTAGTGATATCTAATCAGTTGGGATGACTGCAAGCGTGCCCTTTTCAGCGATGCGCGAAATATTTACATCAATACTTACTGTCGTACCTGCTGCCATTGTTTACGCTCTCTCTCCCTGTCTCTCTCTCTCTCTCTCTCTCTCTCTCTCTCTCTCTCTCTCTCTCTCTCTCTCTCTCTCTCTCTCTCTCTCACTCTCTCTCTCTCTCTTTTTTTTTTCAATGTACGCTCTTATTGGAGTTATTGGCACCAAACACATGGCGAATGACCAGGCAATCGGAAACTACAGAACATTTGTCACAGAAATAGTACGCTTAAACAGTAATTGGTACTCAGGGAAATGTATATATAGCATATGAATAAGAAATAGCTTCTTCCCAAAACGCACTATCTAAATGTGGGCAAGAAAAAATTCAAAATGGAGAAATTAAAATCCAAATACATGTTTCAACGTTAGCCAATCCCGGCATTGTTGAGGACGCAGTCGTTTTAGGTATGGGGAAGTGCAGAGGTCTTAGCACAGTCGACGGCTAGCTTTCAGATAGAGAGAAAGGAGGATAGCCACCCGAAAAAAGAAAAGAGCAGACACACTAACAGTGCTCATACAAAAATGACAGGAATTCAGACTGTTGCGGTGTAAAAAGATATGCTGATTTGGAGCGGTAAAACGAGTACAACGTTTGAGAATTTGCTAAAAAGTGAATGAGAACTTGCTAAAAAATAACGAAATAAAAGCTCGGCGCCCTTCCACTCTGTGAAGAAGGACGACGAGCGAAGCTGCGTATGTGGGCCCCATAATGACGAGCTGCACCTCCGCCGCAAGTCAGCCCAGCATTGCACTACCTTCGGGATTTTTTCTTATGCGCGGACACGATAGTGGGGAAAGTAGCCCTTAACAGCTTCGCTGTAAAAGAAACACGCAGATGAAACGCAACGTTGGACTCTAAATGACGCGAAGCTTGTTGTAGTTAGCGGGGTAGCATCCGTAGCGAACGACACGAGCACAGCTTCGTCACCTGTGAAGCTGTAAAGCTACAGGTTTGCGTCTCGAGGAAGAAGGCGATGCATGACGCTTGTGGAGGGAAGAATGCTGTCGAGGAAATAATATTTGTTTAAATAACATTCGACACTTTCTTTCAAAGTGGCACTCATGCCCATTCTGAAACATCGTCGCTTATTTATTATTAAGTGAAGAAAAAAATAAAATGTAGCTAGGCCACTTTAGGGCAGTCTATCGGCTGGACTGTCGAAGAATGAGCACATATGGCCAGTGGCCCAAAGTGTCGTCTGCTCGGCGAGAAGGCTTCCTCAAAGTGAGAGCAAGAGGAAACTAAAGCTTCGTTAAAAAAAAATTGTGGAGATTGCAACTGCAATGGCGATCCCATTTACCTGCGGGACAGGCACGCTTCCGCAAGATACAGAGATCATGCTAAAGGAACGGAAGCTGCTCAATGTGTCGAGTTCCACAAATCGTGCAGTACTCTATGGACTGTCGAAACCGCCAAGCAAGCGGAAGGCGACGCTCGAAACTCGAAATACATTCCGGAAGCACTAAGCAACGAAAAGGACACGAAGGCAGTAAGCAGGCTACGCATAAGCAAGAGCAATATGTCTCCAGTTAATTACAAGCGAGGGCACGTCAGCAATTTCGAATGGAAAGCTGCAATTGCAGAATAATGCTATAATGCTGTAATAATAACGCTGCAACTGCTATAATGCTATACTAATGCTGAAGGATAAGGCGGCTACACTTCCTTTGAACAGTCCTGCAGCCACTGCTGGTTGTTGTTTCCTTAGGTAAGCTACAAAATTCGCAAGGGTAACGATAGCGCGAAGTTAGGTGTAAAAATATTAGTGTTTAAAATCCCGAAGCTGCAGTGAACCACGAGGGACGCCTTAGTGGAGAGCTCTGGAAGAATTTCCACCACTTGGAGTTCTTTAGCGCGCACCTAAAACGGAGTAACAAGAGCGTTTTAGCGCGATAGCGTTAAGGGCCCCATGTCGCAGAAAATCCGGTGTCGGCGTCGGCGGAGTTGTCCGTGAGCGAAAATTGCCGTATATATTTAGGCATGTGTATGCAGGCTTTAATTTAATTATGGGGTTTAACGTGCCAAAACCACTTTCTGATTATGAGGCACGCCGTAGTGGAGGACTCCGGAAATTTCGACCACCTGGGGTTCTTTAACGTGCGCCTAAATATAAGCACACGGGTGTTTTCGCCTCCATCGAAATGCGGCCGCCGTGGCCGGGATTCGATCCCGCGACCTCGTGCTCAGCAGCCCAACACCATAGCCACTGAGCAACCACGTCTGGTAAGCAGGCTTCAAGCACTCCGCCCGTAATAATAATAATAATAATAGTAATAATAATAATAATAATAATAATAATAATAATAATAATTGAAATAAACAAATCAAGCCACATTGTTTCAAGTCGATTGGTATACTGTAATCGTTTGTAAACAGCACATGTACTCAGGAGCAGGAGGCGTTGCCATATACGCAAAGGACAAAATGTGTCTATACGAGAGTACACCCTTGACTCGAAAAAGGAAAATGCCACCGACTGTGGGGATATCTGTGCCGTACAATCGAAAGACGGAATTGTCGTGCCCCCTGTTTGCATAGACACACCCAAGTGCAATAACGAGAAGTTCATGACCCCGTACTTTGCATGGGTTAGCTTGGGCATTACATAGGGGGGGAGAACAATTGATATACAATATACAATGATATACAATATACATTGTAAGTAGAATATCTTTATATGAAGTAGTACATGCTATATAACCTTTACATAACTTCTAATTTGACAACATCATACGCCAGTAATTCTTACATTATAAAAACAATAATCTGACATCTGAAGAAATGCAGGAACAAATGTTAATGTTATTAATTCACGAATGTTTCATTAAGTGCTTGTTTGAATATAATATGGTCAGTTATTTTAGCTATATTACTTGGGAGATGATTCCATTCCGATATGGCTAAGTGCAGACATGAAAACTACAATAGTTTAGTACGTGCAAATGGTTGTTCGACCTTAAATTCGTGATCAATTTGTGAGAATTTTCTTTTGGCTGGTAAGATGTGTACCTGAGAGAATATATTTGGGTTATGAAAAAGCTGATGAAAGAAAGTTAGCCGAGATATTTTTCTTCTAGTCTGCAATGGGATGAGTCCTAGGTCATGTTTTATTTTGGTGATACTTGAATGTTGTTAATAGTTACCTGTAATAAATCGCGCTGCCTTGTTCTGAAAAGATTCTAATTTGTTAATAAGATGCGTTTGGTGCGGGTTCCATATAAATGAGGCATACTCAAGCTTTGAACGAAGTACGGTGGTATATGCAAGAAGCTTAGTATCACTATTAGTCTGACGAAGCGTTCGTCGAATGAAGCCAAGAGATTTGCATGCATCGGAAACAATACAACCCACATGATTATGCCAAGACAAAGTCGGAGAAAGATGAACACCTAGATATTTAAATGATTCTGCAGTTTCTAGAGTCTCACCATTAAGAAAATATGTGTGTTTCGTAATTTCACTGCAAGTAGTAAATCTCATAAGTTTAGTTTTCGAGGTATTTACGCTCATTTGCCAGTCTGAGCACCATCTTTCAATCCTGTTCAAGTCATTCTGCAATTTATCACAGTCACCCTTAATGGCCGATACAGAATGCAATCGTCGGCATATAACCGGATTTCTGAGTCTATGCCCCGATAAATATCATTTATATAAATTAAAGATAGAGTGGGTCCCATAACGGAACCTTGAGGCACACCGGACTGAACAGGTTGAAATGACGAACGGACATTATTGATTACGACAGCTTGTCGTCTGTTACTTAAATATTCTTTAACCCAGTTTATTACTTTTTCGTCAACATTAATCAGCTTCATTTTATATATGAGGCGGTTATGAGCCACACGGTCAAAGGCTTTAGCAAAATCTATAAATATGGCGTCAGTTTGTGAAAGTTCGTGAAGGTTAAGGTGAATGTCTGTAGTTAGTTAAAGAATCTGGGATTCACATGACCGGCCTCGTTGAAAACCATGCTTGTTTGCAAATATAATGTGGTTGCTAGCAATGTACTGCATGATTTGAGAAGATAATAAGTGTTCAAATAGTTTGCATACAACAGAGGTAAGGGATATAGGCCTATAGTTTGTTAGCTTGTTTTTGTCGGCGGTTTTATATATTGGTATGACATGTGCCAATTTCCAGTCGTCTGGAATTTCGGCGGTGTCGAGAGACTGTTGAAACAATAGTGTAAGTATAAGAGCAGAAGTGTGCTTTGTCATTTTTAGTAGCTTAGTACAAATACCATCAGTACCTGGACTAGAAAACGATGGTAAACGCTCAATAGCTTTCACAATATCGTCACTTGTCACAGTTATACATTCCATAAATGGAGAACTACCAGAAAAATGGGTTGACTTATCCAGAGGCTTTTCGTCACTAAATACACTACAAAAGAATAAATTAAACCGTTCAGCAACATCCATGACATCAATTGCAGCACCAGACTCAGTGTCAAAAACAGGTAACTCTTTTGTAGGTGCGGGAGAAATGACTGTCCAAAATTTTTTTGGATCTGTTTTTAGGAATTGCGAAATATCCTGGTTGAAAAACTTATATTTGGCAGCCTCAATATGTAATGCACATTCTTTAGAAAACGATAAATATTCTGACTTAGCTTCGACAGATTTTGCGCTTCTTGCCTTTCGAAACAAACGTTTCTTTTTATTCAGATGTCGCTTAATCTCGCGAGTAAGCCATGGCTTGTCTGCTGTTTCATAGATCCATTTTTTTGGAATGTATTCCTCCCCGAGTCTTAACAACTCATCACGAAAACGAACCCAGTTATCTTGCAGCGAACAGTTTTCATACGTTTGCATGAATGACAGGTAAAATTCAAAAAGCTCGGAGTTGAAGCTTTCGGGATCTGCTTTAGAATAGTCATAAATCTTTTTTTGTCGCGGTTTCTTCACGGTCTGCGTTTTAAAGGTACAATGTATGACACGGTGGTCACTGATATACTCTAGTACACCCACGGTAACACGTTCGGGGTGTGTTGTTAGGAGCAGATCAGGAATAGCATTGTGCCGCGTAGGGATTTCGATAAGTTGAGACAACTGAAAATATTCTGAAAGGTCAACAAAATCTGCACAATCACGTGTCTGGCGCGTGCTAGGGAATTTTAAAGCAGACCACTCTATGCTTGGAAAGTTAAAATCGCCGGCCAAAATTATGGGAGAGTTATTATATTCGGATTGGATGGAGCCTAATACAGACTGCAGTTCCTCAGAAAAATCTTGTAGAAAGTCAGGTGGCCTATAGCATGCTCCAATAACCAAAGTTACAGCTGGTAAATAGCATGCAACCCAAATAGTTTCAAGAATGCTGTCAGTAGGTATGTGTTTTACCTTTATATTCTTTCTGATGGCTGTTACGACACCGCCTCCTTTTCTATCCACACGGTCTTTACGAAAAACAGTGAATGAATTTGAAATTTGTAACTCAGAATTGCTAACTTCAGGAGTTAATCCCGTTTCCATTCCGATTATAACATCTGCATTACAAGCGTGAATGAAGGAAGTAAGCTGATCTTGTTTGTTAAGGATGCTACGAAAGTTGGCGGAAATTATAGAGAATGTAGGTGTCCCACTGTCTTTCTGCACGTGGCGACTGCGTCATGGGTTTGCATTTCGCTGGACACATTCCATGACCCTGCCCTCGGAATGCTGGTACCGATATAATCTCCTGCCTATCTTTAGCTTATCGAAAGATAGCTTGAACCTTTGATCGGGTTGACAATTCGCTCGAGCAAAGTCGCGAAGCTGTTTGCGCACGAATCGTATTCGAGGTGAAAAGTCCTCATCTATCCAAACCTTTAATTTCAAATTTTTTAGCTTGAAAGAATTAGCCAGAATACTGCACTTTGTCTTGTAGTGCAGAAACTTCACTATAACTGACCGGTGCTTCCCATGCCTGCGAGATCCAATGCGATGTGCCCGTCCGTTACCTCGAGGCCAAGGTGATCTCTGCACAAGCTTTCAAGGACAACTTGAGAAGCCTCGTAGTCTTCTTTCTCTGCTTCGGGCAAGCCTTTGAATATCAAATTTTTTCTGCGCATGCGATTGTTGATGTCATCAAAGATTTCAATTATGTTAGGTTCAGAATCCCGCCTATCAGAAAAGGATGAAAGATCGCTTGTGATGTTATCGACACCTTTTTTGACTTCGGATAACGCTGTGGCATTTCCCAAAGAATCGTCTAGCAAGCTTCCACTTCCAAGGTCAGTTATACCTGATAAAATGTCCTTCATCTTACTGCTAATTTCCTTATGAAATTTTTCACGCGCAGACTCGGCACCCTTTAGCGCATCAAGAACCTTGTCTATCTTGTCAGGGGCGGGATTGACTTCAATGTCACCGCAGCAGATTAGGAGATGAGCCGCAGAAAACATAAGAATGATCTGTCGTACTCCCGGGCACCATGTAGCAAAGAAACCGGCAGCGGCATGAAAACGAAGCCCTTCACTACAGCTACACTGCAGTCGTTGGCTATGGCTTCCTATCCGCGCTCGATATGTGACAATGTCAACACCCATACTGTACACATATAATCATAGGCACTAGGTTTGGGATTTGCGGCGTGCACTGAGGTACAGTTTACAACGCTATGAACCTGCACTCACCTATAAAAGGCAGAACGATGTTTAGCGCTTTTCACAAACCCCTCAAATCCCTACGATGCACAATCCACAGGGCCCTTTTATAGCTGATCGCCGCCAGCAGGTACCGAATCAGGTATCACGTGAGCCAGAAGTCGACGCAAGCGCCGTCCGTAGCGGTCACAGTAAACAGCTGCGTCGATGCACCGTGGTTTACGATGCGCTGATCAAAGCCACAGTACGAAGCTCGTGGCCCGAGATCCCAACAGGTCAAGCAGCGACGTCGACGGTATCGCTATAAAAGGCAGAAGAACGATGTTTAGCGCTTTTCACAAACCCCTCAAATCCCTACGATGCACAATCCACAGGGCCCTTTTATAGCTGATCGCCGCCAGCAGGTACCGAATCAGGTATCACGTGAGCCAGAAGTCGACGCAAGCGCCGTCCGTAGCGGTCACAGTAAACAGCTGCGTCGATGCACCGTGGTTTACCATGCGCTGATCAAAGCCACAGTACGAAGCTCGTGGCCCGAGATCCCAACAGGTCAAGCAGCGACGTCGACGGTATCGCTATAAAAGGCAGAAGAACGACGTTTAGCGCTTTTCACAAACCCCTCAAATCCCTACGATGCACAATCCACAGGGCCCTTTTATAGCTGATCGCCGCCAGCAGGTACCGAATCAGGTATCACGTGAGCCAGAAGTCGACGCAAGCGCCGTCCGTAGCGGTCACAGTAAACAGCTGCGTCGATGCACCGTGGTTTACGATGCGCTGATCAAAGCCACAGTACGAAGCTCGTGGCCCGAGATCCCAACAGGTCAAGCAGCGACGTCGACGGTATCGCTATAAAAGGCAGAAGAACGATGTTTAGCGCTTTTCACAAACGCCGCAAATCCCAACGATGCACAATCCACAGGGCCCTTTTATAGCTGATCGCCGCCAGCAGGCGGCGATCAGCTGCCACCTGCCACCTCACCCTCCCACGTTGAAGTCGTGTGCTATAGGCGAGATTAAGAACTATAGTATGGACGCTTTGCCCTGCCGAACTATATTTTCGTCATTGTCATAAACGTAACTAAATTCCTTCATTTTAGTTAAAGTAATGCTGCTGTTGCCGTGCATGATTGGTAGCCATTCACACAACATTCACTGTAAGTGGACTAGTTCTTGGGCTAGGAGGTGCAATATTACTAGATGTCTGCCTAATAATATTTTTAAAGAAGAAAAATATAGGTCCATGCCCCACATTAAATCAGTTTTATGAGTCAGTTTCTCCCGTTTTCCCTTACAGTAAGGAACCTGCCACCTCACCCTCCCCATTACTTTAGGACGAAATGTGTTTTTAAAGCGCATAGAAGGTGCCTCTAATTTGTTAAATACAGACTTTATCGCCTAGCGAATGAACTTTGACGTGCATCGGGATACGTCATTGTGTATCCAGGAACAGCAGCACTGGTGGCAACATCTTTTGACACTATATTCATACATAACGAGCACAAAAATCTTTCTTTTTAATGCGTCCCTGTTTATCCCCATAGCGCGTTATATCAGGCCATACAACCTCAGCTCTTGCGTTTGACACTCTCATTTATAACCTAACCAGAAGAAACTTCCAGAGACGATGGGCACTAGAGCACGTCATCGTCTGCAGGGTCTATTATAACTGTCGAAAGAAGGGTCCCCGTACACGTCACACATTTATCGACCTTGCCTGAAGTAAACGGTTTCGTTCAGCGGCTTAAAGGCCCACTGTCATGAAATTTTACTGTGGCCAACTTTAGTTATATGCTACAATCGAAGTAACCTTAGTAAGTAGTGAAGTACTCTGATCAGTGCTTGTAAACGTATATTTAAGTAGCTCTTTATACGAAAGAACTTGTAACGTTGCAACGTTATCGCGTCATTGGTGTGTTTTAAACACACGAAGCAAGCACGCATACATGCACCTGTACGGAATGTTGTGAAACCTTACGTTTGTTCGCGACTTCATCACTGTTTCTCCACCGCACTAATCAGGCGCGACTTCTTTCATTGTCAACCTTCTGTGACTCCAAGGCTGGTCTCCAGAGTTTGCATCGCACGCCACGAGTCCCCGGAGCACCTCGTCGCAGAGACCGCGCAAGTCTACCGTCGCGCACTGTCGACAAACGACGCGAGGTAGTATTTAAATAGTCGCCTAGTCACTTCGGCATCCACTGGAGTGATCAAGAGGACACAGCCGCCCGATCTGAATAGCCTAGACGGCGTCAGCTGTGCATGCAGCTTTCGAGTGGCGAGCGCAGCGAAAAAAAAAATACTTCACGCGCTGGCGTGTCATCTATGCACCGGAATCAGTTGGATTCATCCGAGTCGACAACAAACGCGTTCGTACCCTGGATCGCAACTTACAGCTTCGTCTTCCGTCCAGCCTCTCACGACAATGACGACACTCTTCTAGCCTGTCTATGGGTTGCAGTACAGAGTTTTCATGTGAGTAATACCTTTCTCATCGGTATATGGCCAACATCGGTATGTCCTCTTCGTGACTTCTGCAAGTGCAGCGAGAGGATAGCGCGCACATTATTTACCAGCGGCCACGTTTCAAACAACAAAGAACAGCGCTGTCATCCAAACCGGACCAAATTAGGTGGACAAGCGCCCACTCGCACAGAGCAAAATTATTGGCCATTGACTTACCGAGGACATCAGCACGAGCTTCTATAAAGGCGCTGCTGCGCTAGCGAAGAGATACGGGATGTGCGAAAAATTGTGACCGTGCGACACTGTGCGACACGCCCTGCCTCACTGCAGGGACACAGACATGTTTGTGCATTCTTCGCTTTTCTTCGCTTCCTGCCCATTTTCCCATTCCCCAGTATAGGGTAGCCAACTGGATGTATGCTATGGTTAACCTGCCTGTCTTCCTTTCACTTATATATATATATATATATATATATATATATATATATATATATATATATATATATATATATATATATATATATATATATATATATATATATATATATATTCGCTAATTCTACATCGCGAGTACCAGCGTACATAGTTTGGAGAGCACGTTTCGTTATCTACGTATATTAGCATCCTAACACACATAAACCTACTATATAATTATTATCAGGCGGGGAGTACATTTTCTTGCCTGTTTCTGCTCCATTGTTCTTATTTCCGTGTCTAGCCTATGAACCGTGTGCATACTCACGGCAGTACTTTTATCGTGCAGACCCTCCCCCCCCTTCCCCCGTCTTCTCCATCGTGTAGACACATGTGCATCAATAAAATTTCCTTCTTTGCCAATAGTATCCGCTGCAACAGCTTCTTCGCGTATGCCTATATTGCCCAAGGCTAGACCTGAATGTCGCGCTAGTGTCTATCGCGTCACTCACTTTCATGTCGTTGGTAAAACGATTAAAGGTCGCAAACACCAATGTCATTCAAAGAGCAACAGCCTGATATTTCGGCATGAAAGCGCAACTTTTTTTGCCACACTCTTTACACAATAAGCCGGCAAATAGAGCGATGTCGACAGTGCTGTTTCTCAGTTCATATGTTCTTCGTCCATAAACCCCGTGAATTTTTTAGACTTAGCATATTTTAAAAAGTAACACGGAACATATAGCTCTATCCAGTCCTTTCTAGCGGATTACCAATAGCGCGCTGCGGACCTAACACGCATGGAAAATCGCAATATTCAGGTAGCTATATAATTAAAACTATTCGTTAATTAACTTGATAAATGTATGTATTCATTTTATGTAGGCACAGTCTGCAATTACAAAATTGAAGTCACACGACAGTGGAGCCATGCCATTTAGCAGAAATTATAAGACAAGCACCACTTTCAAGGTGCGAGCCTTCTAAACAATGCATTGGCCTTCCCGTTAAGTTCGTCTCGAACTCACAGAGGGAAGCCTTAGGGACACTTCTAACATGAACGTGAATGTATTTCGTAGGACAAGCTAAGGGAGGATATATCGGAAGTAGTGCTGTTTTTAGGATTTCTACCAAGGAGACATGACATCACCACTGCTTTCCTTCAATTTCGTGGTTTCAGTATATGTGCCCCAATGATTAATCAAGGAGATAATTAGTAAATATTCTTAATTACCTACACGGGAATGTCGATTTCTCATTCAGGTAATTTCCGCCTCTTCCGGAAATAAATCTAAAGAGGCAGAACAGCGCTATCTGTCACCTGCGATTAAAAAAAGAAAACTCAGAAGAAAACAAGACGACCAGACAACAGGTGGTACGCTTATAGTAATCTTCACTCTTCCACGTAGTAATCTCTTCATCATTTTTAAACTTAGCAGCTGGGTCTGCACGTTAACTTGATGACAGGTGCGTCATTTTCCTTCGTGTGTGCCAAAGAAATAGCATTTGCAACGTGCGGCATTACGCCGAAAGCTCAGTTTATTTTCCAGTGAGCCTAAAAGATTCGCTCCAACTTTATCAATTTTGTTGCTGTTCGACAACCGCTCGTGGTGGCCGCATTTCGATGGGGACAAAATCCAAGAACACTCGCGCGCTTGGATTTGGTTGCGCACATAAAGAACACGAGGTGGTCAAAATTAATCTTGAGTCCCCGAATAGGGCACCCCTAGTGACATATACAGCGCATTGTACGAGCATTAAACCCTACGAGAAAAAAAAAATAAACTAAAAGAAATATGTTGCTGTTGTAGCTTGACAAGCACAGTCATACCCTTCGCCTGGTGTAAAAATGGTCACGAGCTAAGAAATAAAGTGTCGCTAGTTAGCTCCCAGTGTGTCCAGTTCCTTCTAATTTTTTCTCCTCGCCTTCAACACAATACTACGTTTACTGCTCTTGAGGTGACCGCGGAGTGCGTCCTTGTAGGCCGTGCGCCGGTCGTTTGAGCACAGCAGCCGATGTTTTGTGAAGACGACGCACCTCACACAAACATCGCCCACTGTGCTCAAACAGCATTTGCTCCTGAAATTCGATTGACGTCGCGTCCATCTTCCAGTGTCGATGGAAAGGCGCGCGTTGTTTTGTTTGTTGTTCCTCCTGCGGAAGTGCTTTCCCCCAAATGGCGTTCTCTCTCTGTCTTTTTGTTCCTTCTGGACATTCGCTGACGTTGTTCAGTTGAGCGTCTGTGGGTCTGCCTCACCGTCTAGCGCAGAGCGCTCATTGATCGCGGTCCCCGGTGCGGCTTCTCTTCGGTTCGGAGGCGTTGTCACAGTTTTCTGGCTCGTCGTTCTTCTTTATTTTTTTTTTTTTCCTGTCGGGCAAGAGGCGTTACCCATTGCAGTAAATTAGGCCTTTGCTATAGGTATTGATCAAATCTATAAAGATGCATATTGAAGGAAACGCCATAACGAAGGCGCCTTTAAAATAAAGGGAGGGGGTAAAAAAAAGCCCATTTTTCTCTTTTTTTTTTCTACGTCTCTCTCTTTGTCGGTGCTGTCGCTCTGCGAAAACTGTAACGCACAGCTAAGTGAATTAGCCCAGCTTAGTCTCGTCAGCTGTCGCACAAAAAAAAAGAAAAAGAAAAAAAAAGGCTATAACGGCGCAGCAGCACGGCAGAGTACTCGAAAATGAAGCTCAGTGGCGAAGCGTCAAGAAAGAAAGGAAAACGGCGCCAGTACTGTTATCGACGCAAAGCATGTAATCCATAACTTATTCCTCAGTCTGCTTCTTTATTTATTTCGGTCTCACGCTACTGTTGCTTCGTTCACTGCCAAAATTAAAACAGTAACAATAAGTTTGTTGACACATATGACTGTATAGAGGAGCCAACATTGAGCTCTAATTGGACGATGCACATCACGTAGTAGTGGGAAGGGAAACTTGTTAAAATGTCTTCACCTTCCTTCGACTCCATGCGCACGCATTAAAGAAATCTGCCCATGCCAACGCAAGACGGTAGGAGGCATGATATGAACGCTGCTGATCCAAGGACGAAAATTTTTGTGGTTGTTCACTCTTACTTTCTCCAAGACGCCTCGGCTATTCGCCGCGATAGCGATCTGCAGACGGCAGCACCATCGCCGTCTTAGCGCGGATATGCATTCGAGGTGGAATTCCGGGCCCTGATCAGCTCTGTTCACGTGACTGTGCCGCTACATTCGCTGATGAAAAGTTCGAGAAACTGACTACAATCTTTTCGCACAACCCGCTCATCAAGTTCACTCTCCTAAAGAAAAGTTCAAACGAACTGCTCTAAATAATTAAGCTACTGCAAGCTGGGTCTACTATTTTGCATGACCTATGCACGTCCCCTTGTCACGCGCCTGCAGGCGCCGCTCTGTCGACTGAATGTTGACACATTTGTGACAACTTTCGCACGGACGTCGTCTGCATACTCCGCACTGCAGACGACAGTTACAGCTGTAAGGTCGTTAATAGCTTCCGCAGATGCTGCTGCTCTTGGAGCAAAAAAAAAAAAAGAAAGAAAGAAAGAAAGAAGAGAAGCGGGACCGTGCCGTGCAGTTGGCTGTATGCATAGCGAGTCATTCTGGTATTGCGCTCAGATCGGAAAGCCAAACATGAAGGCAGAACTGCCGGCAGCATTCGACACGCGTGAACAGTTTTTTGTCTCTGCTATTTTTATCACCGCGACATTAAGGTAACAGAAATAAATTGTGGTGTTTTACGTACCAAAACAACGCCGGAACATACCGGTGCGTAACTTGCTGGAAATGTGTTCTCACAATATGAGGCATATATTGTTGACAGAATCGTTCAGGGTGCATGAACAAGATTAGCGCGCCCTTTCACAAACTGCACTCTATCTACTGGCATCTCTTGTGTCCATGCAATGGGAACGTTGAAAGGGCGTTTTGAATATTAATTTCGTTCTTTACAGACGGAAGAGGTTGCCGAGTACGACTGATTCTAACATTATTAAATGTGCGTGCATATATTACGGTAATCTTTACCGGCGATCCTGCGGCTATATACATGCACTGCCTTTACACTTTCCCTTTTTGCTACTAGAATTTGAATAACGTTGAAAACAACAACCTAGAAACTGCAAATTTCATTGCGTCGTAAAGGTAAGCTCTCATAAACTCCAATTTTTGCGGAAACCAATCACTCCGAGAGATACCCCTTCCCCAACATATATTCTAAAACGCACAAATTTATCGATATGAGTACGTTCAGCAGTTAGAACGGTCAAGCCCCCCAGTCGCGTCTTCGTTCGCCTTATACTGGTATGCGCTGCTCGTGCGTTGTTGGCGCTTAGCTCACTTTCCCATTCAGGAAGCTTAAATTAGAAAGCTACGTCGATTCTGTCACGCCCTGATCTTACTTGCGGCGACAGCAGCAGGCTATATACCGCAGCCCGCACCACCACCTGCTTTGTTGCTGTATTTTCTTGTATATTTTTATTTGTGTAGCTCTAGGACAACTCATCTGCGATTCACGCAAGGTCGTTTTCGTCCGCGACGGTATTCCCTGCTGGAGCCTCCGCCAATACGTGCGCAGACGCCACTACAGTGCAAAATAATTTCACACTCAAAAGTGAAAGAGTAATTAATTATGGGGTTTTACGTGCCAAAACCACTTTCTGATTATGAGGCACGCCGTAGTGGAGGACTCCGGAATTTTCGACCACCTGGGGTTCTTTAACGTGCACCTAAATCTAAGTGCACGGGTGTTTTCGCCCCCATCGAAATGCGGCCGCCGTGGCCGGGATTCGATCCCGCGACCTCCTGCTCAGCAGCCCAACACCATAGCCACTGAGCAACCACGGCGGGTAAAAGTGAAAGAGTGCAAATCTGTCTATAACTCACAGCATTGCGGCCAAAAAGTAGGGGAGGGCGTGAGTTATTGACCAATTTAAAACCCTTAGTAACATTGAGGATGTTAATTATTTTACAGTGCATTCTCAAAGTCAGCGTGGTACATAAGCCCTGCACAAAGCTGTTTTTTTTTTTTTTTAAGCTGCGGAGTTGCGTGATAAACCTCGTGGGCCAGTGCGTCCGACTTCCAAGGGCACATTGCCGCGGAAGCACGAGTTTCATCTCACCCGGTGGTGGTAGGCGAAGTCTTGTCTTCTTCGTCGTATACGCGCGTATATAGCGTAATGAGTGTTTCCCGAATAAACGATCAGCTGTTAGTCATCGCTCGCATTGTCGTTTTTTTCGCGTGTCTTCTTTGCATGTGTCTTTGTTTGTTCGCGTTGTGCTAGGGAAATTGTTCCGCACCAACTACACTCCCTTTCATGCACAGCATGCAACACCCTGGAGCCTAGTAAGAACTTCTTGAGTAGCTGCACTCACCCCAAAAACAATTGGGTGTTTGATTTCATTTAGTTTTTTTTTTTTTGTCCTGTTTTTTTTACAACAATTATTAGAAATTGTTATTTATATACACTCAGTAATAAGTGAAGGAAAGTTGTCGTCCGTGAAAATGAGCTGTGTTATGCGACTGCTAATAGGCTTGATAGATCATTTGGCTTTTAGTTGCTTTCTGTATCGGGTTTTCCTTTTTGGCCCTTCGCGGCAGCCTCACGCACACACGCTCGCACGACCATAAGCTGATGGCGCGCAGCGAATCAAGCGGGCCGACAGCTGCGCCTGCATTGCGGTGTCGCATGTAAAATTGGCACGATGCTCAAAAGACGCCGCACAAAGGGCACGGGAAATAAATGTTCAGTTGAATAAAAAAATTGAATTAAAGAAATATACCCAGGCAATTAAGGTGTCGAACCCACGCCTTTTCGATCTAAAGCTGGATGTAAAAATCAGTTGACCACGAAACGCGGGGAGTGGTACAGTTGGATGAGAAATGAGATTGAATTGTAGGGTTTTACGGGCCAAAAACACGATCTGATTATGCGGCTGTACGATGAGGACAGCGTAACGGGCAGACGGACGGACCCAGTTGCTTATATAACTACGTTATATTGGCTGTCGCAGTAAAATAACCTTTCTCACTGGACAATTTCTTTTTTCACTTGACAGCGCAATGGATAAGTTGAGAGCCGCGTACCGCGCAATAGCAAAGCCCCTTCGTGTATTCTCCTAATGACGCAAATCTCGCAGGCTTGCTCGCAAGCTCGTTCGGACTTGATGAAACGGACTTCCAATCTGAGAAGTTACGCAGTCAAATTCCCATCCGGTAAAGTGCTCCTCCTGGCGAGAGTGCCTCCAGCCATTGAAGGAAACGAGATCTCATAAGTTTCACAGTGTGCTTGGAACGATGTCCCTAACTACTAGATATTATGATTACACGAAATTTGTTTCAATGAACAAAAAAATGCTAAAACTAAACTGCTGTGGTTTTGTTAAGGGTGCACCAAAAATGGCCAATATAAATGTTCAGCCAACACTGGCGAAGGTTGCTGTCACACGCTTCATGATCAAAGGTGCGCAGCGTCCGCTACATCCGACAGCGCCCAACATAACGGTTCAGAGGGTGTTCGCTGAGCCCATAACAAACCCTGTGCAGAACCTTTATAACACAGTTACCATACCGAGAAATGACCCGTTCACCATGGCAGCAAAACCGATCGCCTAGACAGCGATTAGGTGCCGCGTAGCGTCTTCCAACAATGGTTTATACTTAGCGTCCGCCTGTCTTGCTTTAGAAAAGGAGCTGATAATCAGCACTATCTGTTGTCGAACCGGGGTCGTTTAAACGTAGTGGCGGTAAGCCACTGCGCGGTGTACATACGTGCGGTGGCTGCACTTGTATTTTCGTTACGCGTACGTGAAGGCAGAGCCTCGCGACAAAATTTTGGCGCAGTTACTGCAGTTACTTCATCACGGCGTGCGCAGATGCTAGCTTCGCTCTTGCGACGGTACACAATGGGCGCGAAGCCCTGCATATGAAGAAACGATCTCACAGTAAAGAGACGCTCCTTACTGTCCGGTCGTTTCTTCACATGGTTTCGAGTCCCATTTCTCATCGTTATAGGTATAAACCAACTATAGCCCGCCAACCCCATGTATAGCGATACGTTAAAAATCATTCTGCAGAGAAGCCGCGGAAGTTTAAGTTATTTGCAAGCGCACAAAAGGCTGGTTCTAATCTCGTGGCGGCCAGTGCAGCTTTCGGACATTGCAATGCGGAAACAGCGTTTTTTTTTTTTCCCTGAATATATTGGTACTGCGGAACAAAGAGCAGCCGGCAGCACTTCAATAGGCAGCCTACACTTCCTGGCACTCGTGTTGGCTTAAAATAAAAAAGAAAGACCCCGAGCGCACGCCGCCGCTGCACTGCTAATATACTGTGCAAAGTGAGGCAGCTTCGCTAATCAGTTTGTTTTTCGAGGCGTGTGTTCTGCGACGTTGTTTGGCTGCGGCGACCCACTCGAACGTGACGGCGAAGCTGGGCACTCGACGACTGAGTGTGCCTGCGGACTCCAGCAGCAGCAGCAGCAACAGCGTCGACCACCGCTAACACTGCAAGTTCTCAACGAGGAGGGTTCAACAAATGTGCGACCGAGGAACACCAGGAGCAAGACCGATTTGGTGACGGGCTTAACTAACGCACAGCGCCGCAGCCAACCATGCCCAACATTGCAGTGCGGCGCGACGTGTTCCACATTCACTTATCGTGAGTATAGAATAATAGTCTTGCATCTTCTCCCGCGCACAGTCTATACTTGAGCGTTTGTAGCTGAGGAAACGTCAGCGGTCACGCTTAAACTTGTCGTTGTCGCCTCTTCTGCTCTGGTCGTGAGAAGAAAGAGCACATTTTATTATTCGGGAATCGAAAAAAAAAAATGTCAGTTCAAGTTGCACGGTTCAGAATAACGAGCTCAGAAAACACAATATTATGTCAATGAAGAAACGGTAACCGACGACGTCAAGTCTCTAGAGGCGCTTATTTTACTTTCAATATGTTCACATGTATTTTATTTTCGGTCGTTTTAAACCTCCGTTGCTAACCGTACATTCTTCCTTCTGTACACGTGTTGTAACAGGAGGTCGCCCTGGCAGTGCGAACTTTGGGGTTACCCTCCCTGTCTTTCCATTGCCTTTCTCTCTCTCTTTTTTTCTCTTGGGGTCACATTACGTAGTCATATATATTTGGCGTGCTCCTTAGAGTGTGCACGTCACTGGTTTTCTGTCTTCCCGTATTTATCTCTTTACACCCCGTTGCCTCTTCCCCAGTGCAGGGTAGCAAACCGCACGGGCGTCTGGTTAACCTCCCAGCCCTTTCCACCCTCCTCTCTCCCTCGTAAAGAACATAGTTTAAAGAATTGTTTGAATTATGGCGGGCAATTAACGCATTACAGTGTTTTAATAGCGAAGTTGAGCGAATCAAGTTGAAAGGCAAATGTGTAACGGGAGACAGAATGCAACAAGTCCTCTTGCAACAAGACAGAATGCAACAAGTGAATGGGCGCAGCCAGACTCACATAGAACGTGCTAGTGGACGTGTTCAGTTGATGCGTTTCCGTCAATACACGTCATTGTTGCACGAGTGAGTATGTACTGTGAAAACTAGCGTAACCAGATGGATTTGGGCCAACCAAGTGGATAGCACTTGCAAAATGAGCCAGATTACACGGCAGGGCTTTTTTAAAGTGTAGCTCAACACAAGCGACAAATTGTATCCCAGAAATGTGTCTTGGCACCTGGCTTGCTTTAGTTACAAATAAACATGTAACAATATATTGTCACATAAATTTTGGGAGAAGGCTAAGTTTCTTAAAACGTTGAATACCGTCGGTGAAAAAAACTGAAATTTATTATTATCGATTACGTCACTACTCTCCGGTAAGCAATGCTAAAGTTGGTTTCGGCTTGCGCTTGTTGTGTCCAACGAAAGTTACGGATTAAATTAATTTTATACTTTGATACCACTCAAGGCCAGCTGAAAACTTGCCTACGAATGGAAAAGCGCTCATCATTGCTAGAATGAGCATAAAGTTCTACCTTGTGGTAAAACACGAAAGCTCAGTTGCTAACGGAACCAATAAATCTTGACAAGTGGCTGGAGAATTTTGCAAGCGACTCGACGATAACAACAAGTCCAAATTCACTTAAACATGTAAGAATGAGCCTATATCATGCGCAATAGCGTACACAGTAGCAGAAGTAAAGCAGGAATAATAGTCATTTAGCAACTGCCTGTACGCTGGTCACGGCTTTTAGAGACGATTCACAGGTATAACATACTGCATAGAGAGAGAGAGAGAGAGCAAGGACAGGAAAGGCAGGGGGGTCAACCAGACGAGCACCCGGTTTTGTACCCTACGCTGGTGGTGGGGAAAGGGGAATAGAAAGTTCAAAAAAAGGGAGAGAGTAAGCACTGAGTTGGGAAGATGCACCGTTTATAGTGTCCCTGTGCATCCTCCCAACATATCGTGTAGCCCATCATTTCACTTATGATGTGCCATAGACCACCACAAAGACGAGTGTCAGTCTGCTATGCGTGCCACAAACCTTTCGTCATCAGTTACTAAGTTTGCAAAAAGAAATGTCCTGACACTCCGTACGTATCTGTAGCAAGTGGTTCGCAAAGAAGTGGGTCGTTGAGGATGTGTCCCGCACTTAACCGACAACCAGTCTTGTAACCAAAGCGTTGGCCGATGGTCTAGCATAGATATCGATAGCACACGAGATATAGCATTGGTTCAGCACTGCTCTTCGAGCTTTGTCCCAATAGCATGATTGTGCCGACTGCGATAAGCCGTCGACGGCCAGGTAAAAAAGGCGATGCACCCCCTGACTGTGATATGCTCAAAGAAGGCCAGTTCTCACCCGGTGAACCAATCTTTTGAAGAGAGCCGATCATGCTAAGCGTCGACCATGCTACCCACAGAAATCTATGTAGGCGCTCTATCCTCCCGAGTTACCTTATACCTCAAGGTGCGCAGGTGTGTTGTTTTCAGGTACCTGTGCGATATTAAACAGCACTGACTCCGTTCAAGATGTGTACCCGCAGCCACAATCGATCGCCATGCCATGGTGGTCAAATGTCTTTTACGGTCGCCATTGTTGGTTTTGAGGAGACCGTATTGCTCTCATACGGCTTTAAAATTCTCTTACGTTCTGCACATTCACGCATGTCTTTTATTTCGCTTCATGTCATGCGATATTTAAAACTAATGTATTTGTTATTCTGGGCGCTTCTCGTGTTTGATTTTTCCAGTCGAAAGACTGCCTGACTTCGGAGATGACAGACTAATTTTCGACCACCCCGGGGTTCTTTAACGTGCACGCGAGCATTTCTTTTTTTTTGCATTCCGTTTCCAACGGAATGCGGCCGCCGCAGTCGGGATCGAATCCTCGACCTCGAGCTCAGCGCCGCAGCCACTGAGCCACTTCGAGCGGTGTCATACGCAATCACGAGATGGCGCCAGGGACAGACACTTTTAGAAATTTTAAGCGAACGAGACGCCCGTATATGTTGTGATATCTTGAAATAGTTATGCGCATACGTACTATACATGCAGGCAGACAAATAACGTGTTTTCTTGCAAGTAGAGCGATAGATTATGCTGCACCTTACTTTTGTGGATTGTCTTTAGTGATATCTAATCAGTTGGGATGACTGCAAGCGTGCCCTTTTCAGCGATGCGCGAAATATTTACATCAATACTTACTGTCGTACCTGCTGCCATTGTTTACGCTCTCTCTCCCTGTCTCTCTCTCTCTCTCTCTCTCTCTCTCTCTCTCTCTCTCTCTCTCTCTCTCTCTCTCTCTCTCACTCTCTCTCTCTCTCTTTTTTTTTTCAATGTACGCTCTTATTGGAGTTATTGGCACCAAACACATGGCGAATGACCAGGCAATCGGAAACTACAGAACATTTGTCACAGAAATAGTACGCTTAAACAGTAATTGGTACTCAGGGAAATGTATATATAGCATATGAATAAGAAATAGCTTCTTCCCAAAACGCACTATCTAAATGTGGGCAAGAAAAAATTCAAAATGGAGAAATTAAAATCCAAATACATGTTTCAACGTTAGCCAATCCCGGCATTGTTGAGGACGCAGTCGTTTTAGGTATGGGGAAGTGCAGAGGTCTTAGCACAGTCGACGGCTAGCTTTCAGATAGAGAGAAAGGAGGATAGCCACCCGAAAAAAGAAAAGAGCAGACACACTAACAGTGCTCATACAAAAATGACAGGAATTCAGACTGTTGCGGTGTAAAAAGATATGCTGATTTGGAGCGGTAAAACGAGTACAACGTTTGAGAATTTGCTAAAAAGTGAATGAGAACTTGCTAAAAAATAACGAAATAAAAGCTCGGCGCCCTTCCACTCTGTGAAGAAGGACGACGAGCGAAGCTGCGTATGTGGGCCCCATAATGACGAGCTGCACCTCCGCCGCAAGTCAGCCCAGCATTGCACTACCTTCGGGATTTTTTCTTATGCGCGGACACGATAGTGGGGAAAGTAGCCCTTAACAGCTTCGCTGTAAAAGAAACACGCAGATGAAACGCAACGTTGGACTCTAAATGACGCGAAGCTTGTTGTAGTTAGCGGGGTAGCATCCGTAGCGAACGACACGAGCACAGCTTCGTCACCTGTGAAGCTGTAAAGCTACAGGTTTGCGTCTCGAGGAAGAAGGCGATGCATGACGCTTGTGGAGGGAAGAATGCTGTCGAGGAAATAATATTTGTTTAAATAACATTCGACACTTTCTTTCAAAGTGGCACTCATGCCCATTCTGAAACATCGTCGCTTATTTATTATTAAGTGAAGAAAAAAATAAAATGTAGCTAGGCCACTTTAGGGCAGTCTATCGGCTGGACTGTCGAAGAATGAGCACATATGGCCAGTGGCCCAAAGTGTCGTCTGCTCGGCGAGAAGGCTTCCTCAAAGTGAGAGCAAGAGGAAACTAAAGCTTCGTTAAAAAAAAATTGTGGAGATTGCAACTGCAATGGCGATCCCATTTACCTGCGGGACAGGCACGCTTCCGCAAGATACAGAGATCATGCTAAAGGAACGGAAGCTGCTCAATGTGTCGAGTTCCACAAATCGTGCAGTACTCTATGGACTGTCGAAACCGCCAAGCAAGCGGAAGGCGACGCTCGAAACTCGAAATACATTCCGGAAGCACTAAGCAACGAAAAGGACACGAAGGCAGTAAGCAGGCTACGCATAAGCAAGAGCAATATGTCTCCAGTTAATTACAAGCGAGGGCACGTCAGCAATTTCGAATGGAAAGCTGCAATTGCAGAATAATGCTATAATGCTGTAATAATAACGCTGCAACTGCTATAATGCTATACTAATGCTGAAGGATAAGGCGGCTACACTTCCTTTGAACAGTCCTGCAGCCACTGCTGGTTGTTGTTTCCTTAGGTAAGCTACAAAATTCGCAAGGGTAACGATAGCGCGAAGTTAGGTGTAAAAATATTAGTGTTTAAAATCCCGAAGCTGCAGTGAACCACGAGGGACGCCTTAGTGGAGAGCTCTGGAAGAATTTCCACCACTTGGAGTTCTTTAGCGCGCACCTAAAACGGAGTAACAAGAGCGTTTTAGCGCGATAGCGTTAAGGGCCCCATGTCGCAGAAAATCCGGTGTCGGCGTCGGCGGAGTTGTCCGTGAGCGAAAATTGCCGTATATATTTAGGCATGTGTATGCAGGCTTTAATTTAATTATGGGGTTTAACGTGCCAAAACCACTTTCTGATTATGAGGCACGCCGTAGTGGAGGACTCCGGAAATTTCGACCACCTGGGGTTCTTTAACGTGCGCCTAAATATAAGCACACGGGTGTTTTCGCCTCCATCGAAATGCGGCCGCCGTGGCCGGGATTCGATCCCGCGACCTCGTGCTCAGCAGCCCAACACCATAGCCACTGAGCAACCACGTCTGGTAAGCAGGCTTCAAGCACTCCGCCCGTAATAATAATAATAATAATAGTAATAATAATAATAATAATAATAATAATAATAATTGAAATAAACAAATCAAGCCACATTGTTTCAAGTCGATTGGTATACTGTAATCGTTTGTAAACAGCACATGTACTCAGGAGCAGGAGGCGTTGCCATATACGCAAAGGACAAAATGTGTCTATACGAGAGTACACCCTTGACTCGAAAAAGGAAAATGCCACCGACTGTGGGGATATCTGTGCCGTACAATCGAAAGACGGAATTGTCGTGCCCCCTGTTTGCATAGACACACCCAAGTGCAATAACGAGAAGTTCATGACCCCGTACTTTGCATGGGTTAGCCGTGATGACACTACCCCTGTGGTCATTGTTGGAGACTTCAGTGTGGACATTTCAAAACCAGACAAGAAATTGTTGACTCAGTTTGTGCTAGAAGAGTTTGGTTTGAAGTGCCGCACCAATCTAAGTCACTCAACAATGGTCGCGTATAGATTTAACTTTGGCCAAGAATGTGCCTAAGGTTGTAAGCGAACCAATCAGTGTATGTGACAGTAACCACAAAGCTATCGTCACTGCAGTTACCGAAGGACGAAAACAGATACGTGTACCCTTGGCTAACCCTGTGTGATCTGCTACAGTTTCACTGGTCATCCGCCTCCACAGAGTTGAATGGTTCCTCAATTTTTGCTATCTCGTAGCAGCAGATAGCTCTTGTCACTTCAGTACTGTGTAATCCGCCGGGAGTGTGGTTATGTTCGAGCGGGCTATCGATAATATTGTTTTCAGTGATATTACAAGTGTGCCTTAGTTGTTTTCGCAACCGTCGTTTCTTCACAACGTGCAATAGTTGGATAGTCCTCAGAGATGAATAATCAGCGACAACAGTCGTAGCTATGTATACATGAGGGTCTGTCCACTAAGCTACGGTATGTGGCGTATCGGTCACTGAATTGGTCATTCGGATAAAAAAAAATGGCAGAAGTAATCAAAATTTTACGCCCAACGTGCCTTCAGGCTTTGCGCTTCAGCAAATGTGCAGTCGGTTAAAGATATTTCTTTAAAGGGACACTAAAGCGAACCAATAAATCAATTTAGGCTAATAAAGCTTTGTTTGAGAACCCTGCAGGCAGTCATTTCAAGATAACAGTTCGATTATCAGATCAGAAAATGAAGGGCGAAGTATCAGTATTTGAATTTCGCGCCGAAACCTCGATGCCGGTACGTCAGTTTGACGTCAGGGATTCCAAAGTATGTTTTCGCTTTTGGGCCGCGTTGGCTGAGTAAAGGTTCCCCAAACTTGCCATGTTTAATATTCGGTTCCTTTAGAACACAATGTAGTCAGTCTGTAACGCTATATAATTAAATGGGCCCTAGAAGGTGCCATCAAAATCCATGACGTCACAGCGAGCAAATGCGGGAACTTCAAGGAGGCGTCGCCACCCGTCTTTCGTTCTTGCGCTTTTTCTGGCTTACCAAGCGTCTTGTCGTGGTAAGAGTGGTGTTTTTTGCCGTCGTAGAAAGGTAATTTACTGAGGCAGAAGAAATCATTCTTCTCTTTGGTGTCCCTTGAAGAAATTATGCCATTGCAAGTCCAACATCACTTTCTGATGATGAGGCACGCCGTAGTGGGGTCTCCGGAAATTTGGACCACCTGGGGTTCTTTAACGCGCACCTAAATCTAAGTACACGGGCGCTGTCGCCTTTCGCCCCCATCGATCACCGGGGCAGGGATCCGATCCCGCGACCTCGTGCTTAGCAGCCCAACGCCACAGCCACTAAGCAACCACGGCGGTTAAAGATACTTCGTTAAGCTTTATAACGTGCTCATAACAAAACATGCAGTGAAACAACTTCATTTTCAATTCTTGTACATGCTACAACATAGAACAATATGTTTACACGGGTGACGTTCTCCGTTTATAATCATAACTGCATGCGCCGTCCACTGCGCGTAAGAGCCCTGACTGGCCGTCCGATCCGGTTAATAAAAACGCATTACCGGACGCGCAATATTCGACAAGAAGTACGGCAATGAGACGACATTAAACGTCTACAACGCTCAATCGTTCCTAGCTCCTTAACGCTCGTAATTGTTCCTATCGCATTCGTATCGGAGCTGCATGTTTTTTTTTTTCTTCAAAGCTGAGTGACTTAATATGAAAAAAATAATCATTGATCTATGACAGACTACCAGTTGCTTGCTAAAAGGCACTGTCTACACAACGCGCAAACTCGAGTTTCTCCTTGTCGCAGAGTACGCTGATATCGCTTAGTGTCGGAGGGTTCTATTTCAGGTATACCAAGCGACGCCTTACTTCATACCGGCGCTATGTTACCCTATTGGCGGCGAGGAGTTACGGAGTCGCCATCTATCGAAAGCGCGTGGCTGGCGTAGTATGAGGGATCACGTGGCGCGCTCCTCATAGGTTTTGCTGTCAGCGCTCACTGAAAACATCACGCACGAGCTCTCCCGGACATTTCTGTAAGTACTTTCGAAACGAGAGAAGTTTGTTACTGTCTAAATAATAATCATGGGCAAACTGAAAGCACAGAATCGTTTACAGACGCTATCTCTTTACCGAATACGTACAGTGAACGCCACTGCGCGCGGTTGCCGCGATGGAGTCTCCCGAACTGGCTTCTTGCGTGAAAGGTAGGTAAACGCTGAGAGCAAACTATGTGAAATATGTTCTTATAGTGTTTGTATAACTGAATAGAGCGTAATAGAATGAAGCCTCAATGCAGCGATCGCACAGATTCGCAGCGACCGACTGCGCGTCTGCATGCTTGTCCGCGCACTGTTTCGCTTTCGCCGCGTGCGCGTTTTCGCACGGTGCCATGAGCTTTAGGCCGCAGAATATGAGCACTTGACAGTATACAAGCAACCATTGTTGCGTGGGCGCTATCAGAGTTGTTCAAAAATAATTTCATTGTAGAGACTTCGACGGGGACTGTGATGTGCCGTCGCGACGATTCAATCTTTTTTTCCCTCTTCTAAATTCTTGGACGTTTCAATAGTATTTCTCGAGTTGCGTCGCACTGTATGTTTATCGGTGTTCTCAGCGTGCGATTTCCCGCTGCTTCTTTTTTGTAATCCAGTGCATTAATTCACAACAAAAACATGACCATATGCCATGATTTTTTTTAAATGTGCTTCTTACCGCTCCCTTTCCACTCTAGTGAACTTGCCAGTATCTATAGCATCGACAAGTTCATAGACCAAACCGTCATGACACTAGTCGGGCAGCGGACTCAGGCGAGCGTCTCAGTGCGCGTTTTCCGAACATCACAGACCCGGCGCCGTAGCAGAAACCTTCCTCGCGTCTGTGCTTGCTGCAAACCCGAGTTGTAGCCGATGGCTGTTTGCCGGTTTTATGTTTCGCGAGCCAAGCTTCACGCAGCTTCTTGTCCTGCGGCTACGAGTGAATAAGGTTGACACCGGGCTCCGTTTCGTACGTCCGGTACTGCGGCACCAAGCAGTAGCCTACCATGTTTCGCGCCTTCAAAGGCAGCCTCTACCTATTGTGGTGCTTTCAAGCGTTGTAAAGGAGACACTCGAAGCGGGAGAATCTCGCCACTAAATGAGGACCGCAGTGTACGAGGGAATTTAAACTCTCGTTTTCAGCTGGCTTCGGCGCTCCCGAAGCTGCCGACGCGGACGCTATGTACACGTGATCCCTAATAGCACGTCACGCCGACGGTGGCGCCAGCTTTTCCAGTGGTGGAGCTCGAGGCCAATAGAGCCAATAAAGTGAGCGCAAGCCCATTCTTCTATTGCGGTGATTCAGGCATTCGGCTGTACTAAGAGGGCACTCAACCGCACTCGGAAGGCGTCGTATGACGTCGAAGCCAGTGGCGCCATCTGTTTTGCGCTCCGCAATTTAACCGCTGTAAATGTCGATTAGAGCTCACGGAGAGCGTGTTGTTTTTGGGCAAAGGCCGCGGTTACTCTTGAAACAAACTTTTTTTTTACGGATCATTACGTATTTCACGGCATAGTGACCCCGAAAAAGCAAGAGAAAAGTTGCATGGAAATCATAGAATAATCTGCTTTGGGCGCTACGATGAGAGCTCGTCCAGGAAAGAGAGTCCGCACTCTACAGCAGTAACTATGAAACAGCACGAGTTTTCAAAAGAAGGCTCGCGCTGGTGAGAAATTAAAAGCAAAAGAAGCTTGCAGTCCATGCAAAAATATGGAACATAAGGAAGACGTTGGAACCATCTCGATCCGAAGCGCTAAAACATAACCTAAATGGGAGAATGTGCGAGTTTCATGGCGTCACAGTTACGTAACCGGTGACGCAATTTTGATGCGAGCTTCAAAATGGGAGGTCTCGTTTTTTATTATTTTCTCCACCAATAAGCAACTTTTTTCTTATAAAAAAATGCAAGTATATTTTCGGATGAGTAATGCTGCTGTCTGGTCTTATTTACTGCTTGGCTCTAGCGTTACCGTAACATCCAGGTACCATAAAATGGCAGGCCGTATCCGGCTATGACATCTGACCTTTCATTGGCGATAGTAGTAAAAGCAACCACTCCAGGCAGCAACGACGAAAGGTTTTAGAACTTACTGGCGTCGTTCGCGGAATACCGATGCGTCCGCGCTTACGCTCGTAAACTCTCGCTGGTCTTCCTCCATGCTTCGCTCGCGAATTTCTCTTTTTTTTTTCAGGGATTTAATTCGGACTTGTCCTGCTTCAGTGCAAAAGTAGTCCTCTATCGATAGCGGTTTGATTCTATTAACGGTCATTAATCAATTGAAGATTACCTGGTAACGTCTTATATTTCCTTAACATATTTGCTTGGGGTTCTATTGTTTATTTTTTCTGCATGCTAGACGCTCGTGGTTGTCTTGTGGTTTTTTGCCTTTTAAGTGTACTAATTATAGATGTTTGTACTTGCATATACCTCCGACCCCCTCTGTCTGCTGTATAGGTGTTAACTCACGGGAACTTGTATTCACGTGAGTGAATATAAGTTCACCCTGCTCTGTTACGTAACCCCACATTGGCCTAGAATCTGTGGCAATAAGTAAAAATTAAGAAAAAAAATAATGAATCGGCCCAGGTGATGACTAGCTTGGCGATTTCCCAGGGTCGACTGGCGCGAGGGAGCAGCTTGCCCGCGGCGACGACGTGCGCACTTTGCGCGACGCCCGCGGAAGCACGACACAAACACAATGTTCTCATCTTTCTTGCGCCCTTCCTCGGTGCGCGCAGGTGGCTCCGCTTGCACAGAAAGAAAACAAACAAGTAAAACAAAACGAAAAAAACAAAACAGACAATAACCGGCGCGGAATCTCCCGGCGAACGGTGGGTCGCGCGCTCCGGTTGCGCGTCTGCCGCCCTGCCGCTTGCTGCAATGCGCAGTGCGTTCGCGATCCCGAAAGTGCACGGCGCTGCTGTGTCTACGGCTGCTGGAGGCTTCGCCGCCGCCGCCTGTGTGCAACGCGAAACCGATTTCACTGTGCGCGGAGCGAGAGCGCGGAACTCCTCATTTCGCTCACGTATCTCTCAGAAGACGCGGCGGCATTCACTGCTGCTGCTGCTGCTGCTGCTGCTGCTTGCTGGACGCCGCTTGCCGCGCCGCCCAGACGCTGGTACTACCGGTTCCCCCCGGGGCTCGTCTCCTTCTTAACAGGATCGCCGAGGCACACGCCCTCCTCGTGCGTAACCAGCGCGCAACGAGACCGGCGTGTGTGTGTGTGTAGTGCGATCGCGAGCGCCGACGCCTGTGCGGCGACGAGACGGTCTTGACTCCTTGACCACGCCGACTCGCCAGGATGTGGCTACGGGTGGCTGCGCTCAAGAGTCGCCTCAGCTCGCAGCGGAAAAGGTGAGCGCGCGTTGCAGCGCTCGACGATTTGTTGGACTCGAGTCCGCGCCTGCACGAATGAGAGAGATTACTCTGGCTCGTTCTCCGTAAAAAACTATGTGGTGCTCGCGCTTGGAAAGGCGCGACAATCTTGCCCCGAGGCATTACGAGGTGTTCGCATCGCCGAGTGGGGTGTTGACGTTTCTGCATTTTTGCGGAGGTCTCTATCACGAGTTGCGGCTCGATACGACCTATACTCGTATAGTACTGTCGGTATCGGAGTGCTTCGGTCAAAAGCGTTGAACGACTTTGCTCACACCGAATTTGCGGACCGGGAGCCTATGAACCGCAGCGTGCGTTCGCCTCTTAAACGACAGATTTTACGGCGCCGCGGTGACACGGAATGCGCTGCTTTTCTCGAACACTTGTGCATCGAGCTTGTGAAGCATGTCAGCCCCAGCTAAAGAAACGGTTACTCGAAATTTAAACGTCATTTTAATTAAAGCCTTAGCGTTAGGAGGGTCAAAGAAAATTGAAAGAGCTGTACGTGAAGTCTGGGAAACCCATCCACGGGAATGTATGCGTACGTACATATTAGTGCAACTGACGGTAGTGCAAGTGCTCCGGACCACCGTCTGCGCCACCACCGTCAGTTGCACGTCGCTGTCCAAGAGGCAGCGGGTGTGACGAGTGAGCTCCTGAATGACACTTTGCAATGTTGTGACCGTGGTTTAAACCATGCATCCGGGACCTCAAAGAGGTGTGACGTAATGATAACGCATTTCTGTCACAATTACCGCTAAGTCACAGCTGAATTTTTATTTCTGTATCTGCAGTATGAGTTGTATAGTAATCGAGGTATACGGAGCCTTGCAAGCATTTACAAGTTATTGGCAATTTGAAAATGTTTAAAGTTTTGTTCCGACATCAAGAAAAGAATATATATATATATATATATGTATACACACTGTTGTTTGCATTTCGAACTCGCAAAAAGGCAATGAAATGCCTGACTTATTCCCGCCGCCCAAGCGAATAAGCTGTCTACACAACGTTCGATGTACGTCGAAACAAGACAGCACAAATTAAGAGGAAGCTTTAGCTCGGGCACAACTCCGACGCTACCCAGTCAAATACATGTAAAAGGCAAAAACGTTTTTCTGAGATAACCCCTCGACCGATTTTAATGAAATTTATTGCATTTGAGAGAGAAGGTTAAATTCTAGTGATTTTTGGAAGCGGAATTTCTATTTAACGCCTGAATTTTGTTAAAAAGATTTTCAAAATTCACAAGTCTGAAAAAAAAAATAAAAGCACGAAGTTTACAAATTAGTACCTCTGCGTCAACTACAGGTATCGCGGTTCCGTAAACGGCACCCATTGGGTCATTGAAAGCGGACAAAATCAATATGTTATTTTATATCTTAGGTGAATTTGTTACGTTGTGTACATGGGTTCCGCAAAAGCTGTATTTTCATGTTACTAAATTTCTTTATATTCATGTGTAACATATCAATTTTGTACGCTTTAGATGTACTATTAGATGCTATTCACAGAATTGTGATATCATTTTTGATTGCTGAGTTACAGAGTTGCAAACTTCATAATTTCGTTTTCTGAAAATTTTCGATTTTGTCAATTTTCTCAATAAAAAATTGACGACGTAAACAAAAAAAATTTGAAGTGAACAGTCACTAAACTTTTAGTTTTTATCTTAAATGCAACAAATCTCGCCAAGTTTGCTGCAGTGGTTGCCGAGAAAAACGAGTTCTTCTTCTACATGTATTTAGATATAGTAGCAGCCGAGCTCAAGCGTCCTCTTGTCAGCACATGTACATGAGCAATGCGTAACAAAATCAGGAACCAGAACCACACGATTGCTAACAATCACTTTAATACAACAATTTAACGCTAAACCAATAAATTGGATCCGCCTTCGTTGATTACCATTCTTCGTTTCTTAATTTCTGGGCTTCAAGATGTAGAAACAACGCCGCCACGTTGAGAGCAGTGGGAAGGAAATTGAGCTGGCGGTGCACGTTATAGCGTGTATCACACACTGCCGATGCGCGCTGCAAGCGCCAGTCGACTCGGCGCCATGCCGAACCTACTGGCGCCTGTGCAAGTGGATGTGTGACCGCTTTGTAGGCAGGCTTAATGCCATCAGGTATATTCCATGCGAGGGTTCATGAGCCTCATGCCTGCTCTCCTAAGATATCACGTGTTACGTGGTGCCATCGGGCTAAAAATGATGTTCCACATCCGCACGCCATGGTTCTGAGTGGCGCTGGCGAACACTCCTATAGGGCTAGATCTAGTAAAACAATAATACCCAAGTTAGTGGACGAACTTATGGCCGTCGCCGTTGCACAATTGGTGCTGCAATGCACGAGTAATGCAGAGGTTGCGGGCTCTGCTCCCACCGGCGACAAGTTATATTTTCGTTAGCAATGTTTTCCGTCCACTTTCATTTCCCTTTTCTTCATTATTTCTACATTGCCATTTCAACCACGCTAAATTTTCCCAATGCTTTGCTTGGCATCATTGCCTATTGGCTTTATGCGGTCATGATTAGCAGAATCGAGCCCTTCAGTTCCCCTTCTTTTTCTCCACTTTGTAGGCAGGGGATTCTATATTTTCTAGATAAAAAAAAAGTATTCTTTGCGTCCTATGAAGGAAGTTCGATGGCCCACAAAATATTGCGTGGTGTTCCCCAGGATCATTCATTCATTCACAAGCCCGGCGCTGTTTAAGATCTCCCTCAACGGTCTCGACAAGTGCACGCAGAATTCGGTGGCTATTTGGTTTTTAGGCGGGTATCATCTGCGTGCACCTTACACCCAAAAAGGGCGTAAAGGTGTAAGTTATGTACGCATTTACACCCTTATTGAATTGTAAAGACGAAAGATATTTTACAGTGTACGGCCCTTTGTGGGCAACACGCGCTTCCTGCGCTCAAGACTACAAAATTCCACCCATATTGATACAGAAATTCCACACGCTCGGCAGGCCTTGAAATATCACCTGAGAAGTGCTCTGCGATTGCCTTGTTGATGCGTGAGGTCTCACGCTATTTGCTAAAGGTTGCAGGCACTTCCGTATCTTACGTCACAAGTTTCTGACAGTTACAACTGATAGGCTTCTGAGGTAGACACGCCGCACGTCGGACACTTGAAGAAGAAACTCAAATCCTTCGCAAACATTTTCCGCAGGCGTCGTGGTGGAGCGAGCGGACGCTCTGTATACGTTATCTATGCTGCGCGTAGATTCACTACGTCCTCCTCCGGTACGGTCCGCTGACCCTACAGAGCCTCTCCAAGGTCGATTCAAATAGGTCGCGAAGCTTCGGGCGAAAAGCGGTTCAGTACAGATTGTCACCGACATCAGCATGGGGGGTTATGGGAGCAGCGATTGAAGCGCGACTAGGTTTGGAGGGAACAAACATTGGGAAAGAAAAACGCGTTTTTTAATTCAAACGAGACACAGTTAGATTCATTCAACGAAAATAATGTTCCTAGTCAATTTTATATATTCGTGACGATTAAAGAAAGTACAAGTTTAATTTTTTTATTATTAATAAATGCATTTCTTTTCAGCGCCCATCGCTACAGGGGGCGTTGACGCCACTATCACTCGCAATGCAATGCACGTCTTGAAATGGGCAGAAAGGCGCACTCGTATCACCTGTTGAAATACGCCCCCCTCACAGTTTCTGCTTTCTTCCTTGTCGAAGTTTGTCTGAATTTGGTGACGCGGGTAGCTTCATTGCTTCTTAATCTGTTCAGTCAAAAGTAGTGAGTTACGACCGCCAGATAAATGTGTAGTTGTTTTCGTGCGGCTGCGCTGGCCGACGGGCTTGGCATCCAGCAATAGGATCAGCACTCTACACCTAAAGCTTTCGTCGGCCTCCAAAGAAAGTATGTTCTGTGCAGGGATGCGATTTCGACAACCGTACGGCTGGCCTTTTCCTGCATCGCTTGCCACGCTGAAAGCTCGAAACGCCCATCAAGTCGAATGGCGGGGCATTTGAATATATAGCTCCAAAGGAAGAACAACAAAACAAATTTCGCGCCTTCGAAACAAAATGACGCCACTTCTGCTTTTAACGGACATGGCGTCACATTATTTTTTCTTCCGCCGGAAGTGTTCCCACCGCATACAGATGGCGCTAAGCCCCATGGACCGCCGATGGACCGCCATGTTTTGAACGTATGGGCTCCTATGGAAGCTTCGCTACCAGGTATATTTACCTTGGCCTCTCACTACGAATATGAAATTCGTGGAGGGTTCACAAGCTGAAGTATATATTGCGAATGTTACATGCGACTTCCTTGGTGTAAACAAAAAGCCACGCCGACAGAGCGCAGCGCCTTTCGTTCCGAATTCTTTAAAATACGAGAGGTTACTTCGCGCATCACATCTGATATACGTCGCAAGAGCCCCTGGCCATTGCCTTGCAACCATTGGCATCATTGCGGTGCACGACCTGTTCCATTACCCATTGTGAGAGTCTTTGATACACGCGACTGCTTTTACCACCACAGCAGCGTTCTTGTCGAATGACCACTGTGCCAGCTATAGTGCCGAATATACGGGACAAGGCTAACGCCTCCCGCGCTACCTTTAGAATAATCTCCACTCGGGCGCACGTCGAGGTGCTACGAAGGTTGGCGCCACGTTCACGCCGATGACACCGTCACATCACATTTTTCTACGTACAACAGGTGCCTGGATTCCATCTATACTGAAACAACTATTTCGGCGAGGCTCAGCCACGGATTTCGACACGGAGTTCGCCGCACTGCGTGCGTGACATAGCTCCCGTTTCGGACGAGCCAACGAATCGATGGGTGACCTTCATCGACTCTCGGGCAGCTCTTATCTGTTACGGCCAAAAGACGATCTCTTTCGAGGCGCCAACGGGTCGGCATGAAGAGGCGTGCAGATTGCACCGCAACATTGTTGTGCACGTGCCTCAGTCGCTGGCCCCTTTAATTCGGCATAGCAGGGTGTGCATACGTCGAGGCTGACCACGCTGCGGAGGTGGCACACGGCTGCTCATCGTGACTCGTGTTGCCAACCATCGCGAATTTTGAGCAAACATCGAGCGTGCCGACTTGACTCAGTCGGGATGGACAAATGTCCCGACTCTCGCTTTATTTTTCTTTCTGATAAATAACAATCGATAAACCAGATTTCTGATTTATAATGCCCTAAAAACTTCATTGCAGATTCCTCTCGTTTGTTTTGTGTGGCGTTATCCTAAACAAAGGTAGTTTCGCTTTTGTCATGGCCTCAGTTATGTTGTAAGCCTTGAACGTTCACAGTACCTTTGTCTGTATAGGTAGCCGCGTTATTCAGGCAACTGTTTCTTTAAAAAAATCGAGGCATGGTCAAACTAAAGAAAAACAACAATTGTGCACCTTTGTTGCAAGTACAGACTGGCGGCTCGTAGCAATGACAGGGTCGGTCGTCTCCAGCCAGGCCATCTCCCGCCACCCCCCGCACCGACTTCGTCCGGTGAAGAACTGGCAAAGCTAATCGCGACTGGTGTCTCCGGCTGCTTCAAAAAAGGAGCGGGTCAGGCGCTCATACAAGCGCCATCGTCTGGCGCTGAAACAGTACCGACCGCTACATTCGAATTGCTCACCCAAAATCGTATCTCCAAATGCCGAGTGGCCTTTCGAGGAGCGAGTGCACACATGTCCCCACCGTATTCTTTTGAACGTTGCCTACGAATTACTGCCTGCGGAAACTGCAATTGACGCGATAGTCACGCACGGCTCGATAGGGTTGCAAGGTGAGCGATTACTTGCACATTGTTTTGAACGTGAGCACGCGCTTTGAGGCCTCAAAAGAAGTAATCAAATCTGCTTTGAATTTATGTAGCAGCTCCTTCGAGCTGCGACATATTATTCAACCTTGGAGCACGTGCTATACGCACCCAACAAGGACACTATATTTGCCTGCGTCCAAGACACTGGCCTGACCCAGACACGTTAGTTACCTGATGCAGTTTTGTGAGCCTGAGCTTGTTATTTGTGTTGCTTGTGTATGATTGTGCTTGTGTACTATGCATGAGGGGGTCATGTACCTACCACGCTTGTCATCTGCAGTGGCATTCAAAGCGTGTACATGGCCAGGAAAACATTTCGAGCACCCATTAAAGGAACTCCCTCGCTAATGGTGCTTTCGAAGTGGCAAACGGAAGCGGTCAGTGGCGGCTGCTACGAAAGTCTCTCGAGATGGCTTACCCCGATCCCACCGGCATCACCGCGAGGCCAGCGTAATATATAGTATAGGGCGGTACATCGAATAAAGGTATCATCGAATAAAGGATCAATTTAATCGCTTAATCGAACAATCCAATATGTAGATTCACGCACGTAAGCCAAAGACAGTTTTTGTGGGTAAACATCGAAGAATAAATAGAGGACACGTAATATGAAATGGTAATTTGTTGCTTTTAGTATCACGTCACAGACGCGTTGCTCGAGTGCTCATATACTGTATCAAGCATATTAAACGTGCGTCCCTCAGCCTAAATCATAAGTCCTGCTGCAGTAAACTATATTCACTTCACAAACACTTGTTCCACTGGCTTGTAGCCTATACACGTGTGTGGCTTGACTTTTGCCTGGTCTCTTGATACACATGTACGACGACGTCTCATAGTCGTGAAACGCAATCGGCGGCTCCTTTCTTCCCTGTTCAACACGCGAAGCGGGGGTACCTGCAGTGCCGGCGCTTGCTTGCTTTTCCGCTTGTGAGTTCAACCAATTAATCGCGATCAAAAACGTAATCGCGACTAACGCATTAATCGATTAATCAGACGTTTTATAGATCAGTCACCGAGCCCTACGTTTGAGCCCACGTTTCGCGAAGTTGCGAGCGCAGTACTGTGCATCTACTCGAAAGCGCCATAGGTCTCTTCAATAAGGCTATGCTTGTCGTCTATGGTGTTGGGCTGCTGAGCACGAGGTCGCGGGATCGAATCCCGGCCACGGCGGCCGCATTTTCGATGGGGGTGAAATGCGAAAACACCCGTGTGCTTAGATTTAGGTGCACGTTGAAGAACCCCAGGTGGTCAAAATTTCCGGAGTCCTCCACTACGGCGTGCCTCATAATCAGAAAGTGGTTTTGGCACGTAAAACCCCAAATATTATTATTATGCTTGTCGTTGCACTAAGCAGCCTCCTGCGTCACCAGGGGACTTTTAATTCGATATATATTTTTTAACTGTCACGGACGTTCGTTGACGATGTCGACGCTTAACGTCCGGCCGGCTGGTCCCGGAGCCAGTGTAATCAAAGGCGTGGGTGGACCGATCCTGCGGCAAGTGCGCGATATGTGTCTTCGCAACGGTTATGGGGCGATAGAAAGAATAAACAACAAATGAAGATGCTTGCTGTTTAATCAAGCGTTTTCAGCGTCTTATTGCTGTTGTGTTACTATATATGTAGCGGACTACTCGCGGTAGTGTGTAATAACCATTGTAACAGATGCAAGTTGTATACATGTCGCATAATAGGTGGACATAGTTAGAAGCTCACAATGTTATAAGGAGTAGGTAAGAAGTGTCACTATAGATTGACGTCGTAAGGGCTTCGTAGGCAGTATCAGTAGATCCTAAGGCCGTACCAATTGACTGATGACCATGCGGCAGGAGGAGGGGGGGAGAGGAGAGGAGGAAGTCTTCGTGCGTGTCGACGGATAGTCATTGATAGATATAGGATATACACCATGCAGAGTTATTGCGATGCAGTCCCTCATGCGTTGCACGATGACGCACGAGATTTCCCTCTGAAACCAAGCTCGAAGTTGGTTCGTAGTAAAAACAGGGCCCAGCATGATTAAATTACGACGTTTCGGAGAGACAGCGAAGGGGCGTTCGACGTTAGAAGCCGTAAAACGCCGTTCCAAGATTAAGGTTGGCCCCTTTGACTACATCTGTTACGAACGAGAACTAAAGCTGTGTGTGAATGGCCCCGCCTGTGTCGTGGACCTTCCTTTAAGCCACGCTGACCTCTGTGTCGCAAGGTACGCCGCTCGAAGTCAGCCGTTCGCGTGCGATTTAAAGTTGCCGCAGGAGTCCTTTGTCATCATAGAACACTCGGTCGCAGATGTGGGATCGCACTTGTACAGCTGAATTCCGCGACACCATAAAATGCCAATCTGCGTCAGTACTCCACGAACAGGAGTTCATTCGTTGAGTGGCGAATGCACATTAGCATTGTTACGTTCTGGCGGTTTTACGTTCTTAACCTACCTCAGACAGCGCGCGCTGCAGCAATAGAACTTGCAGCAGGGGTCAGCGCACTCGCTAAAGTGACAGCGACAGGTTGACACAAACCGTGTGCGGCGGCAAAACGTGTCCGTCGGCGCTCAAGAATGCGTCATCGGCTGGGCGAGCACGTGCAGCGTGCTGTCAAAACGTCCTGCAAATAAGCAGCGTTTGAGAGCTATTCGACTGCTAACAGTAGGCATATCGTTAAGACGAACGAACTGCAACCTGCGTGCGCGCACGTGTACACTTTCCCATTGTTTATGTTTCAGAGTCGAAATGCGACTTCTATGCACCCTCTACAAAACCTTCTCCGCCAGAGCTTCGTGTTCTCTGTACCGCACGGTCTGTATAAGAATGAGGTCGAACGCTGCAGCCGAGTGCCTTGAACTGTTCAATTAACGCGATATATATATATATATATATATATATATATATATATAGTTATATATAATGTGTGTGCGTGTGTAGAACGACAAGCACGGGGGTTAACCGAGAGGCCCGATTTTTGTTAACCAAATCATAAGAAGCCAACAAACAATGATACCACGGGCAACATAGGGGAAATTACATGTACTTAATAATCGAGTTAAAGAAATTATAAATTAATCGGAATGAAATTCATTGAAGAAGCAACATACCGCCGGTGGGGAACGATCCCACAACCTTCGCATTACGCGTGCGAGGCTCATACCAATTGAGCTATCGCGGCGCTGTTTTCCAATCCACTTTCTTGGGTATTTATGTTTTACTACTGGGACTAACCCTGGGAGTTCATTTTCTCTATGTTGTGCTTGGTGTCAGTGTTTTGTGGCTTCTTATGATATGACAAAAAAAATCGGGCCCCTCGGTTAACCCGCTTTCTTCTCGTTTATTACATAATGAGGGAGGGTCTCGAATCTGGCAACATTGATGTCTTCAGGTGGCATGTGTGGGTTTATTGACCGGCTGCCAAAAAGATTACGTTCTCGTGAAGCCTACGGCAGAAAGGATGTTCCATATCCGCCGCCAAGGTCTGTGAGTGGTGGCGCTGGCTAACACTCCCAGGATTCTACTAGGAAACATAAATACCCTAGAAAGTGGATGGGGAGACGGCGCCGCGGTAGCTCAATTGGTTGAGCATCGCACGCGAAATGCGAAGGTTGTGGGATCGTTCCCCACCTGCGGCAAGTTGTTATTTCGTCCACTTTCATTTCCATTAATTTATCGTTTGTTTATTTCATTCATTAAGCACAAGTCATTTCCCCTATGTTGTCCTTGGTGTCAGTGTTTGTTGGCTCCGTATGATATGAATAATAAAAATCGGGCCCCTTGGTTAACCGCCTTTTTATTATATATATATATATATATATATATATATATATATATATATACACAAGCGTCTGTGTCAGGCTGTTCGATATTTCTTTCGATATTCGATGCTTGCTTTTCGTATTCGAAAGCGTTGATATTCGCCCCACTGTAAGGAATAAAAGAGGCCATTATAACACAACGGTCTTCGTTTCTACTTCTGCCAAGATAAATAGCCCATAGGATTTCTCGGAACCCTGTCAGTCTTTCTTTCCTGCCTTTCTTTGTTTATTCTTTTCGTTTCTTTTCTTTTTTTTTTCTTTTTGCGTTTGACAGACTGCATGCGAGATGAGGTCGTCGACTCGCAACCATAATTTTTGCATACATCCTATTCATTATGTTTCGGTCTATGTGAAGCGCAGATGATTCATTCGAAGCATGTTTGAAATCACTATTAAACTCACAACGCACTACAGCGCCTAGTCTCATAATACATTCTCACATTTTGCGCGCTTTCTTTGGAGCACATAAAGAAAGAATAACACGACAGCTATCGTCACGGAAAGGATTCAACTAGATATGTATTCATCAATGCGCTGTGCAACTTTTGTACTGAAGGCTTTGCTTTTAAAGTTATAACTTAAAAATGCGTAATTAAGTTGGGCTAATTACTTTAGCTATACCCATAATAGAAAAAAATACATTCAGCTGCTCCAGACGACAATCAGCATTGCTAATTTGGCTGCATTCGCATAGCGCACTCTCACATGCCTTCCTTCTTTTTTTTTTTTTTATAGGCTTGGCAAAGGTTAGATGAAGCACCCTGCTTATGTATGTTAGAATTGGTGCATTCAGGGGGTTTCGTGTCATCCAGCAGAACATCGAAGTAGCGCTTAGATATCCATGTATTACGTGTTCATTTTGAAGAAGGAGCGAAGCTCTAAGTGAACATGATGCGTGATTTAGCAAAAGTGAGCAATCGCGATTAACAGAACCTTCCAAATCCTTCCTGCAACATCTTGGTGCATTTATTAATGTACAGCTGAAACATTTAGATGGCAGAAATAAGTAGCACAGTGTGAGCACTGAACAATTATGCAATCTAATACCTTTAAGGTGCGTAGCCATCACAAAAATGCAGACTAAAAATAAAAAAAAATGTTTGGTTAACAAAAGTTCTTAATATTAACTAAAAACGAACAAATAAGTATGTATAGTGTGGACACTCTAGACAAAACTCGACACACATCGTAAAACAGAAACGCGATGAGCGGGATCTCGGACGAATAATTTTTTTTCTTAATTTTCACAGCTATGCATGGTTATCCTGACTTCCCCAGCGCGCTCTTGCAAAATGGCTCAAGAACAATAAGGAATTTTGAAAAGTTACACTCGACGAATGAAGCTCGACGTTTCAAAGTGTGATACCACGTCTATGTTCTTGTATCACATTAATAACAGCATCGTCTTGTATAATGCGCACTACAAGTCACGGTGGAAGAATAAACTTCTTCCACCGTGCTACAAGTATCTGGTCCTTAACCTCTCTCCGACCCTTTTTCGGTCATCACACGATATTTTAGCATTCCCCAACGCTTCCAGATCATTGGAGCGGGTACATCGAAACTTACCTAATTTTACTAACGATGTCCGTAAATTAACTTACCTATACCTTTGTCGCACCTTAACTTTAATTCACTGTTTCTGTTTGGTGTGCTCATCAGAAGTGTTTAGCTGAGAAACTAAATCAGTTCAGGATAGGGCAGGGCAGCTTATTTCGCGTTGTTGTGATTACAGCACAAGTATACTACAAATCGAACTCGATTTTTCGCTGCAGTTCTTAATACTCTTTCGGCATGGCTCTGTTGATTATTCCCTAAATATGCTCATAACACAAAACCATTACTTTTGCGTCTTGATATTCCTCATTACAGGTCGCGAAGATTGTGCAATCAGTTCCTTTCCTGCGCGTCTATGGCATAACACCGACATGCAACTCATCCACTCTCCCTCGAGCCATTGCTTTTGGAACAACATTTCTGATATCATGGCAGCCGAGCGTGACCACAAAGAGTTCCGATAGCGATAGTAATCATGAATTCTCGTTTACTCTATACAGGGCGTCCCAGCTAACTTTAGCCTGAGTTTAAAAATATGTGAATGACACGTAGCTGGGCAGAACAAGGGTAATGTTGTTTGCCGTCACTTGGAGATACTCAAACTATTTTTTTATTCCGCCTATTTACATGATTAGGCTTACTTAATTAATCAACTTCTCGAATATTATAATTAGATGAAAAGTGTCAATGAGAAAATTGCAGAGCGGCATGAAAAACTTGCCCATACAGCCTTCTGTTGCTCAATACGTGCTACATAAAAGTGCTTTTCCGCGTGTGAATGACGCCCGCGAATACACGCAAAATTGCCGCGCAACTCGCCGCTCGGGGCACTTTTGCGTGTATTTGCGGGCTTATACAATCATTATACATCAGCTGCTGATGCACAATTGCGTTAGACGCCTTTCCTTGTCGTCTTGTTCTTATTTTTTATGCGTACCGAATTACTGCGGCAACACTGGTGTGTAAATTTTTTTGCACAATATTGCCCTGACATTTCCTATACATTCCCCCCTCCTTTGCGCAGTGCCTCTGGTAAAGTATTTCTGGATAAATAAATTGCATAAATTCTCCATGTCGCCTACTAATGACCCGAGCAATGCGAACAAAAAGTACGCTTTCCCCTCTTATTTTCCTAAGCTGTAGCTGTCTGCACTTACCGCAGAGAATTTCCACGAAACGCCAGTCATGCTGAAGATGCAGCAGTAAACACTAAAGATACAGTGAACAGTGCAGCACGCGTAAAGCACAGCGCAACCACTGCCTCACTGTGCCTAAACGCGCAGACGCCCTGCACAAAATAAAGGATCCTCCACGACTATTGATCGAGCACGGTTCAAGTGAACACAAGTAGGCCTAATTTATTAGCACCAAGATGCACTTGGCCCATGTTATACCTGCACGTTGCCTAGTTTTCATCAGTCACGATAGCTAAACTAATGTCTGCGAAGTACCTGCAGTATTTATTTGTTGGAAAGGTGCGAGAAATAGAAGCGATGCGTTTGCAGAGTCACGTAAGAAAGTCTATTCGTTCCCATATGTAGGCCTTTCCTCAGTGTGGGTCTATATATTCGCCTGCTGCATTCTAAACATCACCATAAATAGGTATTGCAGTAAGTTTCCGTTATCTAATTGACTGATACGCTTCCGAAGATGCAGCAGTTAAGCGTATTTAGTAAAACTGCAGCGCCCGCAGCCTTAAAACCTAATTCTAATTGATTTGATAACGAATTTTAAAAAAGTACATTTCATTGTGAATGCGCGTTTATTTCGGAGCGAACACCGCAGCCGTGGCCTCCGTGAGTGAATGTCACCGTTACTTCATCATGGTAACAGTGCATGCGCCGTTTAGCCAATTTCGACCAACTAATTGCAGCCTTTGAATAATAAAGCGCATTCTAGGAAGCAATTTTAAAAGTAACTTTCTTAACTTACGAGTCACTAATATGTCTTAGCAGTGCTTGTAGCTGGGCTTGTTCGTGCATATTCAGTAAATATAAAGCAGCGCCACCTGGAACAGGGACGGAGAAAGAGAACAGGACGAACGCTATCCTACTTTTTCGTCCGTATTCCAGGTTGCGCTGCTTTATATTCGCTAATACCTCGCCAGTTTTGCTAGTGTTGTGTCACGTTGATCTAAAAAAAAAATGACGCTGTTCGCAAAAAAAAAAAAAAATGTTGTCACTAGGCAGACAGAAATATCGCGTAGTGTGGTGACGCATGTGTTAAAAGGGCAAGACTGACGCAAACTATTGATAAATATTGACACGGAAGAGCAGCAGATGAATGCAGTCTCAGCGTGGCTGCAGTGGAGGCGACGATGGACGCCTACTCATTCCGCTTGCCCTTCGATCGCCATTTTAACATGCTTCGTTACCGTTGCAAATATATCTTGCGCATGGCTTTCTGTCATAGCCACACGCTAACGTTCTCAGTTGAAATGCCGCGCATCGATCACAGTATCTCCAGGTAGCGTCGAACAGTGACACGTAACAATGTCGATGTGTGGGACAAAATTACGTCACAAAAAACTTAGCAGTCCTAAAGTCTTTCTTTGTTTGCTTGTTTTCGTGTAGAATACTTATAAACGTTACATTATCCTAAGAAATGCTGAATGCGTCGTTACTGAATGCGGGGACCATTTCTTTAAATCGATGTAAATTGTCACCTACTGAGATTTCTTAACCTCCTTTTCACGCCATTGGAAAACCTTCTCACCAACGATGTCCCCCCAATACGTGGCACTCTACGTCGTTTTATAACATTCACATTAACATTTTATTAACATTATAACATTAACATTAACAGTAATTCTAAAGAATTACTTATGCTTAAAAGGGCAGACCAAGTATTTGAATAGAAAAAGATACTGTAGTACTTAATGCGCACTTGAGATTACAGATTTTTACTTCCTTTTCTATCAGGGAAAGTGCGGCCATGTCATAGCATTACCCGCCTCCCTCTTACATACGCCCGCAAGAAATGTCAGTGAGACTTGCATTTTTTTAGCCATTTGTTGTGCTTATGGGGAAATGGAAGAGGAAAAAAAAAAGAAAATGCTGAGATGACAGGGACGATGACTGTTGCACGCTAGACGTACTCTTCGGCCATAATATAATACCTGTACATTCAAGGGTGCAATGGCTGAGGTCCACGATAACTGTGGGCAATTTTCGGAAATTCCGACAATGCGTAGATGCATTCGGTGTACGGACATCACCGACGGGATCATTCTTCGTAGCTCAGAGCTGGAAATGTTTGCTGGAAGGACCTACTCGTGGTAATCAATTACACTTTTAAAAATTGTGCGTAAACGGTTCGCGGTTATTGTCAACGTAAGCGAATAGCACGAACGAACGAACGAGAGAGTGATTTAACCAGAGTGCGAAATAGTGAACGAGAGAGAGGCGAATGAGATAGAAAGCGAGAGAGCGGGCGAGCTGGAAAACGAATGGGAGGGAGAAGTAGAACGAGGGAGAGAAAGAGAGAGAACGAGAGAGCGGACGAGCGCGAGCGAATGTGAGGGAGTGAAAGAAAAAGCAAGCAAGAAGGCGAATGAGTGAGCGAGTGAGAAAGCGAGAGAGCGAGCAATTGGGAAAGCGAAATAGAGCGAGAGAACGAAAGAGCGAGCTAGATGAGAGCGGGAGGCCAAGTGATGGAGAGCGAATGAGAGGGCCGAGCGAGAGAGAGTGCGAACGCGCAAACGAACGACCGTCTCCCTTGCCGAGTCCGACCAACAATCGCGAAACGGCCCAAAGAAGGCTGTGTTCCACAGCATGTCTGTAAGCCTCTAAAATGGGGTGACCTGGGTGAAGGGAGAGCAGCCGCACGGGACAGTCAAAGTGTTTCGCAAGACAGAAGCTAGAGCCGTAAAGTAACGCTGAAATGTTGGGCAAACTTGATTGATTATTTAATTGGCAGGCAGCCTAGAGGGCATCAGGAAAACCAGCGTTGCCGAAAGAAGGCTGCTGAAAGCAATGCGCACGACAGCCGAATGCACTGAAATGTACTACAGGGAAATAATTAGACGTATTAAGGAAACGGGTGCCTATTTTGCGCTTACCGATGATGATAATGAAGATGAGCACGAACATCACGCGTACAAGTATGAGCTGTCCTGCCTCTGCATTGGGTCCGATATGGAAATAAGCCGACACATCGGGCTGCGAACACGTGTCTGGTTCGAGAAGCGCCAGTCGTATAAGACCCGCCTGTTAGTGCATTTGTACGTTAACATCGAAACCCTGCAAAATTCTTATTTAGCGAGACGTTCTTAGATTGGTAGAGAAATAAACCGTGAAAAGGAAAAAAAAAGTACGAAGAAAAAAAGTCACTGCGCCGCCCGGGAATCGAACCCGGGTCGCAAGAATGGGAATCTTGCATGATACCACTACACCAGCGGCGCCACGAGAGCAGCTACGTATTACAAAGCTATAGGTGCGTTTTCCTTTCAGCTAAGCTGCTTTTGTTATTTGATACAAAATAAACTGAAGTAAGCGAGTGCAAAGTAGGTCACTGGGAAGATTTGTGTCTTTCCTGCAGAAATAATATCGGTTATTTCACTAAGTTATTCAGGCTGCCTATAGTTCGAGCTTTTTTTTTTTTTTCTTTAATGGAGCTACATAATGTTCCTCCACGGACGCGTTTTCAAACACATGCGCTAATTTTTTGTCTGTATAGTTCTTGCGGACGCGTAACGTAGCAGTTCCAAAAAAAGAAAGGAAAGGAAAGGTGGCCCACAGAAGTCCGATAACTATCCGCCATGTAGGGGCGTAGTGGATTTGGCGTTGAGCTGCGAAGCTCGAGGGCGCGGGATTTGAATCCCGTCCTGGCGGCTGCATTTAGATGGGGGTGAAGTGGAAAAAAAAAAAAAAGATGCCCGTGTACCATGCAGGGGGTGGACGTTAAACAATCCCAGATCATAGTTTTGGCACGTAAAAGCCCAGAATTTAGTTTTAAGTCTTCGTGAAAAGTGTCTGCGATAGGAATTCTATCTTTAAATGATTCTCCTCCCCCCTCACCCCTATCCACACACACACACACATTGAAGACGTCCCATGTCATTTTACCGTAACATTTATACAATATATTTGATTAAAACGTTTCGAGACAACTTCTTCCATTGGACATTACAGAGAGAATGAGAGAGAAAACAGCAGGCTGGCAACTGCCACCAGAAGAGGAGAGACGGCAACCTACTCTTCAATAAGTAGGGGATAGAGAGATACAGATTAAAGATGAGAGGATGATAACGAAATAAAAAGTAAGACGTCTGCAGATCACAAAAAGTACAGTAAAGCAATTACAAAGCATAGAGCAATGTAACCGTTTGAGTGAAGCCAATAAACTAAATGAATGAACACCTTAACTTATCTTACTCAGTTAGGGCGTGGATCCCGGACAAAAAGCTGCGAGAAACTACAGATACACTAATTCTTGAACTGACAAGAAAAAAAGAAAAGAAGGAAGAAGACACATTCAGAATATAAAGACATAAACGCGCTTCCATCATGCTCTATAAAAGTTCTGACTTTATTTTTTTTTGGCGCGGTACAGATCTCGATCAAGTCGCGTAGAAATTATTCCGTTCGTGCGCGCCTCCGTGGATGTACTTCCGTTACACTCCCCGTCGTCTGCCCCGACAAGGGAATTACAGAAGAGGGCTTTCCCCGACAGGTTCTCTTATTGTGGAGAAGCCATTCTGCTACGTGCGCGTAGCCTTCAAAGTCTGGAGGACAGTCGAGGTTATCACCGCGAAAAAGGGCCCAAGTGACATTGCGCCATGAGTTAAAAATGGAACACTATCTGTTTGCTTGATGCATGCAGCTCTCTACCTAGTCGAGAAGTACTAAATGTTTCCTCCTTTCACGGGAATCCTGCCTAGTCTTATCTTTTAAAACAATTATCTGAGAGTGTTCTGTGCAGATTATTCCGAAATTTGATTGTCTACCAACGCAATCAATCCACAAGAAATAATGATACTCTATCATTCGCACACACCTTGCACAATTCCAGATATTTATCGCATGTTATCTAGTTAAATAAGTATATAGCTAAATTAAGACAGTGCTTTAGGGGGCAACACCAATTTTCCTATTCAATATACATATAGAAAGCATACATGCGCTCACGGGAACAACCACTGGACCAATCTCAATTAAATTTGTTGCAATTGAGAAATGAAATATTTTTATAGCAACTCTAGGAAGCAGAATTTTGATTTAGGTTTGCACGTTTTTATGTATATTGTAAAGATGTGCCATTTTGTAGGACACAGGTCACAAGTGCTCAATAGAGAGTTAACAAAATTGTAAACTGCCATTAATGAAAGCTTTGTTGCTTACATTTATACCCCAAAAGTGATGGTAATCGCTGTTGAAAAGCTCCATTGTAAAACGCATATATGTAACAGGGATCTAGAAATATTGAGCAACCGAAGTTGGGGTAGCCTTTCCCTTATGCCTTCTCTCTCTCTCTCTCTCTCTCTCTCTCTCTCTCTCTCTCTCTCTCTCTCTCTCTCTCAAAGTTGGAGTCGATGAGGTTCTTTTCGTACGCCACTTCACTAGATGACACGTGACATATTGATGTGCGCAGAAATGAAGGAAATTAGGTTTTCTGCTGATTGTGACATCCACGAATACCATTCGTTATAACGAACGCCGTTGACAGCGATGAGTACAGCATCGACTGCTCATCTCCGCATTCGCATTTTTACCTATTGCAACGTAAGCGAACACATTTCATAGAGAATGGCGACGCTTGTTCCTGCTGCTTCGGCATATCTTTGTACACTTTCGTAACATTTCGTCCCTTCTTGTTGGGCGAATCAGTGCACTTAAAGAAACTAAAAAGGAGCATCCCAAAACAAGTCTGCACGACCAGTTCAAGGTGAGGGTTATCCTGTGCCCTTTCCATTAACGTCATATGTGAGTATTATATGTGCATAGTGGTGGGTCATGCATAACGGCCGCGATTAAGAAAGTACCTTTGTCTGCGTGATTTTAGTGCTATTGTTTCCGAAAGTGAGTTCGCTTCCGCAAAAAATAAAAGCAGGTATAACGGGCCCCAGACTGCAATTTGCCTCGTGATAAGGGGCTTGATAAAGCCAAATTGCAGAGAAATTTCGCTATATTAATTTTGGTTCCAAAAAAGGAAGATTTCAGCGAGCTTTCTTTTTTTGTCCCATCTACTCGTATTCTAAACGTGGTACCTGGCACAGAGAGTATGTTGTAGTTATGTATCGTACATTATCATAAACGAGGCCTTTCGCATGATTTCTTCCTTTCTTTCTCGTTATCTTTTTGTACTTTCCTTTGTACTCCAGTGCAGAGTAGCATACCGGATAATTATTCTGAATAATCTCTCCTCATTAGATCTCATACTACTCACTATCACTATGTGTTCAAAAATGTCATTGCATCGGATATATAGTGTATGCATCGCAGCCACAGCGAAGGCTGTCTCAGACTGACTGAAACAAATCTCGAAGTCCCTACATTTATTTCGCACAGCAGGTGCCTAAAGCAATTTCAGACGCCGAAAGTGCGTCATGACCGTGTTGTTTGGAGCAACACCTGTTGGCCTTTAAAGGCCCTTTGTCACTCGTCTACACATGCGGCTCACGTCTTGCCTGAGTCCCCCTTCACGCATCCTCTCGAAGGGATCGAAGGTTTGGCTTGGCGTACAAACACCAACACGCAGCCACCGTATGCCATATACGCCCCCCCCCCCTTATCCCTCGTTCCCCCTGTTTATGCCAACTTAACCAGACAACGGGCAAAATTCTGCACCGTAATTGAACCATCACATCTTGAACAAGACATAGGCACCCTCACGAGGGCCTTCCTCCCCCTCATCTGCCCTCACTCTGGCGTGGTGAAGCGATGGTGAGGTGAGGTAGGGCGGACGCTTTCAGGTGAGGGAGAGGGAGGGTGTGGTGAGGATGTCAGGTTAAATGACGAAAAAGCGCTTCATATTATTCAAGTACAGCGCCGAGACCTGGCGCTGCGGGAGCAAGAGGACGGGGCTAAGCGACAACGTCGACAAAACCCTGCAGTTCGAAAGCGCGAAAGTGGACGCACGCGTCTGGACCCGCCGTGAGCATGCCGCAGTACGGGGAAGGCGGGTTCGACAAAAGCCGGCAACGCCGAGGAGAGCCTGTAGTTCTAAACCGACGCTGCTTGCGGTCATCGAGCTTTCTCTGTTAATCTGTCTGCGCACGCCGTATATGTTCACTTAGTCAGCTTACGTTTAACTGCAATTCGTACTCGCGCTACAGCTACGAGCTTTACACTTCGTGTGATATTCTAACATGCTGGTATCGCATTCATTGCTTGGCACTTATGGCGAAACTGTCATTTCTTTCGCCCACTTTCATTTCCCTTTAGCTTACCCCTTCTAGATTTCAATTAAAAAACTACAGATACTTTCCCCTATACTTCCGTTGGCTTCGTTACCTGTTGGCTTCATATGGTTATCGCTAACAAGAATCGGACCCCTCAGTTCCCATTCTCCTCATTCATCCATAATTCCCACGATATATATATATATATATATATATATATATATATATGTGTGTATATATATATTAGTTCAACGAGGACATCGTTGTCGCCTCGTTTTACCCAAGAATATTTGAAAGAAATTAGGGTTTAGTAATTATTTGCTGTGCTCATATTTAAGCGAGAAACATTTGACTATTTCAACACACCATTCTCAACATTGGCTCTATCTATTCTAATGTGAACGCGGTTTGACGGGAAGTTCACTCGGTAAACGGTGAAACATAGCTGATAACTGCCCTATATATAACGCTTTTGACCTCTTGCTAACATAATTTTTTTGTGAAAGTTGAAATTTACTGTCTGATTTGAAAGTTTGTCTACACGTTAGGAATAAAATTCCTCCTGTTCTATCGGTGTTCATTTCTGGCACATTCATCTCGTTCAGAACATTAGGAGAGCCTTCCTGGTGGTTTATAAAATACACACTTGTAAAGCTCTGTAACGCATGCATAAACTAATTATCTGCGAAATCTGTATTTAACCTACATACTTCAACGTTTCGGCACACAACGCGGTTAACATGGCCCCCATTCTCTGCAAATATAATACACCCGAAGCGGACAAGATTGATGAGATATACCGGCGTCAGGAATATACCAATAATATGTAAGTGGAACTTTTACAAGACCGGTGTAAACATCGTAACGCATTCCCACAAGCTGTAAATTCATCTATTTAACTCGTACACGTTAGGTTCTCTAGAGCATGCAGTTTACATAATTGCGATATCTGGTTTTAGCGCAGAGTTACGTATTTGTAAACTCCGCACTTATATATTTTTTTTACTTACCATTGTATGGTAATTCTTTTAAAATAAATCTAAGCGCTAAATCAGAATTATGTTTGAACACTCACTAGAATTTAGCTTTCTCTCTCAAATGCGACAGGTTTTGTTCAAATCGCTCCAGACGATGTCTAATAAAAGAATTTATGCGTTTTACATATATGCATTTGAATAGGGAAATGGAAGCTGTCCTCGATCTAAACTTTCCTCTTAAGGGGACTTAGCCAAACTCAGCAACCATATGCACACCCCAAATGGTATGTAGAGAAAGGGTGTTAAGGACCGAAAAGAAAGAAAGAAAGAAAGAAAGAAAGAAAGAAAGAAAGAAAGAAAGAAAGAAAGAAAGAAAGAAAGAAAGAAAGAAAGAAAGAAAGACGGAGACCCACGAAATACAGACCCTCTTGAAACAAACGGCTATGGACGTCTTGGTCACCGAGGTTCTTTGATGTCAAGGAACTGCTGCAATTTACGTGTTGCTTTGTGAGCTCGCAACGCATGCGGCCCCGGTCCAAGGACCTTTGACGCGCCGTAACGTGAACAGTTGCAGATAAGACTCTTCACACCCGCAGCTGTCGCATGAACTAGCTCCACCCAATGCAATTTGTAACAAATAGGCCTTTGTGAATGCCATACGCAGGCACAAGTGATACAATAATGGTGCCTCGCAACAGGGGAAGCCTTGTGGTAGCTGCAGCTTCGACGGTAAGAATCTAGAATTCGCCGGGGACAATTCGAGAGGCAGGCAGAGTTCGAGTGAGCCAGCTGTTTTGCTACAATTGTAGCTTTCTTTTAACGAAGTGATCAAGCCCCCACGGACACTGCGCGCTTGACTCTGAGGCTGCTCTGCAGGACAAAAGAAGCGGTCGCACGGTCATACCGCATGGACATTTTACTTTGTTCTTTCGTCTTTGTGATGTCAGCCACAGCTGAAGCACAGTTTATCCAGGTGCAGCAGGTGCCACAAGTCGTAGATGAATGACGCATTCACCGCGCGGCCAATCGAAGTTAAAAAGAAGCCGGTTGGTGATAAGCATGTATCTTGTTACGGCTTGCCTTTCTTTAGTTCAAGCAGCGTTTCCAAAGGTTCACACATGGCTGATAGCGTGATTCAACGTTTTCATATGGATTTTTATGTAGAAGTATGGCATAACTTGAATGGCTAATCATAATTGTCGACAAGATGGCTAACAAATTTGTAAACAAAAAAGTAAATAAAGCGTCATTTAAATATATATTCTCTCTCAGTGAGTGCCGCTCCCCTGCGAAGTCCGAACTGCTCCTGTACAGGCCTACTCTCCGTGGCCGCCATCCGAAATACTCCACCGCTAAACGCCATTACGAAGACATTGCGCTTCATCTCACGGATGGCAGCCCCATACCTCTTGTCACCAATATCCGTGTGCTCGGCATGCTCATAGAGGCGAACGGGGCGAATGCATGGCCCTCGGCAAAATCAAGATGAATACAGCCAACACCATGAGACTTTTGAAGCGGGTCTCCAACTGCCGTGGGGGTTTGAAAGAGGAGAATGTCCTCCGATTGATCCAGTCATTCGTAGTTTGCCACATCACCTACGTTGCTGCGTATCTAAACCGGTACAAGGCTAAACAAACGAAGCTCAACATCCTCCTACGCGGTGTCTCTGAACAAGGCCTCGGCCTCCGCGGTTGCACCAGCACTGACCTCCTCCTTCAACTAGGCGTCCACAACACACTGGACGAGCTCGCCGAGGCCCGACGACACTCTCAGCTGAAGAGACTCACTCTCACAGCGACGGGCCGCCACATCTTCACCTCGCTCGGTATCACCTACCACCATCAACGCGGCCATAAGCACCATACCACCATTCGAGTCTGGATTCACGCCGACCCTCTCCCCAGAAACATGCTACAATGATCTTGTGAAGTCCTTCTACTCAGAGCGTAGAACCTTCCCTTGCCCACACAACAAACTATCCCGAGCACAGGATACAACTTTCCGCCTGCTACAAACCAATACTTACCCCTCGTTAGATCGTTACAAGATCTACCCAGACATTTGCTCCAATAACACGTGCCATATCTGCAAGACACAGCCAGCCACACTTCCACACATGCTTTGGGACTGTACACGACAATACCCCGACACTAACCCCACGACCCCCTCGTCGAGAGGGCAAGCTGCCCTGCGTAGCTCCAACTTTGAGGACCAACTCTGGGCCACTCAGCAAGCCCGCTAGGCGGCGAAGAGGCAACACCTCGACGTTGTTAAGAACGGCCAGCTGCAGTGCAAATTTGCCAGCCATTTACGCCAGCGGTGGCAACCTCATCTTGGAACGCCGCCGCCAACCTCTAACCACGGCGTGACTAAATTGACTTTGTGTCGGGAACAATACGCGCATTCTCCACTCTCCGTCGCTTCAGCTAGGATGCGTTTGACGAAGCAGGCTTTGTGCTGAAACCGCCACCGTTACGCTCTAGCCTAGTCGCCGTTGTGACTGAAGGAGTTCGACGAAGCAGGCTTTGTGCGCAACACGACAACGCGGACCTGATCTGCTACGGGTGGGGGAGTTGCCGCGGGAACGTCGTCTTAGGCTCCTTCCCACGCGCCGACCAACGCGCAAGACAATGTGCTACCCGGGCGCGCTACCCGGGCGCGCTACCCGGGTCGGCTCCGAGTTCTACGAAATTCGTGTGGTGTCGGTTTCGGACCGTGAACACGTGTGTGTGTGCATGTGTGTGTGTGTAAACCGTCCCGCGGAGAGGCGGCTAGTTTACGAGGACTAAACGAACGTTCGCGTCACCTTGTATCGCGGGAGGACCGAGTGTTTAAAAACTGCTGTTTTGTGGATGCTCGACACTTTCTTAAGCAGTCATGTTAGACTGAGACACTCTCTCAAACAGTCGTGTTAGACTGACGTACTTTCTCTCGCAGTCATGCTAGACTGATGAACTGCATGTAAATACTGTAAATATACCCATAGTTTTCGTTCTCGATGAGAAGCAGTCCTTCCCTTCATCAACGTCCTCAGCGTGGATAAGTTGGACGACGGCATGGGCCAGCTACCTTCGAATTCATGCCGGACTCCAATCTTGACAACGGATCACGAGCGATGGGATTGAGCCCCCAATCCTGACAACGTCCCCACGTGGGAGGCCTAGGCCCAGCCACGACCTCTTGCTGGTTTCAATAAAGTTTATTCGGTCAGTCAGTCTCAATGAGTGTCGGAAAAACCTTAGAATAAATAAATAAATAAATAAATAAATAAATAAATAAATAAATAAATAAATAAATAAAGCGTAGTGAGTCATCGCTGCAGCCCCGAGCAAACAAATTCCCTAGAAGGACCATCCATACGCCTCGCTTTTTTAGAACGCATGAATCGAAGATATTAATCCAATATTTAGCGGTGGATAAAACAGCGCTTGGAAATTTTAAGAAAAATCCATATTTTTGAAAGGTGGCGACGTGAGTTCAGCGCTTGTGTTGTGGGTCAAGCATTGAAAGCGACAGCGAAGTATTAAGGTTCGCGGTTTCGTCGACTGCATAAACTGCAGTAAACATTAATTAGCTTACCAATTAAAGTAGAAAGTACGATGTCAGTTGTGTGCAGGCAAACGTGAACAGATATCTGCGGACACTCGCTGTCACAACGCCGGTGTGATGAAAAGTGCGACGAACGCTTCGAGCTGCCTGTCTCTTCAACACGTCCCTAAAACCTGAGAAAACGTGGCCTGCAGGGACTAGGTGCGCGGGGAGGCAGCGCGCATGAAGCCCCCAGCTATCTCGGCTCGACTGTCTTTGCACCCGCTCGAGATTACCTCCAACCTAGGGCGCGCGGGCCGCGTATATAATCAGCCACGCGTGGCCACTGCCGGGCTATATAGAGAAGGGGACGCGCACGCAGCGGTCGCCCCCCCCCCTCCTTTAGCGTGCGATGTATGCGGAACATTACGGCGACGGCGACGGCGAAAATTTTCCTGGTGTTTTCCTATAATTGCTATCTGAATAAAAATGGTTAGATTGTTGAAAATTACAACATTCCGTATAAATACTTTCCACCTTTCTACACTCTTAAAACGGTTGCACCCTTTGGGGTGTGTATTTGTCCCACAACAATAATCGTCATCTGCCTTGCTGGCGTTTCCTTTCTTGAAAACTCGGCTCTGGCTACTTTCCTGTCGAGAATGCTGCGTCACACTGATAACGCGCATGCCGTTCGTGACTGGGAAGTACCGGGCTCGCAGCGTTAAAGAAAGGAAACGCGGGCAAGACAGATGACGATTATTGTTGTGGGACAAGATACGCCCCAAAGGGTGTAAATTTTTCTAAGAGTGTATGATGTCTGCGGAATGCTCAGAATTGCGCTATCTGTCACAAAGCGATGATGACGAAGTCATCTACGTAAAGAAAGAGACCGCACAGAAAAAGGAGAATTCGTTTTTCTCGGCAACCACGGCACTAAATTTGGCGAGGTTTGTTGCATTTAAAAGATAAACTTAAACTCTAGTGACTGTTGGTCTCGAATGCTTTATGTAGGCCTTCAAATTTTTATGAAAAAGTGGCAAAACCAAAAATGTTCAGAAAACGAAACTATCAAGATTACAACTCTGTCCTTCGGCAATAAGATATGATATCACAATTATGTGCATTGCATATAACAGTACATCTAAAGCGGACAAAATTGACATGTTACACGTGAATCTCAAGAAATTTGGTAATATGGAAATACAGCTTTTGCAGAACCCTTGTACACAACGTAGCAAATTCACGTAAGGCATAAAATGAGATATCAAATTTCTCCGCTTTCAATGATCTAGTGGATGACGTTTACAGAACTGCGATATATGTTCTTGATGCAGAGCTATTAATTTGTAAACTTCGTGCTTCTATTTTTTTCAAGCTGTCGAATTTGTTGAAAATGTTTTTAACAAACTTAAGGCCCTGAATTGAAATTCCGCCTACAGCAGTCACTAGAATTTAACTTTCTCTCTCAAATTCACCAAATTTCATTAAGGTTGGTCCAGGCGTTATGTCAGAAAAACGTTTTTACGTTTTACATGTACTTAAATAGGCCACGTCGGAGTTGGGCCCGAGCTAGAGCTTCCTCTTAAATATACACGCCAGTTTCGTAATGTACTGGAGACGAGTTGAATGAACTGAAAGCTCAAGATGGCCTAGGAATAAAAAAAACGAAGAAATGTCGCCATATATATGCGTAATGAATGACGCAAAATGTTAACGACAATAGCTATTGTCAAACGTAAATCGAATTCGCTTACCGTGAGTCAACGCAAGTATTCTTTTTTTTTCATTTCTGCTAAATCATGACAACACTGGGCATTAGCGATACATGTGCATAATGCGTCTGCGGTGATCTGTTTAAAAGCACTATGCGTTTTGATCATGTAGCAGACCCCTTCACCGCCAAACGTTTCATCTTTTTTTTTTCCCCTTAAATGTCCTTGCAGTATGCGGCTGCCGCACGGTCTCGTCGTGCCCGAGACGTGAACTTTATATGGAGTTCAAACCGGCATTTGATTATTCCCCATTCCACATGGTGCGTGCTACGTATTACTACTTGCAGCTGCAGGACAGGACGGAAATGGTTTCAGTTAAGAGTGGTGTCAGTTGTGATTCGAGTTGCAGAACAAGTTACAATTACATGGGCTCTCCAAGCAAATTTTCGTCGTCGTCGGCGGAGGCGCCGTGAGGCTCCACATATATTTAGCTGTTTAGAAAAAGGTTTACTTGAACAAAAGGCGATACGAAAGCTTTGAGTTACAATGACGGCACAATTCCACCAGGACGATACTATGTACCATGTACGAAGCATTACATACGAGGCACATTTTCAAAAAAAAAAAAAAAGAAACGTCCGAGTCCACCATGGCCTCACTGACATATAATAACGTAGACCCATGGAAACGCACGGTTACACATAAACTAATTCTAATGCTATATGAAATGATGTTGCGTACAGACAATGTGCACCTTGGTTAGTGCAATGATGATGTGACAGAGGCACTTCGCATAATATTGTAGCGATGCTATGAGAGGTCTATATACGAAAGCTATCGTGCATACGAGAGCGCGCACACACAGAAATTTCCGGCACCTATACATACTCCTATTTATTTATTTATTTATTTATTTATTTATTTATTTATTTATTTATTTATTTAAAATGTCCTTACAGGGCTCGATGAGGCATTGGGTAAGGGGGGCATTACAGAAGGATTAGAAGAGTCTATAGGGCATATAACAAAAACATAATAGACATACATTATTAATAGACAGTGGAAACATGTATACCCATCTTATACAAGCATTAAAGCTTTGTACAAGAATAACAGGGTCGGTAATGTATATATGTACCCTGCTAAGGTCCTGCAATCAGGACCGCAGTATCAATAAATATCAATAGATAATATTATAAAAAAGACAAACGATACACTTCTTTCAATAAACAATGAAAAATATATATATAGCCACTCCAGTGCACATACTCAACAATACTGAAAAAATACAAGAATAATAAGCGAAATAATCAGCTCATAAACAAGAGAGCACATAACTGGAAAAAGAAGAAAAAGCATCATGCACTTTATTGAAGTTAGGCGGTGGAATGTAACAAAATTTTAGGTTGTTACCTCCATTTTCTGCACACTTAAGCAAAGTCTGCCCGACTCTTGGCCAATCCCCGCGAGTGGGTAAGTGCCAAACTCATCAAGGACATCATCATCATCATATGAACTGATGAGTTGGCGGAATTAATCGGGTTTAGATTTGGAGACGATGAAATCAGGGAGAGCGTCCCACACTCGAATGGAACGAGGAAGCACCGACCAGTTGAATGCAAGAGTGTTCCCGTAGATGCGCGTGAAGCTGAGACGATTATACAATCTGCTAGATGTGCAAGGTGCGACTTGAAGCCGTAATGATTTGCTATCCGCATGAGCGTACTTGTGAAATAATGATATGAGTGCAAAACCACGTCGAGTACTTAGTGGCTAAAGTGAAATATCAAGTTTTATTTGTGAGATTCTTGAATTGTAGGTGTAGTTACGCGAGGTAAACCTGGCGGCCCTATTTTGAACTGATTCCAATAAGCAGATTAGGTTGTTATGATGAAGTGACAGATTGGAGAGGCAAATTCGAGCTGGGGCCGAACAAACGTCTGATAAGCTAGCCTGCGGATGTTAGAGGGCGAATTACGTAGGTTTCGGCGTAAATACTCCAGTAATTTTGAAGCATTAGCACATATAGCAGTAACGTAATGGGTCCAGGAAAGGCTTGGTGCAAGATTAATGCCTAAGTATTTGTAGGAAGTAGCTGTATAAATTGGCTTATTATTTACGTTATGTAGAAAATAAGAGATTGAGTGTTTACGAGTGAAGAACATTACTTTTCATTTAGTCGAATTAAGAGTCATTAACCAAGTGTTACACCAATCCAAAATAAGCTGAAGGTCGTTTTGAAGAATGAGGTGATCATCGGGGCTGGTTATAGGATGGTAAAAAATGCAGTCGTCTGCGAATAATCGCACTCGGGATGTTAATTTATTCGAAAGATCGTTAATGTATATTAAGAATAGTAGCGGCCCAAGAACGCTACTTAGTGGGACGCCGGAAGTCACATAGAAAAGGGGCGAAGAAAGATTGTTAACGATTGTAAATTGTCGGCGATTAGAAAGATAGTTCCGGAGCCAAGTTAGTGTCAGTGAATCCAATCTTAGTGCGTTTAACTTTCAAATCAGGCGGCAATGGGCTACGCAATCAAACACTTTGGAAAAGTCAAGGAATATTCTATCAATCTGTACGTTATGGTCCATGTCTAAATGCAGGTCTGTCGTGAATTCTAAAAGCTTTGTTTCACATGAAAAACCCTTCCTGAACCCGTGCTGATTAGGGGACAAAAGGTTGTTTGATTCCAGATGGTTGTATATGTGACAAGCAATTATGTGCTCGAGCATTTTACAACAAATGCACGTGAGTGAAATTGGCCGGTAGTTATCTGGTGAGTATCTGTCACCGTTTTTGAATAGGAGAAATACTTTCGCAGTCTTCCAATCTGACGGGAGCGCTCCTGAAGTTAGTGACTGTCTGAGAATGTGATATAATATTTTGCTAGAAATTCTGGAATTAATCTCATCGACGCCACAAGAATTAGATAACTTAAGATTGTTTATAAGAGATACAATGCCGTCGATAGTAATGTCGATGGGCGTCATGTACTGATAGTCCAAATCGGGAACATCAGGTAGGGTGGAGTGATCTTCAGTACTAAATATAGATGAAAAATGTGTTGAAGCATGAAGGACACTCATTTTCTGTAAGGGGCACGTGGTCACTATCATGTAAAAAAAATTATTAGTGTCGCGGTTCGGAGAGATAATCTGCCAGAATATTTTAGGATTGGATTTGAGAAGAGATGGAAGGTCATGTGAAAAATATTTATCTTTAGCAGTGTATAAATCGGAGTTGTAGTTTTTTAAACACTGATTGTATTTTCCCCAAGGTGATGGGGTGTGCAGTCGTTTAGCGCTGCTGCACAAGTGTTTCTTTTTGTTTCGAACACGCCGAAGGAAACACGTGAGCCATGGGTTCGATTTATCATTGGATCTTGTGATTACTGGGATGTACTGGTTTACTAATGAACGTAATTTGTCTCGAAATAGTAACCAGTTTTCCTGGATCGTTCTACTGTAAAAGGAAGGGAGAAATGCATTGTTGAAAAGAAAAAAATATCTAGGTCAGCGATAATGGTAGTATGGTCACTTTTGTTATACATTCAAATTGTTTTATCTAAAATGTTGGGACCGCGAGTGGATTGGTTGGCAGTCTGGGTGAAGTTGAAGTGTAGGGTTAAATTAATGAATTTGGATGACACTCGACAGGTAGAGATAAGCTTTGCCCAGTCGATGTGCGGAAAATTAAAATCCCCTAATATTGTAGCGGAATATTAAGGGTTAATTTGAGTAGGTTATGGTCGCTAGAACCATCCAAGTATGTTATTTGCTGAACTGTTTCAGGGTTGGTTATCAGTACTAAATCTCAGATGTTGGGATCGCGAGTGGGTTGGTTGGCAGTCTGGGTGAAGTTGAAGCCTAGGGTGAAATTAATGAATTCTAATGACACTCGACAGGTAGAGGTACGCTTTGCCCAGTCGATGTGCGGAAAATTAAAATCCCATAATAGATAAATTATATCCGCTGGGCAAGCCTTAATCGCAGTAGCGATACTGTTGCGAAAGTCGGTGACAAAGGTTTGCTGTGAATCAGGAGGACCGTAACAGGCACAAATGATCACTTTCGTAGAACGGATTAGAAAGGCGGCCAAACGATCTCGAGATTCGAGTCTGAGATAACGTAATAAGATGTAATTATTTTTTAATCGCAAGAATGATGCCACCACCTCGCCTGTCAAGGCGGTCATGCCGGTAGACATTCTTAGTGCTGGCGAGCAAAAAAAATTCATCATCAGAAATATCTGGGCGCAGCCAGGTTTTGGTGAGAATGACTATGTCAGAATCGGCATCTTCAAGGAAGGAAGAAACCATTTCATGCTTTGATATTAGGCTTCGGATGTTAGTAAACGATAGTGATATTGGTGTTATAATGGGAAAAGATCGCGATTCTTGACGGTCGTGAGGGCGCGTGCGCCTCTCATGCTATCTATTCCACCGCACAACAGTTTGTGTAGCAATATCTATAGACATGTGTCGTTGTACCCATACGCAGCCTATCAACAGATAATCTATGCGGTTTTTTTTTTCATTCGGAAGCGTGCCCTTAGGCATAATACAAAGGATGTTAAAAATACACGAACAGATTCGACTCGTGCAAAAAATCTAGGAGTGAACGACGATGTGGTCCATGTATCCAACGTTCAAGGTCGGGTGGGCGGCCAGGCCGAAGGCCTGTTGCCCGGAGGTGGCGGAGACAGCTTAGGTGAAGTCCTGGGCACGTCCATAATAGGCGTGTCACTGTCACATTTTGGATTTCTGTGTTGCAAAATGGGCACGATGAGCCGTAAGGACCATGGTACTGTTGTGGCCAGAGAGCGGTCACAGACGGGGTGAGCGCGACCCCGACACGTAGCCTCCTTAACGTAACCTCCTCTCGGCGGGTTAACCCACCAGGGAGGTCTGACCCACACGGAGGTATGAGAGCTCGTGTGGTACGTCGGAGGTTTTACTTTTCCCGGATCAGTCGTCCGCATGCGTCTTCAGGAAAATGTGGAAGTGGGTATGTTGTAATCTGTGGGTGGGTTGCCATATCTGCTTCAAGGAAACCCGGCAGGGCTGCTCGAGGCACTCACTGGACGCGTATGAGGATATTCGTAGTGGCGGCAAGACGGTGAATGCTATCTGAGAATAGAGTGGACCGAGATACCCTACGTGTGTCGTGAATGGCTTGAGTAGTCTGTGCGAATGATGAGTTGAGAGCACCGAGCAGCTTGAAGAGTAGGTAGCAACCCGGCCAAGCCGTCTCGTACGGCAGCAAGCTCGGCAAGATAGGCCGGTGGTGCAGGGTCGGCAACATACGAGCACGTCTGGCCTGCCTCTGGTACCAATGGGCACACAAGAGCTGTGTGAATCATGGTGCCATTAACACTGGCATCAGTGTACGCTACAAGAGTCGCATCGTCTTGATTATCATCGGCGCGACGAAGGCGAAAAACTTGGGCATAATCTATACGGTTTGTTTTGCGTCTTAGCAAACTGTATCAGTTTTCTTCTGGCTTGGCGAGTAGTAAACGAGAAGTCTTCGCGTATGAAAAATGATGAGCCTTTAAGCTTACGTGCAGCTGCAAGAACCTGTTCTTTGTCTTTAAAAAATGTGAACTTTGCTATGAGGGGCCGGTGCTTGTCTGCATTGTATTTGGCTAGTCGATGTACACGTTCAAACTGTGCACCAGCTGTGTTTATATCGAGCTTTTCGGCGCAAAACTTTATTATGTTCATCTACGATGCTGCACAATCCTCTGCAGAGTCATCTTGAATACCAAAGAAAAGCAAGTTAGATACGTATACCATATACCGCCTATACTATATAGCATGCCATGCTATATGACATGCTGTTCATGCGGGTTATATTGCCACAATATTCTGTCACCAAAGTTGCTCATACCAGATCTTACATCGTTGACAAAATTACTCCCGAGAATTTTGTCAATGGCAGCTCAAAGGCAGATGTCACGAAACAACACTGACAGCGCGTGCCATTTATCTTAAATCGCACCAGGCTATTCAATATTAAAAGTGCGAAGCAGCATATCAAGGCTGAAATCTAAAACTAACGAAATTTTTTTTTACGGGAGCGACTGCTTGCCAGTCATTTCACTCTACTGTCGAGAGGGTTCAGGTTAAGGCCAATTCTTTCTACCTTATCTCAAACTATATTCTCTGTCTCTCTTCCGCATACCGGAGCCGTTCTTGGGTGCGGCGTTGTGCTGCTGAGCTAGAAATCGCGGATTCGATTTCCTGGTGCAGAGGTGGCCGCACTCCCATGCGGTGTGGTGCCGCTTCGCTTAAAAGGAATACACACCGAATACGAAAAACTAGAAATTAAAAGAGAAAGAAGAAACGGGCTAATAAATAAATAATGTCACGCATGCGCACAACATACACTAGCAGGCTTGGTATCAGCACTCGATGTGTCGATGCGGTCCGAAATGTCCATCATATATAGTAACGCTTAATCCTCCCCACGGCTGTCGCTAAGTCTTCCGGCGCACCTGCGACTGCACAGCGGCCCCAATGACGCATGCCGAGCGCAGTGCTTTCCTATCAACGCTCTCATTTGGCAAGTTCCGTGTAAACCCCGTGCACTGATTGAGGAATGCGACAACTCCCGGAAAGGGAGTCGCGTGGGTGGCCTATAGATGAAGGAATAATATTCAGCGAAAGAAACCCTCACATATGATATTGGCGTAGGTGTTGCTTCCAACGTGTTACTGGATTACCGCTCGACGAAGGCGGCATCGTTATCGGCATGCGTGTCCTATACGTGCATCGTTGTGGTTATCACAGTGCATGCGCTGAACGCGAGTTCTCTCGTACCAGCGGCGCGAGCGGTATAGGAGGCTCTGGCGCCCACTACTCCCGCATTCTAGATACAATTACGCGGAAGGGTTTACATCGTGGGTGACTCAAGGTTGAGTGTCTGCAAACAGCTATACTGATTCCAGGGTCATACTACGTAGAGGTGCCTCGAGCATCAACTGGATATGATTACGCCTATGCAATATCTACGCTAAAGCAACTATAAGGTTGATTAGTGCAATTTATTTCATCATTTCGATTCAACTGATTCCGCTTGGAACCGCACGAGTTATCTCCCTATACGAGCGTTCATTGTACAATGCGTAAGCGTGCATTTAGCTCCATACAAGCTCCCTTCGAGCATTCAGCATTCCAGAACAAAACGACTATAATTAAAATATAAAGCTTTCTTACGTACGTGTGATAATAACGTTGAACATCCCAGGTAAATGCATGTCATGGGTGTAATAAAGCAAAAATTGCATCTTAAGTTGTCTCTGTCCATGCATGCACCACCTCGCGCTGTTCACGAATCCGTCTGCATGCTAAGAAAACGCCTTTCGAAAATTTTCTTTTTTGTGGGCAATAATCGTTATGGGGCCTCAAAATAAAGGCGTACATGTTAGGTATATAAGGGCCGAAGTGTTCACAAAACACGCGTTTTCTTTTTTATTTATGAGATCGTCTGAGAGAGAGAGAGAAAAATAGAATGAGAGAAAGGGGGAGAGGTCGAACCGAGGGGCGTGGCTCTAGTGTGCGACTCCACGTTGAGGAAGGGGTTTGTGGGAGCCACAGGGACAGGAATAGGGAGACGAAGGTGGTGCACGAATAAAGCGATGATGGAAAGCTGCTGCACAGTTCTACTCTTTCTGTGCAACAACACGCACGTGGACACAGCACGGCATACCCACCTGGCCGAGAAGGGTCGATTCCACTGAAGCGCAGATCGTCTATATGGCATGTATGATTTCCACAGCTGTTCTCGCCGCAGGCGCATTTGAGCGAGGCGGCAGCCTGCCGCATGCAGGGCGTCATTTACCTGTCGCAGCATCGCCGCAGTGGGCTAGTGCTCTTGCTGTTCCCATTGGTATTCGGGAGCCCCCCGGTGGTAAGCGTCGCCGTGCATTCGTGTCTGTACAGGCTTGCGCTGTTGATGTTGCGCGTCATCGCCTTTGGAGGTTCACCCGAAGTCGTTTCAGACAACTCTTGCTGCACCGGTGTGACTGGAGCCAGGGGCCTCTGATTCTGCTCTCGAATTCGCTCGATACGCGATTGCTCCCTTCACTTACGAACGGACGCTGCCGGCCTGCCTCCTCGTGTGCCAAATTGCTCATATGCTAATGTGTTGCAGTAATGTGATCTCGGCTTTTTTTTTTTTTTTTTGTATTGGGACAGTCCTTAGAGTTTGCGTCATGACTGCCATCGCAATTCGAGCTTTTTTTTTGTGTGTGTAGGGCCTCGTCTGTACATTAACATGATTCTAACTCCAGAATAATTCAATAAAATCTGCAAAAAAAAATCAATTCTGGCGTTTTACGTACCAAAACCGCGATCTGATTATGAGGCACGCCGTATAGTGGGGGAGTCCGCGATAACTTTGAACACAAAATTTCGCTCGCTGGAACTGCTGAGAAGCGCTGAAACAAACGGCACATTGGTAGACGCTGCTTGATGCTGCTGGCGTGTTGCTTACGCAGCTCAGTTCTGGGAATTTGTTCGCTCAGAGAAGGCGTTAAAGAGCGGGCAGTGTCAGAAAGAGCATGGAAAGTGAACTATGCTCACGCGTGTCGAATTAACAGTTAATCTTTATTCTGAGCACGTGTTCTTCATTTGCAGTCACGGTTGTAGGTGCTCCTATCCAGGCACAAAGTTGTGTCTGTCGCACCACTGACCTCGTGGCTGGTGTCATTAATTAGAGCATGCTCTATGTTCTTGGTAGGGCGCCTTAATTTCCTTAAAAACAAGGACATGCTCGTAATTTTATTTCGGCTATGGAGGTCTTTAAGTTCACGGTGGCCTCCTTGCAAGGTCACGCTGTGCGGTTTTATTTACTCTGAGATTCGAAGTAACGCTAACAAACTATTACACGCCACAAGTCGGGTACTCGTCGTCACTGTCGTCCTCATTATCATCGTCATCATCATCATCCGATTTAGTTCGCTATCGGTATAGGCCTCTGTTCGCTCGATATTCAGGTACTCCCGCCTTCTGCCAGCTAGCTCCATTTTAATGCTATTAACATTCTTCGTGAGCTTCGCCCAGTTTGCGGTATGTATGTCTCTGCGCCGAACCTCATTCCCGCCAACTTGGGTCACTAGGTAGTCTACGGTGAAATGGGTCCAGTAACAGTTTGCTCTGCAGAAGGAACCCCGTTCAAAACCAAGCATTGGATCAACTAGGGTCACTGGATTTGTAACACTGGGCACGTGGTGCTCCTCAGTGAACCTCTTTGACGCCGGCAATAACAATGTCGAGCTGGCGATAAATATACAGGAGACCTGGGGGCTGCGTTTTGTAACGATTCTATTTTTTCCATTGTATCTTTTTTTTTTTCATCCCACCCGCTGAATGGCAGGTACCGAGGCGCAGGCACGTCACCGTCTGCGTTAGCCGTTGACGACGGGCAACAAAGAAAGAAGCGGGAAAGATGTTCGTTACGAAACCTTGCCTACGCTGTTCTTGATTGAACGCAAAGAAGACGACACGGGAAATTATTTTTTTTTTGTATTTCGGCTCGGGTGGTGGCTAAGAATAACCATCACCGAGATTATCTGAAGAGAAGCAAACTATCTGACCATTTCGCCATCGGCTCCTAAGCAGTGGCGTATAGCCAGAAATTTCATTCGAGGTGGGGGGCTTACGCAGCGGCTCGGCCTCCTCCTCATAGCATTTGTCGAGGGATCAAATACATCATTAATAACTGCATCGCCATTGCAAAAGATGCTGCAGACAAATTGTCGAACGCTACGCATCGTCGAGACACGTAAAATATCTATTCCTTCACAAAACAATATACTCGCGTGTCTAAAAAATTGTGCTCGAAATAACTCATGTCAGTGCTTCCATGTTTTCTGTCTGTTTAATACGTACAGAAAATATCACACGAACTTTAGAATTATATCAGTTTGAAACCAGCAAAGCAGTACTTGCCGCTGATATGAAAAATGTAAAGGCCATGAAATGAACAAGTTGAGGACAAATATTTTGATGAAACTTTATTAACCTCCCTCCCTTTCTCTCATTTACATCTCTCTCTGTGTGAAATTCAAAAACCTTGTTTACATTTTTGTACTTATACAACGACCAGGGGAAAATCTCCATGACGCGGTCCTTTGTTAGAATGTATTGCGCAGGAGCTGTTGTCATCGGTCGTGTATTGTAATTGCACCGAAATTATAGTCGCAACATAGAGCACATATAAAAAGCAGCAGTTTTGCAAGATATGAGAGGGCGAGTCAAATGAAAGTGAGTCAATGCGAATATATGACTAACGGCGTACTTTATTTAAAAGTAGTATCCATGAGCATTTAGAGATTTGTCCCACTAACTAACGAGTCGCGTGATTCCCGTCGCACGAAACTCCTTGGGTTGCTGCTTTAAAAAGTCTAACTGATTCTTTCACGTCACGGAGCAGCACCTGCTACCCACCAGACTCAGTTGCTCCCCGACCAAATCTGAGCTTCTGCTTTATGGAAAAGAAAAAGGCCGTAGACCCAAGGGCTGGAAACCGGTCTCGGAAAGTGACATTCACCTGTTCACTCGGAGCGGTGACCCGATACCCAGGGTCGACACCATCAGAGTCCTGGGTATGTTCATCGAATCACGCGGCGGCAACAGCACTGCGTTACGCAAGATAATTGCGAAAACCGACAGTGCTTTTCGCCTCGCCCGAAGGGTCACGAACAGACATCGTGGCCTCAAGGAGGACAACCTGCTTCGGCTCATCAACGCCTTTGTGCTGTGTCACTTCACCTACACGGTGGCCATGCACAATTGGCTCAGAGCCGAGCGGGAAAAGCTTAATGCCCTCATTAGAAAATTTGTCAAGAGAGCCCTCGGGCTGCCCGTCAGAACGCATACCGAGGACCTCCTTCTGCTTGGCATACACAATACAATGGAGGAGATAGCCGAGGCTCAGGTACGGGCCCAGCTAACTCGGCTGTCCACCACGCCGGCCGGCAGGCGTATCCTCGAAGAGATCGGACTCGCACCCACCAAGAACTTGGCTGAAAACACCCACATCCCCAGAGAAATAGGGGAGAAGATCGTGGTCGCCCCTTTGCCCCGCAACGTTCATCCCGTTCACAACGCAGGTCGTCGCAAGGCAAGAGCATAGAATATACTGAAGCAAATAAACAAGGATAAGATTGAAGCAAGTTTCGTGGACGCAGCTGCATACCGAGACGGCAAGGCTTTTGTGGTTTCCGTCGTGGACACGCTGGGCAAAGTCATCAACTGTGCTTCCATCCGGATGACGAACCCAGAGGTGGCCGAGCAAGTGGCCATTGCACTCGCCATGCAAGACGGTCGGAGAGACAGGGCGTATAGCGATTCGAAAGCCGCCGTAAGGGCATTCCAGAAAGGCCGGGTAGCCCGGCAGGTAATTCAAATTCTGAAAGGCGCCGAACACGGCAACACCTCTATACACTCGATCCTTTGGTTCCCTGCACACGTCGGGGTCATTGGGGAAGGGGGGGGGGGGGGTTCCTCTGGACCTCAACGAGCCTGCCCACGAGGCTGCGCGTAGCTTTACCGACCGCGCTGCTCTCGGATCGGGCGACTCTCTCCCCGGACACAGAGACGCTCCTATTACGCACAGCGAAATCACGTAATTCTTTTACTTAGAGAGAAGGGTTTTCCCGCCGCCTCACTCCAAGCTAAGCAGGCCGCAGGCGGTCACACTCAGACTCCTGCAAACTAACTCCTACCCAAATCCGCCGTCCCTTAATAGCATATATAGCATATATTCCGAGATTTATCCGAATTGTTCTTGCGTGGCCTGTGGTGAGGTGGTTGCTACTTTGCCTCATATGCCCTGCGAGTGCGGGTCGCTGGGCCCGAAGTTCACCAAGGAAGAGTGGGACGCGCTCCTGCGAAGTCCCGTCTTTGAGGACCAAATCCTGGCCGTCCAGCGCGCCCGCGATCGGGCCGGCAGACTAGATCTGTCAGTCCCGTCGTGTGATTAGCCAGGTGCGCGTTTTATCGCGTTTTGTTGGACCAAATAAAGGTTTATTCACTCACTCACTCACTCACTCACTCACTCACTCACTCACTCACTCACTCACTCACTCACTCACTCACTCACTCACTCACTCACTCACTCACTCACTCACTCACTCACTCACTCACTCACTCACTCACTCATTCTTTCATGTGATCGTCCGACACGAATCTGGCTCCCTTGAGCTGTTTTTTTTTTAAAGTGCTCCAAAATGTGGAAGTGAAAAGGCGACAGGTCTGGGCTGTATGGCGGATGTTGCAGCATTTCCCACTTGAACTTTGCCAGTTTTGTGTTAACCACATCAGCGTCGTGGAGACGGGAATTGTCGTTGACCAAGATGACCCCATTCCTGAATTTTCCACGTCGTTTGTTCTTGATTGGGACACGCAGCCGATATCAGAAACGATAGATCAGAAACGACAATATCAGACAATATCAGAAACGATAGATAGTCTCTCTAGGTTTAGCAAATGGCCGCTGACAACAACATCAACAAAAACGTCAACAAAACCTTTCCGTCGGTAATCACGGCTTTGCTTTCCTTGGAGGTGGGGAATTCAGATGTTTCCACTGTAAGCTTTGCCGTCGTGTTTCAGGCTCGCAGTAGTGACGCAATGATTCGTCCCCGGTCCCAATTTGCAGACAAAAAGTCGTCACCCTCATAGTTATACCCGATTATATTAATCAAGGCAGCGCCGAACCTCTCCGTCTTCTGGTGGGGGTTCAAAATCTTGGGCATCAATTGCGCACACAAGATCCGGTAAACGAGGTGTTCATGAATTATGGTGTGACCCAAACCGTGACTGATGTTCACACGCCCTGCCAATTCATCGATGCTTATCCTCCGTTCTTGACTAATCACCCTTTGCAATTGTGATGGGGTAATTGCACGGTAGCTTTGGCACGGTCTTGAATCGTCTTTGCAACGTTTGAACTGTTTTCTCCAATGCTTGACAGTGGCCAATGAAATGCAATGTTCAACGTACACGGCAGCCATACGGCGACTAATTTCTTTTTGGGAAACATCTACAGCTGCCAAAAACCTCACGACACCTAGCTGTTACACCTTTAGAGTGTTCATTATACCATGAAACCAAGTTCAACTAAGTGTACGAGAGCATTAAAGGGCCCCTCACCAGGCCGCATAGCAAATTTTCGTTATACGCTGTAAGTTGTTGCGTGTTCTCGAGGGAGTGTACTGCCGCAAGAATTTTTCAAATCGGCTCCCATTAATAGCCGAGATAGAAATATTTCAGTGCCGCGAACCCGTGATTTCGGGAGGCGAGCTCCACTGCATAGCGAGACTCTCTCCACTCCGTCTAGCCTCCGCAAGCGAAATTCCTTCCCTGCGTTCCCCTATGGCGGACCTCGTAGTTCGCGCGACACATACGTCATGGGCCCCGCCTTCACCTTTTCTTCTCCTCGCTTCTTCTCCTTCTTTTTTTTTTTTTCGGTGCCGCGCACTTTCACTGGCGGCGTCGCGTGCGAGCTGTTATCGTGTCGCGCAGCGCACGATTTTGCGCGCTGTGCACAAGTACACATGACTAGCTCTATAATTCAGTGCTACACGAATACTGAGGCAGAACAAGTGGATCGCAGAACATGATCACGCGCTGGAATATGGCAGAAAATAATGGCATAGTTTCGGTACGACCGTGAGAAGAAGCAGACGAAGCGGAAATACATCTCTCTTGCTTCGATGTGAAGTAAAACAAAAAGGGAAACACACAGGCGTTCCGTTTGGGTGTTTTATTATTTCTCTAAACTTCAATTTGTCAATTCAAGCAACAGATACACACAGATAACAGATGTCTTGAATAACTCCCGAAGTCGCGTGTCACCACGAGTGACGTCACACTGCGAACACTAATACGTAGGCGCAGGTACCCGACTACGTCATCCTCCGGCTTGGAGCGCGGCGGCAGCGAGGAGTAGTGAAAACGACGTTCGGTTTGAAATTTCATATCTTTCCGCGGCGTGTAGCGATGTAATTCTTTGCAGACGTGATCGTTATCGCGCAAAATATGCTCTGCGCTTCTCAGCTCAATATGGACTGACCTGGCGTGGGGCCATTTGAAGAACCTTTATCCTCACAACTGCGTGTCACTTTTGTAAATGAGATATGACTCTGTGCAAACGCGCGTGCCTGGAACATAATGAACCGAACCATTATTGCACGGGGTGGGTTGGCTCACTTACATTTGACTCGCCCTCGTGCATTAGAAATGCGAATATACAATGCAATACACAAATGCGAAGATACAGCTTGATAAAGTGCAAGAAAGTGTCACTGGAAACAAAGTTCACTGCACGTATACACAAAACCTCGCAACAAGATATTTAAATATACATATAAGTCTCCAATAAATCTTCGTATCTAAGAAAAAGTCACTGTATATAATGTGTCAAACAAGGTATATAAACATCTTGCGCAGCAACAGATTCACAGATCACAGCCCCCCTCCCCCCCTCCTCGCTCCACAACTCCTGATGTATCGCGCGCGACAGGAGGCGGCGCACTTCCTCTCCGCTTTTCTTTCTTTTCACAAGACTGAGCCACCATCGTCGGCTCACCCATGCCCCCTTACGCTTTCACTCGCACATATATACAGGAGGCGGCGCGCACGACGTTATCGCCCTGGGATTATATACGGAAAATGAGGGCGACGGCAGGAATGCGCCTAGAGTGTCCATATATTTGCTATCGCAATAATATATCAAGAGTATCCGGCAACTGAAGCATCCCGTGGCCCATTACTTCCCGCAAAAGCAGTAATAAAATTGAACTTTCACCATGCGATAATTTGCTGCGCCGCAACAATGCCTTTTTTCGTTTGTGAGGCGGGGGCATGGAAATGAAAAAAAAAAAAAAAACGCAAGAGAAGCATGTTGAGCATGATCAAATGCCTACTTTGGGCACCCAATGCGGCTACCGAAGCAATATCGAAGGAAACGTGAGACGCTTGGTCCACAGAGAACCATAGGCATACTGCTCGGTATTCTACACCGGCGAGACAAATTTTTTCTGGGAGGTTGCGCTCAAGCGAACGCGTTGCAAACCGTCGAGTCCCCGCAATGATGGCGGTGAACGACCATGCAGTGTTTCTTTTTCTCGTCTGCTTTCCAGAAAGCCTCCAAAACTATGCCAGGCTAGAACGGAATGCGAAAAAGGAGTTTCGCTGCAGTGGCAATATACGCTGTGTCGCTATATTGATTCAGTGCTAAACGCATTACCGTCGACAGTCATCATGAGATCAGTTCAGTCGAATTTTTATTTATTTATTTAGGTATTCATTTACCCATTTGTTTGTTTATTTATTTATTTATTTGTTTCGCGCAACTAATTCGACCAGAAGGAGACGTCACAAATTACACACATGCTCTGTACTTACTTCTAGCATTATCAATGACGATCGGGGACGCTGAAACATGGGACTAGAATAGGACAACCGTCCCATAACGAGTTACCATTTCATATAATTCCCAACCCATCTATTTTGTTTACAAACAGCTATTGAAGCACTTGCAAATGATGTCGTTGTACTTTTTGATGAAACATACTTTTAGTATAGAATGAAGAAATAACATATGTGTGATATACGGAAGCAGCACGTTTGTAAACAGACAGGCAGACACAATAAAATTTTAAATTCGGTCAGGCTGTATCAAGGACGCAACCGCAATGGGATACGTGAAACATCTTGTGCATGCTGCAGGTGGCGTAAAGACACTATAGTGCAGAAACGACGTAGCCAAATACACAAGTTACATTTATTCCCGCATTACAAATCTTAACAATTCCACCCCATCAGATTTGAAAAAAAAAAAAGATGCGCAAAAATTGATACAGAGAGGGGGAGAGGGGATATTGCGCTAAGTGGTCATAAATCTTATACGGTCTGAAATTGTTTAGTATGAGCCGACTAGCCCAACAACACGTTCTACGGATTAGAAAGCTTACGTGCCTCATTTTTATTTCGTCCAAAGGAGGGCTTATTGTCTAAGCTCGCTACTGTGCTCGTTCCCTTTTCGTATGCATGCTCGTTTGTTTTCCAGAGTGTTTAGACACTATGGTAAAGAAATGACCTTTCACTGGTGACTCCCGAGACTGCCCTGCGTAGAGGAGCAAGCGTGAATTTTTTATCAACACATTGCAAATTTGTAGCCCTTACAACTCGTTTACAACACATTTTGAATGCAAACCTTACAAGTCATAGCAGCTGACGACGACGAGGGTGCTGTTACAGTTTTTAAGGTCAACAGACTTGTGCAAGTGACTGTAGCCTGAATCGCAGTGCTACAAGTGGTACCGTGCTGTGATAGACTGCGTTGATAGTTATCGGCTGTGATTGTGCCTCTGAGCTCCTTGTTGCGATTGCGTGTCCCCCTCTCCCAATCCCCAGTGTGGATTACCAAACCGGATGTTCCCATTTGGCTAACCTCCCTGTGCCTTTCCCCTTTGTTCTGTCTCGCTTACGACTCGTCAACACCAGTTCGAGTTTGATAAGCTATACCTACTACGGCACAGTGAGCTCCCTCAAACGCGACCATGCTGCTCGGGTGGACAAACGCACTACCGAGCTACGCATCTCTGAACACCGCACGCGAGGCTCCGATTGCGTCGTGCGTGGCGCAACGACGGCTCATCTGTGCCCGCGACACATGCGTGATCGCGTAATGACTTCTTCGGTCTACACAACGATAGAAAAGTAAGGCGCGTGGGTAGTACGGTTGCAAAGACATCAGCGATAATACTATAACGTGTTTTCGTTCTATGCGGTTTTAGCAAGCGACTCCCCTCTGACCAACGGCGTTAAAAACTCATAAAAGAAGAAGGGGAGAGAGAGGGAATATGCATGCGGTACAGGCAACAGGAAGTTAGGAACAGACGTCTACGTTGACTTCGCTCTTCGCAGTTTCGAAGAACAATCTTCGTAAAGCAATAATTGTCATCCACCCATCACGGTCTTCCGCCCCCGGCGCGGGTGCGGCCCGCGACTACGACAACGTAGTCCCTTCGGACCAATTAAAGTTTCTTGTCTGTCTGTCTGTCTGTCATCCACCCAACAGTAGCGGGAGTAGCGGGTTACCTTCGTAGTTTCGAGCTGCAGTTGGATGGATAACAGTTTTTGCCTTTCTTGAAACTTCCTCCATCTTGCGGGTTTCCACGGAACTGATTTTCCATATTAGTTTCTTTCTTTCTCTCTCTCTCTTTTTCTTGCTCAATTATTTTGAGTCAAACGTGAGAGTAGTGCTGCTGCAACTTCGTGATGTCAGGCGCTCTGCAGCTTTTTGGCTATTAGAGTAACTGACCGCATCCAGTACCGATGTGGACTGGACATCGCTTTCCGATAGCTACGTTAATAGGGTACAAGGAAATATTCATGGCTCGATTAATTAACTTGCCATAATGAGTGCTGTCCTTGATGGTACGGATTACCCTATTTTCCCCCTGTAAGAGCCTTCCTTTTCGCATTTTGCTTCTGTCTACCTTAGTAAAGTGCGCTTGTTTTTTCTTTTCTTTTTTTGATTCGGGATTGCACCACATCCGTGTAAATGCACTCGTTGCTCAGGTTTGTAGCAGGTGGCAGAGATCCCCAACCCGCGCTATCAGATCGATAACCTGCGACTTGGCGACCGCAGTTCTAGCGCCGCGCGCTCAAGATTGGTGGCGCCGCCGTGAGGTGATATTGCGAAGCTTGATAACCGTTCGCGCTACCGCCGCTTCGTAGATGGCGCGCCTGCAGCAAGCAACGTCGTTCGCCAAGTGATTTATTATTTTTGTTCCCCGCGTTTCTGTTCCGCGACCTGTTTTGCTGCCGGCGCAACAGCGTAACGTACGTGAAACCGGGCGCAGGAAAAAAAGAAGAAGAGCTTAGTGAAAGGCAGATAAAAAAAAGAAGATTCGCTAGCGAAAGGAAATATGCCTGTGCAAAAAGAAAGGATATAGGAAGCTACCTGCAAGACCTGTTTCACGTGCTGCTTCTGCACTGTGTCACAGGCACGTTTCGCAGCGCAGACAGCTAGCTCCTTTTGCCACTGCACCTTTTTTTTTTTTCGTCTTCCCTTTTTATCTGGGCGCGTAGCACTCGCGGCCGATGCCTGCGCAAGCGGCCGCGTCTGCGTCTGTCTATCTGCAAAGCTGAGTTGGCTTTGTTCCCGCCGCGTCGCCGCCGTTGCCCTGCCACCTGCCTGTCTGGCGCCTCGGCTTCAATCCATCCTGGCTGAAACTCTCTGCCTCCTCCTCCCCCCCCCCCCCCCACCCACCGTTTCCATATGCTTCCGTCAGGCCGTCACGCGACGGGCGTTTAAAAACGTAAAAAAAAAAAAAGAAAGAAAGCAGAAGGCCCCCATCTCGGGAAGTTTGCGCGAACTTGGTAGTTGTGATGGCTATATAGTTCCCGCATTTGACCCGCGTAGGAATATATGAGCTTCACTTCAAAATTAGTTTGAACTCCATTCAGTATATATACTCATGTAATCGGTTAGGGACAACGAACAACTGACGCGCAAAGACCGAGCGCTATCGGAAATCATTGTAGCGAGCGGCAGATCGAGAGCATGCATAACTTCATTTTTTTTATTTTTTTCAACGTCAAGTCAATTGAAGGTCTGCTGCGCAGTTGTAGCCCGATTCCTTTGTCCTTGCAGCTTGAATATGTAGTTGTTAGGATACGCTGGTCTGAACGGACAATAAACATCGAACTAAAAAGCTATGCGGTTGTTCCAGACCCCGACAAAATTTGAATCGAACGGATGTGTAAGCCGGTGTGTACAAAGCCATGCAGTAATAATAATAGAGACTTCGTGGCGCCATGTGTGGCCATGTAATTTGTTACCCCTATAACCTCCCCAAATTCCATCCTTTGGTTTCTGAAAGCAACACTAACGAGAAACAGTAAATCAGTTTGGATTGATAAAACGTTCTTTCAAAACTCTATTTTGTTTAATTTCGCGGTAATAGGTAATATTAAATAATAAAAGTGGCAATGAAAACTAAAGTTGCACTGACTGAATTTCGTGCCGTGACTCTAACCAATAACCTAGATAGCACAAGGCTTATTCACTCCGATCCATGACGTCGCGCTACTGGCCCGAAATTTCGATTGCCAATGCTGGAGTGACGAAAGTGGTGACGTCAAAATCACCGCGGCTTACTCGGCAGCCTACCCACTAGATTCTATGGCAGTCGGGCCAGTAGCATGACGTCTCAGGGATGCGAGTGAACAGGCCTTGCGCTATCTATCTAGGTGGTGTTGCTCTAGCACCGGCGCATTGGTAAGACGTCATAATTTCTAAAACTTTTTTGCGCATTAAGGCCGTTGTGTCTCGGCAAGTTTTTGAAACTTGCCGAGTTCAGTCTTTGGCTCTTTTCGAACGCATTGTAGTCCACGTCTAGCGATAAAAATTAACTAGACTCGAGCAGACGCCGCCCAAATCAATGACGGCACAGCAAGCTGGCGCGGTAACTACAAGGCGGCGCCGTCAACCGCTTTTCGTTTTTCGCACGTTATCTGGCTTACCCATGTCACAGTAAGAGCGGGTTGTTCTTGGTATTGCAGAAGGGCTGTTTTACTGATGTAGCTTAAACAACTTTTTATCTTTATTGTTCTGTTAGATGAGTGCTGAAATCAAATGCTCGCGCTTTCTTTTTTTTAATATAGTGCTTTGTTAGCTGCCGGCTTCGTTATAACGGCAACATACCTAAATTCCTCGAACGTTCAAGCAATAATGGAAAATTCGAAACGCTCGCCAAATAGAGCGCGGCTTCTTAGCCAACGGTTTGGTTGAAGGCGTTCCCCTAGACGTCACGAGAATCGCAGTGTGGTGGTGCCGACGTATCACTGACGCACGAATCCATTGTGGTTGAAGCCGTATTGAAAGCTTTAGTTGACAGCATATATGGGGAGATAAGGTGGAAAGGGTGCGCGTGCCGACAGAGGCGAATAGACGCGCAGAGAGAAATAGAAAAGAATGGGTCTACATGCGGCGTGCGCCCAGCTTCCGGCGATACGTTCGTTGTGTGGCTTGCAGTCACTGTATGCACGTGCAGGATTACCGGTGCATGCTCCAGGGCTTTCAAATACCACGTGACCGCCGCCTGCGATTTTCGTGACGTGTAGAGAAGCCCATGTAAACCATCTCTACGTCAAGAAGCCGCGCTTTATTTATAGCGAGTCTTGAACAGCTCACATTAAAAAGAGAACGCAATGAGCGATTTCTGGCGCGCTCGACGAATACTGGCACCTTACTGGAGTTGTGAAGTCGACAGATATCTAATGGAGCAAAATAAACAAAATAGTAAAATTTTGTGTCAATATACTCACCTAAAGTTGCTCCCGCTCGTTGGCCACATTGTCCTGCGTAAAGTGAAGTAATATACCCCATCTAATGCTTAAGTTGCCATGGATTCCGCGTTCATTTTTGTAGACAACGCGCCTAGTTCTAACAGAACACGTAAGTTCATTTCGCAAAGGTGAGCAGTTGTAACCAACACAATTTTACAAATACTTCCTGCATCATCATAATATATAACTTATTTCCCGAGTGCTCGCATAAATGCAAACAATAAACAATAATTTGTGCAAAAGTCACTCAAAATGTTTAGTGTCGACTAAAAGTAATTACGACAGAACTCATCGTTTAGCGTGGATGAGTGGAGATCTCGCATTAATACAACACTTTTTTTTACATTTCATAACGATAAATCTTCTGTCCTGGGTATCCTCGGAACTCTCGCACTTACTGCCTCAAAAACAAACAATAATGCCACCTAAAACATATAAAAAAATCGTACAATTACATAAATTTTAGATGTCGCCTGTTAATAACCGAGCAAAGCGAAACGCAACGCAAAGCGTGGAACTAAGCAAAGCATGGAGCAAAGCAAAGCGTGGAAAACTTCCACGTATACCCCCCCCCCTCCCCACTTCGAGCAGCAGGAGCAACAGCAGTCACTGAAGGTGCAGTACAATTAATCTGCAGCGCGCGTATCGGACAGCTCAACCAATGCGCGGCTGTGCCTGAACAGAGCAGCTGCCGTGAGTACACTTCCTGCCCGACATCACCGTGTCAGCGATGCTCTGTGTAGACAGTGCGCTCCCACTCAGTTTAACTGATCATGCGTATACAATGGGTGCACCAACACGATCGCTCTGAAGAGCCACGTGACTGTTTCCGATCAGCACTACAGTGTAATGGAGGAATGGGTCCTAGCAGTACACAGCGCGCTGTGCTGTATTGCAACAACACAACCTTAGGCTAAACCTGTGGTCGAACCGGTTGGGAGCGGTTCCTCCAAAAAGTTCCGGTTCGGGTTCGGTTCCAAGATGGCGGAACAAAATATACGGTTGGGTGCGGTTCAGTTATTCAGCCGATAGTTACGATTCAGCTGCTGTTTTCGGTTCCGTTCCTGTTCGGTTCGACACCCTGCTCCCTGCATTTTTTCTACATAGCCCGCGGCACATTCTCACCGTCCCGCGTACTCGAAGTGAGCGAGAAAACAATTTTAGAGCGCAACTCTTAAGCGTCCGTTTCTGCAGCGAGCGTCGGCGTCGTAACCGAGCGAACGAGCACAGCGAAAGATGAACGCGAATGCGGAGCGAGCGAGGAATGAAAGACGCGAGGAGGAAAGAAGAGAGGAGGGCGTAGCGCAACCATGAGGAGGGTATGGCGAAAGCGCGAGGAGAAAAGCGTAGCGAGGCGCTAATGGCTACGAGATGGCGCCAGCGTAGCACGCTTCGTCTCGGGGGCTGTCGGCGGCGGCTGCTGTGAATCGCGCCCACGCGTCAAGCCTGTTACACATGATGCGACTTTCATAGCACCGGAAGTGCGATTTCCGTCGCATGCGGCGAAAGTCGCAGTCACAGTGCCGACTCCCCACTTTTCGGCTGCGACCGACCGGTTGGTCGCAACGGTCGCAATGTCGTAGCGATCATTGCGATTTTCCCTCTAAATTGAGCAGAGAGCTATTTCCCGGTTTGTTTTGGGAGATGGCGTTGCGCTCAACAAGTGCAATGCGCGGAGACGTGTGTTGCCGGATACGGTACATACGCAAAGGGAGAATAAAAAACTAGTACCGCACATTCTATCCTCCCATTTTTACGCGTTCGTTGACACACTATGTAGCAAATGAAGTGCATTTTTCACCTTTGCTTCATACGCTGTAGACACACCTTGGCAAGTTGTCAATACTACGGTATGTTCCATACCCACGAGACGACATGGCCTTTTGCGGTCGTCACAATTTTGATTCGTTGAGTAGCATACAAAAATAGTGCGCACGGAGCAGTTTAAATATTTGCAACCTCGTCAAGGGAAAATGACAAGACAGCAAAGTACCCGAAGTTTCAACGTTGCGCGGATTACCTTTTAGACCGTTTAGGTGCATTCTTTATCTGTCGATTTTTTTCACGCGTAAATTTCGCGATGCATCTTGAAAGGTTGCCTCACTTGCTTACTAAATTTGACATGCCGAACGTCCAGGCTATGGTAATGAGCTTTCTGCAATAGCATGTTTGACTCCGTGGCTTAAATAAACAGCGTCGTCAATTTGTTTTCGAATATTTCATGCACGTTAACTTGTATTTCTTCTCTGACGGAGAATTTTTCTCTCCTGCACAGAAACTAATAAACCTTGAATATGTTGCGGACTTTGTTTCCTTATGGCACCTGTATTAACCCTTCCTGTGGACAGTAATTAAGCAGTCACATAACATTATTGACTTGCTAATGTGGCGCAGTGACAATGCACCCTCCCGCAACGTCATGTAAAACTCGTGCAACAATGCAAAAATCAGGCAAACAGCCTGTTGTTACGTAGGTGAAACAAAAGCAAATCGAAACTGTACAGTGAAATCAGCCAGTTGCATCCATTCCTGTGAATAATTGAATCCTTTGAATATAGACAGTTCTTGCACGTCCACAGCTAATCAAGTGTGCAGAAATATCCATGCCTAACATGTTTCTAATAACAGTTTCTTATAAGTCTGTGATCACATTTCTTAGTGTGTAAACTCATGTAACGATATCCTCTGTCATTACTACCTTTATAAGTAATCGAAGTACCATGCTACTTAAAAGAACATATCACCCTGGGATTTTAAAAGAAATTTCTGCATTTCATTTTAACACAATATGCCGTTTATTCAATAAAGGGTCAACAACGGCTTTTTTGCAAGGACACATTCATTTATTGAAATTTTTCCCGACATATAGGCATGAATGCACATCTGTCGACAACGAAATCGTTCTTTAATTCATTCACCTGCCACTGTGGCTATGATATCCATCTGCTAACAGAAGGTGAGGGGTTGAATTGCCAGCCGTGACTGTCGTATTTCGATGGGAGTTACAGGTAAAAAAAAGCTCTTGCACTTAGATTTAGTTCATCATTATTTATTAAACCCTTAGACTTCCATAGGCTATTGCATAAATGGGCATGCATATGCAACATCTAACAAGCAATACTTACACCAACCGAAAGCGAGGGGCACAATTGTAAAACAAGCATCTTTCCGATACTTCAATTAAAGTTTCTTGTCTGTCTGTCTGTTTCCGATACTTCGAACGTAGAAAACCTTCCGTCAATATGTACTTCTGAACAGCACTGCACAAATAAGCATGATCAGGCATAGTAAGTACTCTATCAGGTAACTGATATTAGACGTGAATGCTTATACCATATCATGGACACAGCAGAAAGAAAAGCTTTTCAAGAGTTGTCCCTTCTGGCTGATATGAGTCAAGGGTAACTAGCAGAAACTTTATTACAGGGCATTGTGTAATACAGCTTATGAAAGAATGAAGAGAGTGAAGATGCTTTTAATACACTACCTCATGCTACTCTAATATGAGAAACCATGAGCAAGAAAATTTGTGGTAGAGCACTTAAGTTGAACCGTAACTTTTTGAAAGACAGAAAATTTGAAGTGAGAGTTGGAGGTACATTTGCCTGTATGCCTGTACTTTTGGGGTACACCCACCCCAAAAGTACAGGCATACTACAAGAAGTACTATAGCCTATGGTGTACTACCGTCTATAGGAAAGCTATCTTACACACAAATCAAGAGTGATGCAGCAAGCTCTCGATAACATTGCAGACTTTCTTAGCTTGTTTGGCCTCCAGCTTTCTGATAGGTCAGCTTACATCGACCTCGAAAGTAAGAGTAGAATCAAGTGCTACCCCAGACAGCACGTTGTGCTTGAAATAAATATGCCAGCAACCAGTGATGGGCAGTATCGAAGATACATGTATCTTAGATACTATCTCAGGTAATCTTTCGGTATCTTGTATCTGTATCACGATACATCTGGCAATACGTGTGTCAGTATGTGTATTTCTGTTGCACGAAACAATGTATCCTGCAGCTGAGGACACAAGATACTGCTATCGCAACATCACCGAGCGACACTATAAAAGTTGGGCTGAACTCCGCTCTTCAAGCTGATACTGCTACCACTAAGCCACCTAAATAAAGATAAATGCAGCGGCATTTTTTTACGTTTTCACCAGAACCCTTCAGCGAGGGGAAGCGATACTGTCTGGGAGTCCCTATTGGTGGAACAGTCACGTGATGGCGCTCGCGCCATCTCGACAAGAACAAGCGCGCGAAACTCTGCGCGCAGCCCACCTTTTGTTTTCTTGATATTTTTTTTTTCCTTTTAGTTGCGTCGGTGCCATGATACTTGCTTGTAGTCACCGTACTGTGCTGCGTGCGCTAATGCGTGCGGCATCTTTCCCGCAAATATAGATGTCGCTATAGTGTCGTTATCGATAAAGTTATCGAAGCTTCTCTTGCGTGGTGCTTTGTTACGAAGTCTGAAGAATGCAAGAATGGGGTTGCCTTGCGTACAGTGACTTTTACACCTTGTTTCGGAATGAAAATATTATACTTTGTGCAACAAAGAGAAAAAAATTAATGAGCGATTCCGCGCCCACGGTCGGGCCGGCAGACTTGATCGCTCAGTCCCGTCGTGGGTGCGGCCGGGAGCGCGTTTTATCGCGTTTTGCTGGACTAAATAAAAGTTTACTCACTCACTCACTCACTCACTCACTCACTCACTCACTCACTCACTCACTCACTCACTCACTCACTCACTCACTCACTCACTCACTCACTCACTCACTCACTCACTCACTCACTCACTCACTCACTCTGTGAAGGTGGAGGACCAGAGAAGCTGTTTATCGCACTACACAGAGGTCACACGGATTTTTTAACAAAGGTACGAACATATTTATTGACCCGATCGGTGGTCATCGTGACAATAGGTACGCACAAATATTCTCATATCGCCGCTGTTATTAAATCTGTCCGTAACGTAACACAATGAATGGCTCATATCCACTTGAGCGAAGAGAACTTGGTGATGACGACGGTGATGACCTTAACGTCTTTGGCACATACCCACTCAAGAGGATTGACCAAGAGTCGGGTAGATTTTACATATGGTGCTAAAGGAATAAATTTAGAAATCTATCACTTTAATGAATAAATCAAAGGGAGTGAAGTCCATGATGACTAATTAGACAGTCATTCAATGTAAAAAATTATATATATTTATAAATGAGGCAATAAGAGAGGAAATAAATTAACAATACGGTCGACAATGAAATCGGTTTGATTCCATAATGAATTTCTCTATAACGATGCATATTTTGTTAAGTTATTAGAAGATGAAATAAGTAGTTAGGAAAGAATAGTTATTATGCATATATAATCGTCAGAACTCTCATTTTCTAAACTATAGCTAAACATTTACCTCCTTTGTTTCTTTCTTTGTTTTTATAACATTGTAATAATACTTACGTACTACATTTAACCTGAAGTGTACTATTTCTGTGAGTTGTTCTTGTTGTTGATATTATTAGTGTTGTAAAATTGTGCACTGAACCTGTCTGATGTATTTCCATTTACAAGTTTTCATGTTCTTACCATTCAGTATATAAAACATCAGTTGTATGTACAATCATATGCCCACCTGCTATGGTCTCGATATGAGACTGTCAGTATTGTAAATAAATAAATATTTCTGTGGGAGTGCCCAAACACAGACGCTCCGAAATACAGCAGTACCGGAATGTTCAATGGCAGGCCGAGCTGTCGCGTTGTAATTCGCAATGTCCTTTTTCTCAGGGAGGAGAAACGCCGGCAATCCATTAAGTAACGTTCTATCGTTTCTAATGCGTTGCAGAAAAGAGAGGAAGGGGAAATTGCCAGGTCAGATCGGGGCATGTATAAATTTAGGGATGGGGCTCGACATCGCCCTCTCGTTAATGCCACTTCTGTCTGTTTGGTTTTGCAAAATTTCCTGCTCGAAGGGAATTATAGGTGGTGTGGTTCCGTCACAGTCATTGCTTAACACTTTCGAAATAAATAATTATAGATTGCTATCGACAGTGCAGCAGCCTTTCGACAGCAAGAAAATGAATCAGTTTTTCCAACTTTCAGCATTCAATTTCAGGCAATTCAATCTTGCACAAAATTCTGCAAAGTGAATCTGTTTGGAAATACCAGATAGGATCGAACATTGAGGTTTTCCTTTGTACTTTGTTACTTTGGCTGAGTAATCTGGTTAGAAATGACTACAGTTAGCATGTCGTAATAATGTTGATCTAATACTGGCTAGATACATGACTAGCTTAAGAAGTCTGAGTGATTGCTATAAATTACAGTGAAGTAACTATAATATCTAATAACATTAATAATAATATAACAATAACATTTATTTGCACAAAACAGGCTAATTGTGAGCAGCGTGCGAGGCTGAGGGGAAAGGTGAAGAATCCTATGGCAAGTGCGCCTGCCGTGGGCCTATGTTCTTGCATTATGCATAGCACGTATTGATATGACCTCCTTGTTAGAGGTTCACAGTATACTAACAGCGCCAGGCACAGGACAACAAAGAGGGCGACAGGCGTTTCTTTTAGAATGGTATGACGCCACGTACAGGTTTCTACACAAGTGACGGTAGCTGCTAAAAAAATGTGATGTGCCGGCTTTTCCGCCTTTAGAAATATCGAAAATGGACACCTATATATATTCACAGCACACGCACCACGATGGACGAACCATGCTAGCGCTATACAGTTGAATTTCGCAACACAATTGCCATTCCAAGTTCAGTAATCACACAGAGATCCCTTGCGGCTTCCTTTAGGGGCAGACGTGGGGGTTCATGTTGGTGCTTGTTGTTCCGTTTGGTGCAAGAATATGGCTAGGAGCAGGAACTGCATATGCGCAATCACGAGCAATATGCATACATCATTTCTCCAGAAGCTGACGCAGAGCGCGGGTAGCGCCAGGATCCCATTGCGCTGACACGAAGACTTCGCTGCAGCCGAATTCCGAATACGGCATATGCGGTGAGGGTAGCTATTATGGGATTATTGATACATTATCTTGTAATTTGTTCTAATGCAGGTAGAACGACACGGAAATAGGAGGCGCATGAGATGACACATCGCTGAACAACTAGCCGCGAACAGGAGCGCGATCGGACGCCGTTGTTCGAAACGCACGCGTAGTTTGCGTTCAGTTTCACCTCACGCGATTAGCCTAGACTAATTACGCTATTTTGAAAAGGCTCCATACTTGTGCTGGCTATTCGGCAGCTTTTTGCACCATATCTAATTAGCTTTCTAGACAAATTTAACACAATGATCCAGAGTTGAAAATCTTTAAGCATCCTTCATATCCTTTAATCAAACATCATCGAATGAAAGATAATGCGGGCTTCAAACGTCGCTGTTGAATTTTGGCTACCAATGTATACCACAAATCAGCCGAAGGCAAGAAAGCGGCGAACAAGCAGGCAAATCTTGTCGATGCGAAGGCCTCGACACTCAAGTAACAACATTATACACCTCAACTTTTGCGAGAGAAATGCGTTAGCATTATGTCGAACCTCTTTGAGCTCCCGGACCAATGATTTAAATCGCGTTCGCCACATTGCGAATTGGCTGCAAGTGAGATACGAACCCACGGCTTCGCACAACGAGTGAGATGTTCTTACCAAGTGAGCTACCGTGGCGCCGTTTTCCCATCCACTTTCTGGGGTATACATGTCTGTATACTTGAACTAATACTGCATGGGAGTGTTGGCCAGCGCCACCACTCAGGACCATGGCAGGGAATGTTGAACATCCTGTCTACCGCCGGCGTCACGCAGTCCGTGAAATTTTCGGATGAAGGCAACTGGTTAATAAACACACACATGCTACCTGAATGTATCACAGATGCTGGATTCGAGACCCTCGTTCTGCAGTAAGCGCGAAGAAAGGAAACCGAGAGGCCCAATTTGAAGTTCTGACGTTATAACTAATGAAAATCGGGCGCTTCGGTTTCCTTTGTTCGCATATGTATGTATGTATGTATGTATGTATGTATGTATGTATGTATGCATGTATGTATGTATGTATGTATGTATGTATGTATGTATGTATGTATGTATGTATGTATGTATGTATGTATGTATGTATGTATGTATGTATGTATGTATGTATGTATGTATGTATGTATGTATGTATGTATGTATGTATGTATGTATGTATGTATGTATGTATGTATGTATGTATGTATGTGCACGTAGAGCTATTCAGCAGCGTTTAGGGTTCTTCAAATAATTACTAGATGGACCAACGCGTTTGTGTAAAGCAAGCGGTTGTGTTTGACGCGAGCCTGTGCACGTGTGACGAAAGAAGGCTGCCCAGTGCAATAAACTTGTTCGCGTTGCAACATGGCACGGAGCACGCGCTCTAGCACTAGCGCATCCTCCAGCTTTGTCTATAATTAGCGGGACTCAACGTGGTCTATAGACCGTTCTTATCGGTGAGGAGGAACGCAGCCTCGAAACAAAGCGCCGCGGCGCTCTCGTCCTCGCACTGGCACGTGCGGATCGCCGTTTCGCCCAGCGGCAGCTTGGAACGGTAGCGGTGTGATTGCGAATTAGTGCTACTCTAACGTGTTCCGTCTGTGATCGCTGCGACCATTCACGAATGCCCAGTCTAGTGTATTTGATTGCGTATTTTTGCAATGTTGTATATTATTTTCGTAAACAGTATTCCTTTTGCTCTGTTAACGGTAACAGGTGTTCGTGTGCCTTCAGATACTGCTTTGTATTCCCTGTGCCTTGAATATTGTATAACACGGCAATCTTTTTATAGCGCTGTTCCTGTTGGAAATTTGTACTTTTTATGTCTGTACTGTTTAATATGCCCCCCCTTACTTCATGCCCTGCCATAGGGCCTGTAAGGCTCTTTTGAATAAATAAATAAATAAATAAATAAATAAATACATAAATAAATAAATAAATAAATAAATAAATAAATAAATAAATAAATATCGGATGGCTCAAGGTTAACGGGCTACCACTGTGCTGTATTCGGCTGCAAAAGTAACTTTCCGAAGCGAATGTCAAGTGCACTTCGGCCGTGGCGACTCCGTGGACTAGCCACTGCTGTTGCAGGGAAGCGTCGGCTTTGGATTGCCAGCATAAACAGAAAGCCCTTGACGTAATCAGCTTCGTCGCGTGTATGATTAGAAGATTTTGTTTCCAATAAGTAAATGGCTACGAATTCGGCACCCATGCTCAAACTATGAACGAAAAGTGCGTATTCGGGTTAATCAACTCAGGGCGTATGGACAAAGTTGGCTATTTCTTCATGCACGCACATTAAAGTCCTGTTCAAGTGTGTCGTAAAGTTATCATGCTTGGCAACCAAAGTTCCGGTTGAGTTTGACTGGGGACGTATTATGAAAACAGTATGTGCCCGATGAAGAGAATGAAGGTGTCTTCTTTATCGTTCTTTAGACCGAGCCATGCAGTACCATTTGCCAGCCACCCATAGACGGTGCTGTGATCGCAAAATGGCGACGCCCTCGATAAAACGGTCTATAGGATAGTAAATTAAGATTCTGCCACCACGAGTCGCTAGTGTATAGATTATATTTCTTTCTGATTACACCACGTTCCACTCAAATCAACTAATTAAAAAAAAGCATGTTCCTTGTGTGCTTAGATAAGGAAATAAACGTTGGACCCGAGATAAAGCTTCTTAATAGTGGGCTTGACTTCACTTGGCGCAAGGGGCGAAAAACCGAATCAAATAAAATCAAAAGTTGCCATCGGCTTGAGAGAGGACTGTGCCCCATAAACATTGTAAGCGGCGCATGCGAGTATTATATATTGTTTTAAATGCGTGCATGGTAACGTACAGTGCTCAGCGATTGAAACGCGATACTCAGACAACATGGTGGCCGGTACTTTCCTGCGCCACCGGTGGGCGCTGGCGACACAGAGATGACGCATTTTTGTGTCACATGAAAGCGAAAATCTTTTTAATGCATCGTAACTGCATTCGGCCTCCTCAGCGATCACCCAGCGATCACTGGTGGCGCAAAAAGCAGCGGCCGCCATGCTGTCTATGTATCGCGTTTCAATCTCTGCGCGCTGAAAGTACACGATACATAAAGAATACACACATAATATATATATATATATATATATATATATATATATATATATATATATATATATATATATATATATATATATAAAATACCTCGAACAGGTTAAAGTATGCGGCTATTGGATGAAGTATATGGTTATTGTATGATGATAGTTGCAAATGGTGTGCGCAACGACATTGTAATCGTAACTGTGCAAATGGTAAATACAGCACTAGGAAGCTCATACCGATTACCAATTCGCTCACCGATTATTGAACGACTCTGACGGAAGCTAACCGTGTTAATTCTTTCTATAAACGTAACAAGGGGAAGAAAGTTACCGCTTTTAAAGCGCACACAAGTGAAACTGGTTGAAAGCTTTTATTTTATTTTTATTTTTTAACATGCCAACACAAGGAACTATGCTTTCCCACTTGAAAAACCTCTTCGGAAAAAAATATTTATATTTGCCCCCATGTGTGAGAATATTCAAAATTTGCAGTCCCAACCTAGCTTCTATGTCTTTTTCCATCTCTCTCTCTCTCTCTCTCTCTCTCTAGCAGAAAATTACTGAATATCTATGCTCGCTCGAACCTGCACGAGCCCATGCAAAGGGTAGCTGCCCATTGGCCGGCTGGTGGTATGCCGTAGCTCTCGCATCAAAGAGCAATATTCAACCAATAAAAGAGCAATATTCAAAGAGCAACCTCCCCTAGCATAAAATTCGGACATCCGCGTAGCCAGCACATTACTATGGATTGAGAAGAGAACATTTGGTGAAGGCGGGGGGCGGTGGGGAAGGAGGAGGGGAAGCGTTTGGGGAAGCGTTTGGCGTAACGCCTACAACCGAAGCATACAAACACATGAAAGATTGGTTTATTTCGGCCCTTAGTGACTCTGGGGAATTCGTTGCTTCGCAAATAAATTACAATTTCGGCCCATGATTTCCTTCGTGATAACACTTTCCTTCGGTGAGAATCCAACCTGCTTAAAGGCACTTAAATTCTGCCCCCGATGTGTCAGAAAAGCTGAGCTTTTGTCGTGAAAGCTTTCTTCTGGTTCCAAAACTACGCCGGCGAGGTTTCTTCAGTAGTTGAAGTGCCAGTGGCGGACATGTTGAGCGGGTATTTTTTTTTAAATTCTGACGCATTAAGGACCCGCCGTGGTTGCTTAGTGGCTATGGTGTTGGGCTGCTAAGCACAAGGTCGCGGGATCGAATCCCGGCCATGGCGACTACATTTCGATGGGGGCGATATGCGAAAAGTCCCGTGTGTTTAGATTTAGGTGCACGTTAAAGAACCCCAGGTGGTCTAAATTTCCGGAGTCCCCCGCTACGGCGTGTCTCATAATCAGAAAGTGGTTTTGGCACGTAAGACCCCATAATTTAATTTTAAAGCATTAAGGTCTACGGGGCGCTGAAACTTAGGGAATAACGAAAAAATCTTCCAACCAGAAAATAAGTTGAACCAATAATCTTTTTGCGAGGGTTCGAGTGTGTATTTGAAAAGTGTTTGCAAATTATGAAATTACAAATTATGGCTCAAGAGTCCCGATGTCGGACACACTGCAAATTCCTGCCGCGTCGACGCGTGCTTCGCCATTGGTTTCGATATGGCTCACGTTTGCCTCGCTCGTAATGAGAAGACGCGACAACAATAGCTGGCATCGGCTCAGCACTTTTACAGAATCTTTCATTCATAACGAATTCGACAGAATAGTCAGAATAACAGTTTTGGTAGAGGAATCCGTATCGTTCACGTACCAGACTAGTTGCCGTGCTGTCGCATTGTAGACAATTCGGACGAAGGAGTCACAAGAAGACGGACACTGATCGATGCATCGTTAGCATTCTTGGGATTATCTTCCCTGCAAATGTTTCCATTTATTTATTTATTTATTTATTTATTTATTTATTTATTTATTTATTTGCTCTAGAGCATAGAGAACTTAAGTTTCTGAGATACTATCTACCTCACTCTCTCCTCAGCAGCCGATGTATAATGAACGAAACAGTGGGCGAACAATGGAAGCATCAGTCTTCATCCAGGAATAGCTGAGCTAATTGTGTGATAGCTGCGCTCTCTCCATTATAATTTTCGCACTTGTTTTGCCCAGTCGTTACCTTGCTCTTTTCTATCCGGTTACGCATCGCGTACTTGGAAGAGAAAGAACTATGTATACTCTTCCAGTACTTGGAAACGAAAGAACTATGTATACTCTTCCAGGTAAAAAAGCAGTGAACTGTGGATTCAGACCTTCACGAAGACAAGCCCACTTGTCACTAGTAATGTCAAAGATTGGGCTAATTGTTTCTGCACGATACCAAGCAAGACATCGCGAACTTTCGACGAGGACAAAACCATAGAACAGACAAGGGCAAGCGCTGTCCTTATCTGTTCCTCCATGTTTTTACTTCCTTGCCATAAAGTTGCGCTATTATAATTTCAATCACTTATCACCACACTTGTTGTTGGCTTTGTCGATTCGCACTTGTTGTGGAATAAAAAACGTGAAACAGGGTCAGAGCGTGTACCACCATCAAGAAAGCCAAGAAACCTCTTCCTACATCCTCTGTTATTTTTTCGCGCCTTTGCTTTATCTCTCGGTTATTCTTTCCATTTTTCATTTCACCTTACCCCATCCCCCGTGCAGAGATGCAAACGAGAATCTCTTCCGGTTAACCTTCTTGCCTTCCCCACCCTGTTTCTATCTCTCTCTCTCTCTCTCTCTCTCTCTCTCTCTCTCTCTCTCTGGAAGACCGGGCATTTTCAGGGAATTTCCCAGTTCACGAAAATGGCAGGAAAAAAACTCAATTTTCACCTTGGTTGCATTGAATCAAGGTAATGTGTACCTATACCATTATTACGGCGAAGCTAAATACGTAGGGGCAAGGCAGAGGGAAGCCAAGTTTTCAAATGAACCCTTGGCAATCCTCAAAACTGGGTGTCATTTGCTGGCTTTGTGAGTTCAAGCATGCAGGCCGTGTGGTTGGAGTGTCGCGAAACGCGTGAATCAGCCAAATCTGGTAGTGCGTTCCTACTGAGTTACACCTTACCGCCAGTAGCCGTGGAAGATCATGCGCTGGCATGGCAACTCGGCAAGCTATATGCAACTTTTTTTTTATTCCTCGCGCATGAATATCCAGCGTCATAGATTGCCCGGGAAATTACGTTAAAAAAACGTGAAAATGTCAACATGGTATAGTCGCCCTGAATATGAAGAACTGATATCGTTTCCTAATATCGTTTCGTGCCTTTCTACACCACGTCGAGTCCACTGGCCAAGAGGTTGGCTTCAGGCTGATACTTGTTCGCCCACTTTTGATCAATTGTCGCATTGTGTAGCTGAGATTAAATAGCTCTCCAAGAAGGTGGAAGCCACCTCCACGTACCGAGCTGGGCGCTTGTTCTTTATCTTCAGCATGCATTGGACAGCCGTACAAACCACTCCCACGTACAACACTACAGGCCGCACGATACCCCATTGATATCAAGCCAGTCCGTGTCTCAAGAGCAACGGCAATTGGGACACTGCGGTTTATCGCCTAGCGTGTCGCAACACCGCCGCGATCACGGGAAAAAAAAAGAAGAAAAAAAGAAGAGAGAGAGAGAGAAAAGCGGCATCTCAAGACGAAAAGCCCCGGCAACGCATACGCAACTTTCCCTCCAAGCAAGCGGCTGCACCTCGGAGGAACCAAGTTGGCTGAACGTATATCTGTCGGTTTTTATCATCACGTGGCAACGTGGCGACCGGCAGGTTATCCGGCGAGCAGATCGGTTCGGTGTACTTGTAAAGTGCTCCTGTTGAAAAACACCCAAGGATGGTGATGCGAGCGATGCAGGACAAGTAAGTGCTCCTCACATATTGACACTGGCGGTCGGGCTATGCGACATCGATTGCTGGAGTTATAACTGTGGGGAAAAAAAACAGAATAACACATCCTCCTTTCTGCAGACTGGCTTGTTTTTATCAAGACTCACGCGTACCGACGGTAAGCATTCTTGCGTCGATCGTCAGTCAATTTGTTCAGTCAAGGCAGGCATCGACTACACCGTCGTTGGTTTTCTGTTAGCTTTCTTGGCCAACGTTAAGGCGACACTTCAAGGCACAGCGCCGGTCGACCGCCAGCTGACGCGGCAGTCTGCGGAATGTGCACACGTGCATAGTTTTATACGCTAGAGGTGCTTTGGCGGCTCGAAAGCGTCGGAGAGAAATTAGCTCAAGTCTTTAGACCGTGAAAACGGATAATCACGTTAGTAGTCGGGATGACGAAATGGACTCCTGACGCCGGACACGTGTTAGCAAATGGTCGGCGATGCATGCACGTGATTTAGACAGCGCCGTGTTGGTACGGGCACGCGTTCGTTTCCTCGGGCGCGCCCCTCAAGAACGCGCGTCTCCAAATCACGCGAGCTTGGTGGTACGACAGGAGTCGCATTACTCACAACAGCCAGCGTGCGACCTCTTAGCAGAATAACAAGAAATTTTCGAAAGTTTGCCGCTGCGTCTTTTGTCTACTAGCATGCTGGACCCGCTGAATCGATGCATGTCGGGTGTGTATACCGGCCATTAATCACTTCCTCTTGGATACCAGTGTCGTTGTCGAGTTCCGTTCACGTGGCACAGAATAAACATGGGCAGAAAGAATGCAGATGTCGCTTCACACGTGCACCAACAAAGAGTTATCACTTCCCCTTATCTTTACTTCTTTTTTTTTTTGGGGGGGGGGGGGCACGACAACGCGTGCGCACTCTTTTGAAGCGCAGTGAGCGAGATAACATCGCGGAGCGTGTTGAGCATAGCATTAGCAGAATGCAACGGAAATGATTCTTCCGTGGCATAAGTTGACAGCAGGAGCACAAAAGAGGATATGATGCGAGTTGATAAAAGTGTACAAGGGGTTTACGTAGGCAAGACTCGGCGCCGGTGTCGCGTTCGGCTTTTTGTCGAGCAAAGGGCGCGTAGGTAACACAAATCTATGCCGTGTGACCAGTTAGTGACTATATTGGTGCCCGTTATCCCCGTGTTCTAACCATAGCTTGCGCCAATCCGAGCCCACAAGCTCTTGCTTCTTGGCTCCGGAAAAGTAGGTGTCCATGTTGGCGCACGTACAGTGCATGGGCTTTCTTTTCCGGTCCGCGCAAATGCGCTCAATTAACAACTGCTTGCTGCCCATCAATCCACTTGCGAAACTACTAAAGTTTAACTGAATATTGTTGAATGTTCTTATTCTTACTTACGAGAAGTTAGGTTCGCAGGACTAAGGGACAAGGGTAAGGAATGCGGGATAATGCACTCTAAGAAAAGTTTACACCCTTTGAGTCGTATCTTGTCACACAACGATAAACGTCATCTGTCTTGTCCGCTTTTCCTTTCTTTAACGCTGCGAGCCCGGCACTTCCCAGTAACGAACGGCATGCGCGTTATCAGTATGACATAGCATTGCCGACAGGAAAATAGCGGGCGCGTCGTTTTCAAGAAAGGAAACGCAAGCAAGGCAGATGACGATTATTGTCAGGTGGCACATACACAACCCAAAGGGTGTAAATTTTTTTTCAGAGTGCCAGAAAGCTGGTCTTCTGAAGGAATGGACAAAGTCCGTACGCAGCCTCGAGCTCATATCATAAGCTCGTGGAATTTCAGGCGAGTAACCCTCTGGGGCACCCTTCGTGTCCAGGTAGGGGAAAAGAAGCCCACAGCTCTGCACGAAACCGCAGTGGACTAAATTTCACTGTACCTGAGACGCCGAATTCATCCACGTCACGAGACATCGTATGTTCCAGGTGTGACGTTTTTCTTAGGTTAAACCGTTGTACTAGAGGCAGCTGTGCACCGCTCAGCTCTTAATCCGAGAAACTTCAGTTCGAACCTTGTTATTTTTGCGGCGTTTTCGTCTGAGACATGTATGCATGATACGTACAGCGGGACACCCTATGTCACATAAAGAGGCAGTAAGAGCCCACAATAGCTGAAGATGCGACATAAGGCTTCTCTGTGTGCGCCTGAGTCCTCGGACAGGTCTTGATGAGGCGCCCGACCTGCTGCAGGCCCAAAGGGACGGTGCGATGTGGGCAGGCTGGAGGTTTACCAACCGTCCCGAATTTAGCCGGACAGTGCCAACTTTTGAGCAAACGACCCGCGTCCCGACTTAACCCAATAGGGACGGCAAATTGTCACTTCTTTTGCTCTATTTTACTCTTAGATAACAATAAGTAGACCAGATTTTCTTTTTATAATGCCCGAGAGCTCGTTTGCCGATTCCTCTTTTACGTATTCTGTTGCATTGTCATAAACACGAAGGCGGTTTTGTTTTTGGCGTTGTTCTATATTTCTGCTGAAGGCTCTAAAAAATCACAGTGCATCTATTTGATCTAGTAGCCGCGTTAGTCGGACAGCTATAGGCTGCACCTTTCTTGTTGTAAATTGCAACACTGCTGGACTAAAAAAAATTTTTTTTTTGAACTTAGTTGCACGTATGGACGGGCGGCTCCTGGCACTGACAGGATCGGTCGTAAGTCGACGTAATTACATAATAAACGCTTGGGCTAAATCCACTCGTTCAATGGGTTTCAGATATGGTTAATCATAAATCTTCGAAACTGAAGCGCTGGCGCAGAAAATTTATTCCTCACTCTGCAGTCAGTTGTACCTTGCGTTCTAAACTGTGAAATTCAAGTTCTCTGCCAGGCTTTACCTTGCAGCGTAAAAACTCATGGTGCAAGCACAAAACAGTGAACACTCACGCGAAAAACACATGTGAAGGTGTGAGCTCCTTCCAACTGTGGGTGGTTCGTCGTTGGTTCGATAACGTGGTGTTTGCTACAGGTCGGCCTGACAGTCTCGATCGACAATTGCTCCGCCTGTGCTACTCTTTAACTTTCCGGAAAGCGCGAGACCTCTGGTGGTGGTGGTGGTGGTGAGTTGTAGCAACAGGCGGGTTTAGCCTTGCGATCAAGGCCGGTAATTTCTCCGCCCGAGCGTCTCTTACAGAATCACTGTAGTGTATCACCACATGTCCATTAGACCAGTCTCTCTTAAGAAGGTGATAAGGAGATGTGAAGTTTTTTTTTTCTGGCTATAGCTGGTCTTTCGGGAAACACAAGGTGTTGCAGGCACGTATGCGAAAGGTACTTTTGTTGCAGATTTTCCAGTAGAGCGTCCCTTTCATCTTGGAATTTTGGGCACAACTAGAGAAAGTGTTCGATGTCTCCTGTCTCGTCGCATGTTGTACAGTTCGGAGAATTGATAAGTAATCATGGTCTTAAATAATCGTGGTGGTGTACTAGCAGATCTTGTCCTTATTCGATATAGAAGTGAAGCTTCCTCTCGACGAAATTTTCTCGTTACTCATGGAACCCAAAGTGTGCCAAAGTGATTTCGAATGTCAGATTTCCTAACTTAATTATTCTTTGGGTTTCTGACTTTGGGAGGATGATGGACCGCTGCGTATGCAAGAGCATCAGCTTTTTCGTTGGCAGCAATGCAAATATGGGAGAGAATCCACTGAAACTTTACTTTGAAGCCTTTGTTGCCGAGTTATTTCACGAGGGCTATTGATTTGCGCGGGAACTTGATGGACGGTACACTACGGTAGAGTTTTTGCAATGCTGCCTTTCACTCCGTAAGGAGGACCACATTCTGTTGAGGAAATGTCTCTAGTTTGCACAGAGCAGCAGCTATTGCCACGCCTTCCACAACTGTCGACGAAGCTATTAAGTCCAGCCGGCCAGACCGCGCATATCTCAGAGATGCAATATAAAGTGCAGCTGGGCAGCCATCTTCCTCTACTTTTACAGAGCCATCTGTGTATAGTTGGAGGTGATTCGGGTAAGCCGTGTTCAAGTGTTCCTGAACTAGTGATTTGGCTTCTGCCACTGGAGTGCAGCTTTTTGACTGCAGTCGCGGTATAATTAAGTTCCGTGTTATATCCTCGAATGTCCAGGGTGGGTCTACCTTTCCCTCTGTCTCGAGCAGCGTAATCTTAAGAATAGAAGCGTGTTCAGTGCTGCATAAAAATGTGACCGCGGCCTGTTACTTACACGCCGTAACAGGGCTTTACCAGGCGAAGACTCACTCAAACGTAGTACTTGGGTCATGAGAATCTATGAAACCTGAAGTCGCAGAGGGCATCACTCAGCTTCGTACATCACTTTTTTGTTCGATGCCGGTTGAGGAACTCCCAAGCATAGCCGAAGACCTTTTCTGCGTATGGTTTCTAAGCTCTCGTATGGGCTATACGAGGGAGACATCAGGGGTAGCTGGTATAGGATCCGACTTGTAACCAACGCTGTATGTAGCCATAGCATCGACGTAGGCCCCAGCCTGTGCCAGCGACTCGCTGGTGCACATAAAGCCTCTATGACGATGACGCCACAACGTGGTCAACAGCGCGGCGCCAGAGTAGCTTGTGGTCCTAGGTAATGCCAAGAAATCGGACGTTGGGGACTTGTAGAACCTTGTACCCGTTCAAATTCATCTTCACACGTGTAGATTTTCCTCTAATTATAGGAAGTGGTATGAATGATAAATTATCCGCTGACAGTGATAAGCCAAGCGTGTCAAGTGGCCCTGAGTGGAGCTTACTGCTTCCTGGGCTATTCGTGCGAGGTACGATGCTGGTAGCCGGAGACCCATATGCAGGTATCATCGGCCCGTATAGACATCTTCACGGGTGTTCGATGATTTAGTATTCTTGGGAGAGTCGCCATGGCGATGTTAAATAATAAGGGAGATAAAACACTCCCCTGTGGTACGCCACGAAATATACCAATTCCATCACTCAAAGTATCGCCAAGACGAACTCTTATGCGGCGATCACTGAGAAACGTATGTGTGAAGCGCAAGAGATGGCCCGTCACGCCTATATAGCTCGTAACTGGCTGATGATGGCTGTTTGAGACGCGTAGTCGTAAGCCTTGGAGACATCCACAAAAATAGCTAGTGTCGACAGGCCGCCTGCATTGTAATGTTCCATGTGACTTAGCAGGTACAGCGCATTGTCTTGAGCACTTAGACGCTGTCGAACCTCAGTCATACACGACTGTAGTTTCCGACCCTGCTCGACGTACCAAGTGAGTCTTGTGCATACCACGTTCTCCATTAGCGTGGCTGCGCAGGAAGTCAGCGATACCAGTCTGTACGAGTCCAAGCGCGAGACCTCCTAACATAATATCCTCAGTCTTTGGGAGTTCATTAGCTGTTTCACTCACGCGTGTGCAAAACTTCTAGTTTTTAGGTTTTCGGACAGAGTCTTCCTTCCGACATTGAAGCGCATGCAGGCAGTACCGAATGAAGGGTTCATTTATTACGCAGCAGATTATGCAGATTTATGCATGCCGAAGTAAACTCCGCGATAGACAGCATAGGGAACTACATGAAGCATTCTTTGCCACACAAGCAGAACACGTGAGTGTAAATTTCCGTAGCCGTCCAGAATAAAGGCAGTTGACCTTCTCCGAACGTACGTGCAGCTGACGATGTCAGATGGTGGCGCTATTGCGCTTCATGTGTATATATATAGACATATTCAACTGTTGTTTCGGAAAACCACTGAAGTAGCGCACCGCCTTACGTGTGCGTTCGTGTTTATACCAGATGACTCAAACAAAGAAGCCGCTGACGGCACAAGTCCTTGTGTCAGGCGCCGTGCCCCGCGCAACAGCAAGCCGGCGCCAGTGCACTGATTGCACACAAAGACTTCGACAAAGTAATTTGCATACATTGGTAGCAGCAAGGCATAGACGAATACGTAGACAGAACGGTTAGATAAGGGTTCGCGAACTGCGCAAAGTGCGCCATCGGGGAATGTGTGTGTCAGCGTCGTCCGTGTCATAACTCTTCATTGTTGAAGAAACCTCCATTGTACTACCGGGACGAGCAGTCAGTCGATGACAGGTTAGGGAAACCGCCACGTTATCCACTCGGTCAGGCCGGCTAACCTCCCTGTCTTTCCCTCTCTTGCTCATCTCCTCATCTTCTCTCCGCCAGCATCTAGGTTCTCTGTGGAGCGAGCGAGCGAGCGAGCGAGCGGTAACAAAGCGCAATCTCAAAGAAACATGGATTCCGCTTCCGCTGCACAGAGTGTACACCCCTCTGGCGATGGGCTTGGTGGACAAACGGAGATCAGGTGATCTTTTTAGGTCTGTAACTACTGGCGCGCGTTGAAAAAAGAAAATAACCGGCCGTGGTTGCTTAGTGGCTATGGTTTTGGGCTGCTAAGCACGAGGTCGCGGGTTTGAATCACGGCCACAGCGGCCGCATTTCGATGGGGGCTAAATGAGAAAACACCCGTGTACGTAGATTTGTGTGCACGTTAAAGAATCCCAGGTCGTCCAGATTTCCGGAGTTCGATCCCCACTACGGCGTGCCTAATAATGAAATCGTGGTTTTGGAACGTAAAATCCCATAATTTTTTTTAAACAGGAAAGAAAGATGCGAAACGAATAGCTGCATATAATTACTTGCGTGTAGATGCATGCGCACAAAGATGCAGGGGGCCAAATATATCCTGAGGGGGCGTCAGTACGCTGACTGCGCCTTTTCTTCGGGGGCACCGACGTCTCCTTCCGGGTGCGTCACGAAAATAGTGCTCGCGTCTGGGCCCATACGCACTCCCACTCAAACGTGGCAGGTTTTTCATTCTATTTCGAGTCCATATCAAAGGCCGTACCACTGAAAGCCGCGCTGTCGCAGCCAGCGGCCCGCAATCGACGACTGAGGTGGAACTTATTTTTGCACGACTGAACATTTCAGGAGGTCCTGCAGCTGGTCGTACAGCTAAGGGAAACATTGCAGGCATTTCTGCAAGGCGCCGGCGAAGTCTCGAATCCCCAGAAGGCGCTAATGTAATGCCAGAGCTTCTTTTGCAAATCCCTGCGTCTTCCTAAGAGCCTATATACATTGCTTTCTCGTGATAGTAGGACGAACATTTACGCATTCTCGTCATAACGCTTCCAAGTACATGTGCACTGCAGGAGCCTCCAAAATTTTGGGCTCCCTTTTTCGTCTACCAAATAAAGGTACCTATAGCGAAATTTCACAATGTCGCGTTTTTCATTTCTGGTTGTCCCGGAAAGCTCCCGATGCCCACTTATAACAGAGGTTGGCACTGTAATAGTGTACGTGCACGTGCCCGCAGTGACCCCCAGGACACAGGGTCCACGAAAAAAGCTTAGCCTCCTCGATGCCTACAAGCGGGCAGTGCAGTCTGCACTTTATCTATAGGCAGTATAACTTGTAGTTCCCGGATGCTGCGTTTGGCGGCCCACAATTTCAGCCATTTCTTGCATTCCGCTGCTGGAAACTTCCGTGGACGCCTGCTCGACATTGTGGACGTCTGATCCGTCCGTACTGCTTAGTTTGCCGTTGCACCATGGCCCCTTGCCAAAGCAAAGCACCACCTCCTACACTAAAGCAGTGGAAACCATCGTAATGAAGGCGCCTTCCCTAAAAAAGAAGAAAGAAATGCAGAATCAGCGCGCATGTTGGAGTCGATGTGAATCGGAGCTATAGTCAAGCGACGTGTATTGAATCCTACGCATCTAACGGCGATGCGTACAAGTGTGTTTGCTTTCATTCTATGCATCGTGCAAGATCATGGGTGCTGAAGTTCATATGCCAACAAAGATAACGATTCCTTTCATCTCCTTGTTCTTCTTATTGCTCGCACTGTTGTTCTTGTTCTTTTGAAACAGTGGATAGTCATGTTTAATTGTTTCCGTGTAGTTTTCTTTTTCTGTGGCTTTTGTGTCCGAGCATACGCGAGTCTTGTGCTTGGCATACAAAACTCAAGAGAGACCTCATATACAAGTGCCCAAGAACAATTACATCGTGTAAACAATTATATTTGTCAATATCTATATTTTTGTGCGCGAACTTTATATATACGCGAATATCCCTGCGCTTCTTTCCCAATTGTCTTTCTTCTTTTTTATAAGAAGGATGACAACTTTAATTTCGTGCAATTTTTACGTTTATGCATTATACTGCTCACTGCTCGTTGCGCTCCCAGAAGCACAACTAGCAACGTTTCATTTTAAGTTTTGCTCCGTGTACGTACACTTCTGCCCGCATGAATTAGTGATTTAGTTTGATAAACTTGGAACTGTTCGCCACTATCGCGTCGTCGGCTTCAGTTCAGACAGGTCACTTGCATTAGGCCATGTTGCGCAAGGACAACAGTAAAATTTTGTTCGTTGGTTGTTTTTCTTGCTTCTGCGTTGAAACGTGAAGATTCTCGGATGATGATCGGCAGCGTTGATCAAACGCAGACAGTGTTACGGTTGGCGTCTAGCATCCCGTACCAAAAGGACTCTCGCCCACCATGCGTCATCGAAACGAAGTGTGACTTCCTAATTCGTCATGGTTGTCTCGAGTGTATGCCGGTCTGACGGAAGCCTCGCAGTGTTCACAGGCCCCTTTTGTGTGTGCGACTTTAGAGGGACCCTTTCCTCGAACTTTCAAGCTCTACAGGAGAACTTCCGCGAACCAGCAACGCGCAAAAGAGAAGGATAAGCGTCTACAATTCCCAGACCTGAGGCTTGGTATAACCGGAAGCGGGACGCCCTTTTCCTTGCTGCAGGCTTGGTATAACCGGAGGTGGAACACCTCTTTCTTGCTGCAGGCTTGGTATAACCGGAGGTGGGACTCTCCTTCCTTGCTGCAGGCTTGGTATCTACGGTGGCGGAACGCCCTTTCCGTGAACCAACGTCGCCTAGAAGAAAGGAAAAAAAAAACGTCTACGGACCTGAGGCTTGGTATAACCAGAGGCGGGACGCCCATCCACAAGCCAGACTCGGTGCCTGTCACGTGACGTCCACGGGAGCAAGATCCCTCCCACCATTTTAGAGAGCCTATTTAAGGGGCTCCGAAATGTACTTTTATCACTTCATTCTCTTCTTATCATCTTTCACCAACCTCTGAATAAACCGTGCAAGTTTCGCACTAGAAATCGTCTCGTCCTTGCCTGGTCGCCATGGCCTACCGGATACCTGCAGCCCGCGGACAACGCCACGCTACCCAATAGTAACTTCGGTCGAGCTTCGATAAACAGGCGTTGCTACAACTCGGCAGCAGTACGATACGCTACCCTGGAATACGCAACAGGAAGCGGTGAAGGTTAGATGGATAAGAAATATGTATAGGTCAACGTTTCTATATGCTATGGCAGACAAAAATGAATTACAACTTGAACATTGAGACACAGAGTCTCACTCTTCGACTGTCCCAATGAATGTTAGAGCCGAGACTTATTTTGTTGTACATGCTACGAGCCTCACTGGTCTATCAGCAACCCTCATTTCAGCCCAGTCTAAGGGACAGCATATCGTCTCGATTATTATAGCTCAAACATATAAAGAAAAAGGAGAGTAGGGCCGTTGGGCCGTCCCATAGATGCAATTGCCAAGGAGAGTTAAAAGTTTATTAAGCCGCAACCCAAAGGAATGGGCTTACTCTTAAATGTAAACATATTGGAAAACAAAACAGTTTTCCTCTTCTCTACAACACCGTTCCCCTCTCCAATTTTCGCGTAGTCAGTGACGGCCTAAGTAAAACACGCCAGGCCCACACAATTTATTGCTAAGCCATCTCAATCCTCGCTGGCGTCTTTACCGTCGGAAGCCGGGGCCCCAACACCGCGTACGGGAGCGCCCCACTCAAAGTTCGTCCGCGTGGGAGAATTATGACCATCCGTGGCATCCCTACTTAGTGTCTACAAGACGACGTCCTCCGAATGCGCTATTCGCGTGCCTACTGCATCTCTACGGCGCGCACTGTAAGTCGTCACTCGACACCACGCGGGATTTCCTCAGCACTCAACAGCAAAGCCCGACGGTTGCCGCCCGGACGCGTAGGGGGAGTAGACCACCGCTCCGCACATGCACCGCGTGGCCAATATTGCTAGGCCACTCTAAACCTCGGCGCCGTCTCCAGTCATCAAGGGACTCGGGAGCCGACGCCACAACACCACGTACAGCAGTCCCACTCCAGGATTGTCTGCATGAACCTGTTATGACCGTCGGTGGAATGCCTACTCAGTGCGCACGCGACCGCGTTCTCCGAATCCGTTCTCCGAATCCGCACCGCGCCACCCTGGCGCGCACCGTGACTCTTCACCCGACGACACGCGGCTCCTTTGACCCCTCATAAAACACAACCGGTTGCCCCCCTCCCCCCTCCCCGGGACGCGTAGAGTAGTGGACCCCCCTCCACTCCATACACAAAGCTCGTAGGCAACTCGGGACACTTAGGAAGAGATAGAGAGAGAGAGAGAGATAGCAAAGAGAGGAAAGGCAGGGAGGTCAACCAGACGAGCGTCCGGTTTGCTACCCTACACTGGGGGAAGGGAATGCAATAATGTTCGCACATGTACTTAGGTTTAGGTGCACGCGAAAGACACATAAGGGGGTCAAAGCTAATCCAGATTCCCCCATTATGGCGTGATTCGCAACCAGAATGTTTCAAAATACGGGCACAGATCGTGGTTTTGACACGTGAAACCCCAGAAATTTGAAGTCAGCAGGAAACCAGAAACTCCAAGCGCAGTAGCAGCCGAAGACAAATCGATCTGCGAACGGGAGCTTTTTTCGCACCCGCGTCCTTCCGTGAAAGTGGGGGCAAAACGTCTCGGCGAGGCGTGACTCGGCAGTTTGCAATGGCGCAACAGAGCGAACGGGATGTGGTTAGCGCGTCACGAAGCCGCCATTGCGCAAACGATAAAGTCGTGATCTGTGTGTATGAAGCCAAGTCGTGCGTCTTCCTTTTCTTTTTTTGCGTTGATTTGCGCTGGTCTAAGGGTAAGAAAGCGGCTCTTTCACTGATGTGATGGTCTTGGACTGCTGTGAAAGCACTTGACAAAGAACGAAACGAAACATAATAGGAAGGTGTCTTAATGGTGCGCGAGTGACAACAGCTTTGGGGCGCGACATGCTCGACATCATTCACATATCAAATGGCATTTTCCATCAAAAGAGCTGGTTCTGCGCTCAGTAAAGGACTGTTAATTGCGTAATGCGGAGGTAAAGCAGGCCATAAACAAAGTATAAAGGGAGGTGGGGAACCAAAGGGACGTCCGGATTGCTATCCTAAACTGGTGCATTCGGGAACTGGTAGGGAAAAGAATGAAAGAGAAAAGGTCCGACACAAGATTCGCGCTCAAGAAATGATTCTGAAATTACCGGACGTTTCAGACGACACTCGAAATCTACGATCGTGCTGTTATACACCGGCTTCGTTTGACCTAACCAAGACCTCGGACTAGAATCGTAATCAAGGTGTCAAGACGTGGTCTGATGACATCATTCCTGTCACCTTCTGTTCCCTGCATCGCAGCGTCCGGTACTGTTGTTGTTGTGGTCCCGAATTAATGGCGAGGGGAATTAGGGTTAAAGTAAGACGCACGTGCAAGAATATCGGACGAAGCAAGCGCCATGTGTGCTTACTTATTTCGCACTAATTCCCCTCAACAGTTATTCAAGATCAAGTAGCCAAACAGTTTGTTCTCCTGTCCTGAATGTCTGTGAAAGTAAGCATCACTTTGTCTCCCATTGAGGAACAAGAGAAAGACTAGGAGGGAGCATGACGTCAGAGGGCTATAGCCTCGGCAAGCGAACATCATTTGGCGCCGCCATTCCTTTCCTTCGGGGCCCAGCTAGCTGCATATTGACTCGTGGGTATAATGGGCCCTCCTTGGTTGCCGGACCTTACAGGACATTGTTTGGTTCGCGATGACTTGCTGGTGCACGAACGAAAGTTTGTGACGCACTCGTCAGGATCGCTCTCGCCACCCACTCTCCACTTCACTCTCCCGAGAAGAAGTTGCAGCTGGGCTGGTGGCTAATTCATCTTGGAAACAGCTTAAGAGCGCAGAAAACACTCTCACATACAAGCACCCACTTACCCCCCCCCCATCCCTCAAAGAAAAACACCACCTTTCAGAGAATCGTTTGTACTAAGAAAAAAGTGCGTGCGTGTGTGTGTGTGCGTGTGCGTGTGCGTGCGTGTGTGTGTGTGTGTGTGTGTGTGTGTGTGTGTGTGTGTGTGTGTGTGTGTGTGTGTGTGTGTGTGTGTGTGTGTGTGTGTGTGTGTGTGTGTGTGTGTGTGTGTGTGTGTGTGTGTGTGTGTGTGTGTGTTGGGGAGGGGTGGGGATGAAGGGTCCTTTTTGGGGGGAGGGGCTGTTTGCTTGTATGGGGGTGTGCGTGTATGTGAGCTTGTTTTCTTGCGCTGTTTGCCTATCACGTAGTAAGGCCCTATTTTCCGTGATCTGTTCCAATAATTTTTTTTACAGGGCTTAAAAATTTTCACATGACGCTATCTCTCAGTGTTTTTCCTTCTTGCTTCCTTCCTTCCTTAAGGCTGTGGTGGCGATGTGGATGTCACTAAACAAGAAAACTGAAGGATTTCGATGGGATCGGCCTGGCTCGGACAATGCCTGTCCTCTTCTGTGCGAATTTTCGAGCACCTTTCCGCCGCTAACCGCCAGTCCTCGCGGCAGTCTTGCTCTTCGCTGCAAGCGTTAACATTTGAATATTGTTTCGGTGCTTGCTTCACGCTGTCTCAAGACAGAACGGCCGCCACGTGCTAAGCTTTTGTATCGCTTCCAAGGTAGTTGAGGTGCCTGCATATTTCCGAGCTTTGTGAGCCCAAAAGACCGGCCAGGGACAGGTGTCTCGGAAACGGAGTGCGTGAAAACCATACTGTAGCACGTGCTGCGGGTGTTTATAGCAAAACAACGCATATCAAAGTAGATGTCACGGCGTGTGTGGCGTCGCACGTGACAGGTATAGTGGCACTCTCTGTTTGCTTCCTGGGCTTCCTAGGTGTTTCTTGTGAATTAGGCAAACCACTTGCACTCCGCGGCCAGTGTCAACGCCCCGTGCCTCGCTCGCGCCTCTCGCCGCGTGCGTAATATATGATGGCATCGCACAGTGCGGTCACGCACTAAACCTCCGCACCCGTTTCTTACACGTCATGTCGTGTCTATACGGAGTGAAACATTCCGCGAATGCGAAAGCTGTGTACCACTACACGCGCGCAGCGCGCGCATTAAGCAGAAACGAACGGACCTGCATGTTGAGTCGCACGGCTGAGTCTCGGAAGATGTGCTGCCCCACATTGCGCGGGAGGGGAAAAAGCCGCGGGGCGCTGATCATATGCACGGCCCGCTCATGCGTGTCACATCACGAGGGAAAGGCTGTGGGGAGTGAGAAGAGCGTCGACGGCCACTCGGCGTCGAGATCTTCTGGAAGCATCTCTCTCGTCCCCTTCCATCTCGGCTGCCCGACGGATACATGCAGCTGGAAGAAAAAGATGGTAATAAAAGAAAGCAACCCGAGATTCAGGCGGGGAAAAAAAACGCAGAAACGAAAGCGAGCGGGAGAGAAAGAAAGGACACGTGATCAGACTAGCGTATACTACAGTGATGCAGTCGACGAAGCCGGAATAGGATACTTGAGCGCGTGGCACACGAGAACGTACGTGAAGGGTGGGGATAAAAAAAAGAAGAAAAATAAAACTGCGTTAAAATGAAAGAATTAAGAAAACACGAGAAACTGAGAAAGGCTTTTGCGAGAGGGTAGCTGGAGAAGCGGAGAGCCACGGGAGTTGTTCTAGGAAGGAAACTAGAGAAACCCCAGAAGGATAGGTCTCTCTTTTTCTTTTCTCTCTCCCTTTCTTCTCTCTCTGCCTCCTGATACCCTTCGCCACTGCAGCCAGCCAGAAGAGATCGGACTCTGCCGCATCGGATCCCCGATCCACGGAAACGTCGGCGGGCAGAGTGCAGTCAAGTTCGTTCCAAGCCAGCGACGACGTCCCGGCAAAAGACAAGAACCCGGTGGTGCGCTATCGGCTGTCGCCGCCGCCGCCGCCGCTGCTGCTGCTGGCTCAGCTGTATATTGCTGCTGCCGCCACTGCTGCTGCCAGCGAAAGGAAAAGCGCGACGTCTCCAATTTACAGCGGCAATCGGGGCTCGTTTACTGTGCGCCCCTACGCCGATCCGGAACGCTGCCCCCTTCCAGCAAGCAGACGGCGAGAGAGCGCCCAGCAATATAGACGAACCGAGTTCCGCCCCTTCCTCCCTCCCAATTCTCTCCGGCTCTTCCTCCTTCTGGCCGTTGTCTGACTGGCCACGTCGAGAACAGAGAGAAGCCTAAGCAGCAAAATTTTGGGGCACGCGCCTCCGACCTGGTCTTCCAAGCAGTTCTTCGAATCTGAGCCTAGCGTGTAATCGCCTTACGCACTGTTTGCAAGTAGGCAGTAGCCTTAGTAGACCTCATCAGCGACGTATCACTCATCGGTCTGCTGGAGAAAGGTTGTGACTGCTCCGCAACACGTTGTCGCATCCTCGCACTTCACCTTTAAGCTGCCCAAAGTTTCGGCGTCACTGGTGTGCTCAGTGAAAGTTCGTCGACGCAGTGTGATAGCGGGTCAACTTCTGCAAGAACAGCCAGTGCAGTCCAAGGCCAGCCACGTTTCCTGGTTGAATGAACCGTGACTTCGCGTGCACTTGGATCACACATTTCGCCGATTAGTTGCTGCAAATCTTAATTGTGCTGTTGAATCGTGCGCCGTTTCTTTTTTCTTGGCATTGATTTACATCAAGCACCGGCTTTGTTTATCCAGATTTGTGACAACAGTCGTGTGCAAAGTGATTCACATCAACAGTTCCTTAAGCAGCTCCGGATTTGTGATTTTTCGGCTCAATCAGCGACGTGCATCAGCGAGCAGCTCGCAACTTGTGTGACGTGAAGCACGATTCGGAATCCGCATTTATCTGCCCTGCGCCAACCAGTTCTGGTGGGCGATACACACGTTTTTTTTGAAGTCGGGTGCAGTTGGTCGGCATGTCAACAATGGTGCCAAAGGAAGTCATCCATCGCCTCTTTTCCAAGAAGCTTTCAATAGAGTAAGTTCGCCCCATTTTGTATTCGTTTCGTGCTGGCGCCACGCGCCGTCGTAGCACACCCTGCAGATTCTGTAGCGCAGCTTTGTGAACTTCATACCCCCTTCTCGGCTTGCTTTTGGCTCTAACGTTCCGACGGACTCCATGACTTTCATGAGTTCCTACGGTCGCAGGACTTTTCGGGCCGACGGAACGCCTGCGCATGCAGTGTGCGCTCTTGATCACGCAACCACGCTCGCGGCAAGAAAACTTATGCGCACTGCGAATCTGGTAGCCGCTTGACATGAAAAAAGAATGATGATGATCTTATGACCCTTCGATCGCAGAAAAACATGAATCAGTGCATGGTGTCGAGTACAGCGGCGAAACACCCGCCACCTTGCCTCAAGTTCAAGTTTATTGTTATTGCATGTACAAGAAACAGGCTTACATATTACATATTACTTTACAGTCACTGTAACGTTCTCTTGCTGAGCACGAGGTCGCTGGTTCGAACCTCGGCCTCGGCGGCTGCAATTCCATATAGAGCCGCCGAAGTACAAAAGCACTTGTGTGCCTCACTCCGCGTGCACGTCGAGAACCACCACCACCACCACCACCACCACCATCATCATCATCATATTTTATGTCCTCCGCAGGACGAAGGCCTCTCCCTGCGATCTCCAATCACCCCTGCCCTACGCCAACCGATTCCAGCTAGCGCCTGCGAATTTCTTCATTTACCAACCCCACCTAGTTACCTGCCGTCCTCGACAGCGCTTCCACTCGCTTGGCACCCATTCTGTAACCTTAATATTCCACCGGTTATCTAACCTCAGCATTACCTGACCTGCCCAGCTCCATTTCTTTCTCTTAATGTCAAATGGAATATCGTCTATCCCTATTGGCTCTCTGATCTACACCGCTCTCTTCCTGTCTCTTAACGTTATGCCTAACATAATTCGTGCCATCGCTCTTCGCGCGGTCCTTAACTTGTTTTCGAGCTTCTTTGTCACTCTGCAAGTTTCTGCCTCATATGTCAGCACCGGTAGATTGCATTGATCGTACACCTTTCTTTTTAATGATAATGGTGAGCTTCCTGTCAGGATCTGACAATGTAGGCCGAGTGCGCTCCAACCCATTTTTATTCTTTTGCAAATTTCCTTCTCATGATCAGGGCCCCTGTGTGTAATGGACCTAGGTAAACGTACTCCTTTACAGACTCTAGAGTCTGACTGCTGATCCTGACCTCTTGTTCCCTTGCCCGGCTATTGATCGTTATGTTTGTCTTCTGCATATTAATATTCAACCCAACTCTTATACTACTATCTCTGTTAAGGTCCTCAATCATTTGTTGTAACACGTCCTCAGTGTTGCTGAACAGGACAATGTCATCTGCAAATTGAAGGTTGCTGAGATATTCGCCGTTGATACTTACTTCTAAGCCTTCCCAGTTTAATAGCGTGTATACTTCTTCCAAGCACGTAGTGAATAGTATTGGAGAGATTGTGCTTCCTTAAAAATTAAATTATGGGGTTTAACGTGCCAAAACCACTTTCTGATTATGAGACGCGCCGTAGTGGAGGACTCCGGAAATTTAGACCACCTGAGGTTCTTTAACGTGCACCTCAATCTAAGTACACGGGTGTTTTCGCATTTCGCCCCCATCGAAATGCGGCCGCCGTGGCCGGGATTCGATCCCGCGATCTCGTGCTCAGCAGCCCAACACCATCGCCACTGAGCAACCACGGCGGGTTTTTGCCTCCTTTTCTGACCCCTTTCTTTATAAGTATTTTCCTACTTTTCTTGTGGAGAATTAAGGTAGCTGTGGAATCTATGTAGATACTTTCTAAGATATTTACGTAAGCGTCCTGCCCTCCTTGCTTATGTAATGCCTCTATGACTGCTGGTGTCTCGACTGAATCAAATGCATTTTCGTAATCTATGAACGCTATATAGAGAGGCTGATTGTACTCTGCGGATTTCTCGATTACCTGATTGATGACGTGTATGTGATCCTTTTTAGGATATCCTTTCCTGAAACCTGTATGTTCCTTTGGTTCCCTAAAGTCCAGTGTTGTCTTTATTCTATGGAAAATTATCTTGGTGAATATTTTATATAATATTGGAAGTAAGCTAATAGGCCTATAATTTTTCAATTCTTTAACGTCTCCCTTTTTGAGAATTAGTGTAATGTTGGCATTCTTCCAATTCTCTGCACCCTTGAAGTCGATAGAGAGAGAGAGAGAGAAAGAGACAGGAAAGGCAATGAGGTTAACTAGATGCACGTCCGGTTTGCTACCCTGCACGGGGGAAGGGGGTATGGGGATGAAGAGAGAGAGGAGAGATAGCACAGTTTCGCGCACAGTGGAAGGCTCGCACCGAGTCTACACACGTTTCCCATGACCTATCGACTTGAGGTATTTCAAGAGCGCTTTCGTACCTTTCTGTGCCATCGAAGCTTACGGCCATGGTCCAAGGATCTTCACTACGGAAAATGGCCTACGGTTCAGCTGGTTCAGTGCTGTCCGAAGAACTTCGCGCTCGACGTCGTATTGGGGACAGGCACATAGAATGTGTTCAATTGTTTCTGTTGCTCCGCAAGAGTCGCACATGGGCGTATCTCCGATTCCAATGCGGAACGAGTAGACCTTCGTAAGTGCCACCCCGAGTCGGAGGCGGTACAACACTGTCGCCTCAGCGCGGGATATTTTTGATGGCACTTGTAGCTTTAAGGATGAATCCAGCCTATGAAGGTGACACTTCGGGAGGTTGGGAGAAGACCAGTATTTGTGTGTCATAGCTTCAGCCAGAATATGAAGCCTTCTTGCAGCGTCGGTTCTTGATAAGGGGGATTGGAACTGGTCGGGCATCCACATGGGCAGACCGGGCGGCTTCGTAAGCGAGGTCATTACCAGCAATGCCGGTATGTCCAGGTAGCCACTGGAATATAATTTCATGCCCTTTAGGGATAGCTTGATGGTGATCTTCTCTTATTTCATATGTCGGCTGCTCGTGAGTACTATGATGAAAGGCAAAATGCAGACTCTGAAATGCTGCCTTAGAGTCACAAAAAATGACCCATTTCTAACGTGTCTCTCGCACGAGATATTTGACAGCAGCGCGCAGGGAAGCAAGCTCTGCCGCTGTTGATGTCATGTAGGACAGTTTGAATTTGACTGTGGTTTTCATAGCCGGAATGACAACGGCACCTGAAGATCTGGTAGGTGAGACCGAACCATTGCTCAGGTACTGAGATTCATGTGCGGGAAAACATGGGGCACATCTGTGCACTCTATGCTTTAGTTGTACAGAGCTCTGTTCCTGGGCTATTTACACTACAGCCTTCCAGTGTTGTCCAGTACGTGTAAGTCAGATATTCGCTCATTGGAGAGCTTACAGGGCCAAGCGTTTCGTACGGGTTTAGGACTTCCTTGCTGTGCATCAACAGCTGCAACAATCGTGCTCGCCAAAGATCATTCCATGCAAACATGTGTTGCTGTGCATTGTCTCAGGACGCATATCGGTCATATTTCCCGCATCCCTGATCATCACTTGGCGTTCTTGCCATCGCAGAGACCGCGTGCAACGTTTTTTTTTTTTTTCTGAGGTTATAATTACCCATACAGATTGTCTTCCATTAGGATACATTAGCCTCCGCATGACGTGTTCTATGCAGTGACAAGTCTTGTTAGCCTTAAGGATTTTTCAATGTGATGCAACTTTTACAATCTGATGCAGATTTGGCAGGCTCCGAGGTAACCCCGTAAGTTCCGCCGCGCCCTACCATTGAGCTTTACGCACGCTTAATTCGTAAGGAAGGCTACGTCGGCGATCGTTACAATTCAAGTTTTACGGTGTTCGACGGTGATTGATTCGCCGTGGTCTCGTAACAGTTTATTGAATGAAGTGTCAAAAGTCGTTGTGAACACTTTTACAAGTGATACCCATTAGAATATCTTCCCATTCAAGACTCCGTTATCGCTTACTCCTTAAGAACCTATGTAGGTGGAGGCGAACACTAATCTCTTTAACGCATCACACACGGTTTCGTCTTCGTCTCTGATAGTACAAATTAGTGCACACACCACGCCTTGGCAACCTCGGAATGAATCAGTGAATTTGCTGAATGTTGAGACCATTTCAAGTGAAGCAAGCGTGCATGTAATGTAGAACTCGTAGTGTCGTGCTGCTGAAGCCAAGTTTCGCTTTACGCGGGACATCTTGCATGAAATCTATGTAGTTGGCAGAAATGGAGGAGAAATGGAGGGCATTACCGCTGATTATTGAAATTCAAATACTTTGGGTTTGAGACATTAGGACGAATACCGGGAAAGTAGACATGGTCGCGATAATCATATTATTGCAGGGAGAAGAAAGATTTAAAATATATTTACAACGCGCCCACAGCTATATAAGGCATGCAAGATGGAAGCCAGTCCACGCGACATCAGCGATCGTCGTCATCTTCTGTACTGTCCTTAGCTTCGTCTCCGGCAGTGCTTGGTAACAACATTACCATACAGCTTGCGGAATTTGCACGTTGGATCAAGCAACGCCCATAGGTCCGTATTGCTACTTCTTGCCGGTACACACAAGATACACTGTGGGTACCATGCGACGGTAGACACAGCGACTGACCTACCTTTGATCCAAGTATTGGGAGACGTTGTAAGAGTTATTTTGGGCAGCTCCAGCAGCCCAAAACGTCGTCAGTACGCTGGTAGTTAGCGTGTGTGCTGTCTTCAGGAGCGACAAGGCTTTTCTCGAACTAGTCAAGGTGATCTGGGAACTCGCTGGCTGTTTCATAAAGGAAGAAGAAAAAACATGCTATGCGGCCAGCTCTGTGACGTTGGCAGAAATAGACGCGTCTCACCCTTGCCAATATTGTAGTCTCCATTGTCGAAACGCGCACATCTAAGGCACATAAATGTTTTTTGATGCCAAAGCACCAAATAGTCCATTGAGCGAAGAAATCGGCGTATGCACTCTGCAGCAGCGAAACGGCGCCTAAAGTCCCATTACCTGCGACGCCACGTCACACGTGCGCCTCGATGGAGCAGAGCGGGAGAAAGGGCGCACCTTCTGCTGCCTTAGCGCGCCAATTGTTGCGTGAGATGAAAGGGCATCGCCGCGATGCCATGTCACCCTCACTCAATTGGAAGCCGGCGCGCGGTACCCGAGCCAGCACAGCAGGCTGCTGCAGCTTGCTGGCTCGGGCAGCACGTACCGCGATCCCCTGCCGGTTTTGCTGGCCGCTGCTGCTTCCTCGGTCTCTCGTTGAACAGGGCGTCGGTGGCATGCGGCGTTGGCACAGCAGGCTGCTGCTGCTTGCTGGCTCGGTAGCGCGCAGCGCCATGGTGCATTACTCGCAGTGTAAAACTCGAAGCATCGCTCAGCAGCGTTCAATTGGACATTAATGCTTTCGCATTCACAACTCATGAGAAGTGCTTAAGTGTCCTCGGATTCTTTTTTTCAATAGCTGCAGACAAAAGGGAAGACAGATTACCTTAGAGCCGTCTATCTGAAGTAACAATGAAGAAATCGAAGCTTGTGCATCCTTCCACACACCCATTTCCATCTTTCTATATACATGAGACGCTTATTAACCCTAACGCTGCATAATAATACAGTATACGAAGCTTGCACAAAGAACGATACGTAGGTTAGATGTGACAATTTTGTTTGGCAGCAGCGTGAAATACGTGTTCGGTTACTTGTTTAATTGTAACCCCCCGCCTTCTCCACGTCTCTTTTCCTGCTTCTTAATCTCTGGAGGTCGTCTTGATATTCCACGGAGAAGACATTCGGACATGAAGTAAAGGCACAGAAGAACAATCTAAGTGCTGCGGTAGTCGGTTGCTGACATCAGAAATATTTGTGCCAGCAACGAGGTGTTTTATTCATGTTCCCATTCAAAATTCCATCCTTCACTAGTTAGAATCTTCGTCCTTGTGCTTCCTAATGAGGCGAAATTCATTACATCGTAATACCGGTATGCATCCATCTTACAGAATCTGCAAAGTGGCTCTGGCCAACTACACGTTGCCTAATAAAACATTTCTTCAGCATTACTGGAGAACATACTGCGGAACTTGTGTGAATTAAGGGTTTCGTTCGTTGCAAATAGTTTGTAACAAAACATATTTACATAAAGGAAGCAAAATACATAAATCAGTTTTTTTATATACTGAGATGTAGGCTGACTGAATGCCATATTTTGAAAATGCACGTTTGACTAAACGTAAACATGAAAAGGAAAGAGGACAATTATGATTATGTGCATGTGAAAACAATGAAGTCCACCCTTGGCGCTCACAATTTGTTTATTTATGTACTTCCAATGCCTCGAAGGCTCTCGAGGCGGCTTTACTGAACAGTTATAAATATGGTCACGTGTTGCTCCTTTGATTGCACTTATTTAACCCTTTGGTGTAGGGGGATACATATCAGTTTCTCTTTTACTTTTTTTTTATATGGGAAGTAGTGTACGCCTGTGAATTTTGGGTAGCCGTTCAGGTGGTAAAGGTAGAGAAGGGACGGGAGAGCTTAAAAGCAGTATAAGTACATACATCACAAGAAGCCAACAAACATTGGCACGAAGGACAAAATAGGGGACATTATTTGTACTTAATAAATGGAATAAAGAAACGATAAATTAATGGAAATGAAAATAGATGAAAAAAATAACTTGCCGCAGGTGGGGAACGGTCCCGCAACCTTCGCATTTCGCGTGCGATGCTCTACCAGTTGAGCTACCGCGGCGCCGTTTCCTCATCCACTTTCTTGGGCATTTATGTTTGCTAGTAGAAACCTGGGAGTGTTAGAAAATATTCTAATAGCGTGAAATATGTGCCGCTTTAATGACTTACGGATTTAGTACTTCTCTTAGTTGGCGCTTTCATGACCACCTAATGTCATGCTTCTTGCAATGTGTTTTATTGCGATATAAATTACATGGACACTCCAGGCGTATTTCTGTCATCGCCGTCGCCCTGATATTCCGTATAAAGTCCAAGGGCGATAATACCGTCGCCGCGGACCGTATGCTCTACCTGCGAGTGAAAACGTGCAGGGGTGAGCCTACGGTGGCGGCTCAATCTCGCGCGCTCAAGGGAGGAAAATGGGGACGAAGCGCGCCGTCTTCAGTCGCGTACAAGGCACAGGGAGGAGGGGAGGGAGGGGGCGTTCTACTCCGGCAGCTGCTGCATATGGCGTGACCACGCAGGCCCTATGTTGATGCTATCAGCGATGAGTACAGACTAGGTGTGCCGAGGGCTGATAGCTTCGTGTGTGCTGTGTTCTCGCCACTTAGTTCGCGGCGAAGCGAGAGGCAGCACGAAGATCAATTCGTTTGCTGCTGCTGTCCTGTTTGTTCACTCCAGCGTTTTGACAGCGAGTTTCCGCGGTCATTGATCCAGATGTGTTCATGTTTGCTTGTGAGCGCCTGGAATGCTTGTTAATTTAGTTTGTAAGCGAATGTTTACAAGTTCATACAGCCGATAAATCTACTATCCTTGCCTCGTATAGCTTTCTACTAATTTGCTTTCGTAATCGATGCTTCGCCTTTCGAGCGAAACTGCGACTTTCTTTAGTTCACGACCCCTCGGTTCTTCCTTCGCAAGGTAGGCGTTCCTGACCCTTGGTTTTTCAACTCCTCCCAGAAAATTTTGTCTTCTTAGCGTTTATTTGTATTTATTTATTACTTTATTTTTATTTTTTCGAAGGTTTGAAACCGTGCTTTATTTGTATGCTGTAAGGCTTTTTTGGGTGTGTGTGTGTGTGTGTGTGTAATTTAGAGCGTGTTTTGTGTTGCACGCGTCGCGCACTCTGCCATAAGATAGCTCGATGCGGCAGCGGCAGTCACGCCTTTTCTTTAGCCACCGAACGAGGAATTGTTCATTCGCCAGAAAAAGAACTCACGGAGGAGAGAAAGACAGAGAGAGCGAGAACAAGCTTTATTGATTATTGACTACAAAAAGAAAAAAAGAATAAAATCCAAGTCCGGGCCTCTAAGAAGCAGCATCGTTCCGGCGGATGCCAAAACGAACATCCGGGATGCCGGAGTGTGCGACCCCGACCTTCTACCCCCGTTTGGGTCGGTGGCCCTAGCCACACGGCACCAGTCGGCGCCAGTTGCGTTGCTGGACCACCACTCTACGCGTGATGCTGGCAGCGGTCGCGCTTACGCAGGAAGCAACCTCTCTCTCTCTCTCTCTCTCTCTCTCTCTCTCTCTCTCTCTCTCTCTCTCTCTCTCTCTCCTCTATACGCCTCTATATGCCCCTCCCCTCTCTCCTCCCACTAAGTTTGAGGTCTTTATACTGCCGTGACAGCGAGGCACCTTAAGCTGCGTCAAACTGGCAAACAAAGAGGGAGAGAGTGGAGGGACGGAACTTTCACTTAAAGCAAGGGCGTTGTTTATATAAACGACTCGAGCCAAATAAATTATGGGGCACAAGAAGCGGCGCAAGGAGCTCTCTCCGTGCACCATCTACAGAAGCGTGATCGAAACCAATTAATAGAGCGCGCAGGGAAATGGACGTGGTAGGCTAGAGTTCACAGCCCCTGATTTGCCGAGGTCGTGGGTTAATTCTATCCTGCTTTTATCTACTTCTTCGCACAATTGGCAGTCTAAACCAAGTAACAGAGAGTTTTAACTGAGCGCTTACAGCGCGCTCCTTCCATGTAAGACGCTCAGCGGGAACGCCACGCATTCGCACAAAGCTCGTACCGGCAGCGGAAGACAGGATGCTGCTTTCGATCCTCTGCAGAACCGATTGAGCGGAACGTTGTGGTGCGTCGTTTCGGTTTATTTGCCTCTTTGCAGCCAGGCTGACTGCGCGTCACATGTGTCTCTGGAAGACGTACTGTGACACGCTCATTCGAAATGCGAAATCAACGCAGTGCCTTGCAGCGCCTGCAATGTGCGTAAAATCTGAACGGATCGGGCCAGATGCGATGCTCACTTAAAAGTGTCTAATGAAGTTGTCAGGTGCCCCGCAACATTAAAACGCTTTAAGTGCTATGTGGTTCATTTGGCTTTATTGGTATGGTAGTTGGCTGCCAGAAATGTTGCAGGAGAATCAGCTGCTATAGTTATGCCCTAATCGTGTAAAAGAATTTAGGTAACTCAAAGAAGGTGATACATAACGTATAGACGACAGATTCGGGCTTTCGATTAATCATTATCGTATCTATGCTGACTTCATACTTTTGCTACATTATGTTTAGTTTTCGCTGGCCCAGTTCACTACCAATCTCAACTCATCCGTGTTCGTAACATGTTTTTGTTGCATAATCTGTACATTCTTCAAACACTTGTAATGGATGGTTACCGACTGCATTACTATAGCTGCGTCCGGCAGTTACACCTGCAGTAAGCTTGCGGTGTTTTGCAGTGCTATGTGTGAGCCACTGGCCTTTACTATTAAGGGGTTAGAATGCATGGACCCGTGCGTCCCTCTCTTGGCCTTAACATCATCATCATCATCATCATCATCATCATCATCATCATCATCATCAGCCTGGCTACGCCCACTGCAGGGCAAAGGCCTCTCCCATACTTCTCCAACTACTCCGGTCACGTGCTAATTGTGGTTGGCCTTAACGACCAAGGGCTGATACGACGGCTACTGCATCTATCAATAGTACTCGCTTAGCTCTGCTTGCCCCGGAGAACATAGCCCCGCAATGATGTTGATGTGTACGGCAACTTCCCCGAGGGCTGCCAGCATTGTAGCTCCGGAGTCGTCGCCATGAAGGAATCTGTGAAACACTTCTACACCCGTGTCATTGGAAAAAGATTTCGTTAGCGGCTGCCTTATACAGGCACCCTGCGCCAGCTTTCATTTGTCGCCACGACAGCGCCGACACTGGTCGTAAAGTCTGCGAAGAAAAGGAGACGACTTTAAGGATTACAAAGTCCCACGCTTCGTGGCTGCCTGAAGGTTGCGGACCGAGATTTGGCGAGCTGAACATCGGGAATATATGTGCTTCTAATCTCAGCAGCAAGCATACCGAATCATGCGAAGAGTGCACACTTAATTCGTGAATGATTCGTTTTCACATCTCGGACACTCTTGTATCGTGATGAGCGATCGAAGATGTCGCAGCGAATGATTATCGCGTCCCCCCTGTTTGTAAAGCTGATTTCGTATCTCGTTAACCTCCCTGCCTTTCCTTTCTTTCATATATATATATATATATATATATATATATATATATATATATATATATATATATATATATATATATATATATATATATATATATATATATCATTTTCTCAGCCCAATTGGTGGCTATAGTTCTAGTGCCGTGGATGGGTCCCGAGATCTGCCTGTGTGATGTTCTTGCTAGCATCGCAAATTCAGCAAAACCAGGAACGACTTTGTAGGCCTGTGTATTTAAATCCCCATTGATCTTCCCGCCTACTCCTTCCTTATCTAAGAGGTTGAATACTTCTTCTCCAATAATCTTCACTGCACGTTTAGAAATAGTCAAGCTCTTAGATAGAGAAGGACTATAGTGTAAGGATTGAAGGGGAACACCTCAGCAAGCTACTGTCTCCAGATGACATTGTCCTGTTCAGCAACGATGGATATGAGTTGCAACAAATGATGGATGACCTTAGCCGTCAAAGTACAGCTGCTGATCTTAAGATTAACATGAACTAGGTTAAGGTAATATTCAATACCCTAGCAAGACAACAAAAGTTCGTGATCGGCAGTCAGTGTAGAACCGGTGAAAGTGTACGTATATCTAGGTCAATAAGTCACAGGTGATACCGATCATGAGAACAAAACTTACAGAGGAATGAAAACGAGATGGAGTGCATACGGCAGGAATTGCCAAATTGTGACGGGCAGTTTACCGTTATCCTAGGGCAAAAAAATGTGTACAATCATTCCGTTCTACCGGTACTAACATGTGGGGCAGAAACTTGGAAGTTAAGAAAGGAGCTTGAAAAGAAGGAGCGCGCAACGAATGATGGAACAGAAAATGCTAGGCGTAACGTTAAGAGATAGAAAGACAGCGGTGGTGACTTAGAAAGCAAGCGGGGTAGCCGATATTTCAGTTTCACATAAGATTAAGATGAAGAAATTGAGGTGGGCCTGACCTGTAATGCCAGATGACCGGTGCACTATTAGATTTACAGAATGGATGCCGAGGGAAAGGAAGTGCAGTCTAGGATGGCAAAGAATTAGGTGATATGATGAAATTAGGAAATATGCAGACATAAGATGGGGTCAGTTCACGCATTGCAGGGGCAATTGGAGGTCGATGAGAGAGGCATTCGTCCTGCCGTGTACATACAAGAGGTTGATGATGAGATTGCAAAAAAAGAAAGGAGGAGAGGTAGATATGTGGTCGCAAGCTTATCCACGTAAGGATTGCCGGTTATCGCGCCACCAATGCGCCTCCGATTTTCTAGCGTTATAGCTGCCGATTAAGCTTGGAAATTAAGCACGACGCTAGCGCATAATTAGTTCAGATAGGTGCAGCATGCCTTAACGTACACAATGCTCCTCATCAAACGAAGCAATTAGCGTTCTGCAAAGCACTGTCGCTATGTCTGCTGAGGGGACGGAAAATAGCTACGGGGCGACACTAGTTACGCAACCCCGCGCGCCATTGCTCGAAAGCATGCTCGCTCATTATTGGCCCTAGCGTCTCCGGAGGGGGGAAGGTGAGATGGGGGGGGGGGGGTTCTTCAGCACTGCGCAATTTCCCCAGCGTTTGCAGCCAACCATGACAATTAGCCGGTTCCTACAATACCCTACATCTGGCACTCCTCGTCACACTGTTGCGACGCATGGTAACAGCCAGAGCTGCAGGCCCGGCCGCGCCCGAGTCGTAGACGCGCAATACGGCTGCATCCACCAACTCCATGTGGGCTGTCTGACAGAGCGTCTAGGTCTCAAGCATCCTTACTCCGACTCCGGACGATCGATATTAATCTCAATTGAGCACCGACATCCGCATTGTTTCGCCCGTCTGGCTCTATTCTGACGCGACAACTTGGTGAGCAAAAGAAAAAAAAAAGGGGGGGGGGGAGAAGAGAGAACGCGGAGCTCGATCTCCACCGAAAGGGGTTTCGGCACCTCCGGCAGGAAGCCCGTCATCCAGGGGTCCGTTATTGCTCAATACACAGCCGCGGTGTTCAAGGCGCGTCACAACGGGGCATCTGCTGCGCGCGCAATTGAGTCGATGCGCGCGCGCGTCTGACTGTGCGTCGTCATCGCCGAGCTTACCTGAATATATGTGCGACTGACTCGGTCTGTTGCATAGCGCGCACTATTCCTGGCTCGCGTCCCATCCGCGAGAGATTTCTGCAGGGTATCTCGCCGCATTGTCGCAGCTTGTGTTAGCTCGTGTGGACTTCTCGGGGACAAGCGTATCTTTGCTCTCACCACGTGCGTCCACGATCAAGCCAAGATCGAGAACGGTTTGTCTGCATAAGGGCCCGGAGTGTTTACAATACGCCGCCGCCGCCTTGTTTTCACGCTTGTCGTGTAATCATGGTGTTGAAGAAACAGAGCGGCTCTCGAGTGCTGCCTTAGACCACGGAGACACAGCAACAGCTAACCGATCGACATGTGCTCTCTTCAAGATGACACGCACGCTGTTTGCTTTTCCTGGTGAGTCGATCCTGCGACCATCTCATGAACTGTGCACGCGTGAGTTCTTACTGGCGGTTAAGAGATTTTACTGTGTAACGAAGTCGGAGCCGTCGCCTGTTAGCGTTAACCCTTGCATGCGGGTTGACAGCTTTTCGTGTAAGTTTTTCTTTTCAGAAAAGGAAACTACAAAGGAACCACAAAGTTGGTTTTCCGCCAACTTCCGGTTTCGTTATTATATTAATGTGAGTTGTTTTAGTCCTGACGATATTTTTTACTGTATAAATGAACATTGTTTGTTACGGTTGTATGCCTCCCCCCTTCGACACCACCCCCGCCTCTTGTGTAATGCCCCACTAAGCGCCAGGACAGGACAGTGTGGGGCAGGCACCGCTGCCGATGATGGCCCAGGCACGAGCAGGGACAGACCGAGATGGTAGAGGACACGGTAGCCGGGTCACAGGACCGGCGCACGCTGTGCAGACGTCTTACTACCACAGGTCCGGAGCCTCCACAGCTGGCTGCGCCGTTAATTATCTGGCGAACACATGCGCACCGCCGCTGATGTCACCCACGGACTACCTTGTTCATGGTTATTCTTAATCCACAAAGATGATCTTTTCTGAAAGTGCGCAGCAATAGTTCCTACTACATTGCGTCGTCAGTGGCATATAGTTGAACCTTTAAGGAAGCCCAGCACTAGTATATGTTGCTCTTTACCATGAGCGCGCTAATTTCTAAGCCTTAGCCGCCGGGCATTTGAGCAAAATTCTGCCAACTGCGCTTGTTGTGTGCCGTCCAGTGCACTCGTCGATTGACCTTTACTACTAACCATGCTTCCTCCCTGTGTTACTGACTGAGAATCCAGCTTGAGCCGCTTTACGCAGGAGAGCGGGATTTTGTTGACCACCGGCCCTCTAACGTAAAACTATTGCAATATATTTTATTGCAATAGCAATTATATGGACACTCCAGGAGCATTTCTGCCGTCGCCGTCGCCGTGAGGTACCGTATGAAGTCCAAGGGCGTTAAAATCTTCGCAGTGCGCCGTATGCTAGGTGAGCCGGCGATCGCGGCTCAATCTCGCGCACGCAAGGAAAGCGTGCCATCTTTCGTCGAGCGCAAGGCTTCAGGGATAGAGCAGGGAGGCGGGCTGTGTTCTACTTCAGGTGGCCCGGGCGGCCGCGCGCGCCCGCCCGGACCGCTGTATCTTAAAATCAATCAATCAATCAATCAATCAATCAATCAATCAATCAATCAAAAAGGGAGCTTTATTTAAACAATTCAAGGAATGGGGGGGGGGGCGTACAAAAAGTTGGACCAATAGCCTATGTCGCTAGTAGCTGGTCCAATACACAGGTCAACCAAGTACATGTCTGCTTAATGAGTAAGAACATTATTTACATGAACAAGTGCTTTTTTTAAGGAAGAGCTATTACGTTTGGCTAGACGAGAAGAGGCGTTTACATACAAGATCAAAATTTCTGGTTACTTTTATTTCCACAGGCACAGTGTTCCAAGTTATAGCGCCAAAGAACTCTAATAATCGTTCACCGTAGACATTGCTGCAATAAGGAAGGTTTAAGTTAAAGTTAGTTGCTTGCCTGCTGTTTGCACGTGAGAAGTTAAATATGGTGGTGGGTAAGGGAAAGTTGGTGTTGAGTATTTTGTGAACTAAACAAGTGGTCTTATAATTTCTTAACGCCATGAAAGAAAGAATACGAAGGTCAGTAACCAGAACGCTGCTTGGTTGATGAATTGAGGAAAATGTTATTATTCTTAGAGATGCACCATGCAGGGACGAACTCCGCCGCACGCTGTCTTTCCGCGGCTTTGTTCGCGTTGGTGCGAGACGGAGCATGACGGTCAATTCGCTCGCTGCTGCTGCCGCGCTTCGTCACTCCAACGTTTCGTCAGCGAGTTTCTGCGGTCATCAAGTGAGATGCGTTCATATTTGCTTGCGCGCGCGTGACACCATGCTTGTTAATTTAGTTAGTATGCCTATGTTTACAAGTTTATATAGAACTACTATTGTTACTTCGTATGGCTATCCACTAATTTGCTATCGCAATCGATGCTCCGCTTTTCGGGCGAAACTGTGGCTTTATTTAAAAATTAAAATCTCTTGACGTCAAACTTACGTAACCACCAACGCAAGCATCGGGCGGTAACCCGCAGCGTTGTTTGAAGAACCGAATCAAACGCTCCCTTTGTTTGTAGCAGGTTATTTTGTTTGCTTTGAAAGCGATTAGAATTGTCTACTTTGAGCAGTTTATTTTATCTAAGTGGCTGACAAGAGGCGAGGAGCACGCAGCAGTGAAGGATGTTTCGGCGGGGCCGAGTCAGTGCAGTAAAAGTAGATAGCCGGACGAGGAGGGTGGAGCCGGCATCTGCGATTGGTCCGCTTCCCTTCGCGTGCGGTTGCTGTGGGGGCGGCGTACAAGGGAAGGTTTAAAATGCCGCAGAAACGGATCCTTAGCGAAGAAGAGTTGGCAGAGCGATGTCGTATATGCACCAGAAGAGCTTGATAACGCTCTACGGCCACGCAATATTTTTTTTTTTTTATACGCAAGTAAATCAATGTTGTGCGGCAGCTCCGAGTAGCCAGCACCAGAATGATCAACGGGTAGCTATCTTCTGTTCATTTTGTGACAGGGCAGTCTCCGGCTATTCAGAAAAAAATTCGGTTTCGTTCAGCATACTAATGCACCTTGAAGGCGTACGCGTCTCTCTGACGAGGTGAGTTTTCGCGGTTTTGTAACGTCGCCTGACAGACAGGGGAACTGGACGCAACCGAGATATTTTAACCAGTAGCAGAGCGATGGCGACAAAGGCGTCCAGTGAGTGAAAACATTATTCAACATGTCCGGCGATTTGGGCGGGGTGGGGCTATAAGCACCCCAGCTTAGGTGACGGCCTCAAGTCCTTGGACACGGGCGGCTTCCCCGGCGTGCCGGACGGCCCACAGTTGAACGGCGAGGTCGGCGCTGAGCAGGGCCGGCTCCCATCACACCCCGCGGTTCGAGACTGCCATCTCTACCCCGTTCTTTGGGGACTCCTGCTACCGGCGCATTCCCACAGCATGCGCTGCAGCGTCGCTCTGGCTCCGCACGCTTTACACTCGTCGGATGAATAAAGGTCGGAGTAACAGAGGCGAAGGGTCGCCGGGTTCGGATACGTGGGTGTCTGCAATTGCCTCCAGGCAACCGCCTGTTTCTTGTTTAGTTTGGCGTGCGGTGGTGGGTATTTGCATCTGTTCAATCTGTAGCGTTGAGTGATGTCTCTGAAAGTGGTCATGCGATGCCCCCACGTCCAATCCCGCATCGCTCTCACGGTGGGGGAGACATTCAGATTGCTGGCGCAGGCGCCACGGCTCGGCATGTAAGTCCTCGAGCCGCAGCGTGGGCCGTCTCGTTGACCGGATGGGGAGGGTCAGTGTGGGCGGAGGTCCATACGAGGAAATTGTCGTTTTTGCGGCAAATACTGCCGTCATGAAAGGCGTGGGATCACAAATAATTATTGTTTTGGTCTGTTCATGCATAATGAGTGTGATGTAAATAAACAGCGCAACATTCACTCATACCGTAGAACAGGAAGACACACACAAACGTGCTCATCGGTCTGTGTAAAAGTTGCGCTCTTGTGTTTACAACCAGCTGTGTCTTACTAGTACTCACGTACGGGGCAGAAACCTGGAGGCTTACGAAAAGGGTTCTACTTAAATTGAGGACGACGCAACGAGCTATGGAAAGAAGAATGATAGGTGTAACGTTAAGGGATAAGAAAATAGCAGATTGGGTGAGGGAACAAACGCGAGTTAATGATATCTTAGTTGAAATCAAGAAAAAGAAGTGGGGGGGGGGGGGCATGGGCAGGACGTGCACGTAATGAGGAGGGAAGATAACCGATGGTCATTAAGAGTTACGGAATGGATTCCAAGGGAAGAGAAGCGTAGCAGAGGGCGGCAGAAAGTTAGGTGGGCGGATGAGATTAAGAAGTTTGCAGGGACAACATGGCCACAATTAGTACATGACCGGGGTAGTTGGAGAAGTATGGGAGAGGCCTTTGCCCTGCAGTGGGCGTAACCAAGCTGATGATGATGATGATGATGATTTATTTTCATCGTCCATCTATGCCAACTGTCCCAAATGTCTGCTCTTATAATCAGTGTGTACAGGTCATATCAGATGAAGAGTTTGCTCAGTGTCCGTGACGTCACGTGATAGACAGGAGAACTGGGGGGAGGTGGGTGCGAAAATGTCTGACCAATTGTGGAGTGTCGACTGCAAAATTGCAATAAAAACGATTTGAAATAGCTTTAAGTTATATCGCTTCACGCCTCATAAAGGAAGAGCAATTTAGCTGTGTTTCTCTACAAGCACGCTTTTCTACAGCGAAGGAACTGCGACTATAGAAGCGTTGCAGAATGTCCGTACCAAATGTTGACGAAAAATGTATGGGTTCGCCAACAAAGCTAGTGCCATAGAATTTGGCGTGGTGCCCCCCTTTGTGGGAAATTTCTTAAGTTCTTTAATTAGCACTGTGACGACGCAAGGAGGCGCTCGTCGTCGCTTGTCATGTTTCATCAGTTGCCTACTGTTGCTCTCGCTAACGGCAAACGGTGCTACTGCTCCGTTCCCATAGGTCCCACACTTTCAGTCTGGTACCGACGGCGGTCGAAGCGTACTTATGATTTACGGCGAGCTAAAAGAAAATGAATGCATCCATCTGGAATTGCGACATCGATGCGTAATGTAAGAGCGAACGAGCCGACGGTTTAGCCCGAAGGATCGTGTATGCGTACCTCGCGCTTCTGCATTCCGTGCGAACCGGGTAACCGTGACTATAAGCGTCACGAAACGTGATCCGACGACTCGCACTACCCGAGGTTATAGATTAGCCCTTCCTAATTTCGCATCTGCTGCGTTGGATTCCCGCGCTGCGTGCATGCACCTGTCTTTCCACCCTGACGACCTTCCATACACAACCTTCACCTCCGCAAATTGCCAAGGTGAAGGCTACGTAGCTTCTCTCGCCGGCTTCCGTGGCGTTTTGTATTCCCAAAAGTGGTTTTGCGGACAGTCAAGAAAAATTATGTTTTGCGCAGCTTGATGGGACGAAGAGTCTGGAAAAAATGGCAGGAGAGCAATGGCGCCTGCGCGAACTTCTGCGCGTACCCCGGCTCGTATATTAACGAAAAGGTTCTTACGCTAGAATCATTCGTGAGAGAAATGTCTAGCCAGTCCCGATGCTGGACATCTTTAGAGTGAGCGGCCAGCCAGTGGGAACGAGCACTTAAGAACAAAAAAAAAAAAAAAAGAATTGTGAATGTGGCCTCCCGCGTCTACTTCGCTCGTTGGTAACTGCCTGAGGTACGCGATCGTTCAGACCATCCTAATAGGAGGCGAAGGCTGAGCCTGTTGCCGAAATAACATGTACGTTGTGGAATACGCTTACGCCACTCTCGACAAGGGCTCCAATGAGCGGATGAGCGTGTCAACGAAAGCGCTCGTTCGGTGCAATCTCTGTTTTCAATCAGTAACTATAAACCCCATGTTACACGGCAACAAGAAGAAACGCCGTATAAATTAATGTACAAGGACGGTAACGAAAGGCAGCGGTAGCAGATACTAATCAGTAGCAGTAACAGATACTAATTAGTATCTAGTAGCAGATACTAATTCTTCCGAAGGTCCAGCACATTGTACACCCGGAGCACCATAGGTTCAAAATTAACAGTTTTTTGCGATCGCAGAATGAATTCGCTGCGTTGAAATGTATAGGAACGCGACAACACATGCAGAAGAAAGGTGGACGGTTATGCGCAGCTATGCTAATTTGCCCAAACTCGTACGTTTGTTTAACGTTGCCAGTAATTCAGCGAAGCCTCGGCTGTTTACCTGACACACCATTTCACCCACGCCGCCCCTCGACTGACGAAAACGCGCTATGATTGTCGAGTACAGCCGAGGCGTGTCAACGAAGCGCAGTAACCGCTTCTGCCGATGGGTGACTCTGCTTGCCACCCACTTTCTTCAGTGGAGGGGGAGTGCCGAGTGGTAGTAGTGTCCTCGAATACGGAGCACGCTCATTTTCATTCACTCTGCAGTCGACGTTCCATTTCACGCTCGCTCACACTGCCACCCCTCGGCGCCTCCCGTAGCGCGCTTCCTGGCGCATTGGTCCGGACCCCCGTCGCTGCCGTGGTGCGATTTCCGCTTACGTCTTCCCGGCAACAGTAATATCTCCGCTCTCATTCACACCGGCGGGGGGGCGGCTCGACATCCGTTGTCACGGATACTCTCGTCGCCGGTGTGTGTGCGACCGGCGTCCGTCACCCCATTGTGCGTCGGAAACGGAAGTCTCCGTGTCCACACATGCCGGCTGTAGGACGACGACGGCATTCCTAAGATAATTTACGCGCTGGGTCGGAATCGCGTATGCGCGCGCGCCGCTTTATGCGGTCTGTACTGTGTGAGCGCGCGCGCGCACGCTATTTGGTGAATCTTTCTCGCCGGAAATGCCGGGAACGGGCGTTCGTATACCAAAGGCGACACCGCAGCGACGCTATGAAGATGTACCGCTTGAATCGAGGCGGTGCGAGGGTGCTCGCGCGTATTCACCTTCGTTAAGCGCGCGCGTACAAGCGTGAACCACGTCTATGAGTGCAGCAGCGTATACACATACACATCTCGAATAGCGGTCGCGTCCGCGCGTGTAACCGGCCTTGTACGGCGCATGTATGAGCGCTTTGGTCCGACCCGCATACGCGAACACGCGCGCAGGACGTGCTATTTGTGCCGCGCGTTCACGCAGTCCTTACGAAACTGCGGCGGAAGGAAGCGCAACTGTCGCGACATTCATTGTGGGCTCAGTCGTACGAATAATGTTACGGGACGCGTGCACGGCAAAATGGTCCTCTCTGCAGAGAGGAGCGACACACTACGATGCGTGGGCGTAATGATTGACGAGCCTTCCGGAGCCGCTTCGCTTACGTGACTCGTTTCTTTATTTTTGTATTATTAAGTTTAATGTGCGCGAGCCCAGACACGCTCCATATTGCAGAGGCAGATGAGAGAAGGAAATAACTGCATGCGTCGACAGCCACTAGACAAAGACGCAACAGTAGAGACAATGAGCAAAAAACATAGATAGATAGATAGATAGATAGATAGATAGATAGATAGATAGATAGATAGATAGATAGATAGATAGATAGATAGATAGATAGATAGATAGATAGATAGATAGATAGATAGATAGATAGATAGATAGATAGATAGATAGATGTGCGTGCGTGCGTGCGTGCGCGCGCGCGCGCGTGTGTGTGTGTGTGTGTGTGTGTGTGTGTGTGTGTGTGTGTGTGTGTGTGTGTGTGTGTGTGTGTGTGTGTGTGTGTGTGTGTGTGTGTGTGTGTGTGTGTGTGTGTGTGTGTGTGTGTGTGTGTGTGTGTGTGTGTGTGTGTAAGCGAGAAAAAAGAAAGCCGAGGGGCCCGATTTTTATTAACATCACAATAAGCCAACAAATTACGACACCAAGGATAGCATAGGGGAAATTATTCGTACATAATAATTGAATTAAAGAAGTGATAGCTTAATGGAAATGAAAGTGGATGAAAAACCAACTGGCCACAGCTGGGGGCACGAACCCACGTCCACGCATTACGCGTTGTTGCGTACTCCAGGGTAGCGTACCGTACTGCTGCCGAGAAGTAGCGACGCCTGCCCAACGAAGCTCGACCGACATTAGTTATTGGGTAGCGTGGCGTTGTCGGCGGGCTGCAGGCACCCGGTAGATCATGGCGACGAAGCAAGGGCGAGACGATTTGCTAGTGCGAAACTTGCACTGTTTATTCAAAGGTAGTTGAAAGAATAAGAAGAGCATGAAGTAAGAAGTATCAAGTACGAAGTCTCAAGTCTGAAGTCTCTCAAAAGTACACTTCGGAGCCCCTTAAATAGGCTCTCTACAAGTGTGGGCGGGATCTTGCTTCCGTCGAAGGACACGTGACAGGCACGGAGAGAAGGCCCCTCCTCCTGCAATACCAAGCACGGAAGGAGAGGTCGATCCTCTCATCGACGAATCCGGGGAGAAGGTCGGGTGAATGACCTCTCCGGCGTCGTGGGGTCCGGCCAAGAGAAGGTGAGGGGGATGAGGTAAGCACATACGATGCCACGACCATGAGAGGAGTGGAAGAGGTCGCCCGTGGGCTCTGGCTCGGGGGGTAGGGCGAATGACCTCTCCGGCGCTCGTGGGCTCCGGCTCAGGGGTAGGGTGAATGACCGCTCACCACGTGGTGTCAGACGCCAACCCTAACAGCGTGCGATGTTCTTAGCAACTGAGCTACCGAGGCGTTTTCGATCCCATCTACTTTCTGGGGTATTTATGTTTATCTGCTGCAACTAACCCTGGATGGATGCTATGAGCGTCCCTATTGGAACGGGACGGTGGGTTGCGCCACAAAGCTCTTGTTATTATATTGCCTAATGTCCTACATGTGTTTAAAAAAATAAAAGAAAAACCCACGAATAGTTTCCATGACCAAACTTTCTGCACCCCTATTGGGAACTTTGTTTCTTACGCCTCCGTTGTGTGTCGTTTGCTATTTTTCTTCCACCAATCTTCCAATCGCCTCTTATTAATCTCTCTTGCGGACATGTTGGCTTTCTCCTTGCTTTCGCTAAACCCAAGGGCTTCAAGGAGGCCAGAGATGCCTACATCGACCGCTGGGCAGATATCTTCACATTCTAATACAACATGCTCCATCGTTTCCCTAGCTTTAACGCAGCGAGCACGTGCTTCTTCTTCCTTCTTATACCTCGCTTTATAGGTGCATGTTCTAAGGTATCCTGATCTCTCTTCGAAAAGTAATGAGCTTCTTTTTGAGTTATCATAAATTGTTTCTTTCCTGATTTCGTTTTTTCTTCCTAAATAGTTACCTAAATAGTCTTCCTAAATTGTTTATTTTCCATTGCCGCCACCCATGAAATTATCTCAGCCTCTCTTACTTCCCGCTTGACGCTCTTTGTTGCTGTGTTGCTCACCCTACTGACCGCATACTTCCTAATAAGCTTCCTAGTTCCTTTCCTCCACTGTGAACCAATGTTTTTCGTGTACAAATACACCAACGCTCTCCAAGCCCATTTACTTTCTTCTGTATTCCTGAGTCGTTCTTCATAATTAATTGTGCAGTGAGCTTCCCTCACTTCAAAACTTTTCCAACCTATATCACCTTGCACAGCTTCATTTATAGTCTTTTTGTGAGCGTCCAATGCGAAGCATCCCACTGGCCTTTGGTTGGCATCGATTCCTGATTGTACCGCTGACTTCAAGCAAACAGCCGGATTTCGAAATGTAAGTCCTGGAACCGTTACACCTTTCCACATACCTTGGAGCATCTCGTACCTATTGCATCCCCGTAAGGCTCTGTGTTTCATTATGGCTGCATTTATCTTCCCCTCTGCTGTTATTGTTTTTACTGTGTTACTATATATCCATTGCATTCGTTTATCCATGTACCAATGTATTTATGTTCTTTTGCCCGAGCCCTGACCAATATAGACACCTGACCCCATATAGGCACTGTCTGTTCACTGTTTTCATTGAACAATGTAACACCAGATTTTTTAACGCTACATTTCAGACCTAAATTTGCACCTTCCTGTCCACAGATATTAGCCAGACGTTGCATATCACTTTGCTTGTTAGCTAGCAACACAATGTCGTCCGCATTAAACAAACCTGGAAGCTGCTGCTTTACTACCGTACCCGGCTGTTTCTGTGAGATATCAAACGTGATATTGCTTCTCTCTAGCGTGCCTTCCATACTTCCAATGTATATCATAAACCGCAGTGGGGATAAAGGGCACCACTGTCTCAATCCCTTGTTGGTATCAACTTTCTCCTCGTTCTTCGTTCTTTTATTCAACGCAAACGGTATTTTCTAGGTAAATCTCTCTTCAAATTAAGCTGTATACAATCGTCGCTTAAGCTTTCCTCTTATAGAATATCCCACAAGATGTCGTGGTCTACGTTGTCATACGCTCTGTTACGTCTCAACACCACAAAGTCGTTAATTGGACGTTTGCCATGAGTCAAACCACCACCTATCCATCAGCGCCCATCCAGACGTCAACGCAGCGTGGACACCAACTCTTGACGGGTCCCACAAAAAAGTCCCATCACCCCACCATTACCTGGCAGCCTGAGCGAAGGATGAAAAGAACAACGTCGACGACCTGGAAGTCGCAGGATGCTTTCTTGCCACATATTCCGAACCAGTCTCTTCGGAGGCTGAGTTACTGCGGTTTGTTGCGAGCATGGGCGTGGTATCGCAACGGATTTAACAATTGTTATTTGCTGCTGGACAGTCCCCAGATTCCCTAGTCGACTCGCCTTTTATTTTTTTCTCCCTGGGTGTGTTAGCCTGCGCCACCACTCGCAAGCCTCGGCGGCGGATGTGGTACATGCTTTCTACCGCAGGCATCGCGTGTACGTCATCTTTTCGGGTGAAGGCAACTGGTCAATAAACCCGCACGTGCTCTCCCGCGAATAATCCCACGAACACACGCAAAATTGCCGCGCGACTGGCCGCTCGAGGCAATTTGCGTGTATTCGTGGGCTTCTTTCACGCTGGGAAAAACACTTTTATGTAGCGCGTATTGACCAACATAAAGCTGTACCGGGAGTTTTTCATGTTGCTCTACAACTTTCTCGTTGACACTGTTAATCTAATTATAACAATTAAGAAGATGACAAATTAATCAAGACTAATTATTTAATTATGCGGCATGCGAAAAAACAATCTGAATATCTCCAAGCGACAGCAAGCAACGTTACCTTGGTTCGGTCGAGCGACGTGACATTAACACGTCTTTAAAGTTTGGCTGAAGTTATATACATGTCCAAGGCACATTTGGAATCTTCGTGACGCGAAGCTTTCGTGACGTGGTTAATTAAACGCCATAAAACTGTTGATTTTCTGCAGAGGGTCTTGAGGTGCTATACAGCGATTACGGTGCCTGCCCTGAAAACGAACAAGACGTGGAAAAACCCCACCACGTGATCCAGACGATCGCGAATTACACTGTCTCCGGGGTCGGCCCACCTTACTCGGCAAGAAGCCGACCGAGCAGACTCTCCAGACATCAAGAAAACAGGCGTAAAAAGTTTCGATTTAATAAAGAAATCGCGCGCTTGAAGGCGAGTATCTGCTGTATAGTAAGGATGTCTGGGTATCGTTTGCTGTCTCATTGTACAATCGCGTAGAGGACAGTGCCGGCAACCGGCGTATCTGTAGATGTAGTACGCCTGACGAAAGAAAAAATATGGACATGGTGTCAACCAGAACGCTGGGTTAATTTTGTACCACGCGCACTTCCTCTTGCTCATTCACGGTCATCCTGCTGAATGACTGTGAACCATCGCATACGCGCACAAGCCGATTCGTTACGTGAGCGCTGTGCCGTACGTGAGCTAATCGGCAAGACAGCAACAGCAGCACCCAGTACAGCAGTAGTCACGGTGAGCGAAGCCCGTTAGAAGAAAGACAGTGAATAGAAGAGCGCCTGCTATAGACAGGGCTCGGAGCATATTGAAGACCGGCGTCGACTGAATTCTTCGAATGTTGCCCTCATTAACGCCACAGCTGTTGTTTGCCTTGCGGGATGTTTTCTGATATTGCGAACTCTTTATGTAATTCCACTGGTATACATCACAGCGCGACAGACGAAATACAGAGAAAAGAAAACCACCTTACGAGCGCTGACTACAGACTGAAATGTTAATGCCAATCCCATGGAACATACGCACATCTCAGAGTGTGCGCAGAAAAGACCGGTATGAAAAAAAGATAAGCATATTAACACGCTTTTAAGTGCTCAGCTTTCTTAGAATGCAAGGGCAGTGCTTTCTGCATACCGGTTCTTTCTGCTCACGCTCTGAGATGTATGCATATTCCATGGAGTTGGCATTAAAAATTTCAGTTGCAAGTCAGCGCTCGTCCTGCGGTTTTCTTCTGTGCTTCGTCTGTCGCCCTGTCATACCAATGGAGCCGTGCCAACTAGGCCAGCTTTCCACCTTTCTGCATATAATTTAGATACGTCCATTTTTTTTCTTGTTGTTGTTGTTGTTTCTCTCACGCTCCATCTACTTTATTCTACGTTGTCCGGTTCCTGTTGTTCATGATGATGACGACGATGTTAGCATTTTCTTTGAAGCAGGGCGGTGACACAGGCCACCCGCCGAGCTAGTTTCTTTTTTAAATCCTTGTCGCAATTACATCTTCAAATGTATTTCATCGTTTCATGCCACGGGGTTATTCCATCATTTTCATGCTGTCATCATTCAATCGTGATTATGCCGCCGTTGTCATTCCGTCGTCGTCCCACAGTCGGCGTCATACCTTCGTTTTATACCGTCGTCGGGATGCCATCATGGTCATTCCAGCTTCATCATCCAATTTTTGTCATATAGTTGTCGTCACGCCATGGTCGCCGTACCATCGTGGTCATTTAGATGCAGCAGTGTCATCAGTTCTTGTGTCCAAAACAGCATTGAAAACATTGACAGTAGGCCATTGTCAGTTCAAACGATTTTCACATGTCCCCGACAGAAGACATCGCAGCTGAAGGCGACAAAGGGACTACTTCGATTTTTTGAAAGAGACGGGGCTTGGTCAAGCGGCTGTGATAGTGATGTCACGTACCACGCAAGAGTGACGGACTGTAACTGACGATGCGTGTGCTGTGCTACGTGCTCTCTATCTCTCTCCCTTCCCCATCTTCCATCCCTCATGCCCTCCCCCATCCCGCTCCTATGTGTAGGGTAGCAAACCGGTTGAGCTAAACTGGTTAACCTCCCTGCCTTTCCTTCTCTACTTTTTCATTCCTTCCTTGAAGTTCTGCGATCTTCGTCATAAACAGAAGCCGCAACGCCGATAGACACCCATGCTGCGTGCAAGAAGTGATTGGACCCTAGTCGCGCCCTAGTAGCATTAGAAACTTTATTTGTCTTAGAGGTATTGGGCGGGGGGCGGATCCCTCAATCCAGACTCCAATGGTCTCCGCGGCTCGCTGGGCTTGATCGAGATAACAAACAAGGATTGTCCCTGAAGGCTCTTCGTGATGTCCTCGTAGACAGTGAATTGATAACTTCCTTGTGAACAGTAGTTAGTGCGCATTGTAATGCGATTGTTATTCCAGATACTTCAAGCACATTAAGATTAATTAAATTAAATTATGGGGTTTTATGTTCCAAGACCACGATCTGATTATGAGGCCCGCCGTAGTAGGGGACTCCGGAAATGTCCACCACCTGAGGTTCACTAACGTGCAGCTAAGTCTAAGTATTTCGCATTTTCGCATATAAGTATTCGCCTTTCGCCCCCATCGAAATGCGGCCGCCGTGGCCGGGATTCGATCCCGCGACCTCGTACTTAGCAGCCCAACACCACAGTCACTAAGCAACCACGGCGGGTACTTCAGGCACATCTATCTATCTATCTATCTATCTATCTATCTATCTATCTATCTATCTATCTATCTATCTATCTATCTATCTATCTATCTATCTATCTATCTATCTATCTATCTATCTATCTATCTATCTATCTATCTATCTGTCTATCTATCTATCTATCTATCTATCTATCTATGTATGTATGTATGTATGTATGTATGTATGTATGTATGTATGTATGTATGTATGTATGTATGTATGTATGTATGTATGTATGTATGTATGTATGTATGTATGTATGTATGTATGGGCCTGTCTCGAACCGTATTCCCACCCAGTTACCCAACCTTTATATTACCTTGGGGCACTAGCTTATCCCTCGTAATAATTCTGTCTTCATTCAATTGTGGACTATGCCGCCGTTGTCATGCCATCGTCGTGAATGCGCTTCCGTCATACAGTCATCATCATGCATTCGTTGTCGTACCATCGTCGTCATCCTATTTTCGTTGTACCGTCGTCTTCACGCCATCGCGCAGCAATTTTTTGTGTACTCGCGGGCTTCTTTCATGTTAGGAAAAACGGTTATATGTAGCAATTATTGAGCAAGAGAACGCTGTATCGGTATAGAATGTGTAAGCGCGATTGAACGTGGACGTATAAAGAAACAGATACACAGAGACAGCGCTGCTTTCAACTATGGAATTTGTTTTCGCACGCATCGGTAAGTATATACCGAACGGGCGGAAACGAACGAGACAAAAAAGAACTATCGGTGGTGCATGTCGACGAAGCATATATACGTGTCTTAGTCATGGTCAAAACATACACTGCAATAGTTACAACGATGAACCGAGGAATCGTACCCCTTTTTCAAATAGCGACACTGATGGCTTGCTCACGCACCTTTCCTCTCATTTTTCAATTTCGAAGGACTCCACAATCTCCCTTCTCATCCTGCTATGAGTCCTATACAAAATAGAAGTGCTTTCAAACATGGGTTTCCAGGGACAACCTCGGCAATGAATGCCCAAATGGCCCGAGACTACTCTAGTAACCTTATAGGGATGCTCTTTTAGTCTCTCATTGATGCATCTGCCAGTTTGACCAACATACGTTCTTCCGCACGTTCTTCCATTCTATCGTGCATTCAAACCAACTAGCCCGCCAACGTGTTTTAACCAAGCTGTATCGGAAGTTTTTCATCTTTCTCTACAATATTCTCATTGACATTTTTCATCTTATTATAATATTTGATAAGTTGATTCATTAATTAAGACTAATTATGTAATTAGACAGAATGCAAAAAATAATCAGTGTATCTCCAAGCGGTAGCAAACAATATTACCTTGGTTCTGTCCAACTACGTGGCATTTGCATATGCATTTAGAATTTGGCTCAAGTTACGCGGGAAACCCGGTATAAGCAGGCCGCAGAGAGGCCATTCTGGCCCGAGATTTGTCATAGGCCCTCCCGAAGTGAGGCGCACTGCAAAGCAGCACGGGTAACGCAGATGTAAAGCAGTGACGAAGTCTAGGAGATCAGTCATCGATCGATGGTGGCATTCGCATTTTGTTTACGCTTCCGTCAGGCGCAGATTTGCATACCCAGTATATACCCCTAACGTTATCTGTCAAAGCCTCTGTTGTGAGAAAAGCGCACTTATTCCGAAACTGAGGTGCAACCACTTCGTTGTCGGGCATGCCAAAGGCGCGCACGTTGTCTGACCGCTTTGTCTCGTTCGAGGACCGGGGATTGCCTTGATGTGTTTTCCGTACATCCCATTATTGATCGGTGGCGTCAGTTTTGTCTGGATGCGCGTTTTCTTCTGTCTCGAACTTCGTATCGCAGCTGATTTGCGTACGCTGAACCCGAGGCGTCACACCTTGCGGCTTGCACAGCGGCCACTGCTTGCCGGGGCCTCCCCGCATTCAGACTTTTGCTCTTGTCTCCAGTTCGAATGTCGCGTCGCGATACCGTTGACGTCGTCACGTGCTATATGTCGCCAGATGTCGAACGTCATGGCGGTGTGATACGTCTTCGTACAGGAAGACAATGCAAGAGAGAGAGACTGCAAAGGAAAAAGGGAGAGAGAGAGAGAAAGAAAGCTTAGGGATGTGAGAGAATGTCTGTGTCGGCAAAGAGTAGCGCAGAGCAAATATCTCAAGCGCGCACTACTCCAGCTTTTTCCATGGAGGGATTGGAACCGCATCAAACGGTCGCGGCGAACTCAATCGAATGCCACGCGACGCGTTATCTGCTCCGACTAGATTACGCCGAAAACGACCGATCTTGGAAATTCGCGTAATGGCGGAGACGATGGAGGCTCCTCGGTCTCCAGTGTTTCTGTGATTGCGGACAGTGAACGAGACAGACACAGATACAACAAGGGATTGCCGGCAGGGCGAGTCCGCTTCCCGCGCACGTGAGTGCGGAATGTTTATCGTTATCTCTAGAACAAAAGCATTGAAGGACCCTGCTAGAGCGGTGCTTCGGTGCCGAATATTTGCCGCAATGCCCACCGTACCAGCCAGGCGCGAATCCAGGTCTTTTTTCTAGGAAGTGGTTATCGACGATGATGATGATGATGATGACGACGACGATGATGATAACCGTATGTTTGCTTAATCAATAATAATAATAATAATAATAATAATAATAATAATAATAATAATAATAATAATAATAATAATAATAATAATAATAATAATGATGATGATGGTGATGATGATAAAGTTCTGCATCCGGGTAAGCTTTCTAAGACATTTATTTTTTAAACAAGAAGCGTTGCCATTCAAGCGTACTTCTGTGCTTCTGTGCTGGTCCCAAGGCAACTGGTTTGCTCAGGTATACAGAGGCAGCAGTAATGCAGCTCTAGTCAGTGCTGTAGTCAGTCAGTGTTGCCTGGAGATAGAGGGAATAAAGATATCTTAAATTTAGAAGTGTGCAGGCCAGCTTTCTGCGGATCTGATTGCGAAGGCCAGTACCTAATATAATCACCGTCAAACGGGACTGAAAACAAATAAAGCGCATTAGGGCTAACTTGCGACGCTATAGGCGCACTTTCATTTAACCAAAACACAACTTACTCGCGACATCAATATGAATATAACTTTGTGTTAAGCCTCACAGCGATGCCGGGCTTTTCAACGAGTTCACTAGTGGCACTTCATCTGAGACGAACGCTGACACGCAAGCAAGCATGGCATTGCACGCTCATCGGTGAAGGTGGCCACTCTACTCGCACAAAGCGTACGTCCGTGCTCAAATGAACAGGTACATTTGGTAGCTCTACCAATGGCGCACTCGCGTGCGTTCTGCAAACACTATACACGCGCGATACAGGTATGCCGGAAGGGCAGCTACCAGCGTTCCAATGATCATGCAGTGCGTGGTGTACTAGCTGTATACCATTCTTCTTCATCGATGTGTCTGTCGCGGTGAAGCATGAAGACACACGAAGAGACCCTCGTTCCTTCGTTTTTAGCTACAGCGCGCGCAAGGGACGGCCGTCAAAAGCAATAGTAACACACGGAAACACTAACTCGTAGCTTCAGCAGTGCGTGTGCGCAGTACAGAGAGCTTTAAGAAGCAGCGCACAGAAGTAATGAGAAAGGTATGAACAACAATTTATTGAGCAGGCGCTTGTTCTCTGCTACATAGTGGGAGGCCTCCCCTTAGCCCAGGAAACCTCGGCGCCGAGCCGTCCTGTTGGTCATTCGGGTGGGTGCTTGTCAGCTGGTGCTCCCACTGTTCGACGGAGGGTTGGAAGTCGGGTGGTAGGGCTTTGACGTGTGGGCATTCTCACATCACAGGGGATAGTGTACAGGGCGCTGCGTATAGTTTGCATTCGTATTCATTTTGTGCAGGGAACATGGCGTGTAGGAGGGTTTCGTGTGGATATGCGTTGGTCTGCAGTTGCCTGTTTCGTCTCGAGTAAGGGTGTGGCAATGGGTATCGTCGGTGGTTTAGACGATAGTGGCTTACGATGTCTGTGCAGCACTGTGTAACTGGGTCTAACGAGTTAATGATCTTTTTTTCATTGCCGTGCATTCAGCCAAGGAAAAAAAAAGAAGAAGAAAACGAAGACTTTCTCTGGCAGCAGGTAGGGGGAAGGACAGTTGGTAACTGCGCATGCAAATATAGTTGCACTAGTGCACAGTATGCTTCAAAAGTTTGCGGGACACGTGATCTACGAAAAATTGCAATTCCCGCAATGCCTGAGCCCATATAGCTACGAATTCAATTTATTATGTAGACTTTGTGAGCTACGCAGGGATCTCCAAAAATCTAGAAATGCCGTGGTCTTAACACATGGCACAAATTTACATTTGCCACGACTCGGCCGCGTCTCGCAAGCTTTTGTTAGATCTATTCGGCCACCATTGATCACAGTCACGAGGGCTCCTCGGTCGTGCGAGTACTCGGGTAAAGCCAGGCTCTCCCTCGATGTACGCGCCCAATGTCCCCTTAATTAAGCCACACTGACATGGACCGCTGCACAATTAACGTTGAGAGGACGCCAATTCGCCCACTAGTAGTAGGAAACAGTTATTGCAGAAAATAGCGCGAGCGGTCTTCAGGCTGGTCGCGGGCCCTACTCCAGGGCTCCGCTGGCTTGAACTCTGCGGCTTGCCTGGAGTGTGGCAGCCCTCTGGGCCGCTTCCTCCGAGCTGGAGATCAAGGCCTCGCATACCTCTCGCGTTGTGCTTTCGTGAGTGTTGTCTTGAGGAGCCTTTTTGGCGCATTCCCATGTCATGTGGTCCGGCGTGGACTCGGCCCCGCACCACGGGCACTCATCTGGAAATCCCTCTTGGTCTCTTTTGCGCAGGAGATGAAAGTGTGGGTTAGTTTTAGTTTGCAACCTCCTCCAAATGCCGTGTTCAATTTCCTGTCCCGCAGTGACCCTTGTTCCGACGCCATTACTCGCTCGTTCAAACAACTCGGTGCACGAGCACGGACAGGCCCACGCGGCGCGCAAGCGCAGACAATGGGTGGAAAAAGTAGAGTCGTACGTCTCCGTTCGTTCCTCGCGTGCTTCAGATAACGGTTTCTCCTCCTCCTCCTCCTCCCTCTCTTCCTACCCCCCTACCCCCTGTGTGTACCTTCCTCCCATTCTTTCGCGGCTCGCTCTTTCGATTCGAGTCGAGGAGCCAGAGCTGCTCGACAAACACATAACGACATCTTTTTCGCGGGACAGGTACACAAGCGCCGAGATATACACCCTCTCCGCGCACGCATGAACGGCGACTGATTGCGGCTGCGGTTTGCAACACGTCTCCCTTCGGGAGTCGGGCACGCAAAAGAAAGAACAGAAAAACAGAAGAAGAAAGGAAAGAAGGACAGCGTGTCTGTCTACGGAAGGACCTGAGCTCAGCAGCGTAACCTCGGTGGAAAGGGAATCGAGCGAAAGGTATATAGGACGCGATGCGACAGGCTCCTCTCGCTCCGTTCCCCTGTACGTGCATCTGCGGGACAAGTGTCGCGGCTCGTGCAAACTGGTGCTGAAGTATAAGCTCGCCGCCGCCTGCCGTGGTGGAACCCGCTATCCGCGTGCCCGTCGCCTGTGTCTTTTGCTCGGTCGGCGGTTGGAAAGCCATCGACGTCGTCGCCGGGGCTTCGGATCGACCGCGGCTCTCGCACGGTGTTGCGGTCAGCGGACCCTTGTGCTCGCGTGTACGCACCGGTCGGATTGAGAAGGACGGTCGACGTATAGCCGTGTGCCTCGGATTCCTTCGGCGCCCGGAATGGTGATGGCCAAGACGCTTCTTGAGCCTCCGACCTCCCAGTGGGTTCTGGCCAGCAGGTCAGTGGCTCCGTGTATAGCGAGTACGCGGTCGCTCTTTTGACCGCTAGGATGTTTTTTTTCTTTTTCGCTTGTGGGTCGCCTTTGGTTGCGGCGCAAGTTGATGGACCATTTCCGTCGATGCAGGCAGCTATTAAACTATTTCTGTACTCGAAAACTTAGACCGTAGTGCTGTAACTGCACAATTAGGCGTTGTAGTTATTCATTCGTTGTTGGAAAAGAGGAATTCATTCATAACCACGGGTGAGGAACAAGTTACTCTCGCGAGCCTTTTCCAATTGTTTCTCCGGTATTCCATTGGACTTTACTACTATTAATAATTTCTTATTCTCTGAAGGCTACCTGACGCAGCTTTACTCGCGATCTCTTGCTTACTTTATCTCCATGGTAACACATTTAGCTGCTTCGATTTTCTTTTTTTGTAGGCTACTCGACGCAGCCTCCACCCTCCACTTTTGACTCTTCATTTTTATAAATCTATCTAGGTATTCAGAGACCTGGATCGGGAAGAATTGGGAATAAAAGTTAATGGAGAATACCTTAGTAACTTGCGATTCGCTGATGATATTGCCTTGCTTAGTAACTCAGGGGACCAATTGCAATGCATGCTCACTGACCTGGGGAGGCAAAGCAGAAGAGTGGGTCTAAAAATTAATCTGCAGAAAACTAAAGTAATGCTTAACAGTGTCGGAAGAGAACAGCAATTTACAATAGGCAGCGAGGCACTGGAAGTCGTAAGGGAATACATCTACTTAGGGCAGGTAGTGACGGCGGATCCGGATCATGAGACGGAAAAATAAGAATGGGCTGGGGTGCGTTTGGCAGGCATTCTCAGATCATGAACAGCAGGTTGCCATTATCCCTCAAGAGAAAAGTATATAATAGCTGTGTCTTACCAGTACTCCCCTACGGGGCAGAAACCTGGTAGCTTACGAAAAGGGTTCTACTCAAATTGAGGACGACGCAACGAGCTATGGAAAGAAGAATGATAGGTGTAACATTAAGGGATAAGAAAAGAGCAGATTGGGTGAGGGAACAAACGCGAGTTAATGGCATCTTAGTTGAAATCAAGAAAAAGAAATGGGCATGAGCAGGACATGTAATGAGGAGGGAAGATAACCGATGGTCATTAAGGGTTACGGACTGGATCCCAAGGGAAGGGAAGCGTAGCAGGGGGCGGCAGAAAGTTAGGTGGGCGGATGAGATTAAGAAGTTTGCAGGCATGGCATGGCCGCAATTAGTACATGACCGGGGTTGTTGGAGAAGTATGGGAGAGGCATTTGCCCTGCAGTGGGCGTAACCAGGCTGCTGCTGCTGCTGCTGCTGCTGCTGCTGCTGATGATGATGATGATGATCTTTTTCGCGCACAAATGTGTTCAGCGGTTGCAATTGAAAATCGAAATAGTTTTCGGTAAAAAAAAAAGAATAGCAGCCACGTTGTCTCTGTTGATGAAGGTCTACAATCTTTGTATCGTGTTGTCGAGGAATAAGTGGCGGACTACGTCTCAACGCAAATGTTTGTGCGAGGACGTCCCTAATCCTAACACATTAGAACGTCAGTGCGCGGGTAGCTCTATACTACAACGGCGTTCCATGGTACCACCCCTCTCGTGGCCGGGTGCCGCATCTATGTCAATACGCATCGCTGAGCAGCAGTAGAATGTATAAACCGCCGAGGCAACTCGGCGAGCGTGTTTCTGCGGAATCGCCTTAAATTTGTGAGGCAAACTTAGTGCTGCAATACCCTCTTCACTTAGAGTGGAGTAACTCTTTGAGCAAAGCAATTCATTGTTCCTCACTACTCAATTCAAAGAATAAAGAAAGACATAAGGGCCGTGACACCGCACGGTACGTTGGTCTTTAATAGGATTTTCTGAAGGAAAGGAACTTTTCAGATCCCATATGACATGCGTGTTATCTGAATAACAATAATCGAACAAGTAATGTCGCTGATGCTAACGTTTCCGCAAGGTCACTTGCCTTCTCGGAGCAGCAACAAAAACAAGTTCTCTGTCGAAGCGTTGGCTCCAAAGACATCCCTTGTCCAACCACTGTAAGTCAATTCAAGCACCCATTGTTGCGTGATCTTCCGTGTTGTTTGAATTGTGTTTCCTGACAAGTCAAGGTGATCATAACTTATTTATTTTTTCAGTAGAGTAGAAATGTAGCGTCCCTCCGCCCCCCCCCCCCCCTATATATCGCGGTCCCCATCCTCATCCTGAATGGGTTAGAAGGATTCAAATTCGGGCGAGTTAGTTATTCATGCTATTACTGCGCGAAGGAAAACTGGGACAATGGAGGAAGCACACAACACAAGAGCAGACTCGCAACTGGTTTGCTCTGAAAGTTGCTATAAATAAATAGTTGACCCAGGTACACATGTCATCATATCCAAGGCGGAACGAACGGGCGAACAAAGACAATATTCTACTTCACAAAACAGTATTTTCCATGCGTCGGAATTCCACGCATCGCGCTACACAGATATCACGATTTCTGATCTCTCAGTGCTATTGACGGTTGGCTTATGCATTCGTGTTTCCGCTTTCTGTTACAGAAGGCTACCGCTATCTCGCGGCCCAATTGTTCCCTTCCCCTTATGAGGATCCGTGCTGGGAAACCCAGAGTTGCATCCGCACTCTCGGCGATGTACAGCCAGTCCCCGTTCCCATTTCCCTTGTCCCCGTTTTTCTTCGCGCAGTAATAGCATGAATCATCCTGAATGCTGGGATTCGGTTTGCCGGGCGCTCATACGCGAGGCTACTCGGTCGAGCGTGAAGTTAGGCGTGACTTGTGTACAAACCGCGGCGGAGACAACCTGCAGCGAACAGCTGTAGGGACGTCACTGATGAATGCAACTCACAATGCGTGCTCAAGTGTTTGCAGACCTATGTGACTCACCTTTTTAGTGAGCGGAAGGGCTAGGGGGAGAGCAGCTGGAACAGCCCGCCGCGAAGTAGCGCAGACCTCGTCCCGTTTGCTCGTATTTCTTGCTCCGTCATTTTGCAGCTTATTTCAGCCGAATTCGCCCCACATATTTCTCGCGCTTGTAGCGTGTGCTTCGTCGCTCAGTTAGAGTGTGTCATGTAGCGTTTTACTGGTCTTACTATTATTTTGCTTTCATTATTAAAGTGCCAAGCCAGGCCTCCGGCTTCTATTAAAGTCGTAATCTCTTTTCCTTGAAATGGGACAACTTAAATTGGGGAATCTGGTCGTGCGTCCCTAAAGAAGATACAAACGAAGTTCCACACACACACACACGCGCGCGCGCGTAGTCCATCTCCTGTCTTGACGTGCGTATAGTTGTCGTCTCTTATCTGTCGTTTCAACTCCTCAAGGACGGATCAGATATTTCCACCATTGCTTTCTCTATTCGGTTGCCTGCCAGTAGTTCGAAAACGATCAGCCGCGTCTGCTCACGCGAGCACTGCTCTTACAAAAGATGGGCGAAAATCCCCCGGACTGAAGTGACATTTGAACTGCTTTAACCCACGCTTACTAAATTAAGGAAGTGCAAGAATGTGACACGAACCAGACAGCAAATTCAAATTATTAAGTTTCTTAACCAGCCCGCTCAAACAGCTATCGTTTCTTAGACTATCCATGAACTCAGTAATATGAACTCCGGACAGAGAAGGTACACTTCAAGTCTCCCAAGGCATCTCGAGAAGAATCGCCACGTTTCTTTTGAAAGCTTCGACAGAACTCGAGCCGTACTTAAAGAACAGCCGGAAGATATTCCGGCTGACAAAGATATTGTTGCGCTTTCCGAAAAAGCACGCAGCCCGCACGAAGCAGCAGGCGTGTGCTGTCCAGGACACTTGAGACGCGCTCAGTAAGCGAGCCCTCAGCGAGGTGGCCTTTGTCGAGTTCGCCTGTACTCCCGGCGCATCTTCTGGCACCCCTGTTGCCCGAACCCGTGAATCCCCGAGGAGACAGCTCGCGCAGCGAATCAGAGAACGCCAGTGGAGCGATGGAAGGGCGCACTGCGGTGCACGCGCGCCAACGTTGCACGCGTTTTTGCACGAGACGAACCCGAAGTAAAATCGTCTGTGCTAAAACGCTCAGGTGCGAGCCAGTGCCCAGCGAAAGTGTTATCAAACCGCTTGCGCGAAGCGTTGCGTAGTGGTTCGAGCCTTCGGCTTGGAAGCGGGTAGTTGCTGGGTCCATGTTATACTGTACACCTGCTGCAATTTCTTTATTCAATGCGAAGCATTCTTTGCCTCATTCTAGGCACTCTGTGGTGAGTAGGTATACATATATAGGTTCCCGTATTGCCATAGTTTTAAAATGAATGAGAGGCCGACGTTGGAATCGAACCTCTGCTCTCGAGCTTAGCAGCCTGGTACCCGAACCGTTAGGCCTCGATCGTGCGCACATTTTCGCCGTTCCAAAGCCTTCTATAAGCGTTTGATGAGCGCGTCCCATGCCACTCTCTCCTCTGCTTTCCTCGCGAGACCTCTTGCTTTTGAGCTGCTCTGTGAGAATGCACTGTCTTGAATATCGGCCCAAAGTCCTCAGTACTTTCCTTGTATCAGCTTATACGCTATATCTAGAAACTGTGCCACGTTGTAAAGCTTTCGTGATAGGCCCAGGTTAATGACGCTTCAGCATTTATTCGCCACTACAGATGCCACCGTCGTTTTAAGGTGGATCACGTGACGCAGATTGTGTAACAGTTATTTATTCGCGCGTTTCCCTCGATAACACCCGTCCGCGGTTCTTACGCAGAACACAACCATCGGTGTGCATGAATTCGCGCCGAATGGCCGCAGTAGACGCCGTTGCCGTCATACGATCGCTGTCAGCGTGGTTGTCGTCTTCGAGCTATCGTCCCACGCGATCGCGTCGCACACGCAACTATTCGATTTACACAAACACGTCGGTCCACTTTGTAAAAATTTGCGGAAACCGCTGGATAGACAGCTACCTTCAAAATGCTACGTGTAACATCGATTCCCTCAGTGCGTTTAGATTTGCAGATTTGTTATTTTTCTTTATTTTAGTATTAAAGGACTCTTCAGTACTAAAGAAAGAAATGAAGAAATGAACAGGATTGGTCTATTCTATGGTTCATAATTGATGCTCACTTTAAAAAACATTTTGGTAGTCCATAGTAGGTGTATATAGTTATTTAACTATAAGAGCTTTGGACTGATTGCAACACAGAAAGAGATAGATATAAATTAGGCGCGAAACGCAAGGAGGTTAGCCGGAAGATTGACATCCAGTTTGCTATAGAGAGAGAGAGAGAGAGAGGAAAGGGGAAAGGCAGGGAGGTTAACCAGAGAAAAAGATCCGGTTGGCTACCCTACACTGGGGAGAGAGGGGAGGGGGAGGTAAAGTGGTAACAAAGTAGAGATAAGGAAAGGAAGGAGCCTAGACACACAGTCACCATCGGTCACTGGCACCGAATACTGTCATCGCACAGCAACAGTGACACTTGCCACACTATCAACATTTGTTCAGGCTACAGCCGCCTGTCCAATCCTGTCGCCCTCAAAAACCGCAACAGTGCCCTCGTCGCCCTCTGCTGCGATGGCTTGTGATGGCGGTATTGTAAAATAAGTTCCTCTGTGAGAGGTCTTTGGTCAAAGCGCGCTATCGCGGTTGCGAGTGATTGTCTCTGTAAATTATATCGAGGACAGTCACAAAGAAGGTGTTGAAAAGTCTCCTCGTTACCACAGTCCTCACACGTGGCGTCGTCGGCCCATCCAATTCGGTAAGCGAAAGACTTGGTGAAAGCCACCCCTAGCCATAGTCGACAAAGCAGGGTAGCTTCGCGACGGCAGAGTCCAGCTGGAATACAAAGGCGTAGAGAGTAGTCAAGATTGTGGAGTCGGTAGTCGTGAAAACTTCCAGCGTTCCACAAGGAGAACGTGATGTCACGGCTGATCATTCGAAGTTTTCGAGCGGCATCTGTCCTTGATAACGGTATCGGCTCCTCTTCGTCCCCTTGAAGAGCCGACCGAGCAGCGTTGTCAGCGTGTTCATTCCCTATGACTCCGCAGTGACTTCGAAGCCACTGAAATGTCACGTGGTGTCCTTTCTCAGTTAAGGTATGAATGAGTTCTCTAATCTCAAATACCAGTTGTTCGTGTGGTCCGCGCCGCAGGGCCGATAGCAAAGATTGCAGTGCAGCCTTCGAGTCACTGAATATTGACCACCTTCGAGGTTGCTCTTGGCTGACGAGACGAAGTGCAGCGCGAAGGGCTGCAAGTTCCGCGGCCATCGGTGTCGTTGGGTGACATGTCTTGAAACTGATGGTGGTGGCTTTCGCTGGGAAGACCACGGCTCCAGAGGAACACTGGAGAGTTGTCGATCCATCAGTATAAATATGTACGTGTTCGGCGTACTTCTCGTGCAAAAGGAGCAGAGTTAGTTGTTTAAGAGCAGGTGATGACAGCTCAGATTTTTTCCTGATTCCTGGTACGGTGAGGTGCACTGCGGGTCGAGCCAAACACCATGGAGGAATCGATGGCTTAGTTGCGGGGGTGAAGCCTGACGGGAGGCAGGTGGAATACTCCGAAATCGTAGTACAAAATGCTGCCTGCGGCCTTTCTGACGGTAGTGTTGCCAGATGGTGGGAACAGGCACGGGCAACGTGCCTAATGTGCACTCTCAACACTTCTACCGCAATGTGTGTTTGTATAGGTTGGTCCCGAGCAATCGCAATAGTCGCTGCTATCGATGTGCATTTTGGCAAACCAAGACAAACCCTGAGAGCCCGAGCTTGAATAGCCTGTAGAGCACGGAGATTTGTCTGGCAGGTGTTGGTCAGTACGGGCAAACTGTATCTCAAGAAGCCCAGAAAAAGAGCCCTGTACAATTCCAACATTGCATGCACTGACATTCCCCAAGTCTTTCCTCCCAGAAACTTGAAAAGTTGGGAGATTGCTGTCAGACGCTTCTTCAAGTAGGTCACGTGGGGGCTCCATGAGAGATCTCTATCAATGATTATGCCAAGAAATTTGTGAGTGTTCTCATAAGAAATTAACTGGCCATTTATTGATATGGCGTAGGGTGTCATTGGTTTGCGAGTGAACGCCATCAGTGCACATTTGTCTGACGAGATGTCAAGACCACGGCCTTTCACTCCTGAATGACGGCAGCCCAACGTTTATACGAGGCGTGAATTATGGCAGCTGTCTTGACCTAGCTTTCGTCTCCAGCAGTTTCACAAGATATGTTAAATGGTTTTCGGATATCGAGACACACGGGAGTGATCATATTCCCACATACCTTGTCATCAAAGGAATGTCCAGTCCCACCCCACGGAACACCATTCGATTAATTGACTGGACCACTTTTACTTCCACCATGGAGGATGCTTGTCGAGAGGGCTTGTACTCTGGATTAGAGGAAGCAATCAAGTCTGCAATGCTACACGCCGCGCGCACGGTCACGGTTTCGTCGAAGCACACGGAATTGGATATAGAGTTGGAGCGACTTCGTGCACTCCGTCGTCGTGCGGAGCGGCGTTACCGGCGTACAAAATCCATCGAAGACCTTAGGACAGCCAGACGACTACAAAAGAAACTTCAACGTCGCATGGATAGATTGGCATCTCGACGTTGGGCAAGATTTTGCCAGTCACTAGACCCCCGAAAGCCACTTTCCCACATCTGGAGAACCATACGTGGTCTACGTTCCTTCCCTGAACAACGCTTCCCATTCAAAGCGCTGGCGCTCTTCCAGGGGCGGCTAGAGGCTGATGTTGAAGAAGACTTTTGTGCAAGGATCGCTGGCCAAGCAACCGGTCCAGGCTTTCGAGCCCCCAGTCGCATCCCTGTTTCACGTGACGGCCGCATGGATCTTCCTTTCATAATGGAGGAACTAGAAGCGGCTCTTGCTCTATGCAGGCGTTCTTCATCCGCGGGACCAGATGGAATATCCTACCGCGCCTTGAACAACCTGAGTGATGGCGCACGGAGAGAACTGTTACATCTCTACAACTTATCTTGGCAGGATGGCATGGTTCCCGAAGAATGGAAGATAAGCCGCTTGGTCCCTCTCCTGAAGCAAGGCAAGTCCCCACTTGAACCCACCTCATACCGCCCAATAGCGCTGGCCAGCTGTGTGGGAAAGATAATGGAAAAGATGATCCTTGCCCGCTTGGAGTGGTACCTGGAGCACTACAACATGTTACCGAATTGCATGGCTGGTTTTCGTCGAGATCACTCTTCAGTAGACAGTGTTGTTGATCTCGCTACGTACGTCCAGCTTCAAAAGTCACGCAAAAGATTATGTGCAGCTTTGTTCTTGGATGTCAAGGGGGCATACGATAACGTATCTCACGAGGCTATCCTCGATGCTCTTGAGATGGTTGGTCTAGGTGGTCGAGTTTTCCAATGGATCTCTCATTACCTTTTTATGAGATCTTTCTTTGTCTGTACCGGTGATGGTAAAACCGCACTACACTACACGTACCGAGGTGTTCCTCAAGGCGGTGTACTAAGCCCTACCCTATTCAACCTCACACTCATTGGTCTCGTTGATCATCTGCCAGCAGCGATCAAGATATCAATGTACGCCGACGACATATGTATGTGGACCTCAGTTTGACACGTCCTCAGATACGTGCAAGACTTCAAAAAGCTGCTACTCTAATAGCTATATACCTCCGCAGTTTGCTATAGACATTCTATGGGCTTATGAGCTCACCTTAAATTGACTATTGGCAGGTATCGACGAAGGAGGAAGAAGAAATAGATATAATATTTGCCTACGCAATTTGTAGAATGGCCTAAACCCGTATCCATCTACTTTTAAAAGAACACGGCCGCTCTTTGCCAATGGCGTTGCCCTTGGTGAACAGTCTAAAAGGTGCCCTTTGGCAACGGCATGCGGCGGCCACAGTTGTTGAACCGACGGGAGATGTTATTCTCTGCGCGTGGGGCGCTTGTTTGCCAAAGCGAAGGCTGCAGTCGAGACGCGGTGACCCTGACCTCACGACGTCGAGGACGGGCGACCAAGTGGCACTGCAGTGTCGCCTGATACGGCGACCCAATTTGCATCCCGTCCTTGTATGCGGGCAGCCCCCTCCCGCACTTGCCCCATTCTATCTGGGGGTGTCTCCTCTCATCTCGGGGAAAACGAAGGATGCGCTTTCGCGCTCCGTCGCGCGACCGCCGCTGCGTTCGAGTGGTGCCCCGTTGGGCCACGTGAGGACAGCGCGAGCTCGAAAAAGCGGAGGTCACTCGGCAAGGTCGCGCACAGCTTCTCTAAGGCGCTCGATTTTATGATTGACGGAGACGGACCGAGATTGACCTCGACAAAGAGGGAGAAAAAAGGATGGTGACAAATTAGGTTGTTTTGACGAATGGCCGAAGGCGTAGACCGTGCGACAGCCAGGGCATCCTCTCCCGGGGACCCTGCATGCCTAGCCAACGCGCACTTGTACCGCAGCTCCGTTGTAGCATTCATAAACCGCGGTCCGCTGCCACATTGTCCAGGAATATACCGCCGACATCTCCGGATTTTCATGTACAACGTGCTGTCACGATGCTTTCTTGATCCTGATGGTATGTCCGATATTATATCGCAGTCCGAAGACCAAGGAGGCTTTATCCAACGTTCAAATAGGTTGAAAGAGCCGGAGAAATATTCGGGTAACGTAGCAGATTTTTGCCTGTTGCAGGCCGCTTTGGATGCCTTGATTGAGATCGGCGAATTCCCCCAGCAAGTCGCATGCGTTGTTTGATCTGCACTCTGGAACCAAGAGACAGATGCTTAGTTGCCCTGAGAGGTCAGACGCCTTAATTGTGATAAAGCGAGAGCCTTTTTAGCAAGGATTCCGGGAGAATGCTATATATACGATAAGTGACGACGCCGTCGGCAGCCGTGACTGTCCAGGGACGCACAGCGCCTAAGCCTGCCATAAACGAAAATGGAACGTGCTCTCGGTCGAACCTCGGTTTTCTGTTCACGAACAATTCGGTTCGCCAAAAGCGACGTTCAGAAAATTTTGCCTCGTTTCGCGAACTCCGCCTTGGTACGCAAACTTCGTATCGTGCTCACTGATATCGTTCCTGTGACGCTCGGATGGCGTTATTTTTTGTAGTATTAACTTTATTAATGATGACGTTATTTCACTATTTATTTTCAGCTTGAAATATGTTTGGTATTTGATACACCAGTAAGAAACGCCGTGAGCGAGGCTGCATGTGTTATTTCGCGCTTGAGCAACAGAAGACCCTTTTCGAAGAACTTTCTGTGCTGAGGATGACAGCGAGAAGGTCAGCGTCAATGCCATCAGATCTGGTCTCGAACGATGGAATGATTGCCAGGACTCTTTTGAAGAGCGCCACTGTAACGTTACTGTAACCAACAGAATGCTAAACTTGATGAATGCACAACTTGGTCTCTCATTTCTGGAGTGCTGTGCACATTGGACAGCGTAGGAAAAGAAAAATAAACAAGAGAAAAGAAAACAAAGGGACAAGTCGAATTGAACAAATTTTCGGCCACAACTCAACCTGCACCTAAGCGACAGAGAGAGGAGCAAGCTCGTCAAGGAACTTTCCGTGAAATGTTTGTTTTAAGGCGAAAGCCTTAGACGGTTCGTGGGACGAAAAATCCGATGTCCGGCGCCACCCCGTCCGGCGTTATGGCACCGAAATTCATAGGGAGTCGAACCCTCGGCCTTTGGTGGTAATAAGACGAAGGTAATTAAGGCGCTGGTAATTAAGATGGGGTTAATTAGGGCACTCGAGCCCACGACCTTTGGTGGGAGAAACAAGTACCAGGAACTTAAAACGCATTAGAATGAAAATATCGAGTAATGTAATGGAGGTCTCGTGAGCGGGCACGCATTCGCCTTCGTGATCTTTAACGTATGCTAATGTGGCTTTTTATTAAGAGTTCCCCCAGCCAGTATATATGCATATAGTACACTACCAGAGAGAGAAAAACCTGCTGTGTAATAAGCCTTATCTTTAGGTAAGTGGTAACGCGATAGAGTAAAACGTTGTGCAATGTCTTCAGAGGCCCTATCCTGTAACGGTCACTTTCGGCGATAGTTTCGCGTGTGATACGCGTTCGTTTTACGATGCTTCAAAGTTTCTAAATACTAAAGGCAGGCGAAACTTAATATTGATTCAAATTGCGTCTTCATGCGTCGGAATAACAACGTGCAAAATTCTTCCGTTCGCAGGGTTTCGTGTGTAGCTGGGTTAAATGTGCACCAACTATTCTTCAAACCACGACTGATTATCACGTGCCCTCCAGTCGTAATTCGTCACGCCCGCTCGGAAAACTAGAGCACCTACC